>NC_080783.1:164473277-165110777 GCF_028018385.1 Neofelis nebulosa | reverse complement strand
AAGATCAGAGCAGAAATAAACAATATAGAATCTAAAAAAACTGTAGAGCAGATCAACGAAACCAAGAGTTGGTTTTTTGAAAAAATAAACAAAATTGACAAACCTCTAGCCAGGCTTCTCAAAAAGAAAAGGGAGATGACCCAAATAGATAAAATCATGAATGAAAATGGAACTATTACAACCAATCCCTCAGAGATACAAACAATTATCAGGGAATACTATGAAAAATTATATGCCAACAAATTGGACAACCTGGAAGGAATGGACAAATTCCTAAACACCCACACTCTTCCAAAACTCAATCAGGAGGAAATAGAAAGCTTGAACAGACCCATAACCAGCGAAGAAATTGAATCGGTTATCAAAAATCTCCCAACAAATAAGAGTCCAGGACCAGATGGCTTCCCAGGGGAGTTCTACCAGACGTTTAAAGCAGAGATAATACCTATCCTTCTCAAGCTATTCCAAGAAATAGAAAGGGAAGGAAAACTTCCAGACTCATTCTATGAAGCCAGTATTACTTTGATTCCTAAACCAGACAGAGACCCAGTAAAAAAAGAGAACTAGAGGCCAATATCCCTGATGAATATGGATGCAAAATTCTCAATAAGATACCAGCAAATCGAATTCAACAGCATATAAAAAGAATTATTCACCATGATCAAGTGGGATTCATTCCTGGGATGCAGGGCTGGTTCAACATTCGCAAATCAATCAACGTGATACATCACATTAACAAAAAAAAAGATAAGAACCATATGATCCTGTCAATCGATGCAGAAAAAGCATTTGACAAAATTCAGCACCCTCTCTTAATAAAAACCCTTGAGAAAGTCAGGATAGAATGAACATACTTACACATCATAAGAGCCATTTATGAAAAGCCCACAGCTAACAGCATCCTCAATGGGGAAAAACTGACAGCTTTTTCCCTGAGATCAGGAACACGACAGGGATGCCCCCCTCACCGCTGTTGTTTAACATAGTGCTGGAAGTTCTAGCTTCAGCAATCAGACAACAAAAGGAAATCAAAGGCATCAAAATTGGCAAAGGTGAAGTCAAGCTTTGGCTTTTTGCAGATGACATGATATTATACATGGAAAATTCGATAGACTCCACCAAAAGTCTGCTAGAACTGATACATGAATTCAGCAAAGTTGCAGGATACAAAATCAATGTACAGAAATCAGTTGCATTCTTATACACTAACAATGAAGCAACAGAAAGACAAATAAAGAAACTGATCCCATTCACAATTGCATCAAGAAGCATAAAATACCTAGGAATAAATCTAACCAAAGATGTAAAAGATCTCTATGCTGAAAACTATAGAAAGCTTATGAAGGTAATTGAAGAAGATATAAAGAAATGGAAAGACATTCCCTGCTCATGGATTGGAAGAATAAATATTGTCAAAATGTCAATACTACCCAAAGCTATCTACACATTCAATGCAATCCCAATCAAAATTGCACCAGCATGCTTCTCGAAGCTAGAACAAGCAATCCTAAAATTCATATGGAAACACAAAGGCCCCAAATAGCCAAAGTAATTTTGAAGAAGAAGACCAAAGCAGGAGGCATCACAATCCCAGACTTTAGCCTCTACTACAAAGCTGTCATCATCAAGACAGCATGGTATTGGCACAAAAACAGACACATAGACCAATGGAATAGAATAGAAACCCCAGAACTAGACCCACAAACGTATGGCCAACTCATCTTTGACAAAGCAGGAAAGAACATCCAATGCAAAAAAAGACAGTCTCTTTAACAAATGGTGCTGGGAGAACTGGACAGCAACATGCAGAAGGTTGAAACTAGACTACTTTCTCACAACCATTCACAAAAATAAACTGAAAATGGATAAAGGACCTGAATGTGAGACAGGAAACCATCAAAACCTTAGAGGAGAAAGCAGGAAAAGACCTCTCTGACCTCAGCCGTAACAATCTCTTACTCGACACATCCCCAAAGGCAAGGGAATTAAAAGCAAAAGTGAATTACTGGGACCTTATGAAGATAAAAAGCTTCTGCACAGCAAAGGAAACAACCAACAAAACTAAAAGGCAACCAACGGAATGGGAAAAGATATTTGCAAATAACATCTCGGACAAAGGGCTAGTATCCAAAATCTATAAAGAGCTCACCAAACTCCACACCCAAAAAACAAATAACCCAGTGAAGAAATGGGCAGAAAACATGAATAGACACTTCTCTAAAGAAGACATCCGGATGGCCAACAGGCACATGAAAAGATGTTCAACGTCGCTCCTCATCAGGGAAATACAAATCAAAACCACACTCAGATATCACCTCACACCAGTCGGAGTGGCCAAAATGAAGAAATCAGGAGACAATAGATGCTGGAGAGGATGTGGAGAAACGGGAACCCTCTTGCACTGTTGGTGGGAATGCAAATTGGTGCAGCCGCTCTGGAAAGCAGTGTGGAGTTTCCTCAGAAAATTAAAAATAGACCTACCCTATGACCCAGCAATAGCACTGCTAGGAATTTATCCAAGGGATACAGGAGTGCTGATGCATAGGGGCACTTGTACCCCAATGTTTATAGCAGCACTCTCAACAATAGCCAAATTATGGAAAGAGCCTAAATGTCCATCAACTGATGAATGGATAAAGAAATTGTGGTTTATATACACAATGGAATACTACGTGGCAATGAGAAAAAATGAAATATGGCCTTTTGTAGCAACGTGGATGGAACTGGAGAGTGTGATGCTAAGTGAAATAAGCCATACAGAGAAAGACAGATACCATATGGTTTCACTGTTATGTGGATCCTGAGAAACGTAACCGAAACCCATGGGGGAGGGGAAGGAAAAAAAAATAAAAATAAAAAATAAAGAGGTTAGAGGGCGAGAGAGCCAAAGCATAAGAGACTGTTAAAAACTGAGAACAAAGTGAGGTTTGATGGGGGGTGGGAGGGAAGGGAGGTTGGGTGATGGGTATTGAGGTGGGCACCTTTTGGGATGAGCACTGGGTGTTGTATGGAAACCAATTTGACAGTAAATTTCATATATTAAAAAAAAATAAACAATAAAAAAAGAAAAATACACGTTTAAAATTTTCAGAACGAGGTTAATTTTACCCAAATGATAATACCTTTGAGTAGATACTGTGTGTGTGTGTGTGTGTGTGTGTGTGTGTGTGTGTGTATTCAATTAACTGATTCTCCTAATTTTACCAATTGGACACAAGGGTAGGTAAAGTAATTTGCCCATGATCATACAACGGTTAAGTGGCAGAATCAGCATAGGAATGCAGGTGATCAGCTCTGGAGTCTCACCTTTAACAGCTGTATTTTATTGACCCTTTAAAGATATTAATTCCTAACAACATTCATACTTATACTGAGTTATTTCCTAATTACACTAGGCTGTATCAAAATTTGTTTCAGGATGAAATGTTACTTCTCACAGAGATAGAAAATATATTTTGATCAGAAAGTGATGTGCACACATAGGATAAGGCCTTTTATGTGAACTATATTATCCAGACTGTATCAAAATTATACTATCTATATTAAACATAGTACACATATATAGGACAGAAGGTAGTTTATTTTGCCATCTGAATCATCTTGTAATTAAGTTATTTTATTGGAAACACTTATCTAATTCTTTAGAAAAAGCAGAACTTGGGGGACGCCTGTTTGGTTCAGTCAGTTGAGCATCCAAATCTTGATTTCAGCTCAGGTCACAATCTCACAGTTCATGGGTTTAACCCCATGTCCGGCTCTGCACTGACAGTGTGGAGCCTGCTTAGGATTCTCCCTCTCACACTCTCTCTCTGTCCTTCCCCACTCATGTGCTCTCTCTTTCTCAAAATAAATAAACATTAAAAAAAAAAAAAGAAAAAGCAGAACTTGGCAGGTTAGCAAACTCTCTTGAATATAAGTAAAGGAAATAAAGACATAGTGGTAAAAGAAGTAGGAATTACTTATTTAGAGAAATGAAAATAGTAGAATCCCTTAATAGTTGTCTAGAAATATACAGAAAGTAACACTAACCTATTATTTTTTGAAATTTGTTGTCAATGTGTTCTTTTAATGTGTAAGTTTTCTTTTAAATTTTGATATTCAAAGGATTTAAATTATCTTTTAAAAATATTTTCAGTAGTTTTTCCTTATTGCTTTTATTCTAAGAATCGTTCCATAGTGTGAGGCCTTCCAAATAATTCCCAACTTATGTTAACTTTTATAACTTCATAATTTACATTTTACTCCTTATGCCATCAAAAATTTACTTTGATCTGTGGTGGAAACTAATAATTTAATCTGATTATTTTATAATACTTTGGCAATTTTTCTAATAATGGTCAACATGTTATAATGAGTGTTAATTTTTGAGTTTTATTGCACAGTGGTCAGAGAATAACATTCTTACAAGTTTTACCTCTCAAAATTGAGCTCATTTTTCATCTGTTTTAAAAAATTCCATGATAGGTTGGTAACATATGTATTTATTGCTTGATAAACAAAATTAAGTCATTATAATCAGATTTTAGATACTCTATATGATTTATTTTGGTTTTAGTTATCCCATAACAATCACACTTACGAGACACTGCATCAAGGAATTCTAGTTGAATGGCATTTTAAACCTAAACTTTTAAAGAGGTCATTTTATGAAGACTAGTTAGGACAGTTGAAGGAACAGAGAAGATGGTTTTGAAGTAGTATAAAAACTTAAGTGAATTTAACCATAAATGTTAGAATTAAAATAAAAGAATGTGAGCTGAAACTTAGCAGTTAGGACTGGATAACATTGGGTCTTGCACTCCGTGGCAGGTAGTCAAGACTTTATTCCTTAGGCCAGCCTTTCTTAAACACTGGTTTTATTTCAAGTGTATAAAAATAAACTGGAGATTTTGGTAAATATACATTGAAATTGTACTTAAGTGAAAACTAGGTTCTAAAGACAACTTTAAAAGGCAAAAATTGGGGCGCCTGGGTGGCGCAGTCGGTTAAGCGTTCGACTTCAGCCAGGTCACGATCTCACAGTCCGTGAGTTCGAGCCCCGCGTCAGGCTCTGGGGTGATGGCTCCGATCCTGGGGCCTGTTTCCGATTCTGTGTCTCCCTCTCTCTCTGCCCCTCCCCCATTCATGCTCTGTCTCTCTCTGTCCCAAAAATAAATAAAAAACATTGAAAAAAAATTTTTTTAATAAATAAATAAATAAATAAATAAATAAATAAATAAATAAAAGGCAAAAATCTTGTATTATCAAAATTACTCTGTGAATTAGAGTATACAAGATATATGTGCTTATATATTAATTTTTATGAGTGCTAAAGTTTTAGCACCAATAAAGAAGGAATAGCAAAGAAGGAAAATTTATATAAAGATGAATTTCTACTTTTCTACCTTCAAACCTTTCTACTTTTAAGATAATAATCAATCTATATTAGTGAATATAGACTGGGACCAAATATTGGTTCTGGTCCAGTTTTTCTCTCTTTTGTTCTGGGACTCTAATTACTTGTGTTATAGTCCTTATTAATATAACCCTTTTTCTCTTATGCTCTTTTTAAAGTTTTCCATCCTCTTGTCTCTCAGTGCTTTTGTCTGTATCCTTTTGGAGTATCTTCTTATTTACTAAATTCTTTATGTCTACTCTTAAGGCCATCAGTTTTCAGTCATTATATTGTTCAGTAATAGGATTTCTATTTGATATTTTCTATAGTTTCCCCTAATCCTTTGCTTAAATCCCCCACCTTGTATTTTAATTATGAGCATATTTATCACACTTATTTTAATGACTGGGTTTGAGAATATAATTACATATATCTCTGGTGGAGCTGTTATTATTTGTTCTTTTTCTTAGTTTTTTTTAATTAATTTCTTTTCTTTGTATGTTTGGATATTTTTTACTGAATGCCAGGCATTAAATATAAAAATAGTGAAATTAACTTGAGACTATGGATTTTTTTTAAATTAAAAATGATTTAATTTTGTTTCTAACATGCATTTATGCTATAGAAAATAGGAATATAAAATCATTTTATAACAAAGGCCTGAGATTATTTGAAGCTGAGATTTAGTTCTTCCCCTTGCTGTCACCCTTCTCCTATGTTTAAACCTTTGGAGTTACAATAGAAAGCCTATGTATGTACCAGGGTCCTTCCTGCTTGGTGAATCTTGAAGTCCAGTTTTGGTTCTCCAAGTTCCTTGAGTCACCCCAAAACTCTACTTATCTTCTCAAAATCTCCACCAGTGCTATTGGAATTAGTAAATTCCTTGACAGTAGTACTAATTGCTACATAGTACTCAGTAGTTGTAATTGCCAAGCTTACCTCTTTCCTTTCTTTCTTCTTCTGAATTCTAGCCTCCAAAATTTTGTTTTTAATAAATTTCAATGCCTTCAACTTTTTTTATGCCTGATTTTCCCAAATGTATAGTTTTTATCAATAGGAAACTTTCTCTGAAATAACCCAACCAACCACTACTAGATTTGGAACTCCATTTGAATTTTATACATTTACTCTGATAAACAGGTATTGTAGAGAAATAGAAAGTAGGGAATAAGGGGATCAACTAAGACATTAATATAATACTATGAAGGTATATGGAAAAGATAATGAGGATATAGCATGAAGTCATAATGGTAAGAATAGGGAAGACCTGAGGGATTTTAGAAACATTTAGGACATAATATTGGCATCCCAAGTGAAAGGCTGAAGTCTTTCCAGAGCATCTTCTCCTTTTTGGGTTTTGAACTCCTGATTGTTTGGGTACTGGATGGTTGTGTGTTAACTGAGATGATAAATACAAGAGGAGGAACAATACTGGATAAGGAGTTGGGAAAAAATAAATTCGGCCTAGGACATATTGGATTTGGGTATTTTGAACACATACATAATGGTAGGCAGAATTCTAAAGATGTTTCTACCAAGATTATTGTACCTTAATAATTCCATCAAACACTAATCTATATACTATTGTGAAGGTACTTTGTAGATATAATTAAGATTTCTGATCAGTTTACATTAACATACAGCGTTTAACCTGGATTATCCAAGTGGGTCCAACATAATCACATGAGTCATTGAAAGTAGAAGAAGAGGGCAGAAGAGTCAGTCAAAGAGATATAGCAGAAATAGACATTAGGTAGACTCCAAGTGTCAGAAGGATTCTTGGTGTCATTTTTGGCTCTGAGATGTAGGTGCTCATATGCGAGGATTAGAATGAAGTTTCTAGGATCTAGGGTCATCCCCTAGTTGACAACTAGCAAGGAAGAGAAACCTCAGTCCTGCAACCACAAGGAATTATATTGTTCCAACGATCTGAAGGAACTGGGAAGTGAAATCTTCCTCCAGAGACTCCAGAAAGGAATAGATCCTACCTACCTCTTAACTTCAGTTTTGTGAGACCAAGGGCAGAGGAACGATGTGAGATAATAAATACTTCTTGTTTTAAACTGATGAGTTTGCAGTAATTTGTTACAACAACAATAAGAAAATATATATGCCATATACATATGTGTACACATAAACCCATTTCATACTTGGTAGAAGTACAAGAAGAAGGTGTAGTTATTTAGAGTGAGAGAAGTATATCAATAATATATACATGGGAAATAACAGTGTTTAAAGGGTATAGAGCACAAGAGGATCCCAAAGAAGTAGAAAACTATAAGATGTGTTATGGAAGCCAAGAACAGAGAAAATCCTAAGCATGAAGTAATAAACAGTAGTCCAGCAATGTTAAATGCCATAGAAGAGAAAAATTATTGACAAGAACTGTTACTGTATTATACCTTTCACTATATCATTTTGTGAATGGCTGCCTTTTTTTCTTCTTGTAATGTTACCCTATTAGATTATGATGTGAATTATGTCACTCACTGTCTTTCCTACTTAAAAATAGTGTTAATAGAGTCCACTTCTAGGAAGCATAAAGATTTATGCCATGGAGAAGTGGAGGCCAAAGTAGAATTAGCCATGCAAGAGATTTATTGGGAGCAATTCCTGTAAAGATAAAAGGAGGTGAAGAAGGAATAGATGGACAGATTCTTCAGATCATAAGACAGGTCTGAGTCCTGGGAAATGAGAGAGAGGAGGAGGAAGATTGCATATTAGAAACCTCAGGCTGCAACGTAGTTCTGAGAAAGTCTGGCAGAGGGTGGGGGGCAGGGGTACAGAGTAAAGACTACCTAGCAGAGGAATCACATGTTGGCAGAAATGGCACAGCTATAGTACCTCAAGTAAGTTTAGTCATTAGCTTTGAGCAACTCAGGGTGAGTGGGTTTGGAGAGAACACTATAACGGACTCAAATTTGTGCTATCTGGAAGCTATCTTCTGACTATGCTCTTCACAGCAGATTTCCTCTCCTGTCCTCTCCTGTCCTCTAATCTCCTCTCCTGTTTCTGAGAGAAAGTGAGCATGTGCATGAACAGGGGAGAGGCAGAGGGACAGGGAGAGAGAATCTTAAGTAGGCTCCATGCCCAGCAGAGCCTGAAGGGGCTCAGTGTCATGACTGTGAGATCATGATCTGAGCTTAAATGAAGAGTTAGCTGCTTAACAGAGTGAGCCACCCAGGCACCCCCAATTATTTTAAAGGGGTTCCTGAGCAGTGTACACCCAGGGGAACCACAAATAATATAGCATGAATTATTCCCAACCCCTTCACTTCTTCTTATCTTGTTATTTTGTCAGTATAGATTTTTTATAAGGGCGCTTCAAATATTCAATATTTGAAGGGTGCTTCAAAATATTCAAAATATTACTGAAATGAATAGCTTGTAATATATTTTTACTAGAGGATTAAACTAAAGATTATAAAAATAATATTGGTATCTATTTTAAATAGAGTGGATATTGTTCCACTTTATTGTATAGTTTATTATTAACTTCCCTAACCTTTTGATTATACTTGTTTCTATCCATATCATATGTTTTCAAAATTAGCTTATTACATGCATTCTATTTTCATAGATTGCAGTTTCAATATTTTCAATGATTGCAGGCATTGAGAAAGGTCCAAATGTATTTCCTTCTCTTTCCATCTATTGTCCAATACCTGAAATTACACAGTCACATTTGTGGTATAGTCTCTCACACTTCATGTTTTCTCTTGCCTCTCCCTGGAGTGCCTTCTAATGTTTTCTTCTCTGCTTATCTATCTTTCAAGGATCAGTTCAGGCATTATCATTTCCAGGGAGCACCGCCACATACCCTTTCTATGCCCCTATAATACATCATATGTATATCCATCATATAACTTATCCCACTGTACTGACATGACTCTTTGAGCTTCTAGAGTAGGATGTTTTATCCTTATAACCAGCACTTTACATAGAACATAGTAATCACTCAACAAATATTTGTTAAAGAAAAACTTAAATTTCACTAAAATATATATAGCCACAGGTATGCTTAGCACTTTTATTTAGTCATTTTCACTTGAAGGTAATTAGAAGTAGGTTTTGAATGGGGTAGGAAGTGGTCTGGAGGCTAGTGGTGGGGGCACTACTACTGAACAAGGTTTTAAAAAAGACCACTTCTGAGATCATAGAAAGTGTTCAGAATTGGAACCCTGAGACTAAATTACTTACTCAGACAAAACTCACAAGTTTTCACAAAGCTGGCCCTGGGATAGGCTTATTTTAATTTCAATATGTTACCTAAGCCCAAGTGGATTGGCTTGGTAAACAAAGTTATTTTCAGCCATTAGTAAAGGCAAATGGCATTCACACATCCGCTTGAGGGGAAAAAGTGTTTTCTTGATTTCCTACAGATGTGACCTCACGAATGGCATGTTAGTTAAATCCAGGAGCAAATAAATCAATACCAAATGTGAAGTGGCATTTAAAGATTTATCTCATTGCCAATTTTTCTTTTAGAACTGGCTTGATTTCTTTCAGTAACAGACCTTCTGGGACTCAACAAATTTGTATGGTTTTCTTTATCATTTCTCCTCTGGAATACTCACTGACCTTTTGAGAATATTCCCAACTCCTCTTGTTTCTATAGTCTCTGTCTTCAGGACTCTATTCAGGTTGAATGAGAACTAGGATAGGGGAACAATGTAGCTCTGCCTTTTGCAATACTGCACTTAAACAGTCACTGGGATAATCATCAAGTTTTAAAAATTAGTGATGGGAATTATGACATGCTAGAGATTTTATAAATATATGTATTCTGAGTAATAATTGTTAATATACCTTTTTTTTCTTATAATGAGCCAAAGATACTTAACTGTGGAAACCTTATCATAAAATGGAAAAACAGAAAAGCTTTCATTAAGATTTGTAGACATCACTCCTCTGCTTAAAACTTTCCAGTGACTTTGCACTGCAAATAGAATAAGCTTGAAATGTTTTCATGGTCTGTAAGACATGTGATCTGGATGTAGTCTGATTTTATAACTTCTCTTAGCATTTTCCCCTGGTTTCCTAGCTCCAGTAGACTTCCTTTTGATACTCGCACATGTCTAGACCCTTCCTGACTTAAAAACCTTGCATATAATGAAGGTCCACATTTTTCCTGGTCTTCATGTACCTGCTTCCTTTTCATTTGATCTCAACTCAAATGCCATCTTCTTAAAAAGGCCTGCTCTGACCATCATAGGTAAAGTAGGACCCTCCCCACCCTGTATATATTCCATTCTATTTTATTTACTCTAAAGCACTCTGAAATTACCTTAGTGTGTTGACTACATGAGGGCATGAGCTTCATATGTTTGGTTATGAAGAAAGGGATACTTAGCTTCAGATATCAGCAGGCTTGTATATAATCCTTTCACCTTGAAGTCTAGTTCTTTGACAGTACTAAGACTAGCTCTGATTGGGCCTGCTTGGATCAAATGATCACACCTGAGCCAAATATTGAGGCCAAGATGATAGAACATATTAGGCAAACTGGGATTACATGCCACCTACATGTAAAGGGTAGGACAAGCCCAGATAGTGATACCAAGAATGTGAACAGATTTGTTTTCCAAAGAAAATTAGGGTAATTTTCCTGAAAAATAGATAAATAGAGACTAGGAAGTGAAAGCAGTGGCTGCCCACTACAAGAAATAGCAATGATATGCTTTAAAGGGTAGCAAGGCATTGCTCAGTGTGGATGTATCCTAATTTAGTTAACTGGTTCCCTCTGGATGGATATTTTAGGTTGTTTGCAAAATAATGATGTGATGAACATCATCATATATGTATGTATGTGCATATGTATGTATGTATGTATGTATGTATTTATTTATTATATCAGGATAATATCTTAAAGTGAAATTGCTGGATCCTGTCATATGTATTACATATTTGATTTAGGAAAGTTCTGCTAATTTTCTTGTGCAAATTTATTCCCCTTGTTAGAATAGTTCTGTCCAATAGAAGTATAATATGAGCCACATATGTTATTGTAAATTTTCTAATAGCCGTATTAAAAAAATAAAAAGAAGTAAATGAAGTTAATTTTGAAAGTGTAGTTTATTTAGCTTAATATGTCAACAATAATATCATTTCAACACATAATTAACAAAAAATTATTCATGAGATATTTTATTTTTTTTCTCATGCTAAAGTCTTTGAAATCAAGTGTGAATTTTATACTCACAACACAACTAATGCTTAGTGGATGTGGAACTAGTGATTATTTTATTGGAGAGCATAGCTCTAGAGTATTCTAGTTCAGTAAGCATATAGGGACTTTACATACCAAGGTATTTTCAGAGACTAGTTTCTGGGTGATTGTTTAAAGCTAGTGCTAACTCGAACCTAGCATAATTCACCCATTAATCAAAAGTCCCACTCTAAGTGATGGTTTGCAGATATATAGAGGACTTGGCAACATCTGAAACCTATCATGAAGACAAGAATATAGACACAGGGAGAAAGCTTGGTAGCCCAGGTAGGGAAGATGCCCAGAATGATGAAAAGTTTGCTAGTGGGTATAGTGAAAAAGGGCACAAATCTGGGAAAACTTTACTAAGCTGTCCAAAGGAAAAGAATACTGAATCTGGTGAACTATAGTTATCTGGTTATCACCAGACCGGTAAATTCCACTGTGATCAGAGAATTCATCAGACTTTGAGAGCCTGGGTGAAATATGCTTTTAGACTAAAGAATTTTTTTTTACTCTGATTTTAGAAAAAATGTCTAAAATGTATTGAGTGCTTACTCAAACTGTGTCCTGTATCCACTTGTTCCTTACAACATGTGAATTAGGTACTGTAGTTACACCAAGATAAAAATTGAGACACAGAGTAATTATTTTCACATCTAGCAACTGGTAGAACTGGAATTTAAACTTCTAAACTCTTACTCCAGTGTCCATGTGCATTAGCTCTGTTCTATTTTATTCTCACTGTACTATATATGATCATATAACAGCCTTTTGACTAATCTAATTTCTTATGCACACTGACATAGCTAGTACCCTAACATCTTAGACATAAATATTCTAGTCACTGAAAGTTAAATTCCCTTTTGAAAATTAATATTTAGGAATTTAACCTACATGTTTATGTCTTATAAAATGGCCAATGATTGGGGCTCCTGGGTGGCTCAGTTGGTAAAGCATCTGACTTCAGCTCAGGTCATGATCTTGCGGTTTGTAAGTTCGAGCCCCACATCCGGCTCTGTGATGACAGCTCAGAACCTAGAGCCTGCTTCGGATTCTGTGTCTCCCCCTGTCTCTGCCCCTCCCCTGCTCATGCTTTGTCTCTCTCTCTGTCTCTCAATAATAAATAAATGTTAAAAAAATTTTTTTTAAATGGCCAATGATCAACTCTAGGCATGAAAAATAATATCTGAAGTTGAAACCCAAATCCTGAACCCTGGGGATTCCTTCAGATCCTACCTGAATAGACAATCTTTCCTCCTCTCTTTTTGGCTCTCCATATCATTTTTAAGATTTGTGTAGTTGTTTAGGAAAAAATTGCCCTGGGAGAAATAAGAAAGTACCATCGTCTTAATGTAACAGAAAAGTAGCACAGTAACAGAACAATAATTTAATTGTTCTTGATTGCTTGGGAGATGCTGCTTAGCCTCAAAGAAGTACCTGGGGGAGTATGTGATAAAAATGTTTGTGTCAGAGTGTGCATTATCTGATTCCGATTCCTAAATCTAGTTGGAAACACAATATTCTGACAAAAAAGTTTCATAAAGTCAAAAGCCTGAGAATGCAAAGGTTTCTTTGTTTCTTTGCCATTAGTGACTTTGAGGCTTCAATTAGAAATCTGTCTGTTTAGGACAGATCTGACCTTTAGACTCACAACTTTTCTCATTTGTTAAATAAATCACTTATATCCAAAAATATGTACTTATTAACTGTTCACTTATAAAATTTAAGACTCATCTTTTTTTTTTAAATGCTTATTTATTTATTTTGAGAGAAAGAAAGTGTGCAAGCAGGGGAGAGGCAGAGAGACAGAATACCAAGCAGACTCTGCACTGTCAGCCCAGAGCATGATGTGGGCCTCAATCTCACAAACTGTGAGATCATGACCTGATCCAAAGTCTGTAACTTACCAGACTAAGCCACCCAGGTGCCCCTAGGGTTTGTCTTTGTAGCAGAAGTGCTAAATCAGTTAAGGGAGCCATTAGACTGAGATGGTTTAAATGCCTTCCCAGCCTAGAGAGCAAAATAAAACCTAAGACTGTAAATGCCTCAAGGTTAGAAATTGAAACAAGACCAACCAATCACAAACTGACAACTAGGCTTTCTCAAATAAAGGAACTGCTTAAACTATGACCTGATTTGGATTGATTTTTGCTCAAACCCTTACAATTTTTAATATGCCTTAGTTTGATGTTTGGCGGAATTATGGAGAGGGCCCATGAAATTATCTCACAAAGCATTTAAGTAAGGGGCACTTAAAGATCTTCAGCAAGTTAATGTTCTGTTGTGGTACCAACCTTGGAGGAATTCAAAGAAATAAACAAGTATTCTTCCTACTCATAAGCCAGGAAAGGAGTAGTGTTATGCACAGTATTTACAAACAATGCATACAATGATTATCAAATTCAGATAGTAGGTAAGCACAAGGTTGAGCAAATAGTCTTAGGATTTAAAAGTTCAAATTGCAGAGAAAATGGCTCTTTCTTCCAATGAATTGTTTTTCTTGGAATATTTGAAATACTACCAAAGGTGTATCTTTGTAGATACACTTTGTAGATATGCTTTGTAGATCATCTCAAAGTGGTGCTCAGGGAAGGCAGATTTCACCTTTTGTCAACCCGCTTTGGTGGAATCCTGACAGCTTGGTAGGGAGGGATGTGGTAAAGCTGCCTGAGGCAGGAACTGTGTTCCTCTGGTTTGTCACTGTATCTTCGGGGTGTGGCACTGTCAGGGAAGTAGGCAAATGCTGCCAAATAAATGAGAGACTTATATTGCTGAGAAGTTTTCATCAATGGTGGTTTGGCTACACAGGTGGCATTTGGACCTCTTGGTATGCTGCCATAGAGGAAATTTAACAGAGAGTCAAAGCAGATGACCTTACTGTCATCTTCAATCTTGAGAGATATGACTTTAAGACCTTTCAAAAGACTGGTAATTTGATGGGAATGATGGAGCAGAATGTCTAGTCCCTCAGTCTCAGGAGCACCAGCCCTCCGATAGAATTTGGGGATCTGTTGATGGACATAAACATTTAGAAGGAGAATTGCACTACCCCCATCACATACAAGCTGGGACATAGAGTTTTTCTGACACAAGTTTAAATTCAGAGCCTCCAAACAATGTTTCAAAAACCATTTTTTTTTTATTGTATATGGCTCAGAAATGACCTCATTGAAGTGTTGGAGGACTCCTCTCAAGGCCTGAAAGCTCTATGGGAACCATTTGAGTCTGGGGGAGGCACATCAGAGGGTTGAACTTAATTGGCTCCTTTTTTGGCTCCTCTGAGACCCTAGTTGTCTCAATATATATATGGAGGTAATGACACTCGCTGCCTTGAATTCATTAGTATAATAGCTTTAATGATTTTATTTGCTCCTATAAAAGGTGCTATATAAATGCAAATGATCACCAAGAATGATAATTAACAGTCTTTAAGCTGCAAACCACTTATACCTAATGTCCATATGTCAGAGGATGAGAAATGTAGAGGTATTAAGAAAACTGTCCCCTCTTTGTGCTAAATATGGTGACAGGTATTTGAAAAAGCTGGTTCTATAGCCTGAGTATTTTTGCTGACTGAAGGAGATAACTGATATAATTCATCTTTCAGAACTGTTAAATGCTAGGGTGGCAAGATGCTGCATTAAATATGGAGGGTGAGGAGGAGAAAGGGAGCAGAGAGTCTATTTCCAGGTGGGAAAACACAAAGTCCCCAAACCTTAAGTGCATTTAATAGAGAGAGATTTATCATGATTTGTACACTGTCAGCACTGTACACAAACAGTTTTACAAGATGAAAAAGTGCCAAAAGCAGGACCCAAGCATCTTAGGCTGAATGTAGCTCAGCCCCACATGCATTGTTTTCTCGGCCCTGACCAGATACTAGATAGCACTTATCGACAATATTGATCATCTCCACGAAACCAACAATCTGATTAAATAACAAAAGCTTCAGGTCTCTTGATTCAAATTTAGAAAGAAGAGGGAATTTTTGTTGCTAGAAATGTGCTTCTTTTGCCATTAAGTTCATTTGCCCATTCTGCTGTTACATTACAAAAAAAAAGATAAGCTAAAATGCTGGGTAAAGATGTCCAGGCATTCATTACTATAACAGGTTGATTCTCCCACTTTTTTTAAAGGATAAATTTCATATGGTTTGATTTTTTACACATAAGCTGGATCACAGTTTTTGTTGTTCCTATTAACTGATGTATTCCTTTAATAACCCTGATATTGATGTACATGTGGCCCATCCCTCTGCTTAGCATAATAGATAGAGCATTAATTATGAGTAAGGAATTTTTACCATTAGCTTAGCCCATTTATCTTCCTTGGTTTGCTTGGGACTGTTAGTTTTACATTCTTCGGGCATTTCTCGTTGAGTTATTACAGTATCACAATGTGATCTGATCTTAAATTCTTGCCTTCCCTTTGTCACCCGTTCTAGTTTTATAGGTTGACTCTTTCATCTATTTCTTGATCCAAGATCAAGTCTTTCATTTGTTTATAGATGATTTACTTCTAATGGTTATTTGGGGTTTTCAAGCTTAAAATGCCAGTGTTAATGAGGAGTTCAGAAAAGAAAAGAGACTCAAAGTACTTTGGAGTCTAAGACATTACAGTTTTATACCAGGGTGTTAACTTTCCCATGCAAGATGAGAAGGTTTATAACGTTAGAAAGACTGGTAAACTCATGAAATGACTTCTAAAGTCTCATGTAGTTTGCTTTTTAAAAATGGGTTCAAAAGAGAGTACATACAACCAGAGAATTAGTCCTGAACCTTTTTTTCCTCCAGGCAAATAGGGAAGTTGGTGTGGAAAGTAGGTGAAATTGACCCTGCAGCCAACGAATGGTAAATTTTAACATGTAAGTGGTAATATTTTCAAAGCATATTTTAAAGCAATCCAACCCCAGTTACAGGATTAGAGTGATTTGAATCCTCAGCAAAACTTTAAAATTTGCAAATTTGTTTCTCTTTCCATTTTTTCATTCTGGTGTTACCTCTGTTTCACCTATGTTTTAACTCTTCAAACCTCAGCTGGCAATTTACCATTTCATATGCCCTCTCTATTCCCATACCCTTCAAAATTCCTTTCTTTGTGTTGTGATTTCATCTAGGTTAGGAGAAAAATAATTGGAATCAACTCCCATGGACCAGAATATCAATACAAAAAGAAAAAAAAGTAATAACATTTTATTAGTAGTATAATGGCTACTTTACCGGTTTTGCCCACTCTTATTGCCCACTCTGGAAAATGGAAAAAACAGAGCCATCAGTTAAAGATATCTTCAACAGATGAGGGAGATGGGAATGGTGGTCCAAAAGTCAAACATTTACCAATCCTAATACGTTAAACTATGTTAAGAAAAACTATGCTTTAAAGCAATTGAGACTATTAAATAATGCTTAAGAAGTACTTAGCATGGTTCTCAATTCTAGCTGTTCATCAGAATCACCATTCCACATACATTTTTTTCCATACAATTTCAGGGTGTTTATTTACCCTTAAAGCCCATCCATGAACAACAAATTAAAATTCCTTGTGTGTTTCAAGTTTTTATTTA
Organism: Neofelis nebulosa; assembly: GCF_028018385.1. NCBI lineage: Eukaryota > Metazoa > Chordata > Mammalia > Carnivora > Felidae > Neofelis > Neofelis nebulosa. Next base: position 165,093,629 of record NC_080783.1, on the reverse strand, counting down.
AATTCTAGTTAGTTAGCATATAGTATAATATCCGTTTCAGAAATAAAATTTAGTGATTCATCACTTATATATAACACTCAGTGCTCATCACAAGTGCCCTCTTTAATACCCATCACTCATTTAGCTCATTCCCCATCTACCTCTCCTCCAGCAAACCCTCAGTTTGTTCTCTATTGTTAATAATGTCTTATGGGTTGCCTCCCTCTCTTTTTTCCCCCTTCCCCTACGTTCATCTGTTTTGTTTCTTAAATTCCACATGAGTGAAATCATATGGGATTTGTCTTTCTCTGACTGATTTGTTTCATTTAGCATAGTATACTCTAGCTCCATCCATATCGTTGCAAATGGCAAGATTTCATTCTTGTTTATGGCTGAGTAATATTCATATATATATTAACACAGTACTTGGCACTTGTAAATACTTTGTGTTAAATTCTATCATTAATTCAGTCAGAATATTTACAGCAAAGCTGCAATGCTGGAGCCTTGGCTTCTATTCTTTTATCTTTACTAGTTGCTAGTATAGTAATGTGTATAACAAAGCTACTCAGAGATGTGCTTCTGTCTGTCTCACACACACTAACCTAGAAGCGACACCCTAATCAGGTACATAGGTTTTAGGAAACATCAGTTCCAGGAGTTAATGGGACATTCTGGGTAGAAGAGTGTTAGCAATCACTTCTTTTCAAAGCCTCATGTAATGTCCAAAGCGTCTCTTAAAATTCTGTGCAAAAAGACTGAAGAGAATCTGGGCTCCTCTTCAAATTTAAGAGTTATAAGTCAATGAAATTAACGAAGTACTTTTTTGATGTGGAAATGCAGCATAAAATAGTTAAATAACCAGGCATATAGCATAGGAATTGTAATAGTGTCTCTATCTCTCTTCCATTGAGGAGGGGGTAGTATAGGTAGGAATGGGGCTGTTCTAAGCTCACAATATGAAAAGGACTTTAAAGAAAGCTTTATTTGTTGTACTCCTGTTTGCAGCAGAAAACAAAGGGTTAGTTCACAAGGCTATGGGCCACAGAGCTTGGAGTATCCATGGAGCACAGACTTCAGCATTCAACACACAGATGAGAGAACCCAAACACAAAGTGTTAACACATGCAGGAAACCTAACATTCGGAAGAGGGCTTTGGAGAGGGCAAATCTTTTTAGCAACACTAATAATAAATATGCTATTGAAAATGCACATTAAGTGTTTAGAATAGACATTTTGGAAATTTTGAGAAGGGAATTGTGGGCAAACAAAATCACATGTAAAGTGGAGACCAATGAGAATAACAAATGGTTTAGTGTGGTAGAAACATAACGTGGGGTGAGGTTTTCAAAACATTTTTATTGAGAAGGTGATTTTTAGGTTGTTGCAGTTAACTCTCCCCAAACACTTAAACTAAACTTAAATTGCACTTTTCCTCTGCTGGGTATTACATGAGAAGCTCTGGTCACTGCAATGTAAAACTCTAACAAGCAAATGGATTAAAGTTGTAGGAATGGTTTAAACTCAGTTTAGTAACTGGTATAGTATAATACCTAAAAATGGGCTTTGAGTTCAGAAAGACTAAGTTCAAATTCCATCTCTGACTTGCTAACTGCATGACCTTGAGCAGGTTAATTAATGTCTTTGAGGCTAAATTCTATTTTACAGAAACTGGGGATAATAGTATCTTTCCCAAAAGGTGGTTGTAAGGATTACATGAAATTATGTTTTGAAAATATATAGCACTGTGTCTGCCTTACAATTAGTGTTTGGTGAGGGTAGATGATTATTGTTGATAAAGGCAATAACTGAAAGGGCTTAGGAGGGAGTCTTAGGAGTTTTTAGTATCAGAAAATGGACAGAACAGACCCAAATTTAGATAAACAAACATATCTGTCCCTATTTTATGTTGTGGAAAAAGGAGAACATCACAGCTTAACAAGAGAGAATGTGTGGCAATATATGTAACTAACCTTCTTACATACCTGGAACTTAGATGAATAAGGAAATATAATCAACGTGGACCTAGCTCACTTGTACATGCTTTGCTCTCATTAGTTGCCCAGCTAATATCACAAGATCAACAATAAACTTAGTAAACTCTGACAAGCTTAATTCTAGACCTTTAGAATACCACAATATTTTCTTACTGGAGTGAGTGCAATAATGGAAAAATGTTCTTATTGGATTGTCAGTGACAGAAAAAAAATATATGCATACTTAAAAAAAATCACTTTTTTACAGTTTATTTTTGAAAGAGAGAGAGAGAACAAATGGTGGTGGGGAGGGTGGGGCAGAGAGAGAGGGAAACAGAGAATCCCAAGCAGGCTCTATGATGTCAGCACAGACCCCGATGCTGGAGGGCTCGAACTCACAAACTGCAAGGTCATCACCTGAGCCAAAGTCAAGAATCTGACGATTAACCAACTGAGCCATCCAGGCACCCCTAAAGAAAATCACTTTCAAGAAAGGTGTTCCTCTTGCAGTGGTTTTTCACAGCTCAGTGGGGCTAGCTGGATCTTATACTAGGATGTGCCAGTGGTGTTCAGGGAACATGCCTGCTACTCTTCTAGATTTCCCCATGCTGTCCTTTGGGACTATGCTTGCCACAGAAATGTTATGTAAGACTTTCCTTTTTCCTGAATTGTTTATTAAAACCACTTCTGAAATGGTGGACATTTTTATCTATGCTACCATCATCCACGTTAATAAAATATTTTTCTACTGATCCTCTCAAGCTCTAAAGCTAGGCTTCTTGCTATTCCCTAATAGCCCCGACTTCTAAGATGATTACATTTTATGCTGGCTCATGGCATAAACCTTTAAAACCGCCAGCTGAGTTGTCGTTGTAGTACAACTGATTCCTTGATTGATGTACAGTGCTTGAAATGTCTTTGTTCTCCTGACTTCCCACTGGTTATCAGATTACAGTTAAGAAGAAAAGAAAAGACTGTAACTATCAGAGCAACACTGGGGTCTCTAATGATATTAGAGGTTACCTTCTCTTTAAAAGAGCATTTGTTATTTTAAAGTGATTGGATCACCCAAGTATGTCTTGCTGGGCAATTCAGCTCAACTATAGACAGAGGCTTTGGAAAGCTTTCTTCCTGATCGCAGAGTTCATCTCATTTTTGGCTGTAGGAAATCTATGCCCTGAGAAATTAGATGTCTGGAACAATCTTTAATCTCAGTAGATGGCTTTTGTTGTTGTTGTTGAAGTGCTGCCCAATTGTGAGGAAAAATACAAATTTCCTTACAATGCAGAGAAAGAAAGTTGTTTTTTATTTATTATTTTTTACATTTTTTTAAAGGAAAGTGCTTAATGCTGGCCTATTCCTTGCAGACAAGAGATACTTTTCACTTACGCTGAGAAAACTTTTCTCAGCTATTTTGCTTTCTTTTCTTCCAAACTGGAAAAAAAAAAACATTGACATACTGAGACATTCTTTGGAAAAAATATAGGACATTTAGAATTGGCTTGCAATATGTAGATAGCCTATCAAAAGATGAAGAAATAAGCCTTGATTAATCAACCAACTTTCTTATTTTGAAAAATTTTGTGAATCCATTATTATGGAAAACAAATAAAGTTGGTTTTCCTTTTAAAGATGCTTTCTAATATCCACTGTGCTTCAGAATTACAACTCTCTATATGTATATACTATTCTTCTTACAGAAATGGGAATTCTTTCTCCTTCCTACACTCACCTCTTGTCTGTGGTGCAACGGCTAGGTGAGTGTGACTGGGTTAAATACTTTGTATTTAAAATGTCTTTCCTAAATCCCAGGTATAGGGTTTTAATCCTAATGGAATACATGCAGACTTTACATACTTGTTTTGTGCAACAGCTACTTGGCAAAGGAAGTTGGAATGCAGATGTAACCTCTAACAAGCACAGGCAAACCATATCAAGTTGTATTGAAATAGGTGGAAGCTGAGATCACCATAGAGAAAATGTATAGTCTGTAATTCAGATGGCCAAGGCAGACTGTTTAAAACAAAAGTCAAAAAGCATTCTACCTGGCAGTAAACATTTAAATTCTCCAATCCATTTTCTCAAACAGTCTCATGTCATACTATTCAACCCCAATACACCAGACTTAGGGGCTCCAGTCACCGTTCGTAGCTAATCCATTCCTTCTGTGTTACTAGTAGGTAAGGCTGTTCATGCAGAAGTCACTAACGACAGCAGAAAACACTCTGCTTTCTTACAAGTAGACCCCGAAGTCTATGACTTCTTCAGATATATCAGGCTGTTATACTGATCTGATTAGTCATAGTGGGAGAAGGTCCAACTTATCCCTGTGATCAATCTCACCAACAGTGCAAAGACCCCATGGCTAGAATTGTCATAACTTCTACCTTGTAACCAAAGCTGCCCAGAGCTAGTGGGCACATGGGCTCTGACATGCATAGAAGAGTAGGGAGCCAGCATGTGGATATTGCAGAATAACAGCCCTAGCTGAGGATAGAGAATAGTAAGACATAAGATAAAGTGAGCTTGGAGAAAGCATCTCCAGTGAGAAGAGACTTCCCTTGAGTCTCCTAGTTCCCCTGGGATCAGATGCCTGTGTTGAACCATATGCTTTGTTAATCTGCTGTGTGTATCTCATGTAAATGGCTGTCATTTACTGAATACTGACCTGTGTACCAGGAACTACATACATTAACTTAAAGTTCATTCTGTCAGCTATTAGTGTTATATTCTTTCTGTTTTACAGATTAAGAAAATCAGGCTCCAAGAGATTAAGTAATGTGCCCCAATTCACAGTTAGTGCATATGTATTAGGATTCAAACCCAGGTATATTCAATTCCTGTGCTTTTAACTACAATTCACAGTTGCCTCATTTTCTCTCCACATTTTGCTAGTCTCTTTCCTACTCAGGTTTGATTGTCAAGTTACTGTCTTAGAGCAGGATTCTCCCTGGAGCATCCTTACTGAAGGAGTTATCTGTACTAGTGGGTCATCATGACAAGAACACCCACTGGGACTGGTGCTAATTGCTTGACCACAAGGTTCCAATGCAAATGCTGGGTGAACTTCTGCAGAAACACAGTTAAAACAAGTAACTTTTGGCAAACAGCATCAACTATGTGACACTGACTGAGCTCAAATTATTCCATGCATAAAGTCTAATGAAAAACAGAGACATTAGAAATCAACAGAAATCAATCTTTCTTTTACCTTTTTCTTTCTTTCTTTTCTCTCTCTTTCTTTTCTTTCTCTTTCTTTCTTTCTTTCTTTCTTTCTTTCTTTCTTTCTTTCTTTCTTTCTTTCTTTCTCTTTCTTTCTTTCTTTCTTTCTTTCTTTCTTTCTTTCTTTCTTTCTTTCTTTCTTTCTTTCTTTCTTTCTTTCTTTCTTATTTCTTTCCTCCACTCCTTATTTATTAAAAAAAACAGCAGCAACACTAATACTAATCATAAACACCTCATTGTATTAAGAGTGAAGAGTAAATGAAATAATTAATATAATACTTTCAATGCAGAACTTGGCACATGGACGAATCAGTAAATAATAGTGTGACAGAAATTGTTGACTGTGTATTTGATTTTCTCCTTCTTTGCTGACAAACTTGAACTGAGTGGAGTAGCAATATGCCTAGATAAATGCATATGTTCCCACTTCTCTTGAGCTAGAGGTAGCCACACATGCAGTTTTGGTCAATTTGTTGTAGGTAGAAGTCTCCTGAAAGTTTCTGAGAAAAGTTTCACTTTCCTATTCAAAGGGAACACATATACCTAACATCACCCCTTCCTCACTTTCTCTTCCTTGAATGTGAATCTCCTGTCTGGAGCCAAAGCCATCACATGTGATGGCAGCAGCAAGCAAAGGAAAAAATTCAAGAGAATTGCAGTCCAAATACCATCACCCTAACTAAACTGATACCAACAGGTGCCTGCATGTAGATTTCTTTCTATGTGAGAAAAATCCTCCATATTTCATCATTTTTCTATTGAATCTACAAGAAAGTCTTCTGTTATTTGTTCAGATGAAAGCATTCCTAGTAGGGTTACCTATTATTATTTTTAGTATTTTACTTAAAGCCAAGCATTATTTTATTTAATCTTTGAAAAAATCCAGGAAGGTATTGTTATGCTGCTTTTTTTTTCACTTAGGACTTAAAATAAATTGGAGCTTAGTAATAAAAATAACATTTTGTATTAAAAACACTAGTAATAGCAATAATAATAATATAATAAATTAAAATAATAAAATAGAAATATAATGACTGGCTGACAAAATTTTGAGCACTCATTCTATGCCATTTGCATTATATTTGTTTAATCCTCACAACTCTGTGCAGGAGATATTGTTTATCACCTCAGTTTTACAGAAGAGGAAGCTAAGACACAGAAAGATTAAATAATGAGCCCAAAGTCACAGAATTGATGTTCAGATTCAGGTTTTAGATCTTTCTGAAACCAAGCTTATGTGCCTAATGATCTAACTCATCCTATCTGCCTTCCTACAGTTCCAAAATGCTTTCTCTTTCTTCCAGGTCTTTGTGCATGCCATTCCTTGTGGCTGGAACAGTTTTCTCTCTACTATATTTTCTTGGCCAAATCTCATTTGTTTCACATCTCAGCTTAAATATGTCTTTTCCTTGGCCTTCCCTCACTCCCTCCCCTCTGTGTGATTCCATCTTCTCTTGTGTTACTCCTATCATAGCACTTAGTCCACTCTTTTGCATGTTCTATTCATTTATCCTGCTAACCCATCAGACTGTGGTCTTGCTGAATGCTGGCTCTATGCCTTGTTCATCACCATTTTCCTAGGATTTGGTATATAGTAGACGTTAAATAAAAGGTATCAGAGATGACAGACCCTTTGTCTTAGTTTGATGCATGAGGGGAGTGATGGTGTCTGGGGAGACAGGAACAAAAGCATGTTTGGGGAAAGGGAGGGATGATGGGCTCTATTGTAGAGTACCCATCAGGACTTGCATGCAGGTCAGTTCATGTAGTGACAGTGAAATCATGCTTACTATTTTAGCATTTATGCTATCAGCCCTAGGAGGACTATTTAGTCCGTGGCCAAAAAAAGGAATAAAAAAAAAAAAAAGCTCTGAAAAGGTGGCAGTGTGTGTCTCTGGAAGGCAAGCCTAGACTTGTGGTGGGAGTTAAAGAAATGCAGAATTACAAAAAAGAATCCCTCCCACGGATGTCTAAAAATGATGTTCCTAGCAGCTTTAGGTATCACAGTTGTGCAGGCAGAAAAAAAGTATTTGATTAACTCACTGGCATTATCTCTGAGGTGTGGGTGTCTCAGAAATCTGCATGCACAATATTCCTTTCAGATAAGCTATTGGGCATTGTTCTACATATGCTGTATTGCTTCTCTTCAGCTCATTTTGTATGTGGCTGAAGTTATATACTTTAGAAATTACCCCTCCCAAGGATAAGACAGTTATGGCTATTTTGTGGCTGGCATTTAAAAACAAGATGAGATTTAAAGTTGACTTAAAATGGAATTTCTGAATAAATCACAATCACATACCCCACCTCACCCCTTCATTCTTTGAACATTGCTTTCTCCTGAAAGTCTTCAGATAGTTCTTTTACATCTGTATTTTTCCTTCTGTATTTAGGTATATGGTTCATTTAGGTGGCAGAGTTAGTCAGAATGTGATTTTGAAGTCTTCAGGGTCCACATACAGCAGGATCTCAGAAATAATGGGATGAAGATGTAGTTTACTCAGTATCCTCCGTGTTCTTCCCCCTCCCCACTCCTGAGTCAGAAATATTCTTTAATTTAGGGATTCTTATGGTTAGAGAAGAGAGCTTTCCACCTAACATTTAAGAAGAAGCTCAGACAAGAGACCCAAGTTCCCAAATGTCTACATAATCCTGTGATCTTACCAGAGTCCATTGATTTATTAGTGATTCAGTTTCTCTATCCGATTTAGAAGAAATGATAATCGATATTTTTTTTTAATTTTTTTTTCAACGTTTTTTATTTATTTTTGGGACAGAGAGAGACAGAGCATGAACGGGGGAGGGGCAGAGAGAGAGGGAGACATAGAATTGGAAACAGGCTCCAGGCTCCGAGCTGTCAGCACAGAGCCCGACGCGGGGCTCGAACTCACGGACCGCGAGATCGTGACCTGGCTGAAGTCGGCCGCTCAACCGACTGCGCCACCCAGGCGCCCCGATAATCGATATTTTTAGTTCACAGGAATGCCTAATAGGCTTATTTCTTTGTCAAATTTCAATCAACTGGTAGTGGGCACCAGGAGCAATTTGTTGATAATGACTCTTAAACTGATTGGTTAGTAGAAAATTTTTCTTTAATCCAGGGGTTAGCTTTTTTTTTTTTTTTTTCCTGTATAGGGCCAGATAGTAAATATTTTATGCTTTTGGGGCCATGTGATCTTTGTTGCCACCTCCTAACTCTGTTATTGCAGCCCAAATGCAGCCGAGATAATATATAAACAAATGGCTGTGGCTCTGTTCTGACAAAACTTTATTCATATAAACAGGTGACAGGATTTGGCCCACTTCAGAGCCATAGTTTGCTGACCTCTGTGATTAGCAAGGTCTTTAATGGATAGAAGGAGATTGATGACACAGATGCCATTCATTTCCCGTACTTCATATAGAGAGTTACAGGATCCAAGCCTTTTTACTTTTAGAGTCTCATGGTTTCCTCCCAACAAACACATGAGGCAGCTTGGCAGTAGGTATTTTTAGGATAGTGGTGTATTCTGGCTAAGAGCAGAAACTTCAGAGAGAAAGCAATGTTAGGATTCAGCTCTATACTTATAAGCCATATGAACTTGGGCAGACTATTATCCTCAGAGCACCCCGGTCACTTAATCTGTTAATAGAGCGTAATACTAGTATCTACCTCAAGTATAAAGGACCCTTTGATAGATGGTCATGATAAATTATTATCTTCCCTGTTCCTATCTATAAACTGGGACTAACCTTCTGGTATATATGTGTATTAAATGAGGTAGTATGTGTAAAACTTATAGCAGAATGCTTTGTGCATAGTAATGCTTACTGTTAACCAGGATTCATATTTTCATTTTACCAATAAAGGAAATTTAAAATGATCAAATAGTTCTGCCAAAGCTCTGTAGTGAATATTAGCAGAAGTGGGATTGAAACCTAGGTCTTTGGGCACCAGAGATCATACTATGCCCACTAAAAATGGGCAAACCTGTGTTAAAACTTTCTGAAAGGGAACAAAGTAAAATTCAAATGGTAATATGTTTCATTAGAAGTGGTGAGATATAGACAAACCCTAACTTTCTATTACTTTGACTGACTGGTTTTTAGTCATATATTATTTTCTGGAAAATCCCTTAATTTGAGATATATTTTCTTTATATGCCATCCAGGAGGCAAGTTGTCCCTGGGAATAGAACACAGGCTTTAGAACTGTTAGGGAGAGATTTTACAATGCCCTTTTCTACTAGATGTGTTTCATCCTTTATGAAACAGGCTTCATTGCCCTAAATGCCCAGTTTAATTCCATATTGGTACCATAATCTTGACTCATCTGAGTGGAGAAGGTGATGGACATATAAACTAAAGTTGGGGGAGGCTAGAGTTCCCTGACTCATGTGCCTATGTAGCTCAAAAAGATGATCTGGTAATTAGGTTAATTCCCCCTACCCCGCCCCCCCCGCCCCCCCACTTCTCTGTCTGCCATGGAGAGTGGCAGAGCAATGGAGGGCTTTGGATAGGAGACGACACTTGGAAAGTTATGAAGAGTAAAGAGAAACTCAGCAAAAGCAGAAGGGGAAAGGTCTTACAGGCAGAAAGCTCAGTCTAAGCAAAGAAGAGTTGACTGGAAAGGGGAGACAGATCCTAAAGAGAACTGCCAGGAAGCTTTTGAGACTGTTGCCAGGTAACCACTTAGCACAGTTTGGTGGCTGTAGCTGAATCATTCAAGTAACTGTCAGTTGCCCAATTCCTTTCTCCACCCCCATAAGGGTGAATACTTGGAGTGGGATCTAATTCTAAATCAGCAGCTGATCCAGACATCAGTGATGAGTAGTAAATTATATCAGGGACATCTCTTCCTAAGTCATGGGGTAAGTTCTTGCCTCCTATCCTAGGAACACACAGAGACTCCTTTACCCATGCTTAAACTGGCCCTGGAATTAAACAAGCTGTGACTGATTTGACTGAAACTCACTTTATAAATGATGTTTCCATGAATGATACCTAACTTTAGAAGAAGAAATCAAACTTAAAACAGAAGGGGATAAGGAGGAAAAGGCCCAGGGGAAGGTGCATTTTTTTTCATTTATTTAAAAAAAATGTAAATACTTGTAAAAGATGGCACTTCCAGCACTGGCAGGCAAAGGAGAAAGAAATTTGTCAAGATCCCATGTGTTTTCTTGATGATACTTCTCCTCCCTCAGTGAATTAATTGATAAAATATCAAAAGCTGTTCTGGAGATAACAACCACACAAGAACTTACAGCAGATGTACACTGAAGCAGTGATTGTGTTTATTGGATTCTAGCCCAGAGATGCTAATACTCACCTGCAGAGAAGGGCAGAGATTCTGGTCATGACTCACAAAAGGGGTGGCCAGAAGAAGAGGGGAAGACCAGCATGGACATCTCAGGCTTGAGTGGGCCTTGTGTGCTCTTGCAAGCCCAGGGAATGGGGGGTAGTTGTCTCCCCCCATCTGCCTCCATTTGCTTTTCACTTCTCTCCTCCTCTTTCTCTTTCCACCCCCACAAACACATGCACACATTGGAGAAAGAGGCTATTTCTGGCTCGCTAGCAAAGACAAAAATCACACCCAGACACAAAAAAAGCTAGGAAAGGATACTGCTGGCAGAGCAGAGCACATTTTTGTATAGCTGAGGACCCCTCAGAATGAAGAGACCTGTAGGTGACATTTGATCTTCCCATATGATCGACTTGTTTTACTTTAATGACTAAAACTCTTGAATTTCTGTCATTAGCAACTCGCATTGGAGTTTCTGAAAGAACAACAGAGTGGTTCCATCAAACAAAGTTCTTTTTTTTACAATCCACTTGAATGTTTAATATGTATTTATTTAACTTCCTGGAAGAATGGAATTACCCAGCTAATACCTGGGGGGTCTGGTCATGTTCCATTCTTTTTTAATTCATATATTGGGGAGGAAATGAGTCATACTTGATTAAGGGGTTGATACCACCTACTCATGCAAATTACATGTGTGGACTGTGTGGACGGGGGCAGGAAAAAACAGTATGCCATAGGGTGGGCAATGTACCTTCTTGTGCTTGAGTTTTCCTTTTGCAGATCACAACTCCCAGCATTTTGATCCCTGAGCTGTTGGGTCTGCAGTCAACATTGCAGAGAAATGTCACACACACACGCGCGCACACGCGCACACGCACACACACCACTCGTGTGCGTGTGTGTGTGTGCGCGCGTGTGTGTGCGTGTGTGCGTGTGTGTGTGTGTGTGTGCGTGTGTGTGTTGTGTGTTGTGTGTGTGTGCTCATGCCAAAATTCTGGTTAATCACAAAATGTCAAACTGTTATATTTATGTGATCCTTATTGCCTCTGTGGAAGAGACTGTTTGAATGCCAAATCAGACTACCAGGTACAAATTATGGTAATAAAAATAATGGTTATTTATTATTTGTTTTGTGCTTGGCAATGTTCTAGGTGTATCCTCTCATTTAATCCTCCCAATATTCCATGAGTAGATATTTATAACTTCTACTATAATAATCTCAGGGGGTTAAATAAGTAAATTCAACCTCAGATCTACTTATCTCTAAAATTTGTGCTGTTTTACAGCTTCCCTGCTCTTATTTTAGAATTGCACTGTGAAACCCACTCTCTTTTAAAAACAGTCCTATAAAATGTAAGAATATTTTATTTATAGTGTATGACAAAGCCAGAAATTTAAAATGCTTCAATATCTATACTACTAACTTAAGCATGTAATTTTATATTCTCACAATTTGTTCTGTGATTTTTTTTTCTTTTTTCCTTTTTTTTTCTTTTTGGTGGTGGTTGTTATTGTTTCATGAAGACCAGTCCTTGAGGGCAGATTGTTTTTTAATCCTTTTTTTTAATGTATTCTTCTCTGGGCCTGACATAAGATAAATCCAACTACAGGAAAGGCAAGGAAATAAACAAGACATTAACAGGTGTGTGTGCCCCTCCAATGTTTATAGCAGTGCTATTGACAATAGCCAGAGTATGGAAAGAACCCAAATGTCCATAGACTGATGAATAGATAAAGAAGATGTGGTGTGTGTGTGTGTGTGTGTGTGTGTGTGTGTGTGTATGATGTGGTGTATGTGGTATATATATATATATATATATATATATATATATATATATATGACAAATATCATATGACTTCACTCAGATGTGGAATTTAAGGTACAAAACAGATAAACATAAGGGAAGGGAAGCAAAAATAATTTAAAAATAGGGAGGGGGACAAACCATAAGAGACTCTTAAATACTCAGAACAAACTGAGGGTTGCTGGAGGGGTTTTGTGTGGGGAATGGGCCAAATGGGCAATGAGCATTAAGGAGGACACTTGCTGGGATGAACACTGGGTGTTATATGTCGGAGATGAATCACTGGATTCTACTCCTGAAATCATTACTGCACTATATGCTAACTTACTTGGATTTAAATTTAAAAAATTAAATAAAAATAAATGGAAGCAGGAAAAAAAACATGTGTGTTCCCAACACGGGGTGAAATATTTTCACATGGTTCCTGTGGGACCATATTTTATGTGAACATTAGATTCTGAAGTCAGCACACATGGTGATTATTTGTTAGTCTTTTCCCCAGAATCAAGTGTCCTTTCTAACACAACCCCTCATTTCCTAGCCATGTGGAATTTGAATGAGATTGGTCTCATCACAGCTCCAGAATGGGCCCTGACTGTGTCACATTAATCAGTGAATCCCATCTCCTTGGCTGTAGTTATTGATCCAGAGATGTCACATGATCCAAGTGAAAACAAACAGCATACAATTCCTGGGCTTTAATTTGAACTTTAAGAAAAGCCAAATTCTTCTTTCCATAGCTTTAAGAGCCTTTGAGGACCAAGAAGGAAGGATCTTTACATGAACCAGCCAACACTGAAGATGCAGAGCTATGAAATGGTAAGAAAGACCCGTGTCCCAGGAATATTATTTAAATACTAAGTCATCCCTAACCCAGGACTAGGAACCAATAGATTTTCATATTGATGTTTCTTGATTCTCTAGGAAAGATTAAAAAAAACACTAATTTTATCACATTATAGATAGTTACAAAGTCTCATAGTAAGACCACTAAAACTAGTTTTTTGTTGTCATTGTTGTTATTCATTATGATGAAAACAATTTGCATTTTTTTGATCTGTACAGGTGATGAGGTGACTTTTATTTAAAGGTCATATTAGGAAAAATATACTTCTTTAAACTCTAGAACAAAGCCTGTACACTGAGATGCTAAAAATATGTAAGGCAAGTGGAAACTGAGAAAAAGGAGATTCTTGTGTTTGCTCTAGAATATTTGCTTATTGAGTGGATGTCAAGTAACATCACTGTCTTAGTTCAGGCTTCTATAAGGGGAACACCATAGACTGGGTGGCTTGAGCAACAAACATATTTCTCACAGTTCTGGAAACAGAGAAGTCTGAGATCAGGGTGTCACTGCAGTCACGTTCTGGTGAGGGCCCTCTTCCAGGTTTCCTCACATGATGGAGAGAGAGAGTTCAGATCTCTTTATCCCCTTTAAAGACCTCTAATCTCACTGTGGGGACCCATTCCCCTTGACTTCATCCAAACATAATTACCTCCCAAAGACCTCACCTTCACATACAATCTATATGGGGATTAAGACTTCAACTTCAACCTATGAATTTAGATGGTGAGGGAGGGGAGGTTTAGGGGACAAATATTGTGTTCATAGAAATTATCTGCACAGTTTCAAATTACTTCCCCCCGACTCTGCCAAGCACATGTATTTGAAATTGCATATGAATAATATATATATCTAGAATATGATTCCATGGAATTATCTAACTTTATCTTCACAGCATCACTTTAAGGAAGGAGTCAGGATTTCAATATTCTATATGTGAGGACAGTGAGACTCAAAAAAGACTCATTTTAAATCTTTCAGTATTATAAAGATAGTAACTAAAGCCAGGATTTATAACCAGGACTATGAGACACAAACTATATGACACAGGAGATCAATAAATTCTTTTTTGATTGATTGAAAATAATATTGTACTTCAGTTTAATGAAAGCTATAAGTATGGTAGCAAATTGCTACCACTCAGAAATCAATAAGCGTCTTCAATAATGTGATATTTAGAAGTCTCGGCCTATCTCCTTGACTAAGTTTTTTTCCACCATGCTTTAGTTTTAGAATCTTGGCTATGTCTAAATTACAGAGTATGTGAGGATAATATAGTGGCATGTCTATCAAGTAGTTTTGCTTGGCTAAAGCTTGATTATTTCTTATAAAGCAAGGAAGACACATAATGCAATATGTCAGAACATAGTTACTGGAATTAGGGAAGAATATTATAATTACTTACTGAAAGAAAAAAAAGACTAGAGATAGAAAGCATTTCATCATTAGCATAAAAAAATCAAAGTGGTCTTTTGCTCCATCCAGAAATGCTATAGATGATATGAGCTGAATACATTTGAGGCTTATGAGACCAAATATTTTTTATCCCCAAGACTGTACATTTTCTTTTGAGTATGATAGTAAATGGCGGGAAAAGAGCCAGGCTGTGATCCCATCTCTTAGAACCTTACCCTCAATAGAATTCTTTTTCACACCTTGTTAGAAGTTAGAATGTTAGAAGGAACTAACATTTACTGAGGGCCTATACTGTACCAGTCTCTTTTAGATGGTAGCATTATTTAAATTAGTCACTTCAACATCTCTTTGAGATAGACTTTCATTTTAGGGACAAACAAAAATTTGGAAATTTTAAGAATTTTGCCAAAATTAATGCAAAATATTAGAAAAGCTAAGTCTCCAAATTCACAAGTCCAGAGCAAAATCCATTAGACCACATGTGTTTGCATGTCTCCCAGTTATCAGAAGTAATCTTCACATAGATGTCTAAAGCTTTCTTTCAGTCTAAAACTTGATGGTCAGAGGGTTTTCAATTTGTTTGTTTTTTAAAGGGAGAGACATTAGTTCTCTGTACCTTCCTTTGAATTTCTTTGCTAGACTTGGAATTTATTCTTTTAATTCTCTGATTTTGTATAACTCTATAGACTAACTATTGAATGGCAATATGTATTGAAAGAGGATGAGAAATGAAAGCATTTTGAGGTAGTGTAATATCAGGTGGACCTGGGCTCTTTACTGGGTCTTATTACTTCTCATTTTGGTATCTTGGAAGATTACCCAACCCTATGGACTCTCCTTTTTGTTTGATCTATAAAATGGAGATAATGACATTTTATACGATTGTTAATAACAACTAAATAGGGGAGCCTGGGTGGCTCAGTCGGTTGAGGGTCTGACTTCAGCTCAGGTCATGATCTCACAGTTTGTGAGTTCAAGCCCCGTGTCGGGCTCTGTGCTAACAGCTTGGAGCCTGCTTTGGATTCTATGTCTCCTTCTCTCTCTGCCCCTCCCCCACTTGTGCTCTGTCTCTCTCTATCAAAAATAAATAAAATATATTAAAAAATAACAAATAGTATATGTAAATCACCTTACATAGCTTTATTTCCTCCATGCTCAACCTCCTGTAGTATTAGAGAGTAGGAATCAAGTAGACATTAGACAAACACTCTGATTATCCAATATGTTCCAGCAGATGTACTTTATCCTAGATCACCTTCTTAGTGGAGGGTCATTCAGTATTCTGTTGTCCCTTAATGCTTTCAACAGTTTATTGGCTTCAGTTTCTTCTAGTGATTCTCCCTCTTGGCTATGCATCAGAATAGTTGACAGAGTTTCAAAAAACCCATATATCTGAGCTTGATTCTAACTCTGAATTATAGAGGTTGCAGTTCAGTAGGCCTAAAGGTTAGGGGAGAAGTCCAATAATGTATACCCTTGATAAGCTCCACCGGGACTTTTGCTAACCATGTGAAGTTGTGAATTACTACAGTTTGGGCCACATGCTCCAGAAAGGCAATGTAGACCACTCTTTAAACAGATGGGAAGGTTGCACTCCCAGAAGGTCAATATGCCAAGCACTGCTTAATTCCCATAGCTTTTTTTCTTAAAACAAGTAGTCTCTAAACTATCTGCATCAGTAATACTGGTGTTCTTGTGGTAGGTGCAGCTACCTAGGCCCGAACTGGGATCATAGTCCTTGTTCTGGGGGACCCAGGAATATGTATTTAACAAGTTTCCCAAGTGATTCTTCTGTGTACTGATGTTTAAGAATTATTGCCTGAGACATTTCAGACCAAAGATATGTTGAACATAGATCTGAGAATAAGGCAGAGACCTGAAGGGGTTCCTATGAGAACTGATTATGCTAACTTTGTAAACACAATGTATTTTGACTTGTGAATTGAACCTGCACTTCTTTCTTCAGTTAATTGACTTTATTATACATTATCTTTGATCTAGTCTCCTCTTTTCTCATCTTTTCTTAAATCCACTATGAACTTTCAAGTATGCCAAGGTCTTAAAGAGAACCAAGCTCACTTTAGACCCACTTCAGAATAAAAATTTAATTTTTTTCTTTCTCCTTAGAAAATCTGACTTACTTAAGATAGGTTTTATTTAGGATAGAGACAAAATAATAGGTATTCTTTAAATTCCTTGACTTTGTATCACTTTGATGAAAGTCTATAGAGTTGAGTTTACATTGCATTTGAGTGAATCCAGTAAAGAAGGATGAGATATCACTTGTTTTTAGAAGTCATAAGGGAAACTACTTGGCAAAGCTTATAATTCATTGTCCTAGTTTTTGACAGCCTATCTAGGAAAATGTCATACTGCAATGCTAGGGAAATTGCCAATCTCCTACAGAGGAAAGCAAAGTGATTTTGTTTTTGTAACCAAGGATTTTTAGTGTACATCTAGATATGAAGACTTGAAAGCATTTGGATCTTCTGTAGAAATGCCTGAGCTATGCTTACTCCCTCTATGTCTACATCAATAAAATATAGTTTTTGTTCAAATTGCTTTAATTTTGTCCCTAACTAATCATGACTTCTGCAGAGATTTGATCAAGTGGACAGGGCTTGGAAATAAAATGACAACAGTGGTATTAGAGGTTTTCTTCTTTATTACTTTTTTAATATATCCTGGTTAAAATGAATTAAGCCTCAGCTAATTTAACAACCCTTTCAATAAAGTCACCAGGCCTCTGAAAACATGGGAAAACACAAAATTCCTGCTATTTAATGCGTGCTGTAATATGTGCATGTATTAAACTTCTGGTCTTAGTATTCTTATAATTTAAGTTTTTGGCAACCATTCTGCAGAATGTCCTGCTTTTTTAGTGTTAGAAAGAAGGGATCAGGAAGAAAAACAATTACCTTATAGTTTTGTTAATTATTTTAATGCAGTTAGTCCTTGTACAATCTTTAGATTCTGTTTCCATCAAAAGGGTAAGAAATAGTAACTCATTTAGGGCAGAGTATCTTGTCCCATATACATCTGAATTATGGCCTATAATTTTCTCTAAAGTAGCAAGAGTCAAGAAGCATTTTGAGGGGAACTGCTTTATCTAGATGTTGAAGTAATCTCCAGTGTGTTTTGTTCTTATCCTTTTGATTTGCTTGTTTCTGTCATCATCCCAACAGGTTCTGGGATTCATGTTTCCTAACCCCCAGTGAGATATCCATCTCATTACATTGCATTGTATCATCATCCTCTTGCATATTTCCTTACCTGTCTTCTGTTTAGATTTCATAGGTCTAAACCACAATTATTTGAAATATTCAAGTAATATTGGTTTGTTCTCTGTATTTGTCTCTTCTGGTTTGCCTCTTTCTCTAATTCATATGGTGTTAAGTAACTCATCACTATGATGGGTTTTCTGAAAGAAAAAAAAGTAAGAAACAATATTTGAATTCAGGAAAATTTTCTTAACGGGATAAATTCTGGAACATGCATCTGAGGTCCTCCTTCATCAAACTGCCTTTTACTTTCCTAGCTCATTTCCTGTCACTAATCACCTTACACTGAATATTTCAACAATGCTAAACTGTTTAAATTTTCTAGATAAACCATGCTGGGAGGAAATAAGAGACAGGTGGTTTATTAGAGACTAGAAACTGGGATTGTCCTGCATGAGCTGGAACCATGGTATAGGCTGCCAGGTGGGACCTGAGGCCACACAGATGCTGTTCCTTGGGAGCTGAACCAGAGAACGCACAGCTGCTGCTGGAAATGACAACACACAAAATGAGAGAAATGTAAACATCCTGGCTTTTTCTCTCTTCCTGCCCTCCATTCTCCCACCATTGGCTCCCATTGCCCAAACCAATTAGATGTCAACTGGCAAGGGCACCTGGGAAATACAGTTCCCTGAGATATAAAGCTTGAGCAGAGAGGATGTAGGGAGTGGATCTTAAAGCAAACATGTACACGAATTTTACAACCTGTTTTATGTTGACCTTACCCAGAAGTACTCTGAAACAAGGACTCGAATTCGAGTAGTTTATTTGAGAGGTGAACCTAGGATACATAGGAACAGAAGTGGGAAAATGATACATAGAAGGTCAGGAAGCTGACATAAGGAGCATTATTAAGCAGTTTATCACTGTGGGCAGCTGAAGCTCAATGATGTTGGGAATCACTGGGAAGCTACATGGAAATGAGGAAGCTGGGGTATGTATGTGCCAAATTTTTTCCCTTAATGGTTGAAAATGGCTCTAGGTGGGAAAGGGCCATTTTATTGGTGGTACTTCCAGCCTGCCCTGAGCATGGGCTGAACGTGCTTAGAGAAAGTTGATCAAAGAAAGTCCACAGGCAGAGAATCACAGGTGCTTGCAGTAAGACCTTGTCAACAGGTTAAGTAACAGTAATGTCAAGGGGCAGTGACAACACTGCTACATTCCTAAGACTGAATTAGGGGGCCTCTCTTCTGTGTATTTTGTATATTCTTTATAGGTCTATCACTGTGTTTATTATATTTCTCTTTCTATTTTCAACTTTTGCTCTTTAAACTAGAAACTATTTCTTATTCTTCATCTGGTCCCCACCAATCAGCTACAGAAGTCCTTAATATATATAAATTATTAAATTGGTGTTTCTTAACCTAATCAGACCCAACTCCTCCCTTTTTATCACAAATAATTTGAAATATCTCATTTACTGTGCCAAAATTTAAATAATTCAACCTACCTACACACATTTAAAAAATATCAATATTATGTCCTAACTCTGATAAAAAGAAAATAAGAAATAGTAAAATAATATGCAGACCATTATGTAAAGGATAAGGCATAAGTATACTAGAAGGCATAATAAGTGGTTAGATACTTACACTTATGAAAAAAATGAATTTAGCTTTAGAAATAAAGAAAAATTTTATCTGAATATTATTTACTTTTTAAAATCTTTGTTAATTAAAATACAGGCTAATATAGACTCAGTATGTATATACTTAGTGCAAATGAAACAACTGGAAATGCAGAATGACACAGAAGTGTTGTATTGGCAACTTACATTTCATAAGATTGTTGTAACTTATGACATGCTTTTCCAAAAGAGTGAACAAATCTTGGTAGATTTACTAAGAAAGTACTTTTTTGTTGATTAGCATAATGGCTTTTCTGAAAGAGTCTACGTAATTAAAACAGCAAATATGCATATGTGTATTTATATGCAAAACAGAGTTAGAATCTAGGCTTAGATATTATATAGAGATTATTTATCTTCACAAATTTCCCACAAGATATTTGATAGTTACTGGATGTGAGACAATCCTCTAAATGTGTAGGACAGTCCTGTGCATTGCAGTATATATAGCATCCCTGGTTATCCCTACACCATCAATTCTAAGAGGACCCCATAACCATTGT
This sequence comes from Neofelis nebulosa, assembly GCF_028018385.1. NCBI lineage: Eukaryota > Metazoa > Chordata > Mammalia > Carnivora > Felidae > Neofelis > Neofelis nebulosa. The sequence continues at coordinate 165,073,691 of NC_080783.1, read as the reverse complement.
GACAACCAAAAAGTACTCTCAAATTTCTAAAACACACCATTGAAAGTGGGAGTGCTCCTTTGAGAACTACTTTGTTAAGTGTTTGTCGAATGCATCTGTTTCTCAAGTAAATGAGACCTGAATGTTGGATTAGCTATGGATAGGTGAACAGGAGGTTGAAATTACTAGGAATATATAAGGTGTAAATTCACCAATATATTAAAATAGTTTCCTGACTATAAAGATGATTAATGGCTGCTTGGAAATATATGTTTAAACATCTTGATATTTGTTGAGATATTTTAAACTGCCCTCCAGGAGAAAATAAAACTTGGCCTTTTCAGTTCAGCGTTTTGATAATGGCTCAGAAAAATATATAAGAGCCATGCTTATCAGATTTGGAGAAAACACAAAGTTGGGAGGGATGTTTATGTGATGGCTGATACCCATGTTAAAAAAAATTAGTTGACACAGTTACAATAAAATTCCATTTCAGGTTTCAGAATATGATTGCATTAATATGGAATGAAGGTATAGGCTCACTTATACACATTAGTTCATTACTATCTTAATAAGTACAGTGACACTGGTTTCACCTGTTTCCATGTAATCTTTAAGTACAATAGATGTTTAATATTCAAAGCAAGCAAGGTTATAACTCCACTATATTCTATTTGTTTATGGTAATACATTTAATTCTCAGTAGTGGTCTTTATGAGGAACATTGACCAAACTGAGAGCTTTTAGAAAAAACAAAGATAATGAAAAATCTAAAAACTCCTCCATTTGAAGAATGACGGACAGAAATTGGGGATGTTCAGAATGCAGAAGATAATATTTAGTGAAGACATAGTTTACATATGAGTGAATTAAGACTCAAAGAGATTAAGTAATTTGTCCAAGGTAACAACATTAATACTGTTTGTAAGTTAATTTATTAAATGTGCATTGCCAAGTGATGGACTATGCATTATTTACAGTGTTTGTAATAAGCACATGTATTGATTATGGCAGTGCAAACTGCCATGTAAATAACCTCCAAATCTTGGTAATTTACTAATTTGATCACTTAAGATTACTTTATATCTGCACATCTAATGGTCCAAGTTTTGATCCTCTTAGATCATGTGCTTTCTTCCATGTGGTGATTTAGAACTCAAGCTTCTTCTTTCTTGTGGTTCCTCTCTCCTTTAGGACCTTAGCATCCTCCACATTTATCCAGCTGACAGGGAAAGGAGAGTGTGTATAGTATAGAACAACTGCTCCTTAAAAATTGCTTGGGTAATGACAGAAACATATTCCATTAGCCAGAAGAACTCTCATGACCAAGCAAACAAGGGAGGTATTTGGGTGAAGGGGAACAAGGAGTCAGGAGGAAGCTGAGAAATACAGGCCTTTGTCAGTTACCTTCCAAAGATTCTTGGCTAGGAAAAGGAGAGAATGGATTTGTCGATGGGTGACTAACCTTTTCAGCCACAACCAGCAAGATGAATTTTCTTTCCCTCATTTTATAGTTGACACCAAAGTTCATAAAGATTCAAGAAATTTTCCCAAGGTCTCACAGCTTTTAAGTGCTGAATTTTTGTCTCACTTTAAAGTTTAGTTATGTTCTTACTAAACCATCTCTAGTAAGAAATAACCCTTCCTATTGTTACATGTTGCTGTCTTTTTAAAAAAAAATTTTCTTAATGTTTATTTTTGAGAGAGACAGAGACAGAACACAAATGGGGTAGAGGCAGAGAGAGAGGGAGACAGAATCTGAAGCAGGCTCCAGGCTCTGAGCTGTAAATATAGAGCCCGACCCGGGGCTTGAACTTGCAAACTGTGAGATCATGATCTGAGCCCAAGCCAGACGCTTAACTGACTGAGCCATCCAGGTACCCCTACATGTTGCTGTCTTTCTCAAATGAACTTAATCTTCCAATTTGCTGGGTTTTTACCCCCCCTCAGGTTATGATCTTGTGTTTCATGGGATTGAGCCCTGCATCGGGCTTCTCACTGACAGCATGGAACCTGCTTTGGTTTCTCTTTGCCCCACTGTCCCGCTCATGCTCGCTCTCTCTCTCTCTCTCTCTCTCTCTCAAAATAAATGATTAAACATTAAAAAAAAGAGTTACATCTCCTTTCTAGAGAAATTCTTTTTCTGTTAGTCACACTGAGGCATGCTACCAATCATCTTTCTCCTAGGAGTGGTTAAAACACACATGTCCACAACACACACACACACACACACACACACACACACATCCACTCATACCCACACACAGAACCCCTTTTCTGACCTTTTCTAACTTACACATTTTTCTCCTTAGGGGGATTAAACTGCTTCTGCTCCACTCTCTGGTATTTAAATAAATCTGCATAAGATACTGAAGTCACTTATCTTTCAGGCCTTGCTCAGTCTCCTTAGCAACCTCCCTAGCAACAGACTTCTTTAAAAAGAAATCTCAAAAAAGTTGCACAGGATCATATCTTTACAGTTATACTAAAAATCAGAAAAAAAGGTAAAACAGAAACTCCTATCACAACTTACACTGACTTCCCTCCTCTTGGTTCATTCAGTAACCCTCAGACCTTTTGACAGGATTCTGCTCCTGCCCATAATATTTTCTCTCATTGTTGTCAGAGCCCTCTTCAAACACAAACCAGTATGTATCATTTTCCTACTAAAATCCTTCTTTCTAATGGCTTCTATTCTTATCCTGATACAGGGCAAATTTTGATCAAGGCCTACAAAGCCTTAACAAAGTCCCCATCTCCAGAACTTTGCTCTCTCAAGCTCCTCTTTGTTTCCAGTATCCTGTCTTGTTACTCCATTTGTCAAGCTCATTACTTCTTCTAGACCTTTACTTTTGCCATTTTCTCTACTTAGACTACTCTGAGATTTTTACGTGATTTGTACCTTTGCATACTCACTGACTACCTTACTTAACCTGCATTAATTTTTTTTAAAAAAATTTTTTTTTTCCAACGTTTTTTATTTATTTTTGGGACAGAGAGAGACAGACAGAGCATGAACGGGGGAGGTGCAGAGAGAGGGAGACACAGAATCGGAAACAGGCTCCAGGCTCCGAGCCATCAGCCCAGAGCCCGACGCGGGGCTCGAACTCACGGACTGCGAGATCGTGACCTGGCTGAAGTCGGACGCTTAACCGACTGCGCCACCCAGGCGCCCCATAACCTGCATTAATTTTTAATAGAATCTGACACTGTCTGAAAATACAATATTTATTTATGCATTTATTATGCATAAAATTTCCATGAGAGGGAGGACTTTGTCTTCTTTACTATTTTATTCCCATCACTTAGCATAGGTTGGGCAACGAGTGGTCACTCAGTGTTAAATAAATTAGATAACTAGTGACCAGTGTTTGTTCAGTGCCCCCCCCCATGTATCAAGCTTTCTTGAATAATTTGTTTATTTGTTGTTTGAGAATTGACAAAATGATGTTTACAGAGAACAAGGCCCAGTGCCCACATCCATCCTGGAAGTAAATGCTTATGCATTCAGGACATTTCACTCTAGATTTAGGTTAAGAGCAGAATTGGGATTCTGTCAGGGAGCCAAAGCTGACCATAATTAGTCTGCAGAAGTGAGAAAGGCATTGTCTGTGTCATTTTGCTCCCTGTACTCATCTAGACTTCAATATCATGCATAAAACATGTTTGCTTTAACTTTGGGCAAAGTTCAGCATACTGGAGTTTGAGGGAAATTCATCTTTCAGACAGGTGGTTTCCAAGATTATAAAATTGAGCACAGGTGACAAAAGGGATTTGCTTAAGAGGGAGGAGAAGGATGCTTTAGTATTTCTTACATTCATCTCTCCTTTCCTTTCCCAGAAATGATGCTTGATAGAGAACATTGGCTAAGTGGGTGCTTTATGGATGATGCAGAGGAAATAAATGTGGTGTATAAGTTTATCAAAAATTTCTTCTGCACTGACTTTCTCTAGCTGTTTAATTAGCTATTCAAGAGCAGCATTCCTGTAAATCACTAAAAATAGGCCAAAACTTGGTCAGGAAAAAAGTACAGCAACCTGTTTTCTCTATATTTTAACAGTGGTTCAGATTTTCACGTTAGTTTCATGAGACAGATAGGTTTGCATATTTTTTCTTTTAAAATTGTGCATCTATAATAGAAAATACATGCCAAAGGGGTTTTATGCATTTTAAAGGAATAGTGTTACATTACTTTTGCATAGAACCTTGTAATTTGCACGGCATTTTAATGTAAATAATCCAGCTTTTCTTCCTTGGATACAAGTAGGTGATATTAATGTTAAAAACACGTTGTGGTGGTATCTTGCCCCCATTTACACGTAAACTGTCAGTCCCTCACAACCTTGGTGTTTCTGGGAGTCCCAAGGAGATGTTTGACCTTGTCTCACAATATTGTGTATCAGTTATTGCTATCATAAGATGTCCATTGTTTTCTTTCTTATCTCTACTGGATTATTTTTTCAATATTCTCTACTTTATTATTATTTTTTTAGTTTATTTATTTTGAGAGAGACAGAGACAGCATGAGTGGGGGAGAGGAAGAGAGAGGGAGGGAGAAAGAGAGAGAGAGAAAGAGACAGAGAGAGAGTATTCCAAGCAGCCTCTGTGCTGTCTCCATAGAGCCCGATGCGGCACTTGAATCCATGAACCGTGAGATCATGACCTGAGCTGAAACCAAGAGTTGTACATTTAACCAAGTGAGCCATCCAGGCACCCCAATATTCTCTACATTTAAAATGCTTGCGGGGCGCCTGGGTGGCGCAGTCGGTTAAGCGTCCGACTTCAGCCAGGTCACGATCTCGCGGTCCGTGAGTTCGAGCCCCGCGTCAGGCTCTGGGCTGATGGCTCGGAGCCTGGAGCCTGTTTCGGATTCTGTGTCTCCCTCTCTCTCTGCCCCTCCCCCGTTCATGCTCTGTCTCTCTCTGTCCCAAAAATAAATTAAAAACATTGAAAAAAAAATTAAAAAATAAAATAAAATAAAATAAAATGCTTGCTAGTGCCTCGGCTTACCATGAAAATGCTGATTCTTTGCCAACACTTGTGGTACTAGAAGAGAGGTGCTGTGATCTCCATGGAAGTGAAAAATATGTTTTGTTTTAACCTATTTATGCTACATTTTCCTCCTTTCTGCATCCACCTACTGGGACACTTATGCCAAATACATAGATTCTTTGAGCAGACCCTCTGTTCAGTCACAAGATATGCTCAGATTAACCCTAGCGCTGGGTTCAATTTAGGTTCAAATGAGAGTCTGTTATATATTACTTCATTAGGTTTCCATGACAATTCTATGAAGTAGTCAGGGTAAGGCAGTATTGGCTCCATTTTACATATTAGAAACTAAAATACAAGAAAGTTGGTTCATTTTTTAAATTTAAAAAACAATTATAAAGAATTATCAGATTAAATTAGGCAATGAGATGTTTTCCTGCTTATTTTAACCCAGATCTTTTTTGGTATTTCTTTATCTAATATCAAAGTCTCCTTTTTTTATCTCTTCATGAAAGACTTTTTTTTTCTGCTTTATTGAGGTATAATTGACAACAAGGACATTCTAAGTGCCTATAAATAGAAAAAGCTACCCAGGAAAAGATGAATTTCATGTGAATGGAGGTTTGGAAGCAGAGATTGGCAGGTACATTTGGTTGATGAAACACCAGATGGAGAATATGAGCCAGATAATCTCTAAAATCCTTTTCCAATCCTTTTGTGGTCAGTAATCTCACAGCTAAACTCCAGACCAAACAGACAACAATGTGACTCTGCTAAAGGAAAGGGAGGAGGTCTGGGTTTTTATTAATAGAAGGATGAAAGCAAAATGGTTGATGAAATCTGAGAGAAGAGCAGAGGAAAGGCAGAGGGAGATTTTTGTTTTGGGCAAGAGCAGGGTCTGATAAAGCAGTTTGTAGATGACTAATTCTATCTTAGTTCAAGGGCAGAAATGTGCTGACCTGACCTGAGGTCTTTTCATGGCTCTAGTTGGAAGAGGGAAAGAGGAAATTGTCAGTGGGTGGGAGTTGATTGGGAGCAAAGTGTTGAGTTCAGAAGCAGTTGGGCTCCACAGAGGCATCTCAGAACCCCATTTGGCATCTCCTATTTGGTTTTTATCTCCCTAGTCAAATCTAACAGCAGCCCCCAATAGACACCAGAGTGATAGGGCTGATAGTGGTAGGACAGAGCTGTCTGGTACAAAAGAGCCAATCAGGGGATGGAACTTCAGTATATTATGCTATGTGAAATAAGTCAGTCAGAGAAAGAAAAATATCATATGATTTCACTCATATGTGGAATTTAAGATACAAAACAGATGAACATGGTGGAAGGGAAGCAAAAATAAGACAAAAACAGAGAGGAAGACAAACCATTAGAGACTCTTAAATACAGAGAACAAACTGAGGGTTAATGATGGAGTATCGCATGGGGGATGGATAAATGGGAAATGGGCATTAAGATGTGAACTTGTTGGGATGAACATTGGGTGTTATATGTAAGTGATGAATCACTAAATTCTATTCCTGAAATCATAAAAAAAGAAACAAAAGGGGAAAAAAGCCAATCAGGGGAACCCATTCTCACAGGAAAGAAGAAAGACTAATGACAATTTTGAGACATCCAGAAATCTTTTCCTTTGCCTTCATTTCGAGTAGATAGGACTCAAAAATTTCTGGGACAAAGAATTGTTAACTGAGCACTGACACAGCCTAGTGGCCTGGTATCTGTTTCTCTGTTACTTCCTCCCTATATCTGATTGGCCTTCATCCATGCTTTACCGTTCATTCAACTTACTTAAAGGTTTTTCAGCATCCGGGTGTTCTGTGCACTCGTTTTCCCTGGGAGAGTGTGGCTCATTGCCTTGTGTTGGTGAGGAGGAGGAGACTTTACTTGGTCATTTATCATCTTACTCCTGAAATGACCTCTGTTTCTTAGCTTTGACCCATAGAATGTAAACTCTTTTACTGCTAAATTCTTGAATCGTTAAGACATGATTCTGTCTGGTAACCTGTGCATGTGTCTTTCATCATTTATTTCAGCCTTAGAAGCTAAGCATGATAAAACAAAACACCCTTATGAATGATGTAATATTTAATTTTTAATGGTATATCCTTTTTTACATAAGAAAAGTAAGTTCATATAGCTTTATAATCATGTTAAGTTTCACATCAGAAAAGAAAAGCAATTTTTCTTTTTCTTTTTTAAAATATTTTCAATGTTTATTGATTTTTGAGAGAGAGAGAGAGACAGAGTGAGCTGAACAGGGGCAGAGAGAGAGGGAAACACAGAATCTGAAGCAGGCTCTAGGCTCTGAGCTGCCAGCACAGAGCCTGATGCAGGGCTCAAACTCACAAACCGTGAGATCATGACCTGAGCTGAAGTCGGACACTTAAGTGACTGAGTCACCCAGGCGCCCCTCAGTTTTTCTTTCCAGATCGGTGAATTGAGAGAGGTTAAATGTTTTTTCTCCTCATAACAACAAAAGAACAGAGTTGGGAATATAACTCTGAAACCTTGATTCCCTGCTCCCTGTACTCATCAATAAAACACAGTCAACACCCTGTTCTCTTGCTCTGATTGCTGTATTTACATGCCCCAGTTCTCCCATTAAATCTAAATTCTATTTGAATTTAAATCTAAATTGTATTTACCATCTCCAGCAGAAAGCTTTTATTTTTAAATTATTTCTAAGAGCTCTGAGGAGAGGTTACTGGAATTCTGTTTTGAGAGCACAGGTGTAAAAGGTAGGGCAAAGGTTAAACGACTAACCACAGGTCACACACAGACTATTGCCAGTGTAGACAAAAATTCGTAGGATATCATTCCCTCTATATTTGTGTATAGAAATTTTCATAGTAAAGTATTTAAAATGACACTAGGGGTGCCTGGGTGGCTCAGTCGGTTAAGCATCCGACTTCAGCTCAGGTCATGATCTCACAGTGCGTAAGTTTGAGCCCCGCGTCGGGCTCTGTGCTGACAGCTCAGAGCCTGGAGCCTGCTTCAGATTCTGTGTCTCCCTTTCTCTCTGCCCCTCCCCTGCTCATGCTTTGTCTCTCTCTGTCTTAAAAATAAATAAAGACACTAAAAATTTTTTAAATGGCACTAAAAATGACAAAGTGTAAAGAAAACCAGGTATCTAGTTGCTTATTCTTTAACTTGAATAGTTAATTATCTTTACCTAATCTCTATGTTTCCCAAACCCTGTGTAGCTCCTGGCAATAGTTTCACATGCATGCAAATAATGACTATAATGTATCGAAGGACTTCAGAAAAAGTAGTAAAGATTTGAGCTTACATTTTGTCTTGGTATAGATGTGCTAACTATTGACATCAATATATTCAGTTCTTGAGTGCACGTGAGATCATTAGTTAATGTGGAAGACACTGGATAGGGCTGAAATGAAAACATGGACACGTGAAATTGCCCAGTAACTTGGAATACTAGTATGTTACTAGAAAACTGAAACTAATGCCAACACATTCAGAAATGTCTGTTCCAATGTTGAGAATAGGTAAGGAATAAGTTAAAGCTCAGAAGTTAATACAAAAAGGTAAATAAGACTAGAGGTTTCACTAAGACCTGGTAAATGGAAATTTCAATTAGAATAGAGCAATGAGAGGGTAGAATTTGTGCAAAATATAGAAGGAAATATGGAGAAAATCTTTTACAAGAGTATATATGCTATGCAAAAAGATACAATATTTTCAGAAATTTAAGCAGGAGAATGACAGTTAATTTTCATATTCTTAGAACAGTATAGCATGTGATTAGAGAGTGGAAAACAGGAGTCAGAAACCAATTTGAAGGTTCCAGTAAGAGATAATAGATGTATAAACTAATCCAGTGACATGGTCAAAGGAAAGACCATATGTGGGAGATGAAGAGGAAGAATTAATTAGAAATGTAAGACTCAAGGAGTCTGCTCTAGAACAATGGGTGGATGGTGGCTTCACTTACCAAGATAAAGAATGTATAAATCTGTTGAGAAGACAATGAAATTTATCAATTTTGCTTTGACATGGCTGTGAGACATTTAATTTAATATGACCATCAGTCAATAGGAAAATCATGCCTGAACCTCAATAAGGAAGTCGGAGGAGAGATACTCTTAATCCTGAAGTTTTTGAGATATAATATAACCTGTAGGGATGTTCCAAGTAGGAAGAGATCCATAGATTAGACCTTGGAAATTCCACGTATAACCAATTAATCTTTGTGATTAGTGTTTAAAGGACTAAATATAGCACCCAAAATAGGCTTATGTCAAACACTTTGAAACACAAAGAAGGAAATACTATGTTATGCACTCCATTTTGGTAAATTAGTGAAGTTTTCCTTAATATTGGAGGATGTCTTCTGAAAGAGGAACTGGACTTAACCTATATGGCCTCAGAAGCATAATTCAGAACAATGAAATCACTTTTTAATAAGCCGAACTATGACAAATAAGATGGTTTTGGTTAGGTAGAAACAAATTCCCAGACACCCAAACTGTGTCTGACATATAAGAAACAAACAATAAACACAGTAAACATTTTTTTTTAATTAATAAGAATGATCACTTTGCTGAGAGTTGTACATGTCCTCTGAAATGGATTTTGTCCAGTCTTCTATGACTCTAAAATTTTATGATTTTCCCATATTTTTGGAAAACTTTAAATATAAGGGCTTATGTGAAAATAAGTTTTCCCCGTAGATATAGCTTCATGAAATTAATCATTCTTTTCTGAGAAAATAGTTCATCTAAGTTTGTTTGAGGCTACTTTGTCAAATATAATCTGCAAATCTAATTAGAAATTTGCACAGAACTACCACATTGCCAATATCTTTGCTTTGAATATGATTGGCTTCCTAAATATTTTTAGAGGCATTTTAGGTTTACAATAAAATTTAGAGGAAAATTCAGAGATTCTCATGTACCTGCTGTCCCCCACACATGCATAGCCTCTCCTATTGCCAACGTTACTTACCAGATTAGCACATTTACACCAAGGATGAACCTACATTGGCACATTATAATTACCCAGAATCCGTAGTTTTCCTTAGGGTCCACTCTTGGTGTTGTACAATCTAGGGGTTTGGTCAAATGCATAATGACATATATTCATCATTATAATATCATACAGAGTATTTTCACTGCCTAAAAATCCTCTGTACCCTGATTATTCATCTTTCCCCTCTCTTCTCACCCCTGGTAACCTCTGATCTTTTTATTGTCTCCATAGCTTTGCCTTTCCAGAATGTTATATAGTTGGAATCATATAATATATAGCCCCAGATGGGCTTCTCTCACTTAGAAATATACATTTAAGGGGTGCTTGGGTGTCTCAGTCAGTTGGGTGTCTGACTTCGGTTCAGGTCACGATCTCTTGGTCTGTGAGTTCAAGCCCCACGTCGGGCTCTGTGCTGACAGCTCAGAGCTTGGAACCTGCTTCTAATTCTGTGCCTCCTTCTCTCGCTGCCCCTCTCCCACTCACGCTCTGTCTCTCTCAAAAATAAATAAACATTTTTTAAAAACCTTTTTAAAAAAGAAATATACATTTAAGATTCCTCCATGTCTTTTCATGGCTTGATAGCTTATTTCTTTTACATTATTTTTTTTTTAGTTTATTTATTTATTTTTGAGAAAGAGACAGAGAGAGTTAGCAGAGGAGGGGCAGAGAGAGAGAGAATCCCAAGAAGGCTGTGCACTGTCAGCACAGAGCCCGATGTGGGGCTCAAACTCACAAACTGTGAGATCATGACCTGAGCTGAAACCAAGAGTTGGCTCAACCGACTGAGCCACCCAGGCACCCCAATAGCTCATTCCTTTTTAGGGCTGAATAATATTGTATTATCTGGATATGGCATAGTCTATCATTCATTTATTAATGGATATCTTGGTTGCTTCCAAGTTCTGGAAATGATTATTTTTTTAAATTTTTTAACGTTTATTTATTATTGAGAGACAGAGCATGAACAGGGGAGGGTCAGAGAAAGAGAGGGAGACACAGAACCAGAAGCAGGCTCCAGGCTCCAAGCTGTCAGCACAGAGCCCAACGCAGGGCTCGATCTCATGAGCTGTGAGATCATGACCTGAGCCAAAGTCGGACGACCAACCCACGGAGCCACTCAGGCGCCCCTGGAAATTAATAATAAGGCTGCCATGAACATCTGTGTGCAGGTTTTTCTTGAGTAAATAAGTATTAAAGAGTGTGGTTGTTGGATCATATGGTAAGAGCATATTTAGTTTTGTAAGAAGCTGCCATGTTATTTTCCATATTGGCGATACCATTTTGCAGCCCCACCAACAATGTAGTTTTCCTCAATATTTTAAGATTTTGTTCTTTTATTCCACTGTTTTCTTTGCCACTGTTGTATCCACACAGAATCACAGTGCTGAACATGGCTAGAAATGTCACTGATTACTCAGTGTTCCTGGATTTGGGCAGAATAGTGATTAGGTAATTTTGGACTAATGAGGTCATAAAAAGCTTAATCAGAGAATTTCAGGACTTGTTAGCTTCATGATTTGTAAGTTTTATACACATTCATAAAAGTAAGGTACACAGGGACATGTATTTGCTTTGCTCCAAAAGCCTTTCCTATTTTAATTATTTTTTTTAAAAGATACTAGGTTACTTTTACAAAGAACTTAAAATGTATGTGTACAATATCTCCTAATATTAACCTGTATGTGTCATTCCAAAATTTGTTTCCTTTTACCTTACTTTTTTCTTACTGATCATCCAATATACATTTTCTTATTTTATTCTCTATGAAAATGCATCACATCAAAATTTGGGTTATTTTGCATCGAACAGACTTGCTGAATATTATACCTTTCATTATATCTCTATTCTTTTTTTTAATGTTTCTTTATTTTTGAGAGAGAGAGAGCGCACACACAAGTGCATGCAAATGGCAGAGGGGCAGAGAAAGAGAGGGACAGAAAATCTGAAACGGGCTCTGTGCTGACTGGCAGACAGCCTGATGCAGGGGCTCGAACTCACAAACTGCAAGATCATGACCTGAGCCCAAGTTGGACGCTTAAGCAATTGAGCCACCCAGGTGCCCCTATATCACTATTCTAAGTGCTATTTTATATTACTGATTATATAGGGACAGTGATTATTACTATCCTGGAAGCCTGCATTATTTTAAGGTTTGTTTGAGAAGACAAAATTAAGAGGAAAAAATTGAGAGCTGGACTTTGGCTCTAATGAATTTTTTTTTATCAAACATGAGAGTAAAATATGCCCCATGGCCTTGTTCTATGATGCACTAGATAATGGTTGTGGGGTTTTGCTCCTTTTTTGGTTAAAAATCACTAAGTCACTTTGGGCACTTTCAGAGGGTAGATAAGGCAACTTTGGATGATATACGTTATATTTACAAGTATATATTATTTCAGGTTATGGATGTGCTTCTGAATCAAAAACTGGCAAAAAAAAAAAAAAAAAGAATCAAGCAGTTGACAAATCAGGCCTCCATAGATATTTATTGTTTTTCTGTTCTCCACAATATAAGAGAACAATGACTTTTTGTTTTAATCACAAAGAGAATGAATGACCTGCCATGCAAATATGTAAGGTATTATTAAAATTATATATTACCAGCTTTCCTTTTGTGATGTTGATCATTGTTCTTTCCTTTGCTCCTTAGCCCCTAATTTCTCATTTCTATTCTCCTACATTTATGCTTCCTATTTCCTGATGGATGCAGAAGCTTGACAAGTGGATAGGAGGTATTTGACAAAGGGCCCTCTCCTTTCCCTTTCTTTGCTAGAACTACCTCTTAAGGACCCTTTCCTGGTTTTACTGCCTTGGGCATGACCCTATCAACATCCTGTGTTCTGTTCTTTTGAAATAAGGGAAGCTAAAGTTGGACAAGAAGAGTCAAGATCTCAGAGGCAAATGGAGAGCACTTCTTTCTTTCCTTGAACCCTGGTGGCATATGGATGAAACTTGGGGGTAGGTGTAACTTGGAAACATCTCATTCAAATTTCATGATCCAGCTAAATTCTCATGTTTCCTCTGAAGCCTTTTCTGATCCTTCCTGGAAGATTAATAGATCCTAGATATTGGGTTCTCATTATACTTTGATTAAACCTCTATTGTAGTGTATACTATGTTGTACCAATTTCCTATGTTTTAGCTTGCCTTTTGCAACTGATTTCCTAGAGACAAGATATCTATTTTCTTTATTTCTATCACTTCAGCACCCTACTCAAGTGTTTGCTAAATAATAGGCACTCACATTTTGGGGAGGAATAAAAATGTGGGAAAGAAGGAAGGATAGATGAAAGAAAGGGAGGGGGGAGGGAAGAAAAATGAGTGAATTTTCTTATTCTTTGGAATGGATGATTTTGTTTTTATCCTTTCTGAGTGTAGAGCTATAATTTAAACCTAGATTTTAGCCTAAGGATATTTAACAAGGATATATTAGTTTTCTAGGTGTAATATACTCTTCAAGATAACTGTGATAACTGTTGGTCAAAAGATATAAAATGCTTCTTCACTAAAATCCATTTTGACTCCAGGTTTTCCTTTGGTTTTAAAATAATCTTTTTTTCTTAAGTGCTGTGTCTGTGATATGCTAAACATATATAAATGGCAGTCTCAAAAAACGCAAAATCAGTTTTTCTTTTGTCTATGGGATTGCTTTTGTTTTCTAGCTCCAAAGCTCTAAAAGAAAAAAAAAAACCTAATATATATATTTTTAAATCTAGATAATTTTACCTTCTGATTTAAGATTTGGGCACTCATCTTATTCTTGTACTGCAATTGAAGTCAAGCAACTCATTAAGCATTTCTAAGAAAAAAGTCCTATGTGAATTTAAGTAGCTTATATTTTTATTTCACTTTGTCTAATTTTAAGCCACTGTACCACACATAAAAAGGCATTTCCAGGTCAAGTGTTTCCCTACCAAATTTCTTGCTACAGTTATTACTGAGACAAAACTTAACATTTACCCTCTCTCCTCAAGTAGGTGGTTTTTAAAGTGAATATGATTGGGGTGCCTGGGTGGCTCAGTCAGTTGAGCAGCCGACTTCGGCTGGGGTCATGATCTCGCAGTCTGTGAGTTCGAGCCCCGCATCGGGCTCTGTGCTGACAGCTCGGAGCCTGTGTCTCCCTCTCTCTGACCCTCCCCTGTTCATGCTCTGTCTCTGTCTCAAAAATAAATAAACGTTAAAAAAATAAAATAAAATAAAGTGAATATGATTATGAAAGAAAAAAAGAAGGGAGAGAAAGAGAGAAGTAGGGAGAGAGGAAGAAAATAGGGAAGGAACTTTTTATTTAGATTTTTACAGCAAAAAACAGGAAATGTTTTAGAGACAAAGCTATAATGCTTGGAGAAAAATGATCAGAGTAGGGAAAACCTTACACAAACATAGAAATCTAAGCAGAATATTTGTTTTTCTGCTATTCTCTAAGAACCTTTAAGGAATGGCCCTGTTTTCTTTTTTTTTTTTTATTGTACAACATTCACCATCTTTTATATCCATCACATTTGATGTTTAAAATTTGCTTATTTTCCTTTTATGATTTTAGTACCTTCTCATTAAAGCTGCTTCACCAATACCCAATGATGATCTTCATAAGAGAGCTAGTCATGTGTAAAACACTGATATTTTGTTGAGGTCAGGACTTTTCATCTTTTTATTTAGGACTTAGGAAGGTAGTAGACACAAAATAAAATATTTGGTGAAAAATACATAAGTGATTGAATGATGTATGAATGACAAAGATCAAATTCAAAATAAAACAGCAGACTAAGTATTTAATTTAGTAAAAAATCATAAATGTTTACTGTGTGCTTGCCATGAGTTACATGCTGAATCCAATACTATAAGTTACATAAGATTAGTAACTTTCTCATCTTCAAAGAGCATTTTTAATATCAGCCACATAGTCTATCATTTAAGTAATCATCAATTTTGCTTAACTGATATCATTGTAACATTATGCATCAATCACTAAGAATGCTGTGATTAACCTCACTAATTGTTTTTTTTGACTTTTTGTCCAGTTTGCAGAAACTCACAAAGGAAGAAAACTTCATATGTAAAACCTAGCATCAGGACAATATAGCATTTTTCACTGATACTAGCAGAGGCTTCATAACTTTAGTTACATATGGAGCTTGAAATAATTTCATTTAAGCTTGAAACTTGTTAGTTTTTTAGGCTCTGACTATTGAGGATGTCACAATGTTCAATTAGGACAATAAACCAAATTTAAAGTAACGTTCAAGACTTTATTCACTTACTATGATAGAGCAATCAAGAGGCAAAAAGTAGAACTGGATCTTTAGTATTTGATTTCTTTCCATGGATCAACAATAAGAGTCAGTTGGATTAGGACAGACAGAGGAAATCATCTTATTGTCAAGGAGCCCTAAACAAAAGTTTCTCAACTTTTTATAGGCCTCTGTGTGTGTGGGCACATGTGTATGCACATGTGCCTGTGACAGATAGGAATGGAAATGTACTTGAATGGAGGTGCCTAGGTTAGGAATGAAATATGAATATGAGCATGTCTGGCTGTCCCAGGGATAAGGGATTGAGTCGTTGGCTGCAGTTCCTTCCAGAAAACTGCAATGCACTGGCTGGGCACCAACTGTGGTGTGGGGAGGGCAGATTTCTTCAATGAAGCTTGAGAGGCAAACCTTTGTTATCACCTGTGGCTTGGCCAGAAAGATTACACATAGGATATTGGCCCAGAGCCAGACTCCTTACTGACTCACCATCTTCCCTCAGCTCTTCCGCACTGGGGATTGTGCTAGGCATCCACACTAACCCCCTTCTGTTAGTGTCTCTATGCCTGGAATTCTTCAGCATTCTGCCTCAAAAATATTATTCTTTTCAATACACTTACTTATCTTTTAGACAGTTGATCGCATGGTCAATTACCCTCTGCCTCTGTTAACTTTCATTTCCACTTCTAATCAGTCATGTGCTACAAATAACAGAATAAAGTAGTATCCCTGAGTTCACTCAGTACTGTTCAAAATCAAAATATTATCATCTGTTGCCTTTCTTCCTCTCATGCACAAAATATAGATACTGATATTTTAGAATATTAGTCTCTTAAATTATTAAATAGTCCCCTTATAGTGGCTAACTGGTGCTTTTTTTTTCCCAACTCAGTTACCTGAGTTCTATTACTTAAATTGCTGACATCCTCCCTTGCTCTGACCTACCCCTTTCTTGGCATTTTAAAACCTCACAGTTAGCTTTCTGTCCTCTGCTGCTGCTTCTGGGCTACAGTGTTTGCTGGAATCATCAGGCTTGGCTGACTATAAGTTTGTGCTGTCCAACCCTAACTTGGATGGGAATATTTGCTTGGCAGCCCATTTGTTCATCCCTCATTGTATTTCTGGCTCTGTCTCTTCAGTTGCAGACCTGCGCTTTAGCCTTCCGTTTCTTGTATTTCCCCTGCCTCTCTTTACAGCTGGCAACTTTCTCTATTCCTTTAATGAGATGTAAGCTCTCCAGCTACCTTCTTAGTACGTCTTTTGTATCTTTATAATTCCCTGTAAGAGAAAAAGTGGTGTTTTTCTTTTTCTCTAGAAGTAACACAACAGTATCTGTAATAATGCACTATAGAATAACAATAAAGAGCATGGGCTTTTTAGAGAAAAAAAAATAGGAATTCAGTTACTATATTCATATCCAGATTAAAATCTAACATGATGAAGTAACAGAATCTGTATTTGCAGCAAGTCTGAAATACCCTCGAAAAAGATGAAAAAGAAGTCAGACAAATACATGGAACAATTGTTTTAGACACTGGAATTAGGTGACAAAATATGACCTGTGGAAGACAAGAAACAAATGTGATAATCCCTACAATTTCCTAAGCTTAGTGCCTTGAGAGGGATTCCAGGCTATAGCTCAGGGAGGAGGAATTTAGGTAAAAACCAGCTGACTCTTTGAGTTGAGAAAATGAGTTGTAAGTTCAGAAAAACTGATATGGCTTGAAAAAGTAGCAGAGTGCTACATGCAGAAAAAGAATCCTTGAGATTGACAGAAAATACCTGCCAGGTACTCAGCTGTGTAGTGATCACTGCATGCCTGTGAATAAGCACCTTGAGGCTGGCACAAATAGGGAACACTGCTTCTGTACTCATATAGAGCTGGTATAGTGCTTCCTCCCACTTGCCTAAGTAGAAAACTCATTTACAGAGCACTGGGTAGAGTAATCACAAAGATCTTTCTTCAGTTGTGGGGAATAATTAGCCCTAGTTTGGGCACTGCTCAGGTCTTACTTATCAAATATAAAAGCAAGACCCAAAAGGATACAAACTGTTTCCAAAAAATAAAATTATATCTTACAATAAAGCCAAGGATATTTATAGGAGATCAAAGATACCCTGCATCCCAAAAGGTGAAATTTACAATGTTATCCAAATAAATACTACTGCATATGCAAGAAAGCAAGGAAACATGGCCCACCGTGAGAAAATCAGTAACTGATTTTCATTAATCAGTAATCAGTAAATTGAAATGGAGCCAGAATAGACACAGATGTTAGAATTAGTAGACGATGACATTAAAATAATTAGTATAACTATATTACATGTGTTCAAAAAATTAAGTAGAAACATGGAAGATGTAAAAAAGACCAAAGTCAAAATTGTGTTAAAATAGTGGAAAGAGCATCAGTGAGCTGCTGGGACAACTTCAAGGAGCCTAATATGTGAAATCAGAGTTTCTAAGGTGGGAGTAGGGAAATGAACCTACAGATCCAAGCTCAATGAATTCCAAAAACAAGAACTATGTAGAAAATGAAACTAAAGCATATCATGGTCAAACTCCTCAAACCTTGCAGTGAAAAGAAAGTTGTAAAATCACCCAGAGCAAAAAAAAAAAAGTCATATGTTATAGAAAGAAACAAATTAAAGATGGCAGCAGACTTCTTGAAAACAATGCAAGCAAGAAGAAAATATAGCAATTCTCTGAAAGTATAGAGAGAAAAAAAAGTGTCAATATAGAATTCTGTACCTAGCAAAAATATATTTAAAGAGTGAAAATGAAATAATATCATGTTTAGACAACAAAAGATGAAAGAATTCATTACCAGGTGACTCACATTGTAATAAATATTAAAATAAATTCTTTGGGTAAAACAAAAATGATACATGATAGAAATCTGGAACTACATTAAATGAATGAAGAACACTGAGAATGCTAAACTGTATGACAATAATAGCATTAAATCCAGAAAGAGAACAAAATTATACTACTGTTAGATTCTTTCTTATACTTTGCAGAAAGTAGTATAATATCACTTGGAGGTGTACTGTGACAAGCTAAAGATATATACTATAAACTGTATTGCAGCCACTAAAATAAAAAAAAGTTATAGCTAGTAGGATAATAAGAGAAATAAAAGGGAATAATAAAAAAATGCTCTGTGACTCCAGAAGACAATAAAAAAAGAGGAAAAAGGAACAAGGAGAGATGAGACAAATAGAAAACAAATAGCAAGATGATGAACTCAACCATATCAGTAATCAATCATATTACATGTAAATGATCTAAATACCTAGTTTGAAGTCGGAGATTGTCATATTGAGTTTAAAAAAAAGAAAGAAAAAAACCAGACTCAACTATATGCTACCTATTAGAAACTCACTTACAATTGAAATGTGCCACAAATAAACCTCCAGGCCAGTTGATTTCACTGGTAAATTTTTAACAAATATTTAAGGAAAAAATAATATCAATTCAATTCAAACTTTTCTGAGAAATTAAAAAAGAAGAAATCCTTTTAATTTCATTGAATGAATAAGGTCAGAGTCAGTGATAGATGTTATCATTGTCATATGTATGAGAGGGGTTATCAAATGATTAGGAAAGCTTAAATTTTCTTCCAGTAAAAGCTTACTGAATTTACATTTTCTTTTAATCGACAACAAAACAATGTACCTTCAAATAATGCCTAATATCTTTTCTATTAGTACTATAAGCAATACATTTTAACCAAGAAACTGTCAGCAAAGGAACAAATATTTAAATGCATTTTGAACAGAATGTCAGCTGTGAATCCATTATAAATCTATAAAATAATTCTAAAATCTTTATTTAGATTTTGTTTACTGAAAAGCTTTTAAATATTATTGTAAAAATGAAGTATTTTTTCTTGATAAAAGTTTTGTATATCATTTCGTTAGTGCAAGTTGCTCCAATTATCATTTAGCTAATGAACTCTTCAAATTTCATTTGCATAATTGGTTCCAATTTTGACAAGGAGAATGTATCCTGCTGTGATAAAAGCATCATCGGACTCACCAATAGAGTAATGACTATCTAGTTTGAGATCAGCATGGACACACCACTGAACAGACAGGCAGAAATACTGGCTTGTCATTCTGGGTTTCTAAAGCCCTAGCTTTCTTTCTGCTTACAGAGCCTGGCACTCAAAACAAGACTGACTATACTCAGTGTTAAGATTACACCTAGCAATAGGGGTCCCTGGGTGGCTCAGTCAGTTAAGCATCTGATTCTTGATCTAGGCTCAAGTCATGATCTCATGATAGTGAGATCAATCCCCATATTGGACTCCATGCTGAGCATGAAGTCTGCTTGGGATTCTCTCTCTCCTTCTCTCTCTGACCCTCCCCTGTTCGTGAGTGTGTGAGTGAATGTGCTCTCTTGGTCTAAAACAAACAAACAAACAAACAAACAAACAAACAAACAAAAGATTACAACTAGAGATGAAGCTTTCACCTGAATGGCATCTTCAGATGAACAGAATGCATTCTGGTAGTTTAAAATGAACTACCTTCTTTTAAAATTTGAGGATATTTTTATATGTTATTATCTATTTAGTAGTGACTCTTAAATCTCTATCTCCATAGGTCTAACTCTGCTCCTGAGCTCTATCACCATCCATTAAATTGCCTACTAGACTTCTTTCCTGGGTGTCTTGTACTATGCTAAGCTCTGTACTAAGCACTTTATATACTTTATCTCATCCTTATAACAGTCTTGTAAAGGACGTTTTATCATCTGTATTTAGAAAAGAGAAAAAAAAAATAAGATCACAAGTACATTCCCAAGGTCACACAGCTAGTAGAAGAAGGACATGAAATTCAAATCAAATTACTGTGAGTCTATAGCTATTTTATACTGTCTCCAACTTAATTACATTGTAGAATGAATCTGACTTGAAATTGTGCTGCTAGACCAAATAGTGTTAAGGTTAAAATCCTCCCTTTAAAAGAATACTCAACCCTCTTACACTCTTTGTATTGATAATTGCACATCCTTTCAGTCAAACAAATATACAGATTTATTTTCTGCTTTCCTCCAACCCAACAATAGTGGGAAACCATACCAACCAGTTTGAAAAGGCTGTGCTTGAAGATTTTCCTTAAGAAGAAATTAGCCTTCATTGCTTGGGGGAATAAAAAAAAGTGCTTAGGTGAAGCAGATAACCAGGCAAAATTAATCTAACACTGATCACTCTCTTAGATCTGGAGTGTACTTAATAATTGTACAGACCCCTACATTACAATATGGTGAGTCAGAATGATGATACAGGAATGAAAAATTGATCCAGATCAACTCTTCTTCTGCATCTTGATCTGTGTTGTGTATACGCAACAGATTCACATATTTTAGAAAACTCACAAGTCTGTGAAATATCACTTAATTTGATTGTTTACAGGAAGGGGTTGGAATATAAAGCCAAGTTAATATTTGTTTCTTATTAACATTATTAAATCCAGTTTCCTCCTGGAATTTCTGTGTGGATTACATGTGATATGACAAAATCAATAACAACAATGTTCCCTATATAACATAATTAATCACATGTTTCAGTAGAGTTTCACTAATTATTTGTTTATTGATTATGTAAGTTAATATAAGAGTTTCAACTACTACTGGATTGAAACTAGCCATCATAACAAGTTGGGAGAATATGTAGAATAAAAAAATACATTTGAAAAAAATCAAGAACTTATTATAAATCAAAGCTCCAGTAGTCAGGAGAGCTTGAGGAATTCGACATTTATTAAATGCTGATGATGTGCTAGGTATAGTGCACAAAATGTTTAATATGCTTTTTTACATTCATCCCGCAAAGGTTTACTGAGTGCCTACTAAGCTGTACGCATTGTGTTCCAGACATGTTTCTAGTTAAGAAACCTGTGATAGCAGTAATGTTTTGTCCATTTTTCTCCCTTGCAAATAAACTGAACATTGAAGCTTGACTCAGATTGTATAGTTCATGTCAAAAATTGGACCTGGGTTTATTTGATTCCAAAGTACATGTTCTCAAATCCTGCACAATGTTTTCTTTTACATTCATAGAAGTTTTCCTTATCAGACAGTGAAATCAGGGTAAAGAGCATGGTTTCTAGAAGTGGGGGGGGGGCGGTGGGGAGGAAGATTTGGTTAAATTCTGGTTACATGAATCATTAACTTTGTAATCACTGGCAAGTCCAGCCTCAAAACTCTGTTTCTTAACTGGTATAATGAGTAATAAGACTCCCAACTTAGATGGCTTACAGTGATGATTACATGAAACAATATATGTAAAAGCTGTGGCATATTATCTTATACTGAGGAAAAAAGATATTTGTTATATTAATTTTAGATGATTGGTGCCTTTATCATTCTTTTCTCAGCATGTAGCACAATGTCTTTTTATGACACAAGAAATGCTTGTAGACTAAATAATTAATAAATGAGTGAATGGATGTATATAAGGCATTCAAAAAGCCAGTACCTCTCATGATAGTTTTCTCATTCAAATAGTCAAGATATGCTCCCACATTGTCAGTGTTCTTGCTTGTCTGTTTTTTTCCGAATGATTCCTACTGTGAGATAATACTAATATTGCTTTAACTTTTATTTGTAAAAGTATGTCATGTCAGAGCATATAGGAGGAGCTGAGTAAATATAAATCACATCCAAACTAGACAAGAGAGAATGATACATTAATCTGGAGTAAAACATCTCTATTACTAAATAAAAATTAATAGAGATGTTTAAATGGGCTCCGATTTTAGCTAGAACAAATAATCCTAACATTTTATTGGAACCATGAAATACCCCGAATAGTCAAAGCAACCTTGAAAGCAAAAAGCAAAGCTGGAAGATCACGATTCCAGACTGCAAGTTATATTACAAAACTTTAGTGATCAAAATAGTATGGTGCTGGCACAAAAATAGACACATAGATCAATGGAACAGAATAGAAAACCCAGAAATAAACCCACAACTATATTGTCAATTAATCTTCAACAAAGTGGGAAAGAATATCCAATGGGAAGAAGACAGTCTCTTCAACAAATGGGGTTGGGAAGCGACATGCAAAAGAATGAAACTGGACCACGTTCTTACATCATACATTAAAATAAATGCAAAGTGGATTAAAGACCTAAATGTGAGGCCTGAAGCCATAAAAATCCTGGAAGAAAACACAGGCAGTAACTTCTTTGAAATCAACCATAGCAAATTCTTTCTAGATATGTCTCCTGAGGCAAGGAAAACAAAAGCAAAATTAAACTATTGTGACTTCATTAAAATAAAAAGCTTCTACACATTGAAGGAAACATTCAGTAAAAGTAAAAGCCAACCTGCAGAATGTGCAGAATGGGAGAAAGTATTTTCAAATAACATATCAGATAAAGGGTTAGTATCCAAAATATATAATGAACTTAAAACTCAATACCCCAAAATTGAATAATCCAATTTTAAAAATGGACATAATATATAAATAGGCTTTTTTTTTCCAAGGAAGACATACAGATGGCCAACAGACACATGAAAAGATGTTCAACATCATTCATCATCAGGGAAATACAAATCAAAATTACAATGAGATACCACCTCACACCCATAAGAATGACTAAAATCAACAACACAAAAAACCACAGGTGTTAGTGAGAATGTGGAGAAAGGGGACCCCTCTTGCACTGTTGGTGGGAATTCAAAGTGGTGCAGCCACTCTTGAAAACAGCATAGAGGTTCCTCAAAAAGCTAAAAGTAGAACTACCCTATGATCCAGCAATTTTACTACTAAGTATTTACCCAAAGAATACAAAATTATTAATTCAAAGGGATGTATGCACCCCAATGTTTATAGCAGCATTATTTACAATAGCCACACTATAGACATAGTCCAAGTGTCCATCAGCTGCTGAATGGATAAAGAAGATGTGGTGTGTGTGTGTGTGTGTGTGTGTGTGTGTGTGTGTGTGACTCAGTCATAAAAAAGAATGAAACCCTGCCATTTACAACAAATGGATGGAGATAGTATTATTTTTTAAGTTTATTTCCTTTGAGAGAGACAGAGAGTGCAAGCAGGGGAGAGACAGAGAGCGAAGGGGACAGGTGATACTAACTGAGCTCTGTGCAGCCAGGAAAGAACCTGATATAGTGCTTGGACTCATGAACCATGAGATCATGACCTGAGCTGAAATCAAGTGTCAGACACTTAGCCGACTGAGCCACCCAGCTGATTGAGCCACCCAGGCATCCCTAGAGCTAGAGAGTATTTTGTTAAGTGACATAGGGAGTCAGAGAAAGACAGCATAAGATTTCACTCATATGTGGAATTTAAGAAACAAAACAAATGACCATAGCAGGGGGAAAGAGAGGGAGGCAAACCAAGAAACACACTCTTATCTATAGAGAACAAACTGATGATTACCAGAAGGGAGGTGAATAGGGAAATAGGTTAAATATGTGATGGGGATTAAGGAGTGCACTTGTTGTAATGAGCACAGGGTGATGTATGGGAAGTGTTAATACATCTGAAGCCAATATAACACTGTATGTTAAGTACGTGGAATTAAAGTAAAAACAAAAAAAAATTGGCTCTGATTTTATAAAATAATCCATACAAAAACATACTTAAAAAACCTTTCAGTTCTTCTCAACTTGACCTATAGATTCAGTGTAATCCTAAACAAAATCTCAGCAGGTATTTTGTGGATATCAACAAACTGATTCTGAAGTTTATATGAAGAGACAAATCCAGAAGAGTTGTGATAGTAGTGAAGCAGAAGAACAAAGTTGAAAGATGACACTACTCAACTTTAAGACTTATTACAAAGCTGCAGTAATCAAGCCAATGCGGTATTAGTGAAAGAATAGACAAATAGATCAATGGAACAAAATAGAAAGCCTAGAAATAGACCTACTTAAATATAGTCAACTGCTCTTTGACAAAGGAGCAAAGGCAATAGAATGGAACAAAGATAGTCTTTTCAACAAATGGTGCTAGAACAACTGGACATCACATGCAAAAAAATGAACATAGAGACCTTATACCTTTCAGAAAAATGAACTCAAAATGGATCACAGACCTAAATATAAACTGTCAAACTATAAAACATCTAGAAGATAACAGAGAAGAAAACCTAGATGACCTTGGGTATGGTGATACTTTTTTAGATACAACACCAAAGGCATGATGCATGAAAGAAATAATTGATAAGCTGTTCTTAAAACTTTCTGTGCTGTGAAACTGAAACTTAAAAACTTAAAAACTTAAAAACTTCTGTGCTGTGAAAGGCACTGTCAAGGGAATGAGAAGATAAGCCACAGACTGGGAGAAAATATTTGCAGAAGACATATGTGATAGAGGACTGTTATTCAAAATATACATAAAAGTCTTAAAATTCAACAATAAGAAAACAAACAACCTGATTTAAAAAAAATAGACCTAAGATCTTAAGGGATTCCTCACTAAAGTAGATATACAGATGGCAAATAAGCATATGAAAAGATGCTCCACCTCCTGTGTCATCAGGGAAATGCAAATGAAAACAACTAGATACCACTACCGACCTATTGAAGTGGGCAAAATCTTGGGGCGCCTGAGTGGCTCAGTGGGCGAACATCCCACTTCAGTTCAGATCATGATCTTATGCCTCTTGAGTTCGAGCCCTGTATCCAGCTCTGTGCTGACAGCTCGGAGCCTGGAGCCTGCTTCCAATTCTGTATTTCCGTTCTCTCTGCCCCTCCCCTACTTGCTCCCTGTCTCTCTCTCATACATAAAAAAATAAACATTAAAAAAAAGAAGAAAGAAATGGGCAAAATCTGGAATACTGACAACACCAAATGTTGATGAGGATGTGGAGCAACAGGAACTCTCCACTATTGCTGGTGGGCATATCAAATGGTGTAGCCACTTTGGAAGACAGTTTGGCAGCTTCTTCCAAAACTAAACATACTCTTAGCATAATATGCAGCAATCATACTCCTTGGTATTTGCTTTTACCCCAAGGAGTTGAAAACTTATCTCCACACAAAAACCCACACATGGATGTTTGTAACAGCTTAATTTATAATTGCCAGAACCTGGTAGCTACCAAAATGTCCTTCAGTGGGTGAATAGACAAATAATCTTTGCTACATACAGGCAATGGAATATTATTCAGTGCTAAAAGAAATGAGATATCAAGTCATGAAAACACATGGAAAAAACACAAATGCATATTACTAAGTGAAAAAAGCCAATCCGAGAAGGCTATATACTATATGGTTCCAACTATGTGACATTCTGGAAAAGACAAAATTTTGGAGATAGTAACAAGATAAATGATTGCCAGATGTTGAAGGAGAAAGGGAAGATGAATAAGTAGATCACAGGGGATATTTTAGGGCAGTGAAAAATACTCTTTATGATACCACAATAATGAAATGCATGTCATTATACATTTGTCCAAACCCATAGAATATACAACAGCAAGAGAGAACTGAAAGGTAAACTATAGACTTTGGGATTCTAATGTGTCAATAAAGACTCATTGGTTGTGACAACTGTACCACTATGGTATGAGATGTTGATAATTGGGGGAAGTTATGCATGTGTTAGGACAGGGGTTGTATAGGAAATATCCATACTTTCCTCTCAACATCGCTGCAAACCTAAAACTTCTTTAAAAAATAGTCCTAACTTTTTTTTTTAATTAAAAGAAAACTTCTAATATATAAAAATATTCTGTTCTTGGGATAGATTCTCTAACCCAGAGGTAAAACAGAAATTTGCATTATAGATAGGTATGATACAAAAGAAGTATTCATGTATAAACACAGAATTATTTTAATATAAATAGGCACAAAATTATGCATGGAAGAATTGAAATAGAAAAATAATATTATTTTAGGAAATGGGTATTGAAATTTTACTGACATATTATTGGTAAATATTTGTATATTACCTTTTCTATAAACCAGAAGAAGATAGACTAATTTTACTTTAGAGCCTAGGAACCTACAATGTTATTTTATACTGCTAACATATTATGCACAAGTTTTTCAAAATTAAAAAAAAAAAGCTTAAGATATCTAATTTATGTTTTGTTAATCTTT
Organism: Neofelis nebulosa; assembly: GCF_028018385.1. Taxonomy (NCBI): domain Eukaryota; kingdom Metazoa; phylum Chordata; class Mammalia; order Carnivora; family Felidae; genus Neofelis; species Neofelis nebulosa. Next base: position 165,047,396 of record NC_080783.1, on the reverse strand, counting down.
TTACAAGGCTTGACAAATCATGGTAGATTAGATTGTTGTGCAAAATATGTACTGACCTTTCTTCCTCTCCACAGCATATATGTACTGACCTTTTGCTTTAGGCTCTGCCATTTGAATTTCTTTGGCCAATAAAATTTGGATAGAAGCAATGATATACCAGTTCCACATCTATGGTTTAAGACTAGGATTACCAGATTTAGCAAGTAAACTACAGGATGTTCAGTTAAATTTGAAATTCAAATAAACAATAACCATATCTTAGATAAATATGTCCCAAATATTTTATGTAAACATGCCCCAAATGTTTTACATCCAATATATTTTCTTATGCTGAAAGTATTTATTGTTTATCTGAATTTCAAATTTAACTAGACATCCTATATTTTATCTGGTAACTATATTTAAGAGCCATTAAATATTTTTGCTTGTCCTCTTGCCAGAGCCATGAGAAGAGTATGTCCTGGCTAGCCAACTGGTTCTAGGAGATGAGAAGTTTGTAGATCAGACTGAGAGTTAACCTACAGATTAGAGCTGCTGAGGTGAAACTCATCTAGATCAACTAATCTTCTTACCCATTCAAACTATAGATATGTTAGCAAAATAAAATGTTTATTGTTGTTTGTCACTGAAATTTTTATGGTTGTTTGCTGCATAATGATAGCAGACACATACACAAGTCTTCAGAAAATAAAGGGAGTAAAGAGCACATTTGCATCACCCAAAGCACAGAATTAGTAACTTAAGTGGCTTTTTCTACATTGGTCAAAGCTTTCATGTTGATATACTCTTAAGTAGATATTTTACTTTTAATTTATACCTAGGTAAAATTTGTTCATTCAGTAACACAGAATAGTATACCATCTCTTTGGCAGTTACAAATTATCATTGATTGATTACTGTACCTGAATCTGTTTTCACATCATACCTTTTTCCTGTTCTTACCCATTTTCTATCACACATAGACCAACTCTTACCAGTGAGAAGTCTCTTTCATTTATCACTTTATTCAATGAATATTCACTTAATACCTTGTTAGCTATTTATTGCTGCCTAACAAATTATTTGAAAAGTTAGTAGCTTAAAACATTTATAATATCACAATTTCTGTGCGTCAGGAAACTGGAAATGGCTTAACAAAGTCTTTTGCTTCAGGATCTCTCATAGTTTATAATCAATGTGTTGGCTAAAGTATTTTCATCAAAAGACTCAACTAGAGCAGGATTCTACTTCCAACATTATTCACATAGCTGTTGATAGGATTCAGTTTCTCATGTGATGTTGGACTGAGAGCCTCACATTCCCAGTGGCTGTTGGTCAGAGGCCTCTCTGAGTTCCTTGCCAGATGGGCCCATCCAATGTGGCAGTTCACTCCATCAACATGTATAAACCAAGACAGCAATGGAAAGAGAGAAGACTGGCAAGGTGGAAGTCAAAGTGTTTTATACGCTGATCATGGAAGTGCCAATATATAATTTTTGCCATATTATATTCATTAGAAGAAAGTTGCTAGCAACTCAAGGGGAGAGTATTATGCAAGTGTGTGACTGACTACCAGGAAGTAGGGGCTATTGGGAGTTGCAGTAGGCCAAAAAATGCCCCCCCTGAAAGTTATCTATGTCCTAATCCCTGAAACATCTGAATGTTACCTTATATGGCAAAATAAGAGTCATGGTTGTGATTAAGTTCAGGATTTTGAGATGGAGAGATTATCCATCTCTGGGTGGATAATCTGGGTAGACTCTAAAAACAATACACATATACTTACACGCAGATAGGAAAAAATATATGAATATGGGGCAGGGGATGATTTGAAGATTTTGGCCTTGAAAACTGGGGTGATGTGGCCACAAGCCAAGGACGGTCAACAGCCAACAAGAAGCAGAAGTATAGCAACACTGACACTTTTATTTTGGCCCAATGATACAAATTTTAGACTTCTGGCCTCCAGACCATGAAATAATAAATTTCTGTTGCTTTAAGCCACACAAAGTTATATTTAAACTAACCTAAACAAGAAACATTTGTATTAATTTACATAACTGAACCTCCCAAATTGAGTTAGTGTTAATTACTATCCACAGTTGGGACTCAAATAATGTCATATATCTTTCTTCATTATAACTTTTAGGCAGAATAAGAATTATTGCCAAAATGTGGTAGAAAGATGATTAACAGTAACTCCTGCCTTACATGATAATCTGTCACAATCCTGAGCAGAAAGAGTAATTGTTTCTTCTCAATACACCCCCATAAATTCCAAGAACATTTCTCATTGGCTATGATTGGGTCATATGTCATTTATGAAACCAATCTTTGTGTTTAGACGTGTATTATGGTCTTATTTTTCTGGTTGGTTTCTATCACCCTTGGGGTGAAGTTAGCTTCACTAAACTCGTGGATTAAGATGAGGGGAGTGATTTCTTAACAAAAATTAGGAGCTAATTGGAAAGAGGAAATAGGTCTTGAATAGGTGAAAAAGTGAAAGAAAAAAAAAAGGAATTTTATACTTTATTCAGTACCAGTGAGAAGTAGAGATAAAAAAATCAGTATTGTGTTTCAAGGAATTTAGAGTCTTATGTTGGGTGCAAAAACAATGAAGACATAATTATAATGTGTGTTGAGTAATTATTTTCTCAGAAACCAAGACTAGACAATACCATAGATACAGATAACAGATACGTATATATTCTACTTTAAGCAGGCACCTCATTGACTTTCTTGATACTCCTTGGAAACATGATGCTATTTCATATCTAAAGACCTTTGGGAAGAAGTATAAAGTATTATTTAAAAGCATGAGGGGTGGGTGGGGCTGGGCTAAATGGGTGATGGATATTAAGGAGGGCACTTGTGATGAGCACTGGGTATTATATGTAAGTGATGAATCACTAAATTCTTCTCCTGAAGCCAATATTACACGGTATATTAACTCAATGGAATTTAAATAAAAACTTAAACAAACAAAAGCATGGATTATATGGCCATACTGTCTTAGTTTAAATAATGGCACTACTATTTATTAGTTCTCTGATCTTTGGTAAATTAGTTACTGATTTGAGATTTAGCATCTTTGTTTTTACATTTGAAATTAGGTTACCTAGTACATAAGACATTTTTTTTCTAAATCAGAATTTAATGCGCTAGCTCATTCTTAGAATTTTAGTATAATGTCCAACAATTGCTCCATGAATATCATCTATCATTATGTTTCAGATTTTCAGGAATTTAGAATATTTTTCCTCTGTTTTTTTTTCCCTGCCAGTGAACTCCCTTGTCTTAAAGGAATAGATTAGCTCTGCTCTTCTTTGCAGTCTTGTCTCACAACTTTTTTTAAACATTATCTATAGAAATCCATAGTAACATATGCCCTTGGTCTACCTCTATCATCACACTCACCACATAATCTTGTCAACATATGCTTTTGCATTTTTTTCTCTGGCTAAATGTTCAGAGTCCTGCTTGATATATAGTGGATCCTTATCGGTGTTTATTGAAAATTTCATGAAATCTTATCTTAAGGAAGGTCAGTAAAGCCTTTGCTCACATTGCAAATCCCTGAAAATCAGAACATCTTTATTCTCTTTTGACTGTACCAGAAGTTTACATGATGGTCTCTACAATCTAATTAATTCATATATTTCTGTCATCTAATATATGACAGAGAATTATAAATATGTCAGAATATTAGTAAGAAATAATATTATTTTTAAAGTACATAAGGTGTTTTAGTATATGATTAAAGTTGTTATTTTCACTCTTGTTCAATGATATAATTCTTCGCAAGAGACATCTTTGTCTTTGAAGAAAACATCAAACCACTTGAATATTTACACTTATGATCTATTTTTTGATTCTTCTTTGTAAAGAAAATTGATAGCCAAATAGGTAAGGGGGGAGTGAGGGAGATAGGGAGAGAGTGAGAGAGAGAGAGAGAGAGAGAGAGAGAGAGAGAGAGAGAGAGAGAGAATGAGAATCTGAAAAAAAAAAAACCAAAAAAAAAAAAAAAAAAACCAGAAGAAAAGTCCTGGACTTGCCTCATGTTTGGTTTTTTCCAGAGATTTGTTTGAAAGGTTACATCCAGGGTTACTTAGTCTGTGGCTGTACCCGAAAATACACTGTTACTGAAGAAAAATATCCCATTTGGATTCACTCTTAGTGCGGGTAGTGAATCAGTATTTGTCAAATTAAACTGAACTGAGTTGAAAATCCTCCTATAACTTTTTCATCCAGATCCCAAGTTTTTTCTCAGATCTAAGAGGTCTAAGTTTGAAAAGCCTAATGAATAGTAACAGTTGTATTTCCAGATGCTTCTCTATCTTCTCTTTCTGTGGCCACCTTTCTACTGCTCTTATAAACACTTGTCTAAATTTATTAATAATCTCCCAAGTAGCAGTATCAGCAAATGGGGCCAACTCACAGATGGAAAGTTAGAACTTGGGCCAGACAGCTAACATATTCATCCACTGCTTTCCAGAGCTAGTCAAGTGTGTCCAGCTGGTTTAGCATAATAGGAGGCTTATTAATACAACATAGCATTATAATCACTGAATTGAGACTAAATTTTCTTTCAGCAGAAATGAAACTACACAGTCACAGTGAGTGTTCTACAGACTCTAGGGGAAAGCACAAACCAGTTGAAACTTATGATTCTTCAACATTTAACAGAAGGATTTTCATCATGATAAGCAAAATGTATATCTGCATCTTACATCTCATTTCCCTTGAAGAAAAAAAAATAGCTACATAGGGTAGATTGTTAAGGCACTTTTAAGTAGACAACCTACAATGTTCCAATCTAAATTTTTTGCAAGTGACTTGAATTCTGGGATGCCACAGGTAGAAAGCCTAGGATGCAGGATTCACAAGTGGCATTAAAACAAAGCAAAACAAAACAAAAAACAATTTAAATAATGGCTCACCAAATTCACATATTTTACAGTGAATATCTTCGTATTATTATCTAATTATGAAAAGAACTCTCTTTCACATTGTCTCTTCTAGCAGATATGTTCAGTGAAGTGGAGAAGTGAGGCAATTCTAAAGCTAAATTGAACAAGTAAGCAAAAACAGTTATGCTTAAATTACCAAGAGTCCAGAGTTTAATTTATGTGGACAATTTTTCAGTTCTCCAATTTATTTCCCTGACTTTGGCTTCCAACATTTTGATCTCCATTAATATTAACTTATTGAAGAATTCATTGAAAGTACAAAATCTAGAAATTATTTTAGGATGATGATTTTAACAAAGATTATATTATTGTTGGGGAGTGTTAATCTGTAAGAAGAATGGTGCCATATTGGAAAGGGCACAGTCTTTAGGGGCAACAGGATATACTTAAGAGATAGTCTCTAGGGCTTGAATATTACCTCTGCCGATTACTAGCTTGGCTTAGTTATTTAAATTCTATTTTAAACTCTAGATACTGAACTCTATCTAGAATAATTGTAACAGTAACTACAATAACAGTAACAGTAACAGAAAAATTGTAAAAAAAACTACTTTTTTTTAATACAGTAAATAAACTTTATTTATTCTTCCAAGATGACATTGCCAACAGTCACAGATCTGCATACAATACAGTATTGACTATTTACAATTTACAGTAGTATTTTTTTCCTCTGAAAAATATAAGTACAAAAGCTAAGTAAACAATGAGGTACTGCTATTTGGATTTATCATATATATAGCTTAAAGAACTTTAGCAAATATTCAACAAATCTGGATAAAATATTCAATTAAATGCTCTAATTTATCAGAAAAAAATCCACTACGTTTCACCCCAAAATGTATTGCACAAGTCTTTAAAAAAAATCACCCTAAAAATAAATAGGAAGGGCAAGCAGTTCTTTAAAAAGAGGGACAAAAAGAATGGAAGAGAGGAACATTAAATGAGCCCATAAGTCAGGTTGAGTTATTCAAAAAAATCTCTTAAACGACATAAAACTCTTCCCAAGAAAAAAACTGAAGAAAAAAGAAAAATTGTAAAAAAACTACTTTTTTTTCTTTTTTAAAATAGATTTTTTAATAGTTTTAGGTTCATGGAAAAATTGAGCAGAGAGTACAGATATTTCCTATATACAAGCCCCACACATGCACAGCCTCCCAACTATCAACATCCTGGACTAGAGTGGCACATGCATCACAATCAATAAGCTTATGTTGACACATCATTATCACTTAAAGTCCACGGATTCATTATGGTTTGATCTGGGTGTTGTATAGTCTACGGGTCTGACAGATATATAAATGACATGCATCTACCATTTATAACATCACACAGAATAGCTTCACTTACCCTAAGAATCTTTTGTGTTCCATCTATTCATCCCTCCCCACTCCTACCCCCAAACCCAGGCAACCACTAATCTTGTTACCTTTTTTTTTTTTTTTTTGCCTTTTCAAGAATGGTGTATAGTTAGAATCATGTTATACAGAAATTTTCAAATTGGCTTCTCTCAGTAATATGCGTCTAAGGTACTGTGTCTTTTCATAGCACGACAGTTCATTTTTTTAGTGCTGAGTAATATTCTATTGTCCAGATGTACCACAGTTTATTTATCCATTCACTAACTGAGGGACTCTTGGTTGCTTCTAAGTTTGGGAAATTATGAATAAAGCTACTGTGAACATCTGTTTGCAACTCTTTGTGTAGATATCTACTTTTATCTCATTTGAGTAAATACGAGTAGGATTGCTGGGTCATATGGTAAGAGTATGTTCCATTTTGTAAGAAACCACCACTACTTAATAGAATTATTGTAAGGATTATAGGATACAATGTAAAGCACTTAGAATGCTGCATGCAATAACTCAATAAATCTTAACACATTATTATTACTATAATTATTTTATTATTAATATTAATACTCAGATCCAGGAAAATATGTTTTTAAATCACAGTTTTGTCACTTAACTAACTTTGTAAATTTGAGAAAGTTGTTTAGGTGCTCTAACTTTTAATTTTTGGCATATCATAAGAGGATCATATTGCCTACCTCATAGATATGCTGTGAGGTTTAAACAAAATATTCCTTGGCAGCTTGTACTTTACTGTAAGACACCAATATAAGTTCTGGCATAGCATTTGATAAATGATAACTATTTTTATTATTGCCTATCCTTATATGCGAAACAGTATCCTAAAGACTGTGGGAAGTTCAAAAACTGTATGTGCCAAAGCTCTATCAACCTAATTAGAAAGTCAAACCATACAGAATAAAGTAAGAAATAAACTAAGCATTCAAATATTTTTGGTAAGTCACATGTATCCGAAAGAAATTGGACTTTCTCTAGGCACTTGGGTGGCTCAGTCATTTAGGTGTTTGACTCCTGGTATCTGCTCAGGCCATGATCTCATGGTTCCTCAGATCGAGGCCGTGTCAGTCTTTGTGCTGACACTGTGGAGCCTGGTTAGGATTCTCCCTCTCCCTCTCTCTCTGCCTTTCCTCTGCTCATGTGAGCTCTCACCCTGTCTCTCTCTAAACATAAATAAATAAACATTAAAAAAAATAAATTAGATATTCCCAATATATGATTTTTATATATTTCTTAAAGAAATATCTTATGCCAGTAGTATATTATGAATATTATATAATATATTCAAATAGATATTTTAAAGGAATGAGGTAAATATTAAAGATATAGAATCACTTTTACTCTCACTAAAATATTATTATTAATATATAAATACATTAAATTTGGAGGAAAGTGATGTGATTGAATATTCCTCATTGATTTTTAATTTTGCTTTAACAAGTCTAATCTTGTTTAGACTTGTTTTATTTAATTTCTGATTTTATGACTGTCATTGTTGAAAAAGATTTATACATCCAAATGGCAAAAGGCCATCATGAAGTGTTTTTTTAAAAAATTACACAAGATTTTTAAGTTTATGCACCAATTATGGAAAGTTTATGTTGAGTTTCATCTTGTTTATGTTTTCCTTCTCTGATTCAACTATTTTTTTAATCTAACTATAAAATGTGGTACTTTTCAGTCTTTAAAAAGGAGTTTCAAATCCCCCAAAATGTCACTTCTGAGAATTTTAGGAAGATTAAAAAATTATGTTGCTGAGGTTTTAGAGTCTGCAGATATGAGTGTTTTTACAGGTGATATACAGCTTTTTTGGCAGCAACACCAAAGAAGGATAAAAACAATTCTAAGCATTTATTTTTCCAAATACTCTCACCACAGCAAGAAGTTCTTTCAAAAAGCAATTATTTTCTTGCTTATTGTTGAAATATTACTTTTACGTCAAAGAGTTTATTAATTTATTTTAAGATCAGATAGGTAGCAGCAACCTATCATACCAGAAAACATCAGCAAATGTGGAACAACTGTCTTCTGTAAAATAAAAACATAATTCATCTTTAGGGTCAACAGTTCTTTTCAGTATAATGTCAAAAGATATCCAAGAAAATTCTACCAGTAAGAAAGATTTTACAGCTAGCTACCATTTTATCACACAGTATTGTAAAGATTTTACTATTTTAAAATCTTTTTTTAAAAAATACAATTAACTACATGATATCACCCCATAAAGTGCAAAATGTAGTATGTCAGAATATACAATCCAGTAAGAACACTACTGTCAACATTTAGGCCTTATATGGTTTTTATTATTTTCAGGGATGATTTTCTGATATAAGTTCAGGTAGAGGGCTGAATAAAACACAGACTGAGTGAGGCATGGTAAGACGGAGGTGGGCCCATTCACTTATTGAATATTACAAAACTTAATTTATTCCTCATATTTTTATTAAAAATGAATATCATGCACTCTAACTCTATTTTCTTCTGGCCCCTTGATGGGCCATTTTGTACATTCCTGGATTTGTGGCTCCCACTTTGGAGACGTCTGCAGAGACTGCAAACTTTGGAAATAATCTGTGTGGGAAAATCAGTAAGAGCTGGAGTCGTAAGAAAATGCTAGTCCTTTGGGTTTGGATGAGGGAAAACAGCCTTTAGTGGACATTTTCTTTGTGACAAGTTTTTTGGTATATACTTTCACATTGATTTTCCGTGTTCCTTATGGCATTAAAAAAAGCAAATTAATAATCTAAGGAGTATATACCTGTATTGTTCAATAAAGTAGCTGCTAGCCACATATGACTATTTAAATTTAAATCAATTAACATGAAATAAAAATTTGAGGTTTCTCAGTTTCACTAGCCACATGTCCAACCACATGGCTAGTGGCTACCGTATTGACCAGCAAAGATTATGGAATATTTCCATTATTTCAGAAAGTGCTATTGGATAGATCTAGTCTGTCTAGAATGAGGCATCTTAGGAAGCCTAGCACAAGCAGAGATTTTCTTTGTTGCCATTGGTACTATCTAAAATTCTAAACAAATGCTTTATTTTAGTCTATAAGACTTTCATAAAAGGAAGAATTGTCCTTCCTCAATTAGTCAAATAAAATTAGAAATCTACACATAACAACACCAGCTCATATTTATTAACAACTTACTTTATGCCAGACATTGTAGTATTTCATAAGGATTATTTTATTTAATTTTCACAAGATGTCAATGAAATAAATTCCTGAAGAGGTAAAGTAAGTAATCTGATGTCATAGAGTTGATAAGTAGTAAAGTTGTGACGTGAATCTAAGTAGTCAGAAGTGATGCCATGTTTGTCTGGTGACGTCACATACTCTGGCAACAACAATAAGTGGTTCGAGCTGACTTAGACACATGGCTTGCATATAAAATTTCAGGGAAGAGAATGCACCAAAAAACTCAGTATCAAGATAAATAATATCTTAATGTACTATTTTTTTAAAAATCACAATTAGTGGAAAAAATCCATGGTGAACACAGTATCAAAATTTTAAATAAAGACAGTATCACCATTACTTATTTTTCCTTTTGCCTCAGGTGCTAATGTGGTTCTTATGGCACTTTATTTAAAATTGTGATATTGTGTTCATCATGGAAATTTTTTGTATTAATTTGGTTTTAAAAATAACCCTTTATTTGAATAAAAAAATAAATAATAATAAAATAAACAATATAAATAATAAAATAAATAAAATAAAATAATAAAAAATAAAAATAATCCCTTTATTTATAGTAAAAGCAATGATTATTTGAGTGTGTTCATATTTCATTGTGGCATATGGTTTATATTTTCCTAACCTGTATTTTGTAGAGCTTGGTTAGTCATAAGTTTTAGGTCTAAAACATAAACTTTTCTTGGTTATCGGTAATTACAATACACTGTGGTTTCAGCTAATGAGGATAGAATTATAATGAGAAAAAGAAGAAATTGAAGAAGACAATTTATTTTTAGCTTCTAAGTATATTAATACAGTCTCCATTCTAATATATGAGTAAATTATATGAATAAAAGCATAACTATCAGCTACATTATTAGTGTTCAATATGTTACCCTACCTTTTTGCGGAATTTCTTGAGAAATTTATAGCTACCATATAGCTAAAAAGATATCATGTAATAAATTCCTACACATTTGTGAAGTCCAACTATATTTCTTATTCGATCTTTGGTCTTTCTGACTCATCCTAATCAAATATGTTTAATGAAATCACTAAATAATTTTTAAAACTTTTTTAACATTTATTTACTATCGAAAGACAAAAAGAACCAGAGCATGAGCAGGGGAGGGGCAGAGGGAGAGGGAGACCCAGAATCTGAAGGAGGCTCCAGGCTCTGAGCTGTCAGCACAGAGCCTGACGCGGGGCTCGAACAAACCGTGAGATCATGACCTGAGCCAAAGTCGGATACTTAACCAACTGAACCACCCAGGCACCCCAAAATCACTAAATAATTTAATAAACTTTTCTCAATCACACATTATTGATATACTTTCCTTTGTGTATATAATCAACTGTCTTAAGTGGCATGATTATATATAAGTTGGGGCTCTACATGAGGGAACCACAATTTTAACTAACATGTAATGTAACTGTTTCCATGTGGTTCCATGATCAAGATTTGTTTCAGTTATCTGTTGTTTTCTTTTTTTTTAAGAAAGAGAAAACATGAGTGAGGGTAGTGTGGAGTGGAGAGAATCCAAAGCAGGCTCTGTGCTGATAGCACAGAGATCTCAGGAACCATGAGACCATGACCTGAACCGAAACCAAGAGTTTGATGTGTAAGTGACTGAGCCACCTAGATGCCCCTCTGTTGCTGTCTTTTTAAAAAATGCCATAAAATTTGGTGACATAAAACATATTATTTTGATTTCCCATAGTTCTATGTGTTGACTGGGCTAAATTGAGTGTTTTTTTTTTTTTCTACATTGTATAGGCTGAGTGCAGCGACATCCAACCAAGAAGAGCTGGGCTAAAATGACTAAAAAGGCATTGTATCCTGGACCATGTGGTCTCTTGACATATACTGGTCTAATGACTGTCTTCTAAGAGGTAGAAAGAGATGCCAGTCTTATTAACACTGGGGCCCAGAGTGTCATTTCAGCTGCATTCCAGCAAGTCATGAGGCCAGTTCCAGTTTTAAGAAGAGAGGAAATAGATTCCACCTCTTGATGGCAAGAGTGGAATATATGTACAGAGGTGTAAAGAGGCGCTGATAGCCATATTTGGAAGCTATCCATCTCTGTACTCTGCCACAATTCACATTCCCCAGCACCTCTAAAATACATTTACCTCTTCCCCAAAGTCATACCCCGTTATGAAACCCATTCCATGTTTAGAATCCTGTCATCTAGATCAAGCAGAGATGTGAAAAAAAGCTCTCTGGGGGTAGTTGTTCAGATGTAGAAACTTGGGTGCAGTTCCCAGCATAAAATATATGGCATTGGCATTGTGAGTATATAGCTGGAAGAGATCTGAATGGTGAGTAAATTGTTAATGGAGGAAGAATGGAAACTGGGGATGTTGCTATGGAGGACTGGAGAAAGCGTAGGCCATGTTAATTAAGTTTCGGCAGAAAAATTGAGGTTGTTGCCTGAAGTTACTTGGAAGATAGAGAAAGTACCTAAAGAACGCTGGATCTGCATGGGGAGTTTCTAGGCAATATTTTGAAAATGACTTTTTTTAGCTACCTATGAGAAGATACTGAAAGAGACAGATAAACTAAAGAAAGAATTTTCAGTTTTCAAGAACTGAGAGGAAATATTTTCAACCCAAGTCTTGCAGGGTTAGAAAATAACACTTTCTCAATCACAGTTTCTCAACTTGACAAATGTTCTCAAACTAAGAAATAGTTTCAGGACAAAGATCACATTGAGGTTCTGATGGTAAAATGTGGCCTCAGGGTTAAAATCAAATCAATAGTGTAGCTGTAATACTGCTTGTTAAGAACTCTAAAAGATTTAAGGCAATGCCTTATAGACCCTTTCAATCAGACAAAAGCCTTCAAAGAATTTTAAAGATATTATTATCCCAGGGTATCCTGAGTCTCAACTCAAAGTGGAGAAAGACCCACCTTGATGAGATTTGTGGTTGTGGCATTTTTCTAATGTAGTGGATTGTAATTTTATACCATGGAAACACACTGTTTTTTTAAGGTAGTTGAATTAGAATGGACAAAAAAATGATAAAGAAAGTTGAAAATGAAAAGAGACATGTAGGCCTCCAAATTTCTATGGGCAGGATGAAGATAGAGAATTCCACTTAGCTATAAATATAGGATATTTTTTTATATAAAAGAAAGGATGTTTCACAAAAGAGGCAAAAGTATAAGGATGGAGTTGGGAGCCATTGAAATCTCCTAGGGAACAGAACAGAATCCCAATCAGGGAATGTTTCTTGTCCAAGAGTAGAGTGCTCTGAGAACTTATATTGGATGCTGAGTTTGTCTTTTTGGATTACAAGTCTACAGATTTACAAGATCCATATTGGAAGAGCCTTATCTGAACATGAGTGTGGGTCACAAGATCCTAAACTTTTAACCTAATCCCATAATTGGATACAATTTCTGGGTCTTTAGTGGGTGTGAGAGATTCTTGCATGCAGGGTGGATATAAATTGTTGTGCCCAGAGGGAAGGTGTGGCAAATTGACTGCACATATTGTCATCAACAATTTCTCCAATTCAAGGATGCTCATGATGCTCCCACATTAAGAAGTGGAGCATATTTTCCTACCTTGAACCTGGAGTAGTCTGTGATATGCTTTTAACAATAAAGTAGGCAGAAGGGAGGCTCTAGGACTTCTGAATCCCGGTCTTCAGAGATTTGGCAACATACACTTTCTCTCTCTTGGACCTCTAGGTACCATGGAAGAATTCCAACAGGGGCACCTGGGTGGCTCAGTCAGTTGAGTGTCCGACTCTTGGTTTCAGCTCAAGTCATACCTGCAGAGTCGTGGGATGAAGCCCTGTGTTGGGCTATGCACTGAGTATAGACTCTCTCTCTCTCTCTGTCTCCCCTTCTGCCCCTCTCCCTGACTTGTGCTCTCTCTCTCTCTGTCTCTCTAAAATAAATAAAATAAAATAAAAAGTCCAACTCTTCTATTGGAGAGATATGTAGAGAGGAGTGGAGGGGATGTGTGAGATCACCCCATACATTTTATCTGACCTCACAGCTGAAAGAGACCATATTATTACCCCAATTGAGTCCAAGTCAACCTTCCAAAATGATAAATAATAAATCATTTTTATTTCAAGCTATTATATTGATTTTTATTGATATGTAATAAATTAACACAAAGTTAGCCCTTGGAAAAAACACATATTTATTATCTCACAATTTCCCTGGGTCCAGAGTCAGGTAATGGCCCAGTTGGGTTCTCTACGGAGGATCTCACAATGTTGCAGTGAAGGTATTGGATAAGCTTCCTTTTCATCTGAGCCTTGATTAGCAAAGTATGCACTTCCGAGCTCTGTCAGGTTGTTGGCAGAATTCATTTCCTTGCAGCTCTGTATCTGGGCCTCAGCTTGTTATTGATTGTTGAAAAAAGACTTCTCTCGGGTCCTGCAGGCCACCTACAGTTCCCTGCTACATGACCTTCTCCACACACAGTTCACAATATGACTATTTACTTCTTGCTCTAATCTGCTAAAATAGAGTCTTTTAATTTAACATAATCAAAGGTGACATCCTGTCACCTTTGTCATATGGTAAGCCTAATCAAAAAAATGGTATCTTATTGCTTTTGCCATAATCTGTTGGGTAGAAGGAAGTCACAGATTCCACCTGCACCTAAGAGAAAGGGGTTATATAAGGATCATTTTGGTCCCCTTAGAGTGTGTCTGTTATAGCGATTATTTTAGATAGTTTGTCAAGCAGCTACTGATAATTAAAATGCCTTCCTTCTAGAAGCAACTTTTGTTTTTGTCATTTTTAGTCATTCAGGTAAAGAACTTAGAGAAACCACTTCATGTTTACAAAATTAAAGAAGCATCTCTTCGGTAGAAATCTTGGCCACAATACTTAAGCAGAGAGTATTTCCCATCTGAGTCAGCAGGTGAGAAGTGCCAACTCTAGAAAATCTTTAGGCCTTTGCAAATTCTGAGCTCAAGCTGAGCAGTATTCTAGTAGTAGTATGCTTTCAGATTCAAGATTTAAGCAAATTCCTTTAGAAACAGGGCCGTATTGGGGGAATATGTCATTTCAGCTCACAAGAATGAAGTTCAGAAAGAGTTACGATAATCATATCACCTGGCAACAGATATTCTTGGAAGCTGAAAGCCAAGGCTTGTAACATGTTCCATAGCAGGGGCCTTTGAATGTTAGTTGTAACTTTCATACAAACACTTGAACCACTCTAAAGTAAAGATGGGAAAGATACCGATATTCTTACCTGTAAAACATAGCTCTCTGGGTATGCTTCATCAAAGGGTTCTTTACAAATATTTCCAGGGTCAATATGGGAGCCATGTAATATGCTATATGATTTGCTGTTATATAATCTGAACATGATAATTTCTATAAACATTGCAACAAATGTAGCTTCATTGCAAACAGTAACTGTAACCTATACACTCATACTATGCACAATAACAAATTGTGTAGAAGGCACCTTATGTGCTTACTCAACAGGCAAAACAGCTCTATTGTAGGAACTAAGGTAAACCATTTAAAGAAATAAATAGGGAAAATAAGTCTTAGTTAATTCAAATGCCAAAGGTTACATAGTGAGGAAGTCACAGAGCCATAATTCCAACTTCATTCATTTCCTTTAGACTTGAAAATCCATGTGCTTTTTTTCCTTTATGATGAGCTGTCCTTTTATTTATCCTCAAAAGTGGATGATGCCAAAACTTTTGGGAAAGATTTGATTTTCATCACTGAAAACTAAGCATTACTCTCATTGAAAACTGGCAATAGAGATAGGGACTAGGTTTTCCAGGGTTTTTTCAAAGGGATTATAGATGGAAGCAATAGTGTCATTCCACATGTATCAAATCACTGATGTGTAGAAATGTACTTTTTGTTTGCTTTTTAAATCAAAAAGAAAAGTTTGAATATCTAGACTAAATAAGAAGACTTTGACCCAGTCATCATAGCTGGCTGGTTTTACCAATCATGGTAGTAATAAAAATCAGTGACATTCTAAACACAGAGGACTGAGAAGAACAATCAAATAGAGTTTTAGAAAAGTAATTCTGATTTATCCAAGGGATACAGGAGTACTGATGCATAGGGGCACTTGTACCCCAATGTTTATAGCAGCACTCTCAACAATAGCCAAATTATGGAAAGAGCCTAAATGTCCATCAACTGATGAATGGATAAAGAAATTGTGGTTTATATACACAATGGAATACTACGTGGCAATGAGAAAGAATGAAATATGGCCCTTTGTAGCAACGTGGATGGAACTGGAGAGTGTGATGCTAAGTGAAATAAGCCATACAGAGAAAGACAGATACCATATGGTTTCACTCTTATGTGGATCCTGAGAAACATAACAGAAACCCATGGGGGAGGGGAAGGAAAAAAAAAAAAGAGGTTAGAGTGGGAGAGAGCCAAAGCATAAGAGACTCTTAAAAACTGAGAACAAACTGAGGGTTGATGGGGGGTGGGAGGGAGGGCAGGGTGGGTGATGGGTATTGAGGAAGGCACCTTTTGGGATGAGCACTGGGTGTTGTATGGAAACCAATTTGACAGTAAATTTCATATATTAAAAAATAAAAAATAAAAAATAAAAAATAAAAAAAATAAAAAAATAAAAGATAAAAAAAATAAAGTTCTCCCAAAACAAAAAAACAAAAAAAAAAAAAGAAAAGTAATTCTGAGTTTATGAAAAATAAAATCAATCAGTTGAAGAAGTTTGCACTTCTAGTCTAATAAATGAAGTGTGAAAAAGTCTCTTACTGCTGAGGAGAGGGGAGTTGCTATACTTCACACCACAGAACTTCATAGAACCGTTGAACTTCAAACAGACTAGCTATAGACGACTCTGAAAACTGAGGAATTTTTCTAGGGTCACCACAGAGGCCGGATAGAAAAGGAAGGTTTTTACACCTACCAGTTCGACTCAGCTACAGCTTCAAAATAGACCTAAAAGCCCACCTCACTTATTCATTCACTCATTCATTCATTCATTCATTCAATTGTATCATGCCTAGGTACAGGCATTCCTACTATGTGTAGCATGTACTGAGATAAGCACTGGGGAAACAATGGTGACCAAAACATACCTGATTTCTGCTGTCATAGAATTCACAGTATAATGGAGGAGAAAAAGAGGACAAGCGAACAGGTATTTGCAGTACAGATCAAGTGTTGTGTTATATGAGCTATAGTGGGAGAGAATGTATGTCAGGGAAGGGTTCCTGGAAGAAATCAACATGTGGTGAACCTGAGTAATGAGTGGTAATGGCCAGGTTAATAAGGCTTGTGAAGCCTATTCTAGACAAGAAAATGGCTTGTGTGAAGACCTAACAGTGAGAAAGAGCAAGGTAGAGGGGGAACAGAATGAATTATAACCAAGGAAGGTCACAGTGTAAAAGTGGAAGGGGCCAAATGTGTTGGCAGATTATTGGGCCAGAGCAGTTTCGTGAGCCTTGTTAGCATCATTTGGGCAGTGGGAAGGAGTCTGAACAATGAGAAGAAGCATTGAGCTGAAAAAAAAAATGGTCAGATTATTTCTGACAAGTGTTTAAAAATCAATTAGAGTTGGCAAGACAAGATGTTGTAATTACTGCATTAAGGAATCAACAGGTTTTAATGATTGGCTGTAGGAGCTGAGGGTAAGGAGGAATCAAGGTCTTCCTAAATTGTTGAATTGGCCAGGGGTATGGATGGTGGTGCTATTCATAAGATTGGAAATCCAGGAGGAAGAGCAAGCTTGTGGGTTAAGTAGGGGTGATTCAATGAGTTCAGTTGGGGGCAGGAAGAAGTTTGTGTTGTTTACTGAGAACCACTATAGTAAAAGTGCAGTATGCTTTATTGTTTCTTTTGAATTACAGTTTAGCTTTTAAATAAAAAAATGTTTAAATGTTTTTAGGTGTTTATTTTTTTAACATTTATTCATTTTTGAGAGACAGAGCATGAGCAGGACAGGGGTGGAGAGAGAGGGAGACACAGAATCTGAAGCAGGCTCCAGGCTCTGAGCTGTAAGCACAGAGCCCGACACGGGGCTTGAACTCATGAACCATGAGATCATGACCTAAGCTGAAGTCAGACACTTAACCAACTGAGCCACCCAGTCGCCCTTTAGTTTAATTTTTTAAATGTTATACCAGCATTACTATAACTTCTGTTTCTACTGCTACTACTACCATGACCATAACCTGCATTTATTGAACAGTTTCAAAGTGTCCAGACTGTGTACTAAGGATTTACATTATTTAAGTCTTTATAGCCATCCTGTGGGGTAGGCACTATGAGAAAACTGAGGCTTAGTGAGGTTATGTAACTTACTTAATGTCATACAGATACTACGTAATGGATAAGGACTTGAATCCTGTCTTACTAAAACTGCTGTGTTCTCAAGTAGTATTTTATATTGAAACAATAGCCAACTCTGTAGCTAGAAAAACAATCCATTCAGAAAAAGAGAGAGATTGATAGAGTCTCTGTTAAATTTCAAATGCCATTTCTATGGAGATAAACAGAACATAAAGCCCACCTTGAAGAGCACACACTTTAGTGAAAGAGGTAGAAAAGCAAATATATACTATTTCAGACAGACCATGAAAATCACTTTGAGGAGAGTAAGTCAGTGGCATTGAGGAAACAATAATCAAGAGGTTTACATGAAAGTAGAGAAGTCAGGCTCTACTTTAGTAGAAAGAAGACTTCTAAAAAGTCATGAAAGGCAAAAAGGCAGTATAGAGCATAGGACACCGAATGATCAAACAGAATTTTGGAATGACTGGAGCTCAATGTGATATGGGAATGGTGAGGAATACAGCTGAAGATAATCAGAAGTCAGATAATTAAAGGATTGAGTGCCAGGGTAAGGAGTTTTGAGTTTAGTCTAGAGTTAAGTCATTGGAATGACATCATTAGTTTTGTTGTTGTTGTTGTTGTTGTTGTTGTTGTTGTTGTTGTTTTTAATTTCTAGACAGATAATTCCAGCAGCCAAACAGAAGACCTGTAAGGCACATGGTGTGGAGACCATGTACACAGTTTATAAACTAGGTGAGAATTTGACCACAGAAGTGGTTAGCCCCAGTGATGCAAAACAAAACATTCAAGCACAAAAACGCTTGAATGTGAATGCTTTTAAAAGGGGTAAGAATTCTTCAGTTCCTTATAGTTTTCACTATTCTTGGTATTATTTATAGCTGTCTGCTTTACTTATTTATGTTACCATCCTGATTCCTTAATGAATAACATTTATAATAGTAAGAAATAAATGATGAAGTCCTAAACTAAGAATGACTTTAGGATTAATGCAAAGCAAAGGGATGGCAGAGATATTAAAGAAACAGAATACAGAAATTGAAGTCCATGGAATTGAAGGCAGGGAATATAATTTGTGAATCACCACAAATGGTAAGAGACAACTTTAAGGTAGATGAATTCACGCCCTGAGGCTTTGCAGCCTGATAAGAGAAGCAGAACAAGGGTGTAAGTATGGGAAACACTGACTTTAAATGGTAGATTTAGAAAGGGAGATTCATAAAGGAGACCTTGAGGGTGGCCCTTTTGCAATCTCTGCCTACCTCTGCCCTTCTCAAGCCTATACCATTTGACTGTGAATAATGATTAAGAGAAAGAAGAAACAATGAAGAAAGAGAAACATGGCTCCATATGTGAAAGCAATGTGCATAGATTCATAGAGTTGTAGTCACCTCATTTCAACCTCCATTTTTTCAAAGGTCAGTAGTAGGGCCAGTAAGCCCAGACTGATTCATGTTAGTATCTCCAGTTGGCTAAAAATGTGACTCCTCTTAAATTTAATATTGAATAAATTTATGTTCATATTTATTTAGTGGGAGTGGAGGTAATCCCATTTCTTCTTCTTCTTTTTAAATTTAAAGCCAAGTTAGTAAACATATAGTGTAATAATGGTTTCAGGAGTAGAATTTAGTGATTCATCACTTATACATAACACCCAGTGCTCATCCCAACAAGTGTCTCACTAATGCCCATCACCCATTAAACTCCTTGTCCCCTACCTAGCACCCCTCCAGCAACCATCAGTTTGTTTTCTGTATTTAAGTCTCTTATGGCTTGCCTACCTCTGTTTATATCTTATTTTTTTCCTTCCCTTCCCCATGTTCATCTGTTTTGTTTCTTAAATTACACATATGAGTGAAACAACATGATATGTATCTTTCTCTGTCTGACTTACTTCACTTAGCATAATACATTATAGTTCCCTCTATGTTGTTGCAAATGACAAGATTTCATTCTTTTTGATTGCTGAGTAATATTCCTGTGTGTGTGTGTGTGTGTGTGATAGCTTCTCTATTTGTCAGTAAGTGTTTTGTGCTTTTTCAATGATCTGGCTTTTGTGGATAGTAGTGCTATAAACACTGGGATGCAGGTGCCTCTTTGAATCAGCATTTTTGTATCCTTTGGATCAGTACCTAGTAGTGCAATTGTGAGTCATAGGGTAGCTCTATTTTTAATTTTTTGAGGAACCTCCATACTGTGTTCCAGGTTGGCTGCACCAGTTTGCATTCCCATTAGCAGTGTAAAAGTGTTCCCCCTTTCTCTGCATCCTCTCCAACATCTGTCATTTCCTGAGTTGTTAATTTTAGCCATTCAGACAGGTGTCAGGTGGTATCTCATTGTGGTTTTGATTTGTATTTCCTTGATGATGAGTGATGTTGAGCATCTTTTCATTTGTCTGTTAGCCACCTGGATTTCTTCTTTGGAAAAGTGTCTGTTCATGTATTTTGCCCATTTCTTCACTGGATTATTTGTTTTTCAGGCATTGAATTTGATAAGTTCTTTATAGGTTTTGGATACTAACCCTTTTATCGGATATGTCATTTTCAATTATCATCTCCAATTCAGATTCCTTTTAGTTGTTAATTATTTCCTTCACTGTGCAGAAGCTTATTATCTTGATGAGGTCCCAGTAGTTCATTTTGGCTTTTGTTTCCCTTGCCTCTGCAGACATGTCTAGTTAGAAGTTGCTGTGGCTGAGGACAAAGAGGTTGTTACCTGTTTTCTGCTCTTGGATTTTGATGGTTTCCTGTCTTACATTTAGGTCTTTCATCCATTTTGAGTTATTTTTGTGTATGGTGTAAGAAAATGGTCCAGGTTCATTCTTCTGCATGTCGCTGTCCAGTTTTCCCAGGACCATTTGCTGAAGAGACATTTTTTTTTTAATTGGATCCTCTTTCCAGCTTGTTGAAGATTAGTTGGCCATACATTTGTGGGTCTCTTTCTGTGTTCTCTATTCTGTTCTATTTGTCTATGTGTCTGTTTTTGTGCCAGTATCATATTGTCTTGATGATACAGCTTTGTAATATAGTTTGAAGTCCAGAATAGTGATACTACCAGCTTTGGTTTTCTTTTTCAACATTACTTTGCTATTTGGGGTCTTTTCTGGTTCCATGAAAATTTCAGAATTGTTTATTATAGCTCTGTGAAGAATGCTGGTGTTATTATGATTGGGATCCCACTTGTTTAAATAGTTATTTAAATCTCTTAAGGTATCTAGTAATTTATTCCTGTTAAAAATATCCCAATACTTTAGAAGCACAAAAAGAAAAATATGAATCTCTCCTCACACCTTGACCCCCAATAGTCCTCTACTATTTGCATAGTTTGGTGTGTATTTCTGATTATTAAACAACAATATATATTTTCTTAGAAATTCTTCCATGCTTGATATAAATATGTGCTGATAATTTCCTAAATTTGAATTCAATGCTATATGCTAAATTTTTATATTGCATAGTAAAGAATTAACCGTACTCAAAAAGAAATCTGGACAGGCATGTTCTTGTTTGTATGGGAGCTTTTTGGCCACTGACAGTCTTACAATGTGATGGGGACTTCGGGCTACAACATACAACTTCCAAGAAACTGATGACTAAAGGTAATAACACAACTTCAAGGAAAGGCTGGAGACTAAAAGTGAACCATGAAGGCAGTATGTGATTGAGTCCCAATAAAAACTCTAGACACTAAAGGCTAGCTTCCCTGGTTGGTAATACTTTGTGTGTATTGCCTACCATTTGACCATGCTACTTGTGACTTGGTGGAGAGAGGACAACTGGAAGCTCCATGTCTAGATTACCTACCCCTATGTGTCTCTTCTCTTGGCTGATTTTAATCTGTATCCTTTTCCTGCAACAAATCATAATGTGAGTATAATAGCTTTCAATAAGTTCTGTTATTCCTTTTAGCTAATTATCAAACCTAAGGGTGGTTTTGGAAATCCCATGAATTTGCAACTGGTATCAAAAGTAAAGATTTTTTTTTTTTTTTTTTTTGTGAGGGATTATGCCCTCAAACCTCACAATTTAGATAACTTTTGGTTTATATAAATATAGATCTGTTTTATACCTGGAAGGATAAGTTCAGATATAAAAAGGTTTTATTTTTTTCTCTTTTCCAAAAATTTCTTCTCTGTCTTTATGAATTTTTCCCTTATTTTTGAATTGAAGAATTAGTTTCTCAGAGTCATTTGAGAATTCATTAGTACTGTGCTTGGGATAGCATTGAATTTACACATTAACATGAGGATATTTGCATATTTGTAATATTTTGTTTTTCCATTCGTTAATTTGGTATGTCTATTTACTTAGGTCTTCCTTTATGTCTATTATTAAAGATTTATCTCTTTGTTTATATAGGCAGTGGATATATTAGGTAAGTTAGTAAACATTTTATATTTTTGGTGCTAATGTAAATAATATTTTCTCCTTGCTTTATCTTATTGTTAATTTCTATTACATAAGGTAGTGATTTTTTTTCAAAGATTGATCTTTTTATCCAGCAATATTACTAAAGCCAATAATTAATTTTAAGAAATTTTTAGATTAATTCTTCTGGATTTTCTTAGTAGAGAATTATATCATCTGTGAATTAGGACAGTTTTGTCTTTTTCAAATATATGTACTTTTTATTTTTTGGACTTACTATATTGTCTGAAATCTCCAGTAAGATACTGCTCAATGACAACACTAGTTGGTATCTTTAATTTTTTCCTGAGATTAGTGTAATTTTGAAGGTACTTCCTCCTGAGTATGTTTTGCTGGGAAGTTCTGTTTTAGACATGTAACCAAATGAAAGAGGTTTCCTTCTTTTTTCAGCTTGCTTTTTAAACAAAAATTATTTCAAATGATTTTTACATCTGTCAGGTTGACAAAAAATGTTTTTACTTAATCCACTAATGTAATGAATTATAATATGTAATTTTCCTAATGCTAAACCCTCCTTGTATTTCTTGGAAATAAATCCTTTTTGATCAGAATATATTATTCCTCGTCCAGTTCTGTTTTTGAACTTATGCTTACTTTGTGGAATTACCTGGGAAGCTTTCCATCATTGCATATATTCTGCAAACTTAATAATGTTGGCACATATTGGTACTCTGCCTCTCTTTTGAATGTAATAGCTATAGAGCATTGAAATACATTTCTTTGTCATACACCTCTGCCTATAAAGTGTATATGTGTATTGCCTTCCCCCTATCAATTCTCTCCGTACATAGAGAGGCAGATATAGACAATACTAACTTCATAATTCTGGGAAATGTAAGTAATTTTCCAAGAGCAGAAATAACTGATGAGTCGCTGCTCACATACAAAATATTCAAATAATAAATGACTGACAATGATTTACACAATCTAAGTTTAGTCAAAATCTAAGGTTAGTCAATACCACGACAGTGTATCTCTGCTGAACTGTAATTCCTTATGTGCTCCCTCCAGGAACCAGCGCAGAGGATTGGCCATAAAAATAGTAGTAGTAGCAGTAGCAGTAGTAGTAGTAGTGGTGGTAGTAGTAGTAGTAGTAGTAGTAGTAGTAGTAGTAATAGTAGTAATGCCATTGCTGTTACTTGGACTCTGACTTACTCAAGAAGGCTGTCTGTTACCAATGAATTGGCTAAGCAATAGCCCTGGTAGAATATGGTTTGGTGTTAATGATTTGGGACCTTCAAGTGTCATATTCCTTGACCCCAGGGCCTTTACCATATTGTATCCATATTTTAGTATCTCCTTCCTCTCACAAACACACTCTGTTACTGTGTTTCAGAAAATTATCCACTGAGCTGGGAATCACCATTTACTACTACTTTTCCTTCATCCCCACATTGCAATGATCTCAATTTGTGTAATTCTACCTCTTTAGTCTCTTGGAAACCTCTTTACTCTTCATTAATCCTTCAGTCACTCTTGGTTTAGATGTTTATCATTTAATTTCTTACTATCACAGAGGTTGTTAATTAAGGGACCAGATAAAAGTCAGGCAGGGAATTAAAAATTCAGCACAGAAACAGTCAGATCCTAAAAGTTTGTAAGGAATTGCTTGTAATATTTTATAAGCCTAATAATTTTATAGGCAGAAATTTGGCTACCTTTTCTCCTTTTTCTATGGTTATTCAATTCAGTTTTTCAGGGTTCTTGAATTATTTTTAATTATACATTATATTTCTAGAATTTGTACGATTACCTTTGATTTGAAGTTGATATTTAGACTGGTATTTTCTCTAACAATGTCTAGAGTTAATATTTATATTCTCTGGAGGTGCCTGGGTGGATTAGTTGGTTAAGCCTCCGACTCTTGATTTTAGCTCAGGTTATGATCTCACTATTTGTGCGATCAAGCTCCACACTGACAGTGTAGAGCCTGCTTGGGATTCTCTCTTTCTCTCTCTCTCAAAATAAATAAACTTTAAAAAAGTTTACATTTTCTCCCTGATCTTATTCAACAAGAACATTTGTTAAATATAAAATTATAGTTTCAAAGGTGTTTTTCAATTTTATTTTTCTGCAGAAAATTTAAGATATTCCTCCAATAATTCTAGAATAATGGTAGTACCCAGAAATATGATGAAAATCTTTCTCATGTTCCTTTGTGAGTAATTTGATGATTTAAGAGAAGATTTTACCATCTTTTTTTCTTTGTTCTTAGAGTTCTTAGGTAAATTGAGATATGCATATGTTTTTTTTTCTCTTTAAATTCATGTTGTTTGTCATTCAGTGGACAATTTTAATCTTATGTCTTTCTTTAGCTCAGCGGAAAGGTCTTCTATTATTTTGTTTCATCAGTTATCTCTACTGTTTGATTTGAAACTCCTTTTAAATGGATATTAGATATCTTCAATTGATCTCTATGAGTCTTAATTTATCTGACTTTTAATTTCTTTGTCTTTTGCTTTTATTTTTGTGATTTCTTTGACTTAATTTTATATACTGTTAATTTGTCCTTTAGATATTTCTTTTCTCTATTTCACCCTTCTTCTAATGTTTTCTCTAATTTTTAGCTACTGTGCTTTTTCCTTTTTGTAATTCTTTTTATAGTACAGATTCTTTTTATTTGTCATTGCAATAGATACTCTATTTCTTCTGAGAATGTCAATTAAATTATTATTATTGT
This sequence comes from Neofelis nebulosa, assembly GCF_028018385.1. Taxonomy (NCBI): domain Eukaryota; kingdom Metazoa; phylum Chordata; class Mammalia; order Carnivora; family Felidae; genus Neofelis; species Neofelis nebulosa. The sequence continues at coordinate 165,022,502 of NC_080783.1, read as the reverse complement.
TGTTGTTAGAGAGAGAGAGAGAGAGAGAGAGAGAGAGTACAAACAGGAGAGAGGGGCAGAGGGAAAGAGAGAAAGACTTTTAAGCAGGGTCCACATCCAGTGTGGAGCCTGATATTGGGCTCCATCCTACAATCCTGGATAATGACCTGAGCCGAAATGAAGAATTGGAGGCTCAACCGACTTGAACCACACAGGCACCCTACTTTAAAATTCCTATTTACTTCTGAATTTCCTTATCTTTTTCCAAAGTCAACTGTTCCTTGTTTATAAAGTTATAGAATGATTAATGCATGTAAAAATTCTCTCACTTTTAAACATTAAAGTATTCACTTCCTATTAGCTGACATTTATGGAGACTAGATGAAGAATGTAGGTATAGTATAATCATCAGTTCTACTTTCTACACCAAATCCTTATAGAAAAACATGTTTAAAATATAATAAATGTGGATTATCTTGTTTATCTTGTTTGTTCTCATTCAATTTACTACCTTTCTCCAAAAGTGTGGTGACACTTGATTTGCCAACTGAGGTATGGATAAAGGACTAGACAGATTAGTAAGGGTATTAAGAAACAACTTCTTTCAGCATATGTGCATCTGTATGACCAATAGCCACGCAACAAGGATGCTCTACTTTAGGGTGTACTGGGGAAAATACCGACAGAAGGACTTGTGCTATGCTTCCACCAATTATCAGAATAACGAGGTCTGTCTTGTCTCTGAAATACTGTAGATCATTTTTTTCTGTTAGGAGCCATTTTTCATTCTTCCCTGACTCTCCCTCCCCTATCATCAATTTATGCTGCAAACTGGGGATGACTCAAGCTTTGTTCTGCTCTTCTCTTAGACCCCCATGCCCATATTGGTAGACTCAGAAATGTCCCTGATGCTTCTTGTTCAGTCTGAGCAAAGGAAGAGAAAGTACTCAGCTCTTCTGAATATATACTCCTGTTTAGATAATTTTTTAAGGGCCCCCTCTGATTTTGTGCCCTTTGATTGTGAATCTTCAGAATCATTAGAGTTGTTTCTACTTACATTTCTGATTTTCCTCATATTTGAGAGGCTATGCTTTACTTTACTTTTGTTTCTGGTCATTCGATTGTGTCTGCAATTCACCTTTCAGGTGGTTCTCAAATTTTCTGTTCTGCTAGTGACACCCTATCTTGTTTTCCATTATATTAAACACATATTATACTTTAAACATATTTTTCCATAATTAAAAAAATGGTGCAGAAAGTGGCATTGATGATTCTGCTGTCTCTGCATTCTTAATCTAGGCTGTATGATTGTCAATAACAAGTGGATACTTTTACTTCATCTTTAAAATAAGATATATTTTTTTTTTCAACGTTTTTTTTATTTTTTTATTTTTTTTTTATTTTTGGGACAGAGAGAGACAGAGCTGAACGGGGGAGGGGCAGAGAGAGAGGGAGACACAGAATCGGAAACAGGCTCCAGGCTCCGAGCCATCAGCCCAGAGCCTGACGCGGGGCTTGAACTCACGGACCGCGAGATCATGACCTGGCTGAAGTCGGACGCTTAACCGACTGCGCCACCCAGGCGCCCCTAAAATAAGATATATTTTATATGTAGTAATCATTTCATGATTTAATAACATTTGTAAATGTCTTCCATTTCATACCTTTCTGTTATTTATAGAAAATGCTAGTCATTTTATTAGTCAGCATTCTCGAGACACTGAACTAATAGGATGCGTGTGTGTGTATGAGAGATAAAGATATCTATCTATATATCTATATCTACACCTATGTCTATCTATCTATATATCTATATCAAAAGAGAGAAAGAGAGAGAGAGATTGATTTATTTTAAGGGATCAGTTCATATAGTTGTAGGGTTTGGCAAGTCTAAAATCTGCAGGGCAAGCCAGTAGGCTGGAGACCTAAGGAAAAGCTAATTTTGCAGCTCAAGTCCAAAGACAGTCTAGAGATAGAATTCCCTCCTTCTTGGGAGAATTTCAGTCTTCTTCTTTTAAGGTCTTTGATTAGATGAGGCTCACCCACATTATGGCGAGTAATCTGCTCTACTCAAAGTCTACTAATTTAAATGTCAATCTCATCTAAAAATCTACCTTCACAGAAATTTATTCTTCACATAATTTCTGAGTACTATGGTCTAGCCAGGTTTGCACATACAATTAATTATCACTGTCATACATATTCACTAATATATAAATTATAGTTACAGGTGTATCATTACAAAGCCTTGTTCAAAATATATTTTAAAAGTTCACAAATTCTTGTATTTAAAATTACCTTTTTAAAAAAAGATAATTTATTCTGAGCAGAGATTCCCATATTACCCATTAGTCAATTTCAGAATTTCAACTGATTACAATGATTGAGTTTAAGAAATCCTTGATGGTCCAGTCTCAAGATCGATGTAAAATTCCCAACAGAGGTAATTAGTATTGTAGAAGAGATTGCTGCTATTTATTGTTGTTGCTTTTAAATTTATATTCAAAGATAAGTCATCTTTGGGGAATGCGTCAGTATTTTTGTCCCAACTACTTTATGCCCTCCTTAAAATATAACTTTGTGTCCGTACATTAACATGTGCCTTTCAAGAAGGTAGGTCAAGAATATATGTCCTCATTGACATTGAGTTTGGCTCTGTACCTTCTTTTGAATAATAAAAATGTGCACAGACATTCAAACAGAAGCTATAGTTGTGTGGCTTGCTTATGCTCTTGTGCTTCTATTGTTTGACATAAGAAGACAATTTACTGGGGCGCCTGGGTGGCTCAGTCGGTTAAGCGTCCGACTTCAGCCAGGTCACGATCTCGCGGTCCGTGAGTTCGAGCCCCGCGTCAGGCTCTGGGCTGATGGCTCGGAGCCTGGAGCCTGTTTCCGGTTCTGTGTCTCCCTCTCTCTCTGCCCCTCCCCCGTTCATGCTATGTCTCTCTCTGTCCCAAAAATAAATAAAAAACGTTGAAAAAAAAAATTTAAAAAAAAAAAAAAAAAAAAAAAAAGAAGACAATTTACTAAATAGCCACTGTCTCAAACTGAGAAACATGTGGAACAGACCTAAACTGGACATATAGTTAGAACTAGTGCCTTAGCAATTGTCCCACAGATCAATGAGTAAGGAAATATAAGCCACTGAAGTTCTGGGGTTGTTTCTTATATAATTATTGTACAGTGAGAACTAATATTGTAGGAAAAGGACCAAAGGACCAATTTACATGTCACTGTTATTGAATGAATTATTATCATATTTTATCCATTCATCCCACAAATTTTTATTGAATGGCTACATGACATGCCTGGGATTACTCTGGGCAGCATTAGTACTTTTCAATTGCCAGTGATACTTCTCCTTTCTTATATAGGGCACTGAAAATCTGCTAGAGCCTTTCTGTTTAATTTGGATCCAAGTAGATAGAGCTGCTATTGAATAAAATAAACCTTTATATTATTTTTACAAAATAATCAGCATCACAGTGACAGCATCAGTCACTGTGTAGACTGAAAGAAGAAAGGCACAGAATATGATACTTTCTGATTAATAGAGTGACAATAGAATTTTAAACATCTTATTAACAAATGAAGTTATAGATGGTGGGTAAAGCACTGAGTAAAAGCAGGTCAGGGTAGACTCCAGTGACAAGTGACTCTAACATCTAGTGATCAGCAGCAGGAAAGATTTATTGATCACTGATGCTCTATGTCAATCATGAAGTGGTTCTTCCTTATGTTGTCTTCTCTCTGGGATCTGAAATATCCAATGTATAAAACATTGTTGAACTCATAAAAAAGAGAAAGTATGTTCTAGCTCTTAAAATTTCTGCTTGAAATGGAATTCATTCATTTCTTATTTTCACTTAATTGACTGATTTTGTCATCAATGGGTCATGAAATTATAATCTTCCTCCAGGGAGGGGCAGCAAACAATTGTGAATCTTTATGTACTTTTTCCATGCAAACAACTAGAATGTATAGCTTCAGAATTATTGTTTATATTTTATAAGAAAGGACTTTAAACTTGTGAAGTCCCTAGCCTTCAGGGAAATTTTTCAAAAATAGCCAAGGCATTTTATGATGAGGAGATACAAACAGGTATAAATCTGACATACATCTTACTCTAACAAGAAATAGAGTGTATATTTGTAATAACTCTAGATCAAATACCTTGCAAAAATTCAAAAATTCTATCTTTATCGATGAGCAGTAAATGACTTTAGAGTTCAGAATTTTGCTTCCTATAATATATCTGAGTCCATAATCTTTTATCCTCCCCCAATTCTTTATTAACATTTGCTAATAAGATCCCTTAGAGTCTCTGGTATCAGCATGATTTTTATTAGATAGGACTGGAATTAAAGAATATGAAGCTTATCAGCTTTCTACTTTGACATCAATGATTATAGGACTTATATTTTCTATCTTCTCAATAAAGCAACTAGCAAAATCTCTGGCATAAAGTATGACTAAGAAAACCCTCCTTCTGTGCTTACAAATATACTTCCAGCTGCCTTTAAGGATCATTTAACCTTTATAAAACATAAAAGTAATGTTTTACCACATATAAAGCTCTTTTCAAAAATTTAATTAATTCTCATTACAATCCTATGAAATATGTATTACTACATTTCCTTCTTTATGGATGAATATATTGAGACTACAGGAAGTTAAATAACTTTTGAAATATCAAATACCTTAGCAAGTATTTGCTAAAGGGACCTTTGTTCAATATCCTATACTTTTTCCAGCATACTTGTTATAATGTCCATAATTTACTTTAAAACACTTCAGCATAGTTAATGTGATAGCATGTGTGGGCCAGTTACTTAAATTTTAGCTCTAGGAGTGATTAGATGGTACCATGCTATCATGACTTTAGAGTCTAGAGGTGTTCTTCTAGCAGTACAATAAGGGACCTCATTCCAGAGATAACAGATGTTTACCAAAAAATAATTCACTGAAAATCAAAGAAAAGAGGCATTTACTTATTCTAGGAATTGCAATTTGGGCCACATAGATTCTGGTAGAAACTTAAATTGTGTTCTGAGGAAGACAAAGAGGGTCGGAGGCAAAAGGTTACAAGTATAGTTCTCATTTAGGTCCTCTATGCAAAACAGGGATTGAAACTAGGTTAACTAGGATTGGTTGGGTCAATATGCAAATGAGGGATTGAAGCTTGTTAAACTGGACTGGCTCTTTTAGAAGAGAAGAATGGGGATGATCTAGTTACCATGGTGAGAAGGAAGTTAAGTACAGGCTGAAGGCTTGTGGCTGGTTTAAAAGTTCAAAAAGTTCATAGTTCCTCCAATGAAGATATTATTAATTATTCCTCCCTTATGGCCTTATGACCCTGTTTAAAAGGGACTCTCTTAGCTAGACTTCCTTGCTTTATTTTGAAATCTTCCAATGGAAAAAAGACAGTCTTCTTAACAAATGGTTCTGGGAGAACTGGACAGCAACATGCAGAAGGTTGAAACTAGACCACTTTCTCACACCATTCACAAAAATAAACTCAAAATGGATGAAGGACCTGAATGTGAGACAGGAAACCATCAAAATCCTAGAGGAGAAAGCAGGAAAAGACCTCTCTGACCTCAGCCGTAGCAATCTCTTACTCGACACATCCCCAAAGGCAAGGGAATTAAAAGCAAAAATGAACTACTGGGACCTTATGAAGATAAAAAGCTTCTGCACAGCAAAGGAAACAACCAACAAAACTAAAAGGCAACCAACGGAATGAGAAAAGATATTGGCAAATGACATATCGGACAAAGGGCTAGTATCCAAAATCTATAAAGAGCTCACCAAACTCCACACCTGAAAAACAAATAACCCAGTGAAGAGATGGGCAGAAAACATGAATAGACACTTCTCTAAAGAAGACATCCGGATGGCCAACAGGCACATGAAAAGATGCTCAACGTCGCTCCTCATCAGGGAAATACAAATCAAAACCACACTCATATATCACCTCACGCCAGTCAGAGTGGCCAAATGAACAAATCAGGAGACTATAGATGCTGGCAAGGATGTGGAGAAACGGGAACCCTCTTGCGCTATTGGTGGGAATGCAAATTGGTGCAACCACTCTGGAAAACAGTATGGAGGTTCCTCAAAAAATTAAAAATAGACCTACCCTATGACCCAGCAATAGCACTGCTATGAATTGACCCAAGGGATACAGGACTGCTGATGCATAGGGGCACTTGTACCCCAATGTTTATAGCAGCACTCTCAACAATAACCAAATTATGGAAAGAGCCTAAATGTCCATCAACTGATGAATGGATAAAGAAATTGTGGTTTATATACACAATGGAGTACTACGTGGCAATGAGAAAGAATGAAATATGGCCCTTTGTAGCAACGTGGATGGAACTGGAGAGTGTGATGCTAAGTGAAATAAGCCATACAGAGAAAGACAGATACCATATGTTTTCACTCTTATGTGGATCCTGAGAAACTTAACAGAAACCCATGGCGGAGGGGAAGAAAAAAAAAAAAAGAGGTTAGAGTGGGAGAGAGCCAAAGCATAAGAGACTGTTAAAAACTGAGAACAAACTGAGGGTTGATGGGGGGTGGGAAGGAGGGGAGGGTGGGTGATGGGTATTGAGGAGGGCACCTTTTGGGATGAGTACTGGGTGTTTTATGGAAACTAATTTGACAATAAGTTTCATATATTGAAAAAAATAAACATTAAATAATAAAACATAAAAAATAAAAAATAAAAAATAAATGAAATCTCCTTTTCCATAGAGAAGCACGTCCTTCTGCTATTAATACTTAATCAACAATTGATACTTTACCAAATGGACAATAGGTGTTAAAATGGGTTTTAATTGTGAAATTAGTGTTATTATCATCATGTATTTTTAAAAAGAACCATATTTGAAACATTGAAAATATTCAAGATATGTGGTTTGACTAAACTATCCATGCTTGTTCTCTGTACTTCTCAGAGCATCTATATTCTTGATTCCATAATTGGTCCAATGTCCATTTATTAGTTTTGGGACTATCTCTGGATTGTGTGATGCCAATTAGATGGATTCTTTAATCTCAGGAATTTTTCCATGTTCTCATCAAAACCACTTTAAGTGACTGAAACACCTAAAAGACATAGAGCTGGGGATTCTTCAGTATAGAAAAAAGGTTGTATGAACTCATTCTGCACCAGCTTTCCTGATAAATAGTAACCTAATAAATGTCCATGTAGGGGACAGAATTGAGGAATATTCTGTGGCTTGGTTTGTTTATAACCTGACAAGTAAGTTATGGAAAGTAATTCCAGCCACGTCCTACTTTACCAGCACCTACTTTTATCTATTACCAAATTGATTTAGGTCAGTTCTTAATCACATTGCATATGTTCTCATGAACACCATGCAACCTTCCTTCTTGAATGCTGATCTTTGTAACCTGAGATCATCTGTGTGCTGACATTGAAGACAGTGACTTAGTGACTGGATCATGATATTCTCAGGACCTTGAAATGCTTTGGATATGTATCCGAGCTCTACAAATAGTTGCATAAGTTAGAAATCAACTCCTTAAGAATGTTTCCTCAGGTGCTCTGGAGCCCCCTGAATTTTTCTATACAGCAATGTAGAATGAGAGATTCTACTGCAATTTTAAAAATTAATGTTCCTATATGCAGCAAGCACTCAGAGAAAATATCGATACTTAGTAATAAAAAAGTGGTTAGCAATTATACAAAGCCCATCTTTAGACAGCTTTACAAATAACAGCTAATTAAATTTTACTAAAGACAATTAATTTATAACGTAAACATATGGTGGAAATAAGATAAACAAAGCACAGACATAAGAAATAACACCCAAATTAAATGCAAGTTGATTGAAATTATTTTTCCTTCTTAAAGGGTACATGCACCCACTGTCTTCAATAATTTTTATTATTGTTTCAAGAAAGCTGCATGTATTTATTCTGAATATCACACTTTTACCAGGACTTTGAGATTGGCTTTAATTATCATAGCCATCATTTCAAGGCAAAAGAATTCTTTAACTATTATAGTAAAATTCAATTGTGAATATAAGATCAAGTTGCATTGTTATTGAAATCAGGCAATAAAAAGTAATTTTCCTTTGGTTTTCCACCTTTGATGCTTTAATGATCTGATTACCACTAATTTTTGTTTCTCTTATTCTGCTTTCCAAACTGGAACTATTATTTTGGTGGCGAGCCTTTGTTGATAGTACAAAATAATCAGTCAATTTTGAAACCTCAATCTGTTTTTAAAATTTTTATACATCTTTGTTTGAAATCAAGTCTGTAAGAAGGGAAGGGACTTAGAAACTGATTTGGTCTTGTAACCTTAATTGCTAATTTCTGCTTCAGAAAGTTCCTGGAATTGTATTGATGGAAGTAGGTGGCACTATCATATTTTTGGCATTTTATGATGTATTATAATAAAATTTTAATTGTTTTTGCCTCTTTCAAGACTTTATAACCCACTAAAATTATTATCCTTTTTAAAAACCTGTTGAAGCTGACTTGCCCATGTCTGTTAGAAGAGGCAGACTTACCACTGACACATCTTCAACTATAGGACAAAACTCAAACTCCTTAGCATGATATAGATTTCTTATGACCTTCAATTTCTGATCCTTATTACTTTTTCAGCTTAATGTCTTAATACTGTACCACTTGGATCTGGAATTCTAGTTATGCAAGGAATTTTTCTGCTATTTCATATCTTGAATCTTTTGTACAGTTTCCTCTTCATAAGATAAATTTTCTTATACCTAGAAAATTCCTGATCTTTTAAGGTGATTTGGAGAGTCTACTTTGAATTACCTCCACTGGGTGATCTCTGTGAAACCTCTCAGGTAGAGTTCATGATGCTCTCCTTTGGGTTACATGTCATCTTGAATAAACTTCCATTATATTTCTATTTGCCTGGATTACCTGCCTGATTTCTCTACCAGTCATTGAACTTTTTGACAATAAAGGCTATCTTTTATTTATTTATTTTTGCCTCCCTCATCATCTAGCACCCGTTGGAGGTCTTTAGAGGAAAAGAAGGATCTGGCTTTTCTCCCAGTTCCAAGGATGATTTCTTCATTCCTGAGTCCTTTGTCATTAATCTTTAAGTAGTATCATTAATTTGGTCAGATATAACTTGATGATTGGCTTCCTTAGCTGGTGGGCATGGGCATGTAAGTTCTCTTTTCCTCTTCCTTCTATCATGTAGCTGGAGCAAGTGAGCCAGAGCTCTTCTTTCAAGATAAGCAAGTTTATTACTTCTCTCTCTTTCTGTCCATCCTTTCCATAGTGTCAGTTATCTGGAAGACAGTGAGATGTGGCTTTTTGGGTAGAGATAAGAGACTTAGTAAACTTACTGCTTAGAAGGGTCTGGAAGAGTTTTTGTCATTTTGTTGACCATTTAGAGCACCATCAGTCCAGGCTATCCTGTGTACACAGCCAGCTCACAGAGATAGAAAATATTTTGCCTCCCATAATTTGTGGTCCTATCATTAGTTAAGGATTTTCAGAGGCCAGGATTTGTCTCTAGTAAGCTGACAAAGAAAAATCATAACATATTAAAGGGGATTCTATATCTGCAGAGAAAGGACAAATAAAAGATTAGATGACTGACAAAAAATATAGCTGTTGGAGAAGAAAAATGTCAACTTGAATGAAAAAGTAATATGAGCAGTTAGCATTCAAAATTAAACAGAGCAATAACTTTTTGGAAATAAAACTTTCATCAATTAGACATGATTTACAACTAAACAATTTGATAGGTAAACTGAAGAAAGTGTGCCATTGTTGAAACAAGAATTGATATCCTAGAAGACCAAATAGAAGAAATAAAGAAAAGCTCAGAGCAAATACTTTAAAATGGAGATATTGATGGAAAAGAGAATCTGAGGATAGATCTAGAATATAATATGCAATAATAGAATTTCCAGAAAAAGAGAAAGGAACAGGTGTAGGGGTTTCATAAATTGAACCACTATTCAACACAAATATCTGTAGGCTAAAGAAAGACCAGATTTTATCATTTTAAAGGATGCACTGAATTCCTGGTATGAGTGATAAAAAAAGGACACATACCTGGGCATAAAAACCTCTAAATTTAATGATAAAGAGAAAAATTTCTTAGAGTTTCAGACAGAAAGATCAAAATGCCTACAAAAGTAAAAATAAGCTATAAGATAGTGGAATAATACATTTAAATGAGTGAGAACTAAGAATTAAAACCCCAGAAACCTACATCTGGCCAAGGTATTAACATGTTAAAGCAAGATAGATAGAAAGAAAGGTAGATAGATAGATAGATACTCAAGAATACAGAATGTGTGTCCCCTCACATAGGGTGAGATATAATTTATCATTCCAGTTGAGAGCAAAAGGTGCCACTGTTAATAATTATTCTACAACAACAGGTAACAGGTATAAACTAGAACTTAACTAGGAAAACTGGACTGGAATATAATTTTTCATCCTAAAAGTCAGAAATGGCACTATGAACACCTACACCAAAATAGGAAAATAAGGATGAATGGTTACTACCTATATACAACATTTGAGGAAAATTCTAAAGAGCTTGAACCATTAAAAAAAATAAAGAATAAAAGAATCAGAAGAAAAAATATAAACACTCAAGGAAGGAAAAATAAATTGGGAGGAAATAAGTGGTGAGCAGTAAAACTTACAATTAGATTTAAATAAATGGTGACAGATCGTTTGGTAATAGAAATGAAATGTTAAATAGAGTTTCCTGAAATATAAGAAGCATATTTAAGATAAATTATAATAGTTATCCAGAAATAAGAGTAATAAACTATGTCAATAAGAGTTGGGGTGAGAATAGGAAAAAGAGGGATGTAAAGCATTTTTATCATTCATCTGGAGGGGAGAGAGACTGTTACAGAGAGGGTAGTAGAAGTATTCTTATATTCTTAGTTTGTTAAGATGAGTAGGGGAGAAGTGCAATAGAATACTCAGAATTAGCCAAGCTCAAGGTTGAGGACATAGTCCTTAAATCATAGGACTTCCAAGTTTCTAACACTCTGATACCAGCCACAAGTTCAGGGGTACCAAGGGCTATTGTCACTTTACCAGCATGCTACAAATTTGGGGTCTGCACAGACGTCCTCAGATTCAATAATATGCTAGAATAACACAGAACTCAGGAAAGCACCATACGTATTATATTTTTATTATAGCAAAGTATACAAATCTGAACCAGTAAGAAAAAGAGATACATAGGGCAGAATTGGGGATGTGGGAAGGTTCCAAACACAAATTTTCCATATCTTCAGGAATGTATTACCCTCGTAACATTGACATGTAGCAATACATGCACACAGTATTGGTAAACTAGGAAGCTCACCTTATTTTGATGTCTAGAATTTTAATTGAGTTTTCATCATGTAAGTATTACTGATTAAGCTGTTGCCCACCTAATTGAATTCAATATCCATTTACTACCACCCTTCCCTGGAGGTCAGACTGATACTGTATTGCTCAAAATCCCAACCCTCTAATCACATGATTGGTCTTTCTAATGTGACCAGCCCCTACCTTGAGTCATCTCATTAGCATAAATCATCAAATGTTGTCAGAGTGATCAACCATGAATAACAAAGTTGCTCCAGTTACTTGAGAAATTTCCAGGGTTTAGCAATCACTCCAAAGAGACTGGAGACAAAAGTCACACCTTTCTTCAGGCTGAAGCCAAATTCTTTATTACACAAGATCATCTTTGTGGAGGAATTATTTGGTAACTTTCTCTTTTTATATTATAGATGTTATGTATCTGAAAAAGAATGGAAATATATAGTACAACTTACAAATTATTCAGGGCTAAAATGAATAAATTGTTGGGCTAAATCAACAAAAATAACAAAAGGTCTGGGCGCCTGGATGGCTTAGTTGGTTGAGCATCCGACTTTGGCTCAGGTCATGATCTCACCGTCTGTGAGTTTGAGCCCCACATCGGGGTCTGTGCTGACAGCTCAGAGCCTGTTTCATGCTTCAGATTCTGTGTTTCCCTCTCTCTCTGCCCCTCCCCTGCTCAAACTCTGTATCTCTCTCTCTGTCAAAAATAAATAAACATTATAAAAGAATTTAAATAATGAAAGGTTAAAGGGTGAAATATTGGTCAATGGATAAAAATGGAAGTGATTTTTACAAATTGCAAGTAATTCCCATGAAAGGGAAGGTCCTGCCTACCCATTTGTTCCTTTCTCTATCCAGTTAGCTAGAATGTAGATACTAGAAAAGAAATTATAGAGCCATTTTAGAATACAATATGGAATCTGTGAACTGAGAAGATAGAAGTTCTGGAGTTAACACTATTGAAGCACAGATTCCACTGTGGAATCACCTACCTTGATATTTGTGAGATACGAATAACTGTATATTTTTAGAGAAGCCTGACCCATATCCTAACTAGTACAACTTGGCAAAGGGATAGTAAGAAATTACTATATGTAGGTAACCATAATGGAAATAATGATAAACAAGATAGCATTTCATGTTAAAATCACAAAAGTGACTAAAATGGGTCATTGTGTAATAATATGAGGCAAAATCAATATGATGACATAATAGTCATATACTTATATACTCTGAACAAGCTACAAGGCATAGCTGTTAAAAAATATAAGAATACAGAGGTGCCTGGGTGGCTCAGTCGGTTAAGCATCTGACTTTAGCTCAGGTCGTGATCTCATGGTTTGTGAGTTCGAGCCCTGCATCAGGCTCTGAGCTGTCAGCACAGCCTGCTTTGGATTCTGTGTCTCCATCTCTTTCTTACCCCTCCCCTGCTCACACTCTGTGTTTTTCTCTCTCTCAAAAATAAATAAACATTAAAAAAATTTAATATATAAGAATATAAGAAGAAAATGAAAACAAAGATAGAATTGTGAATTTATAACTTCAAAACACTTTTCCAGAACTGAAAAGATTTAGTAGACAATATTTAAAATATAGGGATCGGGGCGCCTGGGTGGCACAGTCGGTTAAGCGTCCGACTTCAGCCAGGTCACGATCTCGCGGTCCGTGAGTTCGAGCCCCGCGTCAGGCTCTGGGCTGATGGCTCCGAACCTGGAGCCTGTTTCTGATTCTGTGTCTCCCTCTCTCTCTGCCCCTCCCCCGTTCATGCTCTGTCTCTCTCTGTCCCAAAAAATAAATTAAAAAAATGTTGAAAAAAAAAAATAAAAAATAAATAAAATATAGGGATCATTCTTTCATGGTGTAATCAATAAGCTTGATTTAAAAAATACATTTAAAATATTAGTATTTTGTAAAAAAAAATATCTAGCATTTTCTTTAACGTTTCATAAGAGTTTTTAAAATTCAAGATTTTGGGGGGGCATTTTCTCTGATTATGATCTAATCAAATTAGAAATAAAACATTTAAGGTTGTTAAAAATCTTAGCAATTTGAAAGACACTAATAGATGACTTAGACTAAAAATCAAAAATGAAGTTAATTATCATAAAGCAAAGAACAGAAGATCATTTTATGTCAAAACACATATAGGCTATAGCAAAAGCAATACACGTGAAAAAATGTATAGATTTGAATGTCTTGATTTTTTTTTTTTTTAATTTTTTTTTTTTTCAACGTTTTTTATTTATTTTTGGGACAGAGAGAGACAGAGCATGAACGGGGGAGGGGCAGAGAGAGAGGGAGACACAGAATCGGAAACAGGCTCCAGGCTCCGAGCCATCAGCCCAGAGCCTGACGCGGGGCTCGAACTCACGGACCGCGAGATCGTGACCTGGCTGAAGTCGGACGCTTAACCAACTGCGCCACCCAGGCGCCCCTTGAATGTCTTGATTTTTAAGAGATGATGAAAAATAAAAGAACTTGGCATTTATCATAAGGAATTAGACATTAATGGTAAACAAAAAATAAGTTGGAAGGGTTAAACTAACATAGAGAAAAATTTGTGTTATATAATGGAAAAAATAGAAAAAAGAATTTTTTTTTTACATTGAAAAGCTGGTACTGTGAATTCTTTGATGAATTTATAAACATTAGATGATCTTGGAAACTTCACAGTAGAATATATCCTAAATTAACATGAATCAGGAGCAGTTGGTTGCTTCTGTGACAGAATGTTTTAAATTTTATTTGAAGTTCCCCAAGTTTTTATTGTGTATGGCATTTTAAAAAAAAAAAATTAACAATGTAGATGAACCTTGTGATAGGCAAAAGCCAACCAGAAGCTGAATTCAAGCTGTATGTCACCAGTTTGCACATTTTGGTTTCTATTACTCCTTGGTGTGGCAGTCTCAATTTTTAGCATGCTGTCAAACATGTTAGGTAAAATATACAAAACATTGTCATATAAAAATAATCGACCTCTCTTTGAGACTTGTATTTTTTCTAAGATAATTCCATTAATATTAATTGGAGCCCAGACTTTCTTTCCTTTTTTCTTTCTTTCTTTCTTTCTTTCTTTCTTTCTTTCTTTCTTTCTTTCTTTCTTTCTTTCTTTCTTTCTTTCTTAAATTCATGGAGAGTGGTATTACATTGAATTCAAAAGTAGGAGAAATGAAATAAAATTGTTCTTTAAAAGGATGGTAGTTTTGGGGCACCTGGGTTGTTCAGTCGGTTAAGCATCCAACTTTGGCTCAGGTCATGATCTCATGATTCATGGGATCAGGCCCTGCATCAGGCTTTATGCTGACAGCTCAGAGCCTGGAACCTGATTCAGATTCCGTGTCTACCTCTCTCTCTTCCCCTCCCCCACTGGTACTCTGTCTCTCTGTCTCTCAAAACTAAATAAACATTAAAAATAAAATTAAAAGATGGCAGTTTCATAATTATGAAGGAGATGAACAAGGACAATTTTATTTGGTGATTGTCATCTATCTACACCCTCTTTTTTCAATTAAAAATTTTTTTTAAATTTATTTTTGAAACATAGAGAGACAGAGCATGAGCAGGGGTGGGGCAGAGAGAGAGGGAGACACAGAATCTGAAGCAGGCTCCAGTCTCTGAGCTGTCAGCACAGAACCCGATGCAGGGCTCAAACTCACAGACTGTGCGATCGTGACCTGAGCTGAAGTCGGATGCCTAACTGAGTGAGCCACCCAGGTGCCCCTCTCTACACCCTCTTTATATTTTTCAACCACTCTCTGGGGTTAGAAATCCATGGTCTACTCTGTACATGTAGATGTTCAATAGGTTGATTCAACTTTCCTTTTCACCAAAAGTCATCAGAGAAAACCATAAATTGATATTCTGATTTATTTCAGCCAGGTAGAATGGAGTGAAGGTTTACTTCACATGGCTTTCAAGACAGTGACACTCATCTTTCTTAGGAATTCCAGATAAAAATAAGAATTTCCAAGAATTACACTGTAGCAGATTATGTAGGATTGTGGATTAGTCACACAAATATTCTTGAATCCGTTCTATAAAGATGATAAATGGCTAAAATCTTGGTGCCAAAAGGAAGAAAGGGACAATGTGCAATCTGTGAAGAAAACACAGACCATTTGGCTTTAACTGTAACTGTGTCCAAGTGCATTGCCAAAGGAGACGAAGGGCTTGGAAGGTAAATAATTAGTCCAGAGACTCAAGCCCCATCTGTTCAGACAGGCTGAAACTCACTGTGATGACAGTGTTTATGCTGGGCATTGATTGATGTCATCCCCATTGGCTCTTGACATGAGAGATAGTTGAGAATGTCTGAATTAGAAATTGGTCTCAGGATCCTAAATGTGAGCCAAGGCCAGTGGCTGTGAAAGCATTATAGCAAAAGAAAACTAGTGTCCTCTTCCAACTCTCTATTTCTCAAGAAAAGAAGAAAAAGCAAAAGGAGAAAAAATAAGAAGAAACTATAGAATGCTACAAAACTAGAAAATAGTAAAAATACCAGCTGCTTATTTATAGTCAATAATTTTTTGCATACATTTGACCGATATGTCCCTTTCTGCCACATTTATTTTTGTTTTATTTTTATTGTTCTTAAATGTTAATTAGTTTTCTCTTACATTATAAAAATGAATTTGTACTCAGTATGGGCAATTTCTGATGATAATTTATTACATTAATAATTTTTTGTTTCATTTTTAATTATGTGACAAACAATATAGTATTCTTTTATGATAGATCTTCCTTGACTTGCGCAGTTACATACTGATAAATTCACTGTAAGTTGGAAACATTATTAGGTTGAAATGCATTCCATACACCTAACCTATGAACATCATAGCTTAGCCTAGCCTATGGTAAACATCCTCAGAACACTTACATTAGCCTATTGTTGAGAAAAATTATCTAACACGAAGCCTATTTTATAACCAAGTGTTGAATATTTTATGTAATTTATTGAATACTCTACTGACAGTAAAAAACAGAGTGGTTGTTACTCCTGTTGGCCCTTATGGTCACGTGGTTCTCTGGGAGCTGCAGCTCTTTGCTGCTGCCTAGCATCATGAGTGAGTACTGTACTGCACTCCCCTATTCTGGGAAAAAATAAAAATTCAAAACTGAAAGGACAGTTTCTGCTGAATGCATATCACTTTTGCACAACAGTAAAGTCCAAAAAGCATACAAGTTGAACCCTTATAAGTCAGGGGCCATCTGTATTATAGCATGTACTTATTTATTCATTTTTAACATTTGTCTTTGTTACTAAGTAAATAAGCTATCTGAGGAAATGGATCTTATATGCTCACTGCTGCACCCCCAAAACCTAGAACAGGGCCTGGCACATTGGGCTCGCTCTGGAAAATACTTGCTGAATGAATGAGTGAACTTATACTCATAAAAAATTGTTAGAATTTCAAACATTTTTACATGAGTTATTTTTTTTAATTCTCTTAGCAGCCTACAGATTAGAAACTAATTTTCCAGTTATTTGCCTAATATTACACAGCTTTTGGAAATCAAACCAAGCCAACTCTAAAGCCTGACTCTTTTTTTTTTTTTTTGTAATATCAAGATTTTTTTTTAATTCCAGTTAGTTAAAACCTAGCATTTTATTAGTTACAGGAATACAATTCAGTGATTCAACATTTACAAGCAACAACACCCATGCCTATCACAAGTGCCCTCCTTAATCTCCATCACCCATTTAACCCATCCCCCAACCTGTCTTCCCTCCAGCAACCCTCAGTTTGTTCTCTATAGTTAAGAGTCTGTTTTATGGTTTGCCTCTCTTTTTTCCTCCCTCTGTTCATCTGTTGTTTCTTTAAAGCCCAACACTTAATGACTACTCACTAGTTGTATTGCTGATTATTTAAGCTATCTTTTGGAGAAATTACCTGGATTAGACTCACTTGCAAAGAACCAAAAGAGAGAAAAAAAGACAATAACATACATGGAGAAAATCTCCCAAATCTGATTTCTCATTCAAAAGATTTTTACTGCAGACAGGATTTTAAAGGTAGCAGTAGAAAAAATATTCCATGAATCATTCATCTGCAGTGGATGGCTTTCTTCAGGTGAAGGGAAGGCTTTCTTTCTCTTTTCATATTTTATCATTTGGGGGTAAAGAATCATAGCTGTTAGAGATGAGAATAGCTTTAAAAATCTAGTTCATTTACAGTCATGTATTTTTGTTTTGTTTTGTTTTGTTTTGTGATCTTACAGTTTAGAAGATAAAGTGGTTCTCTCTGGATCACTGAACCAGCCACAAGGCTTTTACTTGCCTGGGCAGCATCACCTGAAATTCAAGGGCTGAGACTCCAAAATATGATTTATTCAACGAAGGTAAAGAAGTGAAATAATAATTAAAGTATGCATCGATTTATTTCAGGATAGAAATGTAAGCTCAAGAAATATAAATTTCCCAGGAAAGTTACCTGGTTTTTTTTTTTTTTGGTTCCTTAACCAGATCACACAGCAGTTTGATCATAGTTGAATGAGTTGAAATGAATGAATAGTGACTAGCGGCTAACGACAAATTACTGAACCCTTTTGTTCAATGCACATGATTACATGTCCTAGAGATTTTGCTGAAACCCTCATAAGCCTGGTGGAGTTTGTTGAATTAATTTTGAGAAATGATTTTTCATTGTCTAAATGACCTATTGTGAAAATGCAACCTATGCTACAAGAAGGACTTGTAGGGTCTAGTTGCTAGCATACCAGTTGGCAAAGAAGCTCTAGAACTAATCAAAAAGGTGCCCTAGAGAAGCTAAACTTTTTCATCCTAGGGCAAGTGTACATTTATTCTCCCTCCTAGAGCTGGAGACTTAATTCACTAAAAAGGCAGTATATCCTCCTCCAAAGGATTCAGTATCTGCCTTAGTTACATGAGTCCTTTATTAGAACTTAATGGTTTCAAGTGAAACAAGCCCATTTGAATTTGCTTAGGCAAAACAAGGTAATTTATCATGAAAATCTAGAGGTAATTCACAGGAAGAGAGCTCGCAGTCTAGGTGATTTTGAGAGTTGCTTAGGTTGGAATGTAGCTACTTGTATAAACCGGTCAAGACAAGTGTGCATTACTGAACTTCCTGAGTTCTGTAGTTCTCTCAGCTGACCACCACTCTCAGTAATGCCAGCTTCATGCAGCAATTATTTTCCTAGCAGTCTAACACCTTTGTTTTCCCTTAGTGCAAAATGTTTGAAGCTTCTTTGAAAGAAAAGTAGCAGAGGAAACTCACCTTCCTTCAGCTGTATTAGTTAATAAGAATCTTTCCTTTTTTCCTATAAGCTCTAGAAAACATGACATTTGCTTTCTTCAAATTATGGGCAATTACACTTGCAAATAATTGACTAGTTAACCGTCTCATTACTGTCTCTCAGACTGGGAGGAAAAAGAGGCTTCAATCTGGAAGGTGGTTTTCTGGAGCAGAAAAGCATTTCAGCAGAGAAGGCTTATAACCTGACCCAGTCCCAGCATGTGTTAGGTATATGCCACTTACAGTGCTTTGTTACTTGCTCTACTATAATTATTCAGGGTGATAGTTTGTGTATGTTGAGGAAGGTTAAGAAAAAAATAACTATGCCAGGAATTCACACCTTGTGAAAGAATGATGTATATAAACAACGAGTTAATGCCAATGACTTAAAAAAACTATTGAAAAATTTGTAATACTGAAGTAATACAGTGACGATCAATACCAGTTGCTTAAATCAGTGGCTGACTGGAAAATAACTTAAAAATTCTTCTACACCTAATTCCAGTCAAAGTCTCAAACATAGGTGGTACCTGGCAAAATAATCCCCAAAGTTTATCTGCAAGAGAACATGGTATCAACTATAAGCTAAATATTTGAATTCACTAGGATATTTTAGCTCCATTTTTTATATTTTAGATAGAAGGGCATAGGCTTTGTAGATGGACATGGAAAACTTAGAATCTTTGCCATATTTTAGTTGGGTGGCATTTGATATATTTTTTAATATCTCTGGACTTCATTTGTAAAGTGAGGGAAATAATACCCACATCATAGAATTATTATGGGGGAACAAATGGAGTGTATTATATACACAATGAGAAGAGTGACACATACCATACTCAGTACATAGTAGTTATTATAACTGAAGATGTTATATAAGGAAATACTGTAGCATGTAACACCTCTATACTATAAATAAAGTAAGAGTCATGTTCAGCATGTAGAGTCCTGGAGGAACTGAAAACCCAGATTTCTAGTAATATCAATATACTTATTTATTTTTCTTTCATACATTATATACAAAATAATTTCAAAATTATAACACTTATACTGCTATCAGGAAAAAAATATTAAATAGAAAACCTAGGAGAATAAATATCAAACATATAAAGACTAAAAACTTAAAGTTTAGAGTTATAAAATATACAATATACAAGTAAATGTACAAGTAAAATATACAAGTAAAAGTCATTCATTTCATCCTACATTAACAAGTCAGAAAATATAATTGGAAAATTTTACACACATGTACATCTCCAATGAATAAACTCAGTCAACAAGTTTGCAGAATTCTTTGTGCAAACCAGGGTTTCTCAATCTTAGAAAAGTTGACATTTTGGACTGGTTAATTCTTTGTTGTAGAAGACTTTTCTGTACATTGTAGGATGTTTAACAGTCTTTACTCACTAGATTCCAATAGCCCCTCCTGCCCTCTACACCAAAGTCATGACAATCAAAACTGTCTCCAGATATTGCCAAATCCTCTGGGAGGCAAAATTATCCCTAGTTCAGAATCGTTGATACAGCCTATATTATAAAAGAACTCTGTCTTAAATGGAGAGAATGATCACTTTCTTTCATACTAACCTTAGTACTATGAAAATGTCAATTATTTTCAGTTTTAAAGAGCTTTATATAAAAAATTATTAAGAAAACTACCAACCTAGAAAAATAAAGATATATAGATACATAAATCATAAGAAAAAAGAGAGTATTGGCTAATAAATATATAAATAAAATTTCTAAATCACTAATAATATAATAAAAACATAATTGAATAAGTAGAAAATACATTATTTTAAACATCAGTGTTAGAAGGTTCCTGGGTGGCTCAGTCAGTTAAGCCTCTGATTTCAGCTCAGGTGATGATCTCACAGTCCATGGGTTGAAGCCCTGCATCGGGCTGTGTGCTGACAGCTCAGAGCCTGGAGCCTACTTTGGATTCTATGTCTCCCTCTCTTTCCACCTCTCCCCCCGCTCTGCCCCAAAATAAATAAATATGAAAAAAAACTAAACATCAGTGTTAGTAAAAGTGTTTTCACATAGATTTTCACTTTCCCTACTGGCATGAGTATATATTGGTGTAAGCTTTTTCAGCAGTGTATTTGGCAGTAGTATCAAAAAGCTTTTAAAATATGCATGTCCTTTTACTTAGTAATTTCACTCTTTAAAATTTTTCCTGCATATATAATCATATATGTGCAAAAATATTTGTGAACAAGAGTGTTTGTGATGTGATATTTAAAATGGCAAGAATTAGGGCGGATAAAAACCCAGGGGCTGAAATTTGCCGGAGGAAGAATGAGGGAAGATGGCAGATTAGGAGGACGCTGGGCTCACCGCCCGTCCTGCTGATCACTTAGATTCCACCTACACCTGCCTAAATAACCCAGAAAACCACCAGAGGATTAGCAGAACGGAGTCTCCGGAGCCAAGCGCAGACGAGAGGCCCACGGAAGAGGGTAGGAAGGGCGGCGAGGCGGTGCGCGCTCCACGGACTGGCGGGAGGGAGCCGGGGCGGAGGGGCGGCTCGCCGGCCAAGCAGAGCCCCCGAGTCGGGCTGGCAAAAGCGGAGGGGCCGGAAGGAGTGTGTTACGACAGCAAGCGCAACTTAGCTCTGGGAAGTCATAAGCTAACAGCTCTGCTCGGAAAGCGGGAAGGCTGGAGGACAAAGGGAGGGAGAGTTGCTGAGCCCCCGGACTACAGAGCTCAGTTTGGTGGGGAACAAAGGCGCTCGCCAGCGCCATCTCCCTCGCCCATCCCCCAGCCAAAATCCCAAAGGGAACCAGTTCCTGTCAGGGAACTTGCTGGCTCCTCTGCACAAACACCCAACTCTGTGCTTCTGCGGAGCCAAACCTCCAGCAGCGGATCTGACTCCCTCCCGCTGCCACAGGGCCCCTCCTGAAGTGGATCACCTAAGGAGAAGCGAGCTAAGCCGGCCCCTCCCGCCCCCGTGCACCTTGCCTACCCACCCCAGCTAATACGCCAGATCCCCAGCACCACAAGCCTGGCAGTGTGCAAGTAGCCCAGACGGGCCACGCCACCCCACAGTGAATCCAGCCCCTAGGAGAGGGGAAGAGAAGGCACACACCAGTCTGACTGTGGCCCCAGTGGTGGGCTGGGGGCAGACATCAGATCTGACTGTGGCCCCGCCCACCAACTCCAGTTATACACCACAGCACAGGGGAAGTACCCTGCAGGTCCTCACCACTCCAGGGACTATCCAAAATGACCAAACGGAAGAATTCCCCTCAGAAGAATCTCCAAGAAATAACAACAGCTAATGAACTGATCAAAAAGGATTTAAATAATATAACAGAAAGTGAATTTAGAATAATAGCCATAAAATTAATCGCTGGGCTTGAAAACAGCATAGAGGACAACAGAGGATCTCTTGCTACAGAGATCAAGGGACTTAGGAAAAGTCACGAGGAGCTGAAAAACGCTTTAAACAAAATGCAAAACAAAATGGAAACGTCGACGGCTCGGATTGAAGAGGCAGAGGAGAGAATAGGTGAACTAGAAGATAAAGTTATGGAAAAAGAGGAAGCAGAGAAAAAGATAGATAAAAAAATCCAGGAGTATGAGGGGAAAATTAGAGAACTAAGTGACACACTAAAAAGAAATAATATACGCATAATTGGTATCCCAGAGGAGGAAGAGAGAGGGAAAGGTGCTGTAGGTGTACTTGAAGAAATAATAGCTGAGAACTTCCCTGAACTGGGGAAGGAAAAAGGCATTGAAATCCAAGAGGCACAGAGAACTCCCTTCAGATGTAACTTGAATCGATCTTCTGCACGACATATCATAGTGAAACTGGCAAAATACAAGGATAAAGAGAAAATTCTGAAAGCAGCAAGGGATAAACATGCCCTCACATATAAAGGGAGACCTATAAGACTCGTGACTGATCTCTCTTTTGAAACTTGGCAGGCCAGAAAGGCTTGGCACGATGTCTTCAGTGTGCTAAACACAAAAAATATGCAGCCGAGAATCCTTTATCCAGCAAGTCTGTCATTTAGAATAGAAGGAGAGATAAAGGTCTTCCTAAACATACAAAAACTGAAGGAATTCGTCACCACTAAACCAGCCCTACAAGAGATCCTAAGGGGGATCCTGTGAGACAAAGTACCAGAGACATCCCTACAAGCATAAAACATACAGACATGACAATGACTCTAAATCCGTATCTTTCTATAATAACACTGAATGTAAATGGATTAAGTGCACCAACCAAAAGACATAGGCTATCAGAATGGATAAAAAAAAACAAGACCATCTATTTGCTGTCTACAAGAGACTCATTTTAGATCTGAGGACACCTTTAGATTGAGAGTGAGGGGATGGAGAACTATTTATCGTGCTACTGGAAGCCAAAGAAAGCTGGAGTAGCCATACTTATATCAGACAAACTAGACTTTAAATTAAAGGCTGTAACAAGAGATGAAGAAGGGCATTATATAATAATTACAGGGTCTATCCATCAGGAAGAGCTAACAATTATAAATGTCTATGTGCCAAATACTGGAGCCCCCAAATATATAAAACAATTACTCATAAACATAAGAAACCTTATTGATAAGAATGTGGTAATTGCAGGGGACTTTAACACTCCACTTACAGAAATGGATAGATCATCTAGACACACGGTCAATAAAGAAACAAGGGCCCTGAATGATACATTGGATCAGATGGACTTGACAGATCTATTTACAACTCTGCATCCCAAAGCAACAGAATATACTTTCTTCTCGAGTGCACATGGAACATTCTCCAAGATAGATCATATACTGGGTCACAAAACAGCCCTTCATAAGTTTACAAGAATTGAAATTATACCATGCATACTTTCAGACCACAATGCTATGAAGCTTGAAATCAACCACGGGAATAAGTCTGGAAAACCTCCAAAAGCATGGAGGTTAAAGAACACCCTACTAAAGAATGAGTGGGTCAACCAGGCAATTAGAGAAGAAATTAAAAAATATATGGAAACAAACGAAAATGAAAATACAACAATCCAGACGCTTTGGGATGCAGCGAAGGCAGTCCTGAGAGGAAAATACATTGCAATCCAGGCCTATCTCAAGAAACAAGAAAAATCCCAAATACAAAATCTAACAGCACACCTAAAGGAAATAGAAGCAAAACAGCAAAGGTAGCCTAAACCCAGCAGAAGAAGAGAAATAATAAAGATCAGAGCAGAAATAAACAATATGGAATCTAAAAAAACTGTAGAGCAGATCAACGAAACCAAGAGTTGGTTTTTTGAAAAAATAAACAAAATTGACAAACCTCTAGCCAGGCTTCTCAAAAAGAAAAGGGAGATGACCCAAATAGATAAAATCATGAATGAAAATGGAACTATTACAACCAATCCCTCAGAGATACAAACAATTATCAGGGAATACTATGAAAAATTATATGCCAACAAATTGGACAACCTGGAAGGAATGGACAAATTCCTAAACACCCACACTCTTCCAAAACTCAATCAGGAGGAAATAGAAAGCTTGAACAGACCCATAACCAGCGAAGAAATTGAATCAGTTATCAAAAATCTCCCAACAAATAAAAGTCCAGGACCAGATGGCTTCCCAGGGGAGTTCTACCAGACGTTTAAAGCAGAGATAATACCTATCCTTCTCAAGCTATTCCAAGAAATAGAAAGGGAAGGAAATCTTCCACACTCATTCTATGAAGCCAGTATTACTTTGATTCCTAAACCAGACAGAGACCCAGTAAAAAAAGAGAACTACAGGCCAATATCCCTGATGAATATGGATGCAAAAATTCTCAATAAGATACTAGCAAATCGAATTCAACAGCATATAAAAAGAATTATTCACCATGATCAAGTGGGATTCATTCCTGGGATGCAGGGCTGGTTCAACATTCGCAAATCAATCAACGTGATACATCACATTAATAAAAGAAAAGATAAGAACCATATGATCCTGTCAATCGATGCAGAAAAGGCCTTTGACAAAATCCAGCACCCTTTCTTAATAAAAACCCTTGAGAAAGTCGGGATAGAATGAACATACTTACACATCATAAAAGCCATTTATGAAAAGCCCACAGCTAACATCATCCTCAATGGGGAAAAACTGAGAGCTTTTTCCCTGAGATCAGGAACACGACAGGGATGCCCACTCTCACCGCTGTTGTTTAACATAGTGTTGGAAGTTCTAGCATCAGCAATCAGACAACAAAAGGAAATCAAAGGCATCCAAATTGGCAAAGATGAAGTCAAGCTTTTGCTTTTTGCAGATGACATGATATTATACATGGAAAATCCAATACACTCCACCAAAAGTCTGCTAGAACTCATACACGAATTCAGCAAAGTTGCAGGATACAAAATCAATGTACAGAAATCCGTTGCATTCTTTTTTTTTAATTTTTTTTCAACGTTTTTTATTTATTTTTGGGACAGAGAGAGACAGAGCATGAACGGGGAGGGTCAGAGAGAGAGGGAGACACAGAATCGGAAACAGGCTCCAGGCTCTGAGCCATCAGCCCAGAGCCTGACGCGGGGCTCGAACTCACGGACCGCGAGATCATGACCTGGCTGAAGTTGGACGCTTAACCGACTGCGCCACCCAGGCGCCCCCCGTTGCATTCTTAAACACTAACAATGAAGCAACAGAAAGACAAATAAAGAAACTGATCCCATTCACAATTGCACCAAGAAGCATAAAATACCTAGAAATAAAGCTAACCAAAGATGTAAAAGATCTGTATGCTGAAAACTATAGAAAGCTTATGAAGGTAATCGAAGAAGATATAAAGAAATGGAAAGACATTCCCTGCTCATGGGTTGGAAGAATAAATATTGTCAAAATGTCAATACTATCCAAAGCTATCTACACATTCAGTGCAATCCCAATCAAAATTGCACCAGCATGCTTCTCGAAGCTAGAACAAGCAATCCTAAAATTTGTATGGAACCACAAAAGGCCCCGAATAGCCAAAGTAATTTTGAAGAAGAAGACCAAAGCAGGAGGCATCACAATCCCAGACTTTAGCCTCTACTACAAAGCTGTCATCATCAAGACAGCATGGTATTAGCACAAAAACAGACACATAGACCAATGGAATAGAATAGAAACCCCAGAACTAGACCCACAAACGTATGGCCAACTCATCTTTGACAAAGCAGGAAAGAACATCCAATGGAAAAAAGACAGTCTCTTTAACAAATGGTGCTGGGACAACTGGACAGAAACATGCAGAAGGTTGAAACTAGACCACTTTCTCACACCATTCACAAAAATAAATTCAAAATGGATAAAGGACCTGAATGTGAGACAGGAAACCATCAAAACCCTAGAGGAGAAAGCAGGAAAAGACCTCTCTGACCT
Organism: Neofelis nebulosa; assembly: GCF_028018385.1. NCBI lineage: Eukaryota > Metazoa > Chordata > Mammalia > Carnivora > Felidae > Neofelis > Neofelis nebulosa. Next base: position 164,996,521 of record NC_080783.1, on the reverse strand, counting down.
CAGCCGTAGCAATCTCTTACTCGACACATCCCCAAAGGCAAGGGAATTAAAAGCAAAAATGAATTACTGGGACCTTATGAAGATAAAAAGCTTCTGCACAGCAAAGGAAACAACCAACAAAACTAAAAGGCAACCAATGGAATGGGAAAAGATATTGGCAAATGACATATCGGACAAAGGGCTAGTATCCAAAATCTATAAAGAGCTCACCAAACTCCACACCCGAAAAACAAATAACCCAGTGAAGAAATGGGCAGAAAACATGAGTAGACACTTCTCTAAAGAAGACATCCGGATGGCCAACAGGCACATGAAAAGATGTTCAACGTCGCTCCTCATCAGGGAAATACAAATTAAAACCACACTCATATATCACCTCACGCCAGTCAGAGTGGCCAAAATGAACAAATCAGGAGACTATAGATGCTGGAGAGGATGTGGAGAAACGGGAACCCTCTTGCACTGTTAGTGGGAATGCAAATTGGTGCAGCCACTCTGGAAAGCAGTGTGGAGGTTCCTCAGAAAATTAAAAATAGACCTACCCTATGACCCAGCAATAGCACTGCTAGGAATTTACCCAAGGGATACAGGAGTACTGATGCATAGGGACACTTGTACCTCAGTGTTTATAGCAGCACTCTCAACAATAGCCAAATTATGGAAAGAGCCTAAATGTCCATCAACTGATGAATGGATAAAGAAATTGTGGTTTCTATACACAATGGAATACTATGTGGCAATGAGAAAGAATGAAATATGGCCTTTTGTAGCAACGTGGATGGAACTGGAGAGTGTGATGCTAAGTGAAATAAGCCATACAGAGAAAGACAGATACCATACGGTTTCACTCTTATGTAGATCCTGAGAAACTTAACAGAAACCCATGGGGGAGGGGAAGGAAAAAAAAAAAAAAAGAGGTTAGAGTGGGAGAGAGCCAAAGCATAAGAGACTCTTAAAACCTGAGAACAAACTGAGGGTTGATGGGGGGTGGGAGGGAAGGGAGTGTGGGTGATGGGTATTGAGGAGGGCACCTTTTGGGATGAGCACTGGGTGTTGTATGGAAACCAATTTGACAATAAACTTCATATATTGAAAAAAAATAAATTGTATAAAAAAATAAAAAAAAATAAAATGGCAAGAATTAGAAATGTTATTAATGTCCAAGAGCAGGAGTTAGATAGAGTAATTATGGAATCACCATTGAATATAATGTTATTCCTCTATTATTACACTGTTTAATAATATTATAACAAATATCTTTAATAATAATGATGTGTGTGCATTTACATGCACGAATGTGAGAGGTTAAATTTCTCATGAAGCAGACCCAGTAGATTCAGAGACAAAAGTTGATATGCTGGCTATTTCTTAAGGAGATCCTTGGGAACAATTCCTGTAGAATGGAGAGAAAGGAAGTACTTGTAAGCAACAGAAATAAAGCTGTGACTTATGCCTAATTATTACTTTTTTTGACACTCGGGGAGCTGTCGAGCTAGAGTAGCCATTGAATGTCCCAAAAGATGGGCCAAGATTTTATATCCCTGCATCAATCATTTACTGGATGTGGACTTCGCAAGGAGGTACATGACCTTGGATAAGATCCTCTTCTCACCTGAGGTATGATCCTTGAAGGTGCTAGTTCTAGGGGCTGGGACAAGTCTTTATGGAAGGGACACCCAGGTGGTACATCACAGCATCCATCACAAAGCTTGTATGTTTTGGTCTCTGTGAAAGGAATAAAGCAACATCCTTCTTTGCTGCCCAGGTTCTGAACAAATTGAAAAATAAGATAAAAATTTCCTCAGAATGAAGGGTAAGTATATCATTTTTAGTACCAAAAAAATAAAAAATAAAAAATCCTGCTAATGAAGAAAATGGCAAGTAGGTTTTCTAATACTTACACCAAAATTAGAGTTCCCTATCAATCTTCAACAGAGTTGGGCTGGGAGAGATTTCCCACTGGGTGCCCACTTTACTAAGACTTACTACATGGAGAAGAAGAACAGAAAGTATGCTCCTTTGTAGGCACTGGGTGCCAAGAGAATGAAAAAAGGGGCTGGGCAACTCACCAGTTTCCACTTCCAAACTCACTAGTCTGATTTCTCCTCCTTTGAGAAGGAGTGAGAAGAAGTGTATACAGAGAAACAAAGAACCAGAGTGATTGACTTAATGTGCGCTAATTGGCTTCCTCCACAATGTAGAAAATATCAGCAATTCAGAAAAAGCATTTATTTAGTAATGGTATACATGTGGAAAAGAAAAAGAGTATAGGCAAACACAGCATGCCAAAAATGGTATATCTGGTTGTGCCATTGGGGCAATATCAATGCTCTTTTTAAATTTTTTTTTAAATTTTATGAGTATCTTATATTGATACTTTTGTTTTCATATTTTGTTTTCATGATATAAAAATTGTAAAAAATTAAAGCCACTTTGTTCATAATAAAATAGACTGTATACAGAACACAAGGATGGTGAAATGGGAGAAAATTGAACTAAATAAATGGAGAGGAAGAGAAGAAATAATAGGACAACAAGAATAGCAGATACAGGCGGCTGAGAGAGGAGTTGAAAAGATAGTGGGCAGGACACTTGTTACTACTCAATAAAAGAGAAGTACACAGAGCCTATCACTACCAGCTACAAGGAATAGTGGTTTATGTTAGAAAATGGTCTTCTTTAACTTTAGAAAGCAGAGTGCTTGTTAGCATAGCAGTTATTCTGGCTGCATTCTAGCTCAGATAACAAAACTTCAAAAATGGCCCTTGGATCCATCAGACAGAATTAAGCCAGAGTTGAGATTAAAAATGCAACCTAAATTATTGGAAATCTAATTTCGACACTTGGACACTTTCTCCCCAACCTTAGAATGTAAATATCATTGATAGGACTTGGTTTTCTGTATATACTGCTATTTCCCGAGCACCTGTAACAGAATTTGTAATAGGCCATCAGGTGATATTTTTTAAATGCTTGGAAATGAGCTAAATGTGACTGTTTACCAACCTGTGAAAAAGAATCCAATCTTAATATATAATTTTGAAATTATAATAGATAAATAAACTCCAATTTTTAGACAGATTAAAAGAAAAGATTTTAGGGTAAAGTGCCCACTTGACACCAAAATGTTTTTAACATAGAAGATATTCTAAAAAGAGAAGTTTTTGATAAAGAACACATAGACTAATTTCTATAGCAATGGAGCAGGCTCAATTTAATGTTTATGATTTCAAATAAAAAAGCACAAGCATCATTGTCGTTTTTCTGTGTGATGGTCAGCACCAAATACATAAATGCATAAACAAACATCCACAATGCAAGCATTTATAACATATTACCCAGATGAAGCAGGTTTCTGTCCATGCCCTTGCCATTAATCATAATGGCCAATGTCTTTTACTTTATTGCTTAAATTTTATAGCCTTTTTATGAGGGAAGGATTTTATGATTTGCACTACTCTTTGGGAATTTAGCTTATGGGCACCAGTTGACAAGACCAACATAAATCTACCTGGTGCTTAGTTGTAGTTTGAAAAGGTAGGTTTAAAAACTCTGTATACATTTATTTTTTCATGTTTATTTATTTATTTTGAGAGAGAAAGCATGAGTTGGGTGGGAGCAGAGAGAATGAGTGAGAGAGAATCCCAAGCAGGCATCATGCTGTCAGTGAAGAGCCTGACACCGGGCTCATCCCAGGAATAGTGAGACAATGATCGGAGCTGAAATCAAAAGGTTGATGCTTAACTGAATGGGCCACCCAGGCACCCAGAATCTGTATATTTTTAATTTAGAATGCCTCTTCAATACAGTCTCCATGAAATATGGAAAATAAAGAAAAGTGCTTTTTGTTATACGCATAGATTCTTATGAGTCTTTCTGTTATAATAATAACAGCTCACATTAAGTGCTTACTATATGCCGGGAATTCTTATAAGCACTTTTTATATATTTTATAAATCTTTGTGATGACACTATGGAAAAATGCCATAATATTTGCCTCCTTTTATGACTTTTTTATTAAAATATAATTAATATGCAATGCTATATTAGTTTCAGGTGTAAAACATATTGATTCAACAATTCTATATGTTACTCAATGCTTACCATGACAAATGTAGTCACCATCTGTCACTATACAATATTATTAGTATATTATTGACTATATTCCCTTTACTATACTTTTTATCTCTGTGACATTTAATTTATAGCTGGAAGTCTGTTATTTTTTTTTTATTTATTTATTTATTTATTTTTTAATATATGAAATTTACTGTCAAATTGGTTTCCATACAACACCCAGTGCTCATCCCAAAAGGTGCCCTCCTCAATACCCATCACCCACCCTGCCCTCACTCTTTTGTGGATCCTGAGAAACGTAACAGAAACCCATGGGGGAGGGGAAGGGAAAAAAAAAGGAAGTCTGTTATTTTTAATCAATCCCCTTTATTTCGCTCATCTCCCTACCAATCTCCCTCTGGCAACCACCAGTTCTCTGTGTTTAAGAGTTTGTTTGTCGTTTGTTTGTTTTGTTTTTAGATTTCATATATAAGTGAAATCAAATGGTTTATATCTTTATGTTTCTGATTTACTTTACCTAGCATGATATCCTTTAGGCCCATTCGTGTTGTTGCAAATGGCAAAATCTCATTCTTTTTTAATATTCCATTATATGTGTGTGTATGTGTGTGTGTGTGTGTGTGTGTGTGTGTGTGTGTACTATATCTTCTTTATCCATTTATTTATAGATGGACATTTGAGTTGCTTCCAATCTTGGCTTTTGTAAATAATATTACAATGAACATAGGGGTGCAGATATCTTTTTGAATTAGTGTTTTCATTTTCTTTGGGTAAATACCAGTAGTGGAATTACTGGATCATATGTTATTTCTATTTTTAATTTTTGAGGAAACTCCATACTTTTTTCCCACAGTGGTTGTCCCAATTTACATTCTCACCAACACTGCACAATGGTTCCCTTTTCTCACATCCTTGACAACACTTTTTTTTCTTGTCTTTTGATACTAGCCATTCTGACTGGTGTAGAGTGAAATCTCATTGTGATTTTGATTTGCATTTCCCTGATGATTAGTGATCTTGAGCATGTCTTCATGTACCTGTTGGCCATCTGTGTGTCTTCTTTAGAAAAAGTGTCTATTCAGATCCTCTACTCATTTTTAAATTTGATTGTTTGGTTTCTCCCCCTTGTAATAGAAACTGAGGAAGAAAGGTTAATTAAGTTTCAGATGATTTGCACTCTACATCATTTACTCAGTCATTTAACAAATCTTATCAAATGCTTTTTAAGGTAAGCATTGTTCTGGGGACTAGGAGTAAAGCTGTGAATAAGCAGACAAGTTTCCTGCTTTGGAATGCTTAAATCCCTGTAATAAAAATAGGAAATAAAATAAATACAAAATAAATACTTTCTATATGAAAAGTAAATATATGGAATATATATACTATGAAAAAATTAACTATAATGCCAAATACAGTGATTATGGTCATAGAACATGACTTCTGATAGAACAGTCAAGGAAGTTTTGAAAAAGTGAAAGTTAAGGTGAAGCTAAGTGTTGAGAAGGACCAGGCATAAAATCTAGGGAAAGAGAATTTCACCGGAGTGGAGTGTGTAGAAACAGAAAGAAGTCCAGTATACTTGGGGAATAGTACATGAGAGATAACAACAACAACAAAATATAATGAGGTAAACCCAGGTCTCCTGATTCTAGAACCTACACTCTATATAATAGCTAACATTTAGGATACTTTCAGCCTTAGAGTGTTCCCACCACAGGCATGGGCCACATGAGTTCTGAGACTTAGAGCAAGGTAGATGCTACTGCAAAGTGGGAAATCTCTGAGAACTTTCAAATGTTTTTAAAACTTGCATGAATTTCACATTCTATTCCAATATATCTCTCTTTGTTTTAACATGAGAATATACTCTCCTACCCTTAAAGATATGAATCTCTTGGAGAATGAGCCATATTTCTTCTGAGACTCTGTGTGGAACCTCCATGGTGTACATCTGAGCACACCTGGCACATATACAAACATATTTTGACAAACACAATGAACATAGCTCATAGTAGGCACTGAGTAAATGCTTAATGAACAGATAAGTAAACTTACTCAGTTTGTTCCTCTTCTCTGAGCACATGGGGGTGTCACAGCATAACCTTAAAGGTCTTATTGGGAGGTGGCAAAGCATAGTGTTAATTATACCTACTAGTTGTGTATTGAGGTTTAGTTAGGTTTGAAATTTTGACTCCAGCATTTTCTAGCATGTGACCTAGGGCAGATCATTTAAGCTTTCTGTGACTAAGTTTCCTCACCTGTAATAATTGGAATAATAAAATACTATGGTACTTTTAAAGGATGAGGATTGTATGTGAAAATCTCTTCAAGCAACTCAGCATGATGCCTAGGATATTGAAAGTGTTAGGTACTATATAGAGGCATGGAAAATCCACTCTTTTCCAATGTCTAAATAGAGCTGCTTTCAGGACATGTGGATGAGTATCTTGACTGTGAGAACAGTAAAACTTAGAATATGCTAATATGTATAAATGGTATCAGGGGACAGTATTCAACTGTTGTATCGTGGTGCATTTGTGTCTGCTGCTTGGTAGGCTCTTGAACAATCACTGGGTAAGTATATCAGTAAGTGAAAGAATAATCAGGAGGGTAGTATGACAACATCTAATTGGCCAGTAAAATAGTTGATAATCTAATTTTTTTAATTAATTCATTTTTTCTTATAGTTTGTAAGGGGTTCAATTTTATCCTTACACAACATTGCTGCCAGAAAGTAGTATTTCATGATCAAATACCTTAATGATATCATGCGTATTATCATTTAAAAATCTCTCAGAAGTTCTATGATAATAAAATTATCATCTAGAGATATACTGATAAACTACTCTCTGGAAAAAAAAATTCTCTAATTTGAAGTGTTTGCAGATTTCCATGATGTCAGTAGTTTCACAATACTATTCAAAGTACCATAGACATCACTGAATACAGATATGGAAAGAGACAAGAGGAATTAGCTCTTGTGAACTGGTATGATCAGCAAAGTACTATTTTATCATATTATTAGCATTTTCTGAATTTGCATAGCTTCCCTCACCTTTTGTTTAACAGCATGCCTATTAGTAAAGTGTGGAAATGTTTTATGGGATACCTTTTTGTAAAAGTCTGTCCTAGATCTTAATTACTCTCTTATTTTTATTTCCATACACTTTCTTGAGTGAGTAACAAAGAGGAAATTTTATGGCTAATGCGTATTTCCTAGGGATGGTATTGACATCCAGTAGACCTGTTAGATACTTAGTAGCAGGACAGAGTTGGACAAGTTTCTTAATCTCCATATGGCTTATTTTCCTCCTCATCTATAAAATTGGGATCATAATACCCACCCAGTGGGATCACTGTAAGATTTAAAAATGTTTAGTCATTGTCTGGCATATATTAAATGTCAATAAATGGTGACTGGCCACCACCATCATCTTCATTATTAATAAAATAATAAATGGATTGAGAAGGTTTTAGAATAATTAAGTAATCTATGAAGGGCTGTTGAGAGTCTGGTTTGGTTTCTAGTTTTTGTTTCTGTAGAAAAGTAGTAGGTACTGCAGTTATGTCATGTGTTTAATCAACAGAACGTGAACAGCAATTTGGTGAAATAAATAGGCGATATTAAGTCTTTGTCATCTGTGGAAGATTATTTTAATGCGCCCAATTCTTCACCCCTTGTCTTGGGATTTTGAAACTTCTTCTATCAAGAGGCAGAGTATATTTTCTCTATATATTGCTGTGGCCAATGAACTGTTAATAGAAACGAGCTAATAGGGGCTTATAAAAACAGCTGCACACTTCCTCTAGTCCTCTTCTGACTTTACTATTGTCATTAGAAGGCCATGTCGTAGGCAGCCTATGGCAGTTTGAGAGACACGTGGAGCAGAGCCAGGTTGCTCCAGTCACTTCAGCTGACAGCCAGGCAACCTCCAGATCTGTGAGAAAACTCAGCCAAGATCAGGAGAGCTGATCCCAGATGCATAAACTGTCAACTTTCTGTTGTTTATCATGGAGATTTGTGGTTGTTTCTTACTCAACAATAGCTAACGGATACATCATCAGACAATCAGACAGATAGAACATCAAGCTCTCATCAGGGAAAAAAAAATAGCTACCTTACAAGGCTATTGAAATGATTAAAAGAGACAAGGTACACAAAGCATCCACCATTAAAGAGGCATTACTAGAGTTGGTTTCTGAGAATAAAAAGTCAACTCCCAATAAATGTCTATAAACTTTTCATAATACAAAATCTTTTAAAGTTTGTGATTACTACTTATTAGACCCAACAAAGAAGGAAAATATAAATGCTATATTAGATCTCTTGATACTAGATTTCTGTATGTTTATAACAACAAAATAGGCTTTCTTTCTGAATTTGTATGTATTGCTTTTAAAAGGCTGATTTTATATGACAGTCATTAAAATAAGTCTCTCTTTAAACAATGAACTGCTCAAGATAAGACTTTACTTTTCCATTTTTCCTCCATTAATACAATGGGCTTGTTTTCCATTTACATAATGGACTCTAGCAGTCAATGATTGGTTAAATTGCTCATTCTGTCTCTTGCCTGCAAGGCTTTTGCTGTGAGCAAGCATCAAGCACAAAATCTGACTGCTATGGAACATTAAACAGGTATTCTCCTTTTTAAACTTTGTGATCTCAATTTCCTGGAGTTATCCAATAGAAAACAGATGCAAATTAAGAGCTCAATTCACAAAAATAATAGGTAGCATTTATACTGGCTGCCTATGGAGATGGCTCAGAGAAAGTATGGAAGGAACAGCTAGCACTTCCAAATGAAATGTGTGTTCCTACAGTTTCATAAATATCCTTCCTGTTCTGTTCCAAATATTGACCTTTCTGTGCTGAATGCAAAGGTAAGCATAGGCACAAACAGAATCATAGCAGAAAGCCTCCTCTCCTCTTTTAGAACATGTTTTGATGTGCTTTACTGTATCTTTTTTAGACATACTGGAGAAGGAGGAACAGATTGATGTGGTCTGACTTATGCCTGCTGAATATTGTATTAAAGGGCCAGGAAGCTGATAGGTTTTTGGCCCACTCTCAACATTACTGGCAAAAGATCTCTAGCACTCTAGAGAAAGTCATTAAGGAGGAAGTTCTTTGTTTTTTGTTTGTGTAGTGTGTGTGTGTGTGTGTGTGTGTGTGTGTGTGTGTGAGTGTGAGTGTGTATGTGTGTGTTTTGTTTATTTGCTTTATAAGAGAAAGAAAAAAAAACTGGGAAAGATCAGTGGTTCTGCTATATGTTGATGAATTTATATCAGTCCTTAAAAGAATTCAGATCATGTTTCACCTACATTAATTAGTAAAATTCTTCACACAAACTTTGTTTTTGTTTTTGTTGTTTGTTTTATTTTATTTTTTTGAGAAAGTTTGTAACCTTTGGTGGCAATAACAGAAAAGGACATAGAAAAGTGAGTCCAAAATGTTGCTTGTATTTAGGGAAATGGAAAAACAATGGGAAGATTGAACTTCCACATTGAACTAAACTCTGTTTTAGATGATCATATGGTCTGAACAGTTTGTAGAGTCACACTGAGTTTATTGAAGATTTTTATCAAGGAAATCTATGGTATGTATCTAAGATAATTGGACACTTCAGTATGTACTTATTGAAATGACGTGAATCTAGACTAGGCAGATACTAAGGCAAAGAATTAGTCCCTTTCATTGTAGGACAACCTGGTAATAAATAGTTGAGTTCTTAGAAATATCCAGGTATTTGACATATAATAGAATAGCTGCTGATAGTTAATTTTCCTTGTGATTATTTTGGCAAGATAAAACCATCGATAAGGAGACCTTGGCTATAACGAAGTGTCAATTTCTACCTCACCTCTTACATCTCAGTTGTCTGCTGGCAGCTGATGCCAAATGGATTCATTTGTAAATGCAAGAAGTAGACACTGATACCTGTTCTGACAAATTTCCCAGCACCATTCTCCATTTCTAGTCAGTCCTCCATCCCTGCTCTCATTTCCACAGCTCTCATATTCCAGGGTCAGAATTTTGCTATTGTTCACTGGCCTATGCCAAATTGTCCATGTATAATTATTCGATTATTTGTAGTAGGTTATGGTAGCTATTATAGTTAGATGGAGATGAGCATTAGCTATTCACTGACATTGTCAATATTTGGTTATCAGGTTATAATAAAATTAAGTGTCATAGCAAATTCACACATTTGGAGATATGTCTTGGAAATGATAATTATTTAAAAAGCTGAAACAGTAACAGCTCAACTGCCTTTTCTGTACATTCAAAGATGTACTAGTTCTCTGTTCTTTAGGTTCTCTAAACATAGCATGTCATCTCAAGTTTCACTAGAAGTGATGCAAAATATAGAAGCAGGATTCAATTAACTTTACAAGCATCATCAGGTGAAGAGAATCCTCTGACATCTGGTTGGAGACAGGGTCATTCCAAAATCTAGCTTCAGCACTATCTTGAAGAATGGGGGGGCGGGGGGGGAGGGTAGAGGTCTCATTGGATTTCCTATTCATGATACAGGGTGAGGAGTGTTTCCAAAATATGACACATCATGAACACTACTAATTTTCCACCATTGGAAACCCATTCTCTATATATATTAAGTTAATTAGCAACACTTCTTGTACTGATTGGACCTAAATATACCTGACCCATATGACAACCACCTCTGGAGCAGGATCTTTCTGCTCCAGAATTCCTATGAACTATGAATTCTTGACATAGCTACCTCTAGGTTATTAATTCAAACACACACACACACACACACACACACACACACGTTTATACCATGTTGTCTACAAATTTATAAAGTAAATTGCATACATCTTATGGTTGTCAAAATGTTCATCTGACCCTCTCAGTCTTTTTAATCTTTGCAAAATTTTGAGCCTTTCTGTTTGGTTATTGAACTTTGGTTTTCTATTTGGGATCTCTTATGTTTTGCAATTGGTTTCAGCACCCATACCTCCCTCCTTTGCCCTTCCCCTATGTTTTTTTCATCTCTAGCCACATAAAACTTAGAGGCTATGCTAGCGTTCAGTTCTTTTAGAGGAGGGAAGTTGAAGAGAATAACAGTTCTTATTACTTCCAGAATGTTGAAGAGTAAAGTATGTAAGACTAGTAGCAAGGGAAAATGGTTCTAAATGAAAAAGAATATAATTCTGATAGAGTACAGTAGAAAGAACATGCACAGGCTTTGGGTTCAGTTCCCTTTGTATTTGATATCCGAGTTCACAGTTTACTTCCTGTATAATAACCTTGTGCACATTGCTTAACCTCTTTGAATATAAGTTTCCTCATCTGTCAAATGGGGATGAATTTTCACTTACTAAATAGTAGAATATATATAAAGTGCAGTGCCTGACGTATCCTACTTCAATAAATGATATTAGTGGCAATGTTAGTAGTAGTTTTATTGTTGTTGTTGTTGATATGGTTTATTCTACAAACTAGATGTGAAATTGTACAAAATCATTGAGACCCATAAAGTGAAAAAAAGGCCTTTAATGCGCACATGGAAAGATGCTATGTGAATTAGTTTTCTCTAGACAGCAAACTCTACCCGTAATAATGTAGTATAAATTAAAGCTTCTATATGCACAGATTACTTACCATCTATTAGTCTTTAAAACTATATCAGTATGCTGTGATTGTCTTCAGTAGTGATATCTTCATTCATGAATGGCAACAATTACAGATTTATATGTGCATATATAGTACACTATATTTTACATTGATTCAAAGAGAGGAAGGCCGATGAGAGTCTTAGTAGGAATCTGGATTATAATCTTTCTTCCTTCCTTCCTAAATTTTATTGATTGATTGATTGATTGATTGATTCTGAGAGAGAGAGAGAGCACACAAGTTGGGTAGGGGCAAAGAAAGACTAGAGAGAGAGAGAGAGAATACCAGGCAGGCTCTGCACTGTCAGCATGGAGCTCAACACCTGGCTCAATCCCAGGAACTGTGAGATTGTGACCTGAGCTGAAATCAAGAGTCAGATGCTTAACTGACTGAGCCACCCAGGCCTCCCTGGATTATAATCTTTAAAGGAAACAATTCGTCATTTTCACAGTAGGCATTCTAGTACAGTGGTTAAGTGCTTTAAACTTTGTATAGAATAAAACTGGGTTGTAATCTTGGCTCTACCTCTTACAAGCCATGAAATCTGTTATAACACCAATAAAATAGAAAGACAAACAAAAAAGTTGTGAGGATAAAATGTAGTGTATAGAAAGCTTTTGTCACAGTACCTGGCACATCATAAATGTTAATTATATCCATCTGATAGCCAAGGAAAAAAAACAGAAAATCACTTAGACATTCCAATGATGTGTATGTATATAATATTTTAAAAATTATATATTTTATATTTATATTGTATATATATTATATGTATATACATATATATGTGTATGTGTATATGTGTGTGTGTGCACACCATTATATATATATATATATATATATATATATATATATATATATATATATATAATTTAAGAATTGTTGTAAGGCATGTTTGGTTCCATCAAAAAATTTCTAAATATTTTTACCATCAGGAAAATGTCTGAATGTGGACACATACTTTCATCAGGCACAATGAAGGTCAGCATTTAATCTCAGATCACTGTGCAGGAGATGTGCAGTGCCAAGGTCTAAAGATGATCCCAATGGGGACTGGGCTAAAGACCATCTGACCCTGCATAAACACACCCTCCACTTTAGATTCTCAAGTTACTATGATCACAGAGCTTAATTTCTCTTCTCAGGCAGGTCCTGCCAACTGACTGTGAAAAGGGTAATGAGAATCTAGGATGCCTGCTGACACTCTGTGGGTGGAATGCAGTGTCAATGGGGCACTGAGCTTGAGCCAGACCCAAAGCCTGCACTGCATAGATGCTCTACAACTCCTAGAGCAGGGAGATTTTCACTTTTTGCAGCCCTTATACATTATAGATATTCAATAGGTGTATGTTGCATCCTGGAGAAACTATGGAAGTCACTTCCAAAGTAATGTATGTTCCAGCCACTGAGCTAAAAATTCCTTTTGTAATCTCCACAATTACCAAATGAAATGGGTACTAGTATTTCCCTCATTTTTACAGATGAAGACACTGAGACTTAAAAAATGAAATAACTGCTCAGAGTCTCACAGCTCACTGAGATTTTGATTCAGGCCATCTGGCTTCAGAAAGTAGATTTTTAACCTCCAAGCTATAGCACCTCTTCTTTGTAAGTAACAATCCACAACCACCAACAAATCCTGAAGACAACTGTTATTCAAGCCCTGAACAAATGTGTTGTAAAGCCACAGCCACTTTACATTTTTGTGGCCTAGGCTTTGCCCCAGCCCAGAATAGTGAGGACAACTCTCTACCACCTTTAAAGTTGACTGAAAGCTCCTCACAGTCTTGTTCCCATTTTACTTTCTGGTCCCATCTGTCTCCACTAGCCCCTCATACCTTTTCTCCCAGTCTAAGCTCCAGTCATACTAAATTGTTTTAATTTTCCAAAATCAGCCTGCTTTCACTCCTATCAGGACTCTGCATAGTCCTTTGCGTTTGCCAGAATACACTCTCCACCCTTTTCTCTCATTAGCACCCAGGTGTTCTGCTTAGGTGTTAGCTTACCCTGTACTCTGTACTAATATACTAGTGACCAGACTATAGGATCAGTGATTTTCTCCCATAACCTAGCCTTGATGTCTTCCCCTGACATTGATGATGTACTTCCTCTCAATGACATTTCCCAAGATTTCACATCATTTTGAAATAGTACATTTGTTAAGGAAGCAAGAACAGAAAGTGAATGATGCATGCACATCTATTAGAATTCCTGAATTTAAAAGTACTAAACTAAGAGTCAGCCTCCTTCTGTAGATCACAGAGTTTAGCACCAGTCTGTTATCTAGCATCTGAGTCCTGGCTATATAACCACTGATACACATCTGTCACAGTCAATAATTGAAGACACTATAGCCAGAGTCTGTAGGGGAATGATAACATTTGATGCTTATTCCTAGATCCTCATTGTGTGTATGTGTATTTGAACATTTAAAATCACTAATGACTTGAGCATTTCATGGGGTAAAATGAGCCATAAATGCAAAACATGAAAGTATCTTTTAATATGTGCTTTTAAATTTTAACATATTGAATGATTTATCATCTAGAAAAACCTCCTGAAGGATACATTTAAGAATATCTAATTGTTGTACAATGTTCAAAGTGTTTCCACCTCTCTTTTAATTCTCCTACACCCCACGACTGACAGGGCAGCTCCTATAACCATTACTTTACAAGTAAAGGAGGCAAAAGGGACAGGAACGTTGAGTGATTTAGAACAGTGAACTTTTAAAACTCATCATCTTCTAATTTTTCTGACATTCTCCACATCTCCCTTTGTGCTCTCCCATATATCATTAGACATCAGAACTTGAGCCTCAAAAATCTGGTCTTAGAAAAAAAATATACCCCTTGCCAATGAGTTTCTCTTACATTGTGGAAAATCAGTTTCTCTTAGTCAGATTTATTTTGCCAATTATTTTCTGTCCTTTTCTCTTGTTAAGCTTTTGTTCACAATTGCAATCAGCCTTCTTTACAAAAAGATACAAAGCTTCAGAAACCAGTGTGTAAAGGATGAGAACATTCCCACTGGGTCTTGGCCTGCTTCCAGTCCAAAGAAGGATATCATTTTCAGTGTCATGCTTCCAATTTCCCTGGAAAGTTCTCACCTTTTTCCCCACATCCCAGGCCTCCCTAATCTTGCAACTTGTATCTGCATTGCCTCTGCTTGTCTCTGCCTTTTCAAAAAACCTAGGTGCTTATCTCAGATATACCATTACAAGCTCCTCATCTTTTCTACATTTGTCACTGATATCAACCCTGCTGTCAGGGTTGATTATCAAGATTGTAATCTTTTTTATATATATTCCTCTGCTCTCTGAATGAGATGGTTTGTATGCTGGCCTTGAAGGATGTTTTATTATGATCAATTTTTACCATACTTGCTTCCTTTTAGGAACCTAGAGGCATCATGTTGATGTTTACTATATACATGCAGTAATCCCAACAGGATGTGCATAATGGAATGAATTTCATTGACATCACCTTAGACCAGACTCCCTTACCTTATGCCTGTATTATAACAATTGCCTCCTAACTGGCCTTCCTGCCTCTTTTCAAAGCAGGATTCCCAATACTGACAAATGGAATTACCTTTTTGAAATGCAAATCTTCTCATGCTGTTCTCTTATTTAAAACTTTCCAGATTCTCCCAACAGCTCTTGAGAACAGAGTCCACATGCTACAAAATGATCTCTCAAGCCTTCTGCCTTGTTGTCTTTGTTTACCTCTTCAATGTTACTCCTCTCCTTGCTATCTTTCCTTCCTCCATACTTGCAATTTTCTCAACATGCTGGTCTCTCTCTTGACTATAGAAATTTACACATATTGTCTTATATTCTAGGATCCCCCTTTTTCTGCCTACCCACTGTTTCATTATTCTGTAGGACTTACCAGGCAACATCATTCTTGACCACACAAACACCGTGAGTCTGGGGGAATCCCTTGCTTAGGCTCCAGTATCACCACAATTACCTGAATTACTCTGTAGTTTGAAGGCAGGGACTCTATGTTATTTATATCTGTACCTCAATGCCTGGCACAAAATGGATACTCAGCAATGATTATTAAATGAATTATTAATGTTCTCTGTTCAGTGTATGAGCATGCAGAGTACCCTTTCTATAATCCCACCGGGCCAGAGATTGGATTTTTGGCTGCGTAGTGTTTAGGCAGGATACCACCAAACTGAGAGTCAAGAGGTCCAGGTCTAGTACCTGTTACTGACTTGCCATGCTATTGTCAGAACCTCCATGTCACTCACATATTTAAAAATATGTATTTATTGAATCTCTGGTAGGGGCCAACAGAGTTCTAGGTGCTGAGAGTGCAATGGTGTACAAAATAGGCAGAGTCCCTTTCTCATGGAATTCACAACGTGTTTCAGGAGGAAAAAATGGATAGACATACAGTATGTATTGAGCTATTGTAAGAGTTATTAAAAAAAAAGAAAAGAAACAGGATACACAGATTAAAGAATCAAGGGGCTACAATTTTAAATAGACTGGGGAGAGGAGGCACTTCTAATAAAGTGATGTTTGCCCAGAGACCGAAAGGAAATAAAAGAATGAGCATGTGCATTTTGGGAGAAAGAAAGAGCATCCTAAGCAGAGGAAACAGCAAGATTAAGAAGCCTGAGACAAGTTCATGCTTAACAAGGCTGCTGTTGTTTCAGTACAGTAAAGGAGGGATAAGTGGTAAAAGACTAGGTTAAAGAGTTGGCATGACCAAGTCATACAGGGCCAGTAGCTCATAGGTAAGTCCTTTTTACTCTGAGTTTTTTACTCTCAGGGGAATCCACTAGTGGATTTTGAGCAGTTTTCTGGCACGATCTGATTGCACTTTTAAAGTAGCACTCGACTCTTCTATGGAGTGGACACAGTTAGTTGGAGGGGCAAGTGTAGAAGCAAGGAGATGAGTTAGGTACTATGGCTGATGACTTGAGCTAAGATGGTAGCAGAGAAAGTAGTGAGAAATAGTTAGGTTCTAGATATATTTTGATGGTAGATTTAATAGCATGGGATTTTTGCTGATGAGTTGTGTATGAAATCCATAAGAATTAGATCAGTGATGGCTAAAATTTCAGGCCAGTTTCTGAGATTAGGAAGAAAGAGAAGAGCAGATTATGGTTGAGTGGAGAAGACTGAAAATCTTAGTTAGATGTCAGAAGATATAGATATGGTTGTAGGTGTACACATAGGTACATTTTGATGTAGATATAGATATATACAAGTGAACAGTCAACAGGAACATAAATGAGTCTGGAAATAAGGTGAGATTGAACCCTGATAATCCCCTAAATGTGAATATATTTAAGTCATAGGATTGGAAGTTGTCACCAAGGGAGTGAATGGAAGCAGAGAAGATAAGGGACATGAGCATAGGTTTAGAAGCCAGAGGAAAACCATTGGAGGAAACTAAGAAGGGCCCATGGAATAAAAGTAAAGCCAAGAGAAAATGTTGTCCTGGAAACCAAGCAAAAAGTAGTTTCAAGGAAAGAGTGATCGATTGTTTCAAAAGCTGCTAATAGGTTGAATAGGATGAGAACTGTGACTTTACCCTAGAATTGTGCAGGTGATTGACAGCCCTGACAAATACAGTTTGGGGGAGTGGTAGGAACAAACTTGATAGAAGTGAGTTCATGAATGATTAAAAAATAACTACATACAAGGAATATAAACAATTCATAATATAAGATGATTTCACTAAGCAATTTTTAAATTACCTTTCCATCTCTAATTGCTATGATTTTAAAAATCATGTCCATGTTATAGTACGTCAGTACTTACTTGGGTTGCCAATTCAGAACATTTTAATTCAACCCAATATCCTGAGTTTTGAATTACCTTGAATGCACTTTATTTTTCCTTTGAGAATTCAGATGGCACTTTAGCTTTTTCAGAGCCTCAGGGCCACTTTTACCAGCATCAGTTATCACTGTGCTACAGAACCTGTGAAGTGTCAGTTAATAGAATTCTAGGTAACAGAAAACTTCTTGCATTTATGGTCACCTTGTCTTTTATTTTATCGTTCCCTCTGTTCTGCATATCTTATCATTGATGCATGCATGCATGCATCCATCCATCCATCCATCCATCCACCCTTTACTTATTCATTAAACATTGGAGATATCAAGATTTCTGAGCATTCTCTCTTCCTTATTTGGGACACAGATATGGAATATCTCCTGACCTGTAGGGAGAATCTCTGAGTACAGATTAAACTGAGAAGGTCCAGGAAATAAGCAGGTCCAAAGTTGTAAAAAGAAGGGAAGAGATATAAAGAGAAGCTGAAGCATTATAACCAGAGACTATTTTCATCATAATCCCAGAGTGAACCTTACATTAAAGGTATAAATAATCGTGCTAAGGATCAGATCCAAAAGTGAGTATTTGGAGAAAGTTGGGTGTGGTGCACAGCTTGAGAAAAGCAGTGTAGGATGGAGTTCCTAGGAGAGGTGTTAGAAGTCCCCTTTTACATTATGAAGATTTATAGAACAGGGGCACTATTGCTAGTAAAGGGGATGTATGGTACAAGCATAAAACATAAAGTAATGAAGATCTTAAGGTGCTCCGTTTTTTTCCTTTATTTCCTCTTTTCCTATTCTTTTTTCCCTTTGGACTCTTTTTTTTTCTCACACAGCACAAAGAAAACATTGATGCAAACCATGATGATGAAGTTCAGAATAAAACCTTTCTTTTTTAAAGCACACAATTGAGTTTTAAGAAAATTGAACCACCCCTTTTAATTTAACGTCACTTCCTAAGTTCTACATCTAACTGTTTTCTTCAGAGGAAGCATATATTTTCCTGAAGTGACATTCTTGACACTTTCTCAATGGGCAGAAAACATAGCATCATACAAGATTTTAAGTGCAACTTTCAGCAGAGCAACATGCATAAACAGTGAATACAAGATAGAACATGGGGAAAATGGTGTGTGTGTGTGTGTGTGTGTGTGTGTGTGTGTGTGTGTATTACTCTTAGCTACTTCAGCAGGACAAGGGAGGTAATGATTTGGACTTATGTGTGGGGACTCAGAATTACAGCCAATGAAGCAGAAGTGAGGCTATCAGGTGGAGAGGTACATGGCTACCGCAGGAATAAACTTTCCCTGCCAGAGAAAGAAGATCCTGATACTCACACCTGTCTCTATCAGACACTTGAGACAGCTGGAGCAGTGGAGCAGATGTGCCTAGAGATATTAAATAGATATACTTGATAGGGGGAGCATACAGCAAGATAGTTTCAAGTTCTTGAGGGAAATGAGTTGCTGCGATCAATAGAACCGAGGAGGTTCATTATGTGGGATGCTGCTTATAGGATGTGGATCTTCCTAAGGGAATTCTCTGCTAGAGCCATGCAGGCTTTTACCCTACTCAGGCAGATTTGAGTCTTGAAATTGATTTCTAATTCTTAAATAGGTTAAGGTTTCACTCTTATCTTGAAAAAGAAATTTCTGGGGCGCCTGGGTGGCGCAGTCGGTTAAGCGTCCGACTTCAGCCAGGTCACGATCTCGCGGTCTGTGAGTTCGAGCCCCGCGTCAGGCTCTGGGCTGATGGCTCGGAGCCTGGAGCCTGTTTCCGATTCTGTGTCTCCCTCTCTCTCTGCCCCTCCCCCGTTCATGCTCTGTCTCTCTCTGTCCCAAAAATAAATAAAAAACATTAAAAAAAAAAATTAAAAAAAAAAAAAAAAAGAAAAAGAAATTTCTAGTAGTTATGCTAGAAACAAAGAAAGATATATTCAACCCTAGAACCTGTGTCTCAATTAAAGGGGGAGTAGCTGTGCTTTACTGGTGGATCTTAAGTCCTGAAGGGTGAGACCCACTGAATTTTAGAACTCTTTCACCTTTCCCTGTGGATTGCTATCCAATAATGTAGATATATTAACCTAAGGACTGGAGTGCCAATAACTTTACAAAAAAAAAAATGATGTTCCCTGGTACACAGTGCAGTGTTAGGGGGCCTTGAAACACACTCCACTCTGGCATGATGCTGCCAGGTAATATCCTTGAGCCCCAAGTTCATCTCAGTGTTGTGGAAAAGCATTTCTGAGCTCAGTTGCCCTCATCAAAAAAGCTCTGATAACGCTACTTAGTTCACAGTGTGTTGAGTAGGCTAAATAACACCTGCATAACTATAGTTAAATTGTAGCTTGTTTTATGGATTTTATTAATCTAACTCTTTGTTGGCTGCTAAGTTACTCCAGGACATTTATCACTGAATCCCGAGCACCTGGTACATTTTTAATATCAAATAAATGTTTCTTAAAATGAAATGTGATGAATTATTATTACTGTTCTTCATCTTCTAATGGATTGGGTTTGTGCTCCTGTACCAACTGCTGGTGCCTATTACCTGCGGTACTATTATATTTTGTCTGCAGCAGGCTAGCCTGAACCCCTGCAGACTTACTGGTTCTGTGCAATATGGTAGTCATTAGCCATTGTACCCAAAGAGCCCTTGAAATGAGACCAGTGCAACTAAGAAACAGAATTTTTACTTTAGTTAATTTAAGTTTAAAAATGGACACTAATATCAGTTATGGGAAAACTTTAAGTGTGTTTGGGACAACTTGGATTGTGAATCTACCTTGTCTCTAAACTTTATGAAATTTAGATACAAATACAGTATTTCTGATGAAAATTCAGTTTCCAAAATGAGATGTACTAAAATGTAAAATACACACCAGATTTTGAAGACTTATGTTTTAAAAAATGCAAAAGTGTTAATAATGATTTTTCTAATGATTACATGTTGAAATAATAATAGTTTAGACACATTAGGTTAACCAAAATATATGTCTTACATTATATTTCTATTGGATTATGCTGCTGAAGACAACCCCCAATGATGGCCACTTATGTTCAAATTTTGATTAATACACTGAACATTAATTTTGAGTCTATTTCAGGTGATAATGATAATGATAAACAACAACAAAGATAGTATCTTAATCTTACTACTTATACGAAATTTTTGAGTTTATAAAGCATTGCTACCTAGAATATTACGTTAAGCCTTATAAATCACTGCAATGTGCTTAAAATGCATGAAAACTCTAAGAAGCAAAATAACTTAGCCAAAGTTATTCTGTCTATCATTGGCAGGGCAGAGATCTGAATCCACATGTCCTGATTCCAGAAAGCTTTCCCCACCCACTTCACTGGACTTCTCTTTTGTTGTGTTGTCTGTGGTTGCTTCTAAAATACATAATTTTAATTATAATAGTGCATTAAGCATAATTACATATATATGTCTATTGAGCTCAGTAGTTATATCTTGCGGAAAAGTGACCAAGGATTAGGATTTTTTCATTGTTAGACCATTTTGCTGATGATATTTTCCCCCATAAAACTACAACAATAATGTTACAACCCTGCCACCAGATTTTTTCTATAACCCTCTGGAGAACATCTTTCATTCAGGTACTATTAGAGCACCTAAATTTTTTTTTTTTAATTTTTTAATGTTTTTATTTATTTTTGAGAGAGAGAGAGAGAGAGAGAGATCAAGCAGGGGAGGGGCAGAGAGAGAGGGAAACACAGAAATCAAAGCAGGCTCCAGGCTCTGAGCTGTCAGCACAGAGCCTGACATGGGGCTCAAACCCACGAACCGTGAGATCATGACCTGAGCTGAAGTCAGATGCTTAACCAACTGAGCCACCAAAGTGCCCCTAAAGCACCTAAAATTATAGAGATCTGGGACTTCTTTTAGCTTACATGTCTCATGACCATCAGTATGTCTGCCTGCTCCAAAATGACTGCCTGTGTTACAGAATTTAGTTTGCGTTTATATGATTTTTTTAATGTGTGGACTGCTTGAGAAGGAGTATAAGGGGGGAAAGTATTCTTGAGAGCTTTTCTACATCATCTTAATCAGTGATTTAATGACTAGATTCTGTAGCAGTCTCTCACAACCTGGTAAGAATGTAAAAGGAAAATGATTGCTATAAAGTAGGATAACATGATCAAAACAGGTTCCTTTAACTTATTTATGTCCAATGCCTTCTGTGTGTTGGGACCTTTCATAATATCATTTCATTTAAACATTTTATAAATAAAGGCCCACAGTTCAGGTGGTAAACTGGATTCAATCCTGAGTCTATGGCTATGGCTTGATCTCTTTAATTTTCCTTCTGTATAAAAAGTAGCAATTGTATGGGCGCCTGGGTGGCTTAGTCTGTTAAACGTCTGACTTCGGCTCAGGTCATGATCTCACGGTTCATGAGTTTGAGCCCTGCATCAGGCTGTATGCTGACAGCTCAGAGCTTGGAGCCTGCTTTGGATTCTGTGTCTCCCTCTCTCTCTGCCCTCCCCTGCTCACGCTCTGTCTCTCTCTCTCTCTCAAAAATAAATAAACATTAAAATTTTTTTTTAAAGTAGCAGTTGTGGTTCAGTGCAATAAACACTAGACTTTGAATCAAAATAAGATTCAAATTGCAGGCATAATATTTAAGATTACACAATGCCATGATTAAAAAAATATTCATAATTCTCAAGATTTAAATTACAGATACAATATTCAGCTCTCTACTCAACACCATTGTACATTCGTTCATTTGTTCATTGATTCATTGATTCAACAAGTAATTGCCAATTGCCAAGCCCTCTGTTAAATGCTGGGATGTTGTGGGGCACCTGGGTAGCTCAGTCGGTTAAGCATCTGACTTGAGCTCTGGTCATGATCTCACAGTTCGTGGTTTCAAGCCCCTGTGTCAGGCTCTGTGCTGACAACTTAGAGCCTGGAGCCTGCTTCAGATTCTGTGTCTCCCTCTCTCTCTTCCCTTCCCCTGCTCATGAGCTGTCTGTCTGTCTCTCAAAAATAAATAAAAATTTAAAAAAATAAATTAAATTAAATGCTGGGATTTTGTAAAAATTAATGAGATGCATCCATAAAAGTACTTTCTAAAACAACAAATGTTTAAAGTATTTTCTGTCTTTAGATTAGTAATGACGCAATAGTCTGTCATGATGTGGAGAAATACTGATACCTGTTCCCAGATACAAAGATTAAAGTGATAGACATCCTCATCATCCATTTGGTTATCCAGGCCAGAATTCACAGTGTCAACTTAACAAATTCCCCTTTCCTCATTTCCACATCATGTTTACAACCTTAACTGTTGGATATCTGAGCATTTCTCTCCATCCCCATTGCTATTTTTTGGTTTAGGCATCATCTTTTTCTTTTTCAATACATTTTATATTTTAGATCAGTCTTAAGTTCATAGCAGAATTTGGTAGAAGACAGAGAGATTTCCCATATACCTCCTGTCTCACATATACATAGCCTCCCCCATTATCAACATCCCTCACGAGATTGATACATTTATCACAATTGAAGAACCTACACTGACCCAGTATTATCACCCCAAATCCATAGTTTACATTATTATTCACTTTTGGTTTGGTACATTCTATGAGTTTGGACAAAGATATAAAGACGTGAATCCACTATTATAGGATCATACAGGGTAGTTTCATTGCTAAAAATTCTCTCTGCTCTTCCTATCATTCCCTACCCCTCAATGTCATGTAGTGGAATTATGCAGTATGTATTTTCAGATTTTCTTCTTTCACTTAATAACACGTGTTTAAGTTTTCTACATGTCTTTTCATGGCTTGATAGATCATTTCTTTTTAGAATTGAATCATATTGCATTGTCTGGATATACAACAGTTTATCCGTTCGCCTATTGAAGGACATTTCAGTTGCTTCCAAGTTTTGGCAATTATGAATAAAGATTCTATAAACATCCATGTGCAGATTTTTATAATGACATGTTTTCAACTCTTTGGGGTAAATACCAAGAAATGTGATCATTGGATTGTATGTTAAGAGTGTGTTTAGTTTTGTAAGAAACTGCCAAACTGTCCTCCAAAGTGGCTCTACCATTTTGCATTTCCAGCAGCAATTAATGAGACATGTTCTTGCTCCACATCCTTGTGAGCATTTGATGTTGTCAGTGTTTGCATTTTGTCCATTCTGTTAGGTGTATAGCAGGATCTTGTTTTAGTCTGCATTTTTTCTGATGACATATGATGTGGAACATCTTTTCGTATGCTTTTGTGTTATCTGTGTATCTTCTTTTGTGAGGTTTCTGTTAAAATTTTGAACAATTACTTTTAATTGGGCTGTTTGTTTTCTTATTGTTGAATTTTAAAGGTTTTTTTAAAAAATATTTTGTGTAGTAATCCTTTATCAGGTGTGTCTTTTTTAAATATTTTCTCCTTGACTTATCCTGAATGGCCAATTATGATTATCTCTTAACTAGCTCATTGACCCCTAACCTTAACCTGTTTTCCACACTGCTGTTAAACTCAGAACCCCACACTGGGGCGCCTGGGTGGCGCAGTCGGTTAAGCGTCCGACTTCAGCCAGGTCACGATCTCGCGGTCCGTGAGTTCGAGCCCCGCGTCAGGCTCTGGGCTGATGGCTCAGAGCCTGGAGCCTGTTTCCGATTCTGTGTCTCCCTCTCTCTGCCCCTCCCCCATTCATGCTCTGTCTCTCTCTGTCCCAAAAATAAATAAAAAACGTTGAAAAAAAAAATTAATAAAAAAACTCAGAACCCCACAGTGTGGACTTTAAGATGATTATTTGCTCCTTTAGCTGCTTCACACCTCACCTCCTCACCCCTGGACTCCAGATACACTCAACTACTTATAATTTCTCAAATAAGACAGGCTGATTGAAATTTCCATGCCCATGATCATATTCTCATCTGTACTCAGAGCACCTTTCCTCTGCTCCTTCACCAAATGAGCTTTCACTGATCTTTCAAAAATCATCTCATCCATCTTTTCTTTTATCTTTTGTTTTTTACAACTTTTACCTTAAACTTTTACATTAAATTGATCAGTCCATCATACCTCTTTGTTTTCCTTAAATAAACATAAAATGTAATGCTACTATAGTGCTGTCAATACCTAACTGCACTTTTTTACACAAGAGTCTTCCTCTACTAAACTGGACCCACCTTGGGATCAAGGGCTGTTTTTTGCATACCCAGTGCCTGGCACACAGTAGGCTCTCAGTACATACTTACTAAGGAATTGAATAAATGTTTATCATTGCTTAAAATCTTTTAGCAGACGCCCTTTGTCTACAAAATAAAGTCTGAACTCATTTCAGTGGTATACCATTAAGCAATGGCTCCTCATAAGGCCTTTGCTTAATCTAGAATCTTTTTCTGTGTCCATATATTTATTTATGATCCCACTATAGTAAAATACAAGCAATTCTCCTGATGAGTGTTAGGGTTGCAGTCTTCAAGGCCATGACTCATCCAAATTCATAGTCAAACTATTTAAGGGTCAATTATGCCATTCCTGCACTAAGGCCCAGATGAGAAAAGGCTTGTGGGAGCTCTTTGTACCTATGGATCTAAGGAGAGTGGGTGTGCTAAAATGTAGGCCAACCTTTAAGCAAAATCTAAAATGTTCCCAGGCATTTTATATACCCAAGTCTTGCCAATTCTGTCTCTCTCCAGCTGACATTCCTAAAAGCTTCTCTGCCCATCACTCTTATGTACTCCTAGGTGCTCAGGTCTTTTTTGTGGAATCTTAAGTTGCAAATAATTTCCACTTTTATCACTTGTTTTGACTACCATCCTATCTTCATGACTGGCTGGTAGGAGCAGTGCAAAGAGGCCACTTCATTCCCCCATGAAGTATGTAAGTGCTCAGAAATGAGAAACTGTGCTTTCCAAGAGAAAAGACTGTGAGTGAGTTGTCTGCAAATTCCTTATAGTTAGTGAGTTCACTTGACATTCCCCACTGTATGTGGGCTGGAGCTGGCACACAGCAATGCCAGCATTTCCTCTGTTGCTAACATGTAATTAAATGCTTTGTGAAGTATTTGGGGACATTCAGTTATGCGAAAAACATCACAGAAATGAAGGTTCTTTTGCCTTTGTTCTTTAATCTAAGGTATCTTGTTTCTTACATTCATTTAGTTATTCTTTCTTCAGGTACTTATTGGTCCCCATAAAATCTGAGTTAGACATTGCATAGGGAGATTTTGTTTTACAAATTGGGGACTTGATAATAAATAATTTTGAAATATTAGCTGTGAAGGACACACCTTTAATTTTATAGGCAGAACAATGGTTATTCCTTCTGCCTCTCATCATTATCTTGTAAGTCACTAACAGTCTGTAGTTTCAGGTCAACCTGATTTCTAACAAACTCCACCTTTCCTTTTTGTCTACTTCTCTCTCTGAGCCAATTATGGCAAAGTCAGAGCCCATATAAGAAGCTCTGTCGAGTTGGATTATATAGTCAATGGGCCCAGTGTCTAGTGTGCCGTAGATAAGCTCTTGGTTGAGTCCAGTAACTTCTAAATATCTTTTTTTCTAAGTTCATTTATTTATTTTGAGAGAGAGAGAGAGCATAGAGGAGGGGCAGAGAGAGAGAATCTCAAGCAGACTCAACACTCAGTATGGAGCCAGATGCAGGGCTCAAACTCACCAAACATGAGATCATGACCTGAGCCAAAATTGAGGGTTGGGTGCTTAACTGACTGAGCCACCCAGGCACCCTGAGTCTAAGTAGCTTCTAAGTGACAGTTTTCTCTGCTTCTCAACCCTTACACCATGTTGGCACTTTTATTTCCAAAGGACAAGGTAGATCTCTTAGTTTCTTTGCCCCTTACATTGGTCTGATAACGTGAACTGAAACCCAGCTAGCTCTTCCCTTCTTAGTGTCCCTTTGATTTCCTTTCCAAGGCTTTGAGATTCATTGCATCATCCTGAGCAGACCTCCTGCTGGATGATATTTGTTGCCCAACACGTGCACCGCCTTACAGTCCATGCTGTGTCCCATAGGCCAGGTTTGACATTTCTCTTCTTCCTTATTCCTCAGGCACAGAATGGTAAGGTCTGCCCAAATTGTGCAAGGGCTTTCATGCTGACCAGACTCAGTCTCACAGAGCCAGATCCTGTCTTCTTTACTCCCAGTTTCTTACCTCTCCTCACTGTCCTTGTTACCAAGGGCTAACTAAGTATGCCATACATTGTGGCCACTCCAGTTTTAACAAGTCCCAACTTAAAATAGTCATCTACAGGGGCGCCTGGGTGGCGCAGTCGGTTAAGCGTCCGACTTCAGCCAGGTCACGATCTCGCGGTCCGTGAGTTCGAGCCCCGCGTCAGGCTCTGGGCTGATGGCTCGGAGCCTGGAGCCTGTTTCCGATTCTGTGTCTCCCTCTCTCTCTGTCCCTCCCCCGTTCATGCTCTGTCTCTCTCTGTCCCAAAAATAAATAAATAAACGTTGAAAAAAAGAAAAAAGATAAAAAAAAAAAATAGTCATCTACATTTTTTCATGGGAAGAACATGTCATTTTTGCCTTTGATATTAAAAACACAAGCTGAATGATCTTCAAAGTTGCGGACAGGGCACATTTATAACTGCATATTTTAAAAAATGTTTTTAATGTTTATTTATTTTTGACAGAGAGAGAGACAGAGCATGAGCAGGGGAGGGACAGAGAGGGAGGGAGACACAGAATCTGAAGCAGGCTCCAGGCTCTGAGCTATCAGCACAGAGCCCGACACGGGGCTCAAACTGACAGACCACAAGATCATGACCTGAACCAAAGTCGGACGCTCAACCGACTGAGCCACCCAGGCACCCCAACTGCATATTTTTTAAAATTCTACTCATTATTTATTATGTTGGTTTTGTTGAAAAGAATACTTTAGGTGGATATACAAATAAACCAAAACAAATGGTAAATGTGTGTGTGTGTGTGTGTGTGTGTGTATAACATATAAATGTAATATATTTATATACATATATATATATGAATCTTCATTTAAAAAATTATAGAGACAGAGCAGAAGAGCATTAATACTTAATCTTGAAAATACAGCAATATTCCTTTATAAAAGCAATTTTAAATAATTCCTCAGTTAAAGGACTACAGGGATGCCTGGGTGGCTAAGTCAGTTGAGTGTCTGACTTCAGCTCAGGTCATGATCTCATGGTTTGTGAGTTCAAGCCCTGCATCAGGCTCTGTGCTGACCGCTCGGAGCCTGGAGTCTGCTTCAGATTCTGTTTCCCTCTCTCTCTCTGCCCCTCTCCTGCTCATGCTCTGTCTCTCTCTGTCTCTCAAAAATAAATAAACATTATTTTTTTAAAAGGACTACAGTATCAAGAGCCTATGTCATAATATATATATATATGAAATATTAAGTATAGCCAATAATGTTTCAGTGACTCAAAGAAAAAGAAGCAAAGGGACTAGCCTCTGCTTCACCACCAGAGACATAGACAAAATTTATAACAATGCTTAATTATGCCCTTTGCATCGATTCAGCCTAGATTGCATAATTACATTGATGATCCCAACAAACAGACTATTTCATCTACTACCTACAAGGTACAATAGCTACCTGTTTATATAGGAAGGCAAATATGACTCTTCCATTTGCCAGTAATCATATATATGCCTAATAGTTCTGAAAAATCAAAATGGAAATTTTCAAAGTATACTTTAGGTTTCAGTTGTTATGCTAGATAGTACATCATATGTCATTTGATTTGGCAAAGGGATGACATTGCTCTATAAACACACCTGAGTTGCCATTAATGAGGGTAGATGTTCAAAGTCACTATTTAATAACATGCTTCCTAGCAAAATGATTATAATTTCTTTACATATTATACACACACATACACACACATTTTTCTTGAAGTATGATTGTCTGTTTTTAGACTATGATACTAGAGATGCAGACATTTAACTTCTCTGAATCTCAGTTTCTATGTTTATAATAGGATAATAGTGCCCACTTACACACCTGGCTATTGTGCAGAGTGGATGAGATAATGTATATGAAGCATCCAATAAGAATGTGGAAAGTAACAATCATTTAATAAATTTTATCTACTTTCCTATTTTCATTCATGAAATTTGAGGTGATCTTGATAGTAGTCATCTTTATAAGCAGTGTTGTACCCCAAGAACAAGTCTAGCATGGGTGGACATACCACTGTATTGATTTAGTCATCTGGATTAACCTTCCAGTATGAATTGGTTTAAAACAATCCTGGCTGTTTTCACATTAACTAATATGCAATATTATACTACAATGATAATAATGGCTTCCATTTATTGATAACTGTGCTCTGTGCATTATTTCTACACCTAAAAGCTTCTCTGAAAGGTAAAAATTTACTCACCTCATTTTGCGAGTGAAAAAAGTTCAGGCACCATGAGATTAGGAGACACATCTAGGGCTCTAAAGCTAAAGACTCTACATTTGCCAAAGCTGGTAACTAACTAGATGTGCTGGCTCTCTTCTGCATTTCCCCTACACTGTATGAATTCCCTTTTGCTTTCTCATTTATTTACCTTGCCAGTCTATGAGATACAGCCTTTGTTATATTCATGCTATTATCTTTACTGCATGATACAGTTCAAGGCATAGGGTACATCCAAAATAATGTCGTTAAGGAAAAAAGGACTCTTCAGCACAACTAATCATGTAATCCAATTAAGCTCAATAAATACCTCTGAAGGTTTATCCAATAGGCCTATAAAATTCGGGTTCTAGGAAAATTATAATCCTGAATAAGAAAGATTATTATAGTTTCCTAAGATCAGTCTGGATTTATTCCCTAGGGAACTTGCAGTGTACAAGGGGACTCCATGTTTAAAGCCAACATTCTCTAAGACTCCGTGTAATGAGCTAAGAGTGATGGAATGTGTGTGGGTATGCACTTAGATGCTGCTTCAGGTGGTCAGAAAAGTGTCAGTGGCATGGGTGGGATGGTGATATATGACTTGAACTTTGAAAGATGAGCAGAATTTCAATCCATGACAACAGAGAAAATGACATTCTGAGCAGAGGTATTGGGAAAAGGGTATTGGGAAAATAGAAAAAGTAGTTTATATGCAGAAAGGTTGTATTTACAGATAATTTAGGCAGAATCAAGGACCTTCTAAAACTCCAGAAGTGACAAGCTTGCTTAATTTTTTTGAACTCAAAGTAACTACAGAAGCTGAGCATTTATACTTCATCCTTAGGAGTCAGAAGCAGTGGCCAACTTTTATCAAAAAGTTTACCTTTATCTCTACCCTTGCAAGGCATGACAGAGAAAAGTCAGCTATTATCCTTGACTGCTATAGAAGTAGCTAAATGTGAATTAAATGGAAAGAGCAATAAAAGATGAGCCCAAGGAAAAGGAAAGGAGTAAGATCAAAGAAATCCTTGAAGTGTTAATTGCAATCACTGAAAAAGAGGTAACATGAAGCTGAAAGTAAGACGATCTGCTATAAATAGAATTTGAATGCAGAATATTAGCAGGTCAGCAGATGGGGCTCTAAGAGGTGAAAATTACATATAAATTCAGACTAGGAAATAAAGCTGTGTGATAAATGCATGAAAAGATGGGATAAGATGAGTCCAAAACTAGGAGATAAATTTTCACTTTGTGGGTTAAACCAGTTGAATACAAAGAGTATGGATAAAACCAGCTCTCTGCAGAAGTAATTAGAGGATAAAATGACTCCCAAAATAAAGCAGAGAGCAGAGAGTTGGTGAAAATAGAATCCACAGACCAGCATGTGGTCCTAGGAAGACAGGGCATAAAAATGAAAATGTACAAACTCTTGGTTAAAAGTGTATTGAAGTTTGCATACTGTCTGTAGCTCTTACTGATTGTATGACTTTGGGCAAGTCACTTACCCTGATTCAGCCTCAGTTTCCATATCTATATAATTTTTCTGATTATACCCTTGGAGCCAGTGTAGGTGTGGTGCTGCAGAATCAGACTGGGTTCAAATCTTAGCTCTACAGCTTACCATCTGTGAACATTGAGTAAGACAATTTTCTTGCCTTATTTTCTTCATCTGAAATATCAACCTGTCATAACATTTATTAAAATTCTTTCTAATAGGTGAAAGGCAAAGCTATCAAAAGTTTTGAAAGCAATATAGAATAATTTTATTAATGTCTCAAGACTGGGAAGAATTTCTTTCAACAAGACACAATAATTATAAATCATAAAGGGAGAGAATGATAAACTTGGCTACATTAAAATTAAAAGACACAGTAAAGAGAGCAAAAGAACCACCATAAACTGGTAGAAGATATCAGGAACTCATACAAAATGTAAAATGTCAATATCCAGAATATAGTAACAACAACAGCAAACCTTACAAATCAGTAAGATAAAACACAGTCCAAAAAACCAATAGAGAGGAAAGGAAGTTATTAATAATACATTCAGAATTCTGGTTCATTGAGATGGAATGGGAAAAGAAGGAGATGCATGTTCTATTTCTAAAGTTGTCTGGTAGATACTTAGGTGTTCATCTTATCATTATTCACATTTTACATTTCTTTTGGTAAAGAATATTTATTTTTCAGTACATTTTTTAAAGTGGAAACTGTAATAAGTACTACTTCATAAGGTTGCATTGAGAATAAACAAATTATTTACAACAGTGCTTAAAATAGAGTAAATAATGTTTATTATTCTTATTGTCATAAAATATTAGAAGCATTCTAAGTATTTAATACAAAGTAGATAGTTTTAAGCTATTGTCTATTGTAAGAATATGTGAAGAGAAAGAGTATGGTCTGCATGGAGACTAAAAGAAATCACCCAAGGGAAGGTCTGGACTATGCTTGTCAGGATGGTCCTACAAGTAGGGTGGTTCATCACAATATTGTAGCTCTATTATACTAGCCTTTATGATACCCTTGGTGTCATATCAAGTGCATTTAATAATGCTACAGTTTCTCATACAACTATTCTAGGAAGAATATCATATGCAAAACAAGCGGTATAAATATTCTTTTTGGTTAACTTTATTACATTCTTTTCTATTAATACAGAAACATTCTATTTTATGTCTCAATCTCTTGTGACTTTACTTAGTGGAAATTTTAACATTATGAATTCAGAGAGCATCAATAAAATTATGTTTCTAGACCAGTGAAGCAGAAGACTGGTTCTTGGATCATGATCCAGCCTCAGTGATGAAGCCTGGCAGACCAGCAGACCCCTCTCTGATCAGTCCCTAATTACAAAAGATTGAAGACAAAATTGAAAAATGTTTTGATAAGAGACTGTTTTGGTGAGAGTCTTCATTTAAGGCTCTTGACAATGATACTCAGTAGCAAATATATGTTATATCTTGAGATCATTTAAATACACTGGCATCGCCACCTAGTATACTTTTTTTGACTTCAATTGTGAAGTATTGTCCAGAGTGTAAATGAGGTTTGCATGGAGAAAAGGAAGGCATGTAATAGCAAGTGTGCTATAAACTGATGGATAAGCACTGATCATCAGACCAAAGAGGGGAGTGCTATTTTATGTGTTTATTTTAAAAAGATAGTGTATGGGGCGCCTGGGTGGCTCAGTCGGTTAAGCTTCCGACTTCGGCTCAGGTCATGATCTCATGGTCCGTGAGTTCCAGCCCCGCGTCGGGCTCTGTGCTGACAGCTCAGAGCCTGGAGCCTGTTTCAGATTCTGTGTCTCCCTCTCTCTCTGACCCTCCCCTGTTCATGCTCTGTCTCTCTTGTCTCAAAAATAAATAAACGTTAAAAAAAAATTAAAAAATAAATAAATAAAAAATAAAAAGATAGTGTCAAGACAAAACTACAGCTATTATTAATAAAGAATGAGGACCATATTTGAAAATATTGCTCCTTATAAATGCAAAAGGGAGATGTCTCCTAGGTAGTTTTTACTTTTTCTGTGTACAACTTATAGCATGAATCTGTAGTAAATTCTACTTCTGGTGTCTAGGTTTAGAATTAAAAATGATCAACAAAACCAGACACTTATGTATTATTTGTATGTGTATATAATCACAGAATCTGGATTGGAGTATCTGTGCTCATAGATTGGTCAGTATTATCAAAAATATAAAGTAATCACCAAGAGAGTTGATAGAGGTTATATAGAGATTGTAATAAAGTGAGAGACATCATGTTTTATGACCATAATATGATAGTAGTTGAAATTAATTTCTCAAATGCTAGAAAATTTGACAGAGATAAATAGAAGGTCAAATTCCCACTAGAGCAGATGAATTGTTCTTAATAGTAAGTAGGTTGATAAATAGGAAAGAAGGCTCTCTCCTCGAAATATCTAAGAGTAGTGCTAAAGAAAAATTATTCTGACACTTGTTAAAATGGAAAGGCAGATTATTCAGGTCTATCTCAATAGGTATAAGGGACTACTGCAGTGGGGCTTTGCAATATGGGAGAGAGATATGACTCAACTCCAAATACACCAAGGAAAAGCAGGGATTTATAGCCAAGTTGCAGTGTAAGGGTCTGTGGATGGAAAATTACAAAGAGGAAAGAAATATCAGGGATAAGGAGGGATTTGGGCCAAACTGTCTGGGCAGGATTCTTCCTAAAGGCAGATCAGAGTGATCAGATATCATCTTGGGGGATAGTGGGAGATGAAGAATTTGATCATATATTGAGGGTGAGGGATTCTGCCTAAACTGACTTAGCAGGATTCTTACTATCACTGAGCTCTTGATGGGGCCTAGTTTGGCTCAAAGGAAACTGCCTGAAAAAACTGGTCAAGGAGAGAGTCTTTGTCATATTGATACTTGGTGATAAGTGATGAAGACTCTTAGGAGAGAGAGAAATAGAGCTGGAAAGTATAATGCTATGTGAAATAAGCCAGTCAAAGAAAAACAATATCATGTGAAATTTAAGAAACAAAAGACAAAATCAAAGGGAAGACAGACAAACCAAGAAACAGACTCTTAACTATAGAGAACAAATGGTGGTTATCAGAGGGGAGGTGGATGGAGGAATGGGTGAAATAGGTGATGGGGATTAAGGAGAGCACTTGTTGTGATGAGCATCAGGTGATGTAGGGAATTGTTGAATCATATTGCACACCTGAAACTAATATAACACTGTTTGTAAACTAACTGGAATGAAAATAAAAAACTTAAAACTCTCAGAAGAAGGAATAAAGCCCCAAGCTCTAAACCTGTATGTAGAAATTATGGGGCAGGGAGGAGGGTCCTTACATAGACTTTCTAAATGTGAAGAAATTGAAGCAAAAAGTATACATACCACCAAGAGTAATGAAGCAAGTATAATAACTCCAAGTTGATGAAGAGAGAGAGAACATAGGTAGGTAAGTTGGTAGATGATAGATGGATGGATGGATAGATAGATAGATAGATAGATAGATAGATAGATAGTAGCATAGCCTTTGTAGGGCATGCAGAAGAACAAACATGAAAAAAATGTTAAAAGAGAAATGGATACTAGAATTGGAATTGTTTTAGGAACAAGATGAAGCACATCGGAGGAATTATTCATTCATCCATTCATTCATTCCTATAGTCATCCAGCAGAAGCAGTATGCATACCCACTCAAAATTTGATTTGGATGTCAAGACTGATACACACTCACATGCACGCTCACACACACACACACACACACACACACCCCAAATGGGTATGAAAAAGTTTATTCCTTCTATAATAAGGCTATTTGGAAGAATAGATTTCACAAGCTGGTCCGAAAATCACTTGACAGAGCAAGGAAAGGAGATTGGCTCAAAGTTTTTATTGTGGATAGGGGTGGGCTGGGGCAAAAATTCTCACTTGAACAAGATACTTTGTGATTTGAATCTTCCACCTATACCAAAGCAGGGTACAGCCAGGCCTTCCAATAAGTTTTCCCACATATGGGGTAGAGGGTGATGGGCCCCAAATGTGACCCATGAAAAGGAGGTAAGGTATTTTTCTGATTGTAATAGGAAGGTATTGAAGGATTTTGTGCAAAGGAATTGCATATTTTACGTGTAATTACACGATTTACATGTTTACAAGTTTAAAAGCTTGATCCTCTGAGAAACGTAACAGAAACCCATGGGGGAGGGGAAGGGAAAAAAAAAAAAAGAGGTTAGAGTGGGAGAGAGCCAAAGCATAAGAGACTGTTAAAAACTGAGAACAAACTGAGGGTTGATGGGGGGTGGGAGGGAGGGCAGGGTGGGTGATGGGTATTGAGGAGGGCACCTTTTGGGATGAGCACTGGGTGTTGTATGGAAACCAATTTGACAGTAAATTTCATATATTAAAAAATAAATAAATAAATAAAAATAAAATAAAATAAAAGCTTGATCCTTTGCTTCTATATTGAGAATGAAGTGGAGGAAAAAAGAGCAAAAAAAGGGGATTAGTTGGAAGGATTGTGTAGCAACGCAGGTCATTTTTACCTGGCTAGTAGCAATGAAGCTGGTAGGAAGAGGTTTGGTTTGGGATATATTTTGATAGTACCACCAATAGGACATGATGACAGATTGCATTTAAAGTGTGAGGAAAAGAAAGAATATAAGAATATTTGTGAGTATAAGACCTGATCACCTGAGTAAATAGTGATTCTATTTAATGAAATGGACAAGACAGCAGTGAAGACAGCATGCAGCATTTTCTTTGGACATATTACGTTTCGGATACTGGTGAGTCATCTAAGTGGAAATATCAACTAGGCATTTGGATGTACTAGAGACAATACACTAAGTAAAGGTCCACATGTTTTTTTCTGGGGAGAGGGGCAGAAGGAAAGAGAGAGAGAATCTCAAGCAGCCTCCACATTCAGTATGGAGCCCGACACGGGGCTTGATCCTACGATCCTGGGATCCTGACCTGAGCCAAAATCAAGAGTCAGGTGCTCAACCGACTGAGCCACCCAGGGACCCCAGAGGCCCACACATTTTAAACTTATTATTGAATGAAGACCAATAAAAAATTAAGAATTATTTGGCAACACATGTAAAAAGTCCATCACTTCAGTATAATTTATTTCAGCAACATCAATCAGTAAACATCATGAATTTGTTCAAAAGAAAAAGTCCTTAGGGTGAAGCTAAAATCTCTGCTCAGGTCCACCAGCCAAGAAGTGGGGGAAGCCCTTTGTGATGCTGCCAAACTTGCCTGAGATCCCTGTTGAGTTCTCTAAAACATCTGAGAATGGCTTCCAGCCAACCTTTGGCTGCACTTTTGATGATATATGAACTGAAGGTGTAATGACCGGCCAATGAAACAAGAGACGTTAATTAATGATGCTATTTAAACAAAGCTGAGAGAGATTTTATAAAGTGGAGGCAACAAGCCATACTTACCATCTACTACATACTTTTTTGGGTAGGATCTTGTTTATAGTCTGGGGGAAAAAAAAAGAGACAAGAAGATAAAGCTAAACAGAGAGCCATAAACTTAAGTTTAAGATATGCAAATAATTAAAGGGGTGTTCTGGGAAGAATTTAGATTCTATTAGGAAGAACAATAAAAGAACTTGGAAAGGGGCATCATTTTTTCAGGCTACCCTTGAAAACTGATTAATAGACCCTCATAAGAAAAGTTGTCTACCTGCTTGCTTTCCTATCTACATGCCACCCTTCACATGCTACACACACCTTTCACACTGTTTTTGAGGAGCACAAATCAGATTTTATTTCTCCCATTTCTCAAAAACTTAGTCAAGGTCCTCCATTATCTGATATCAAGTTTTCACATCACGCATTCCACTCACTATGTCGCCTTTTGTATTTTACTCTGTTATCCTCTTATGTTCTGCTTTAACCTTTAGAAAATATTTTCCTATAGAATTTTTCTCATTTTTTAAGACCCAGGTTAAATGTCTTCTCCTCTAAGAAGCTTTTCTTGATCACCTAAACATAGGGAGTTTCTTTTCCTTAATCTTGACTTCACCAGCAGGCACTGCAGTTGTTATAAAGTTGTTAATTTTCCCACTGAGACTGTGAACACCATGAGGCCAAACACCATGTTTCATTCCTTGTGTTGGTATTTCTTCAGCCTTTAGTAAAGTGCCATGGTCATTTGTTCAGGACAGACTTGAAAATCATGAATTTTTAAATATTTTGCCAGTGCCTGAGGTAGGATTTAATTAACCTTAGCTCTTGATATTAATATTAATAATTTTAACACAAAACCATAGGGGCTGTTTTTTTCTTAATTTGAATTTTTTATATTATCTACCAATGGATTGAAGTGGATTCCAGAAGTTTGGGGTAAGGCTTAATTGTAAGTCTTTCCCATTACGTAGCATATTAAACAATGAACAGAACATAGGTAGCTGAGCATGGTCCAGCTTTTATTTCTTTCTCTTTGTTCCACAATCAGTTTGGAAGATCTGTAAGTTATAGATTTGAATATAGGGGTGATTTTCAAGATGCAGTGCACCAGATAGCCTAAGGAGCATTTATAAAGTTCTTGATGTCTCTGTGGAAAGATGCTATGAAAGAACAAGTGATATTTCTTTATGGCTTCACTTAATTTATTTAATTTATAGTTATTCATTTCAAAGTGAACAGGCTTTATCTTTATTCTTACTCTCTGTATTTGACTTTATTAAAACAGACTGTTCTCCAGGAGGAAATTATTGTAGATTTTAGAACTCCATATCATATAGAAATATGATGAAATAAATCCTTGGTAAAATATAATCCTTAGTTTTTCAAAAAATAAAATATCTGTCCTTTAATTTTTATTGGTATTTCTGGAATGATTTACCACTTTGGAACATTTGTACTTGCTGGAATTAAATATGTCCATCAAAAAACTAGATGGTAGATGGTGTTTTTAAGATAGACATGGCAATTCCTCATTCTGTTTCTTTATATCATTGACATTATAAACTACTGGCTGCAGGTTTACCCCTCATTGTGAAGGCAACTTCGTTCCTGAAAAAGCTGTCTAAGAAGAAAGATTTTTTTTCAATAAAGAAAAGAAAGAAGGAAATTATACAAGAATTAATTGTAGTGCAAAACCTCCAGTTATTACTATGCTCCTACTGAGAACATTTATTGTTATAGGCTAAATTGTGTCCTCCTCAAATCACTCATGTTGAAATTCTATCCCCCAGTATCTCAGCTTGTGACTGTACTTGATGACAGGGCCTTTAAAAAGATGTTTAAATTAAAATGAGGCCATTAGGGTAGGCCCTAATTCAATCTGACTGGTGTACTTATAAGAAGAATGATTTTAGACACACACAGAGTCACCGGATATACAGATGAGGGATGGCTGCTTTTTTCCTAGTGCTTCCCATGCCTACTTCTGGGGGGAGCAGCTTAAAACTCACTGTTTGGGTGCCTGGGTGGCTTAGCTGGTTGAGCTTTCACTTCGGCTCAGGTCATGATCTCACAAGCAGGTTCATGATTCAGGCCCTGCATAAGGGCTCTGTGCCGGCAGCTCAGAGTCTGGAGCCTGCTTTAGGTTCTGTGTCTCCCTCTCTCTCTTCCCCTCCCCTGCTGGCACTCTGTCTCTGTCTCTCTCTCTCTCTCTCTCTTTCTCAAAACTAAATAAATTTTTAAAAAATTTTTAATTAAAAATTTCACTGTCAACCCCAACCTAAGCCAATTTTCTTAAGAGCTAATTAAGCTGACTTTTGGTTTCCATCTGATTTACTGCTTTGTCTATTCACTTTGATTCCATTTCAGGTGGATTGGAAAGGGATTTAATTTATTTACATCTTTAAAACTGAACGTAAAAGAAATTAAACATCAAGTTAGACTAATCATAGACTCTGGATCTGTGCATGATAAATATTTTATTACAGACTAGTTGATTATGGTCCAAAATCTAGATAAACCAGGAACTAGACTGCTATTGATAGACACATTTTGACGCTATAACTACAGATGACTGGTTGGTTGATTGAATTTGCCACCGATAAATCACATTTCCAGTTTGTGTGTGGTCTTAATATTTTCATTTGTTACTTATCCTCTGATTTTTGGACAGTTTGTTAATTATAATCCATTTTTCAAGCAGATGAACAACAGGCTCAGGGGAAAATAAAGGAGAACTAAATTTTGCAAGAATGTTTGATTTTAGTAAAAAGGGAAATCTTAGCAGTGTTTTCAGATTATCCAAGCTATAAAACTGATATACTAATGATACTTAAATTAAAATTAATTGTGTATATATTCTACACCAGTATGTATTATAGCAAAAAGCTAAGTACTAAACATTATTTCATTTAATCCTTATAACAACTTCAAGATGAAAAGAAAGTATAATGCAGTTATAAGTACCTTGCCTGTCACCCAGTTGACAGGAAGTGGAGCTGAGAATTGAACTTGGGCTTTCTGTTTCCAAAGCTAATGCATTCACCACAATGACTTGCTACTTGTCCTGTGCCTTGGGCATTGAGAGCCACATAGAACCTTTCAAAAATAGGAAGACACAGAACCAATTTGGGAGGTCATTGTTCAACTGGGGAAGGAGATTAACTGTTGAACCAGTGACTTATTTCAATTCACATAGAAAATAATTCGTTTGAAACATAATTCAAACAGACCTTATCTCATATTTTTCCCCAGTAAGTCCACCAAAAATCTTTCTCTGGTGAAATAAAAGAAAATTGTAATTTAGCCATTGCTATATTGTTTTAAACAAATTGTTGACTTTTCAATCACATCTTTTACAACTCTTGGGGGGAAAAATCCAACTGATTTTGCCAACAACATAATCTTTTAGTGTTTTAAGATTCCCAAGTAAACTGTCCTCAAAAACAAACATTAAAAATATACAATTTAGCAAAACTAAACTTACATATTAGAGCTAACCTAAAAGTTGCCTAGCACAAGTAAATGATCAAAGGGTCTGTTATTATTAAATTTTGTTTATAGAACAAAAATTCCCATTTGGTTCTTCTTTATTATAAAAAGCATCGTAAATATTAACAGATTTCCTTAATTGCCACTGCAAACATGTTCTACTCTATTAAAATCTAAATCTGGATCATGTGAAAATAACAGTGTAAGGAAAGTGAGTCTTATTTCATGTGCTAGATGAGCTAAGTATGGTTTTACAAAATGTGTATCTCTGATGAGTTGGTCACACACAAAAAATGACCTTAAATGCAACATGAAGATTCCCAAAAGCACATGCACAGAAATTTAATGAGTATTAATGATATTCTAAAAGAGATGCTAGACTTGTTAGTGGTGAGCAGGAATGCCTAGATCATGCTAATGTTAAAACCTAACAGATTCCCTAAATGCCTTTCTTGTTGATGCGAGATTCCTGTTTCCATGGCAACCTGCAGTGAGTTAAGAAGAGTACTGTTAAACTGTACTGCAATTTTGCTTAGTCTCGCTGAAAGAAAAATGTCAGAAGAAACCATTTCTCTATCCATGGTTGTAATCAGAGATCCTCTCCCTCCACCCACAAGCTTCTGTTTTTGCTCCTGAAGAAGAAATTACAGGCAGTAAATCAGAAATCTGTTTAATGATCTACTGTGTTCTAGATGAGCTACAGACCCTTTACTGGATCCAAGAATCAGATCTACAGCATGTTAGCTGGAAAATCTGTAGGAAGGTATCAAAACAGATAATGCTGCTAAATAATGAACAGGAAAAATAATGAGGAAAGCATCCATGCCCTGATTCCTAGAGGCTGGTTTTAAATTTGTTAAAACAACTGCCTCTAGGGTAGTGCATTTCTGTCCTGTTTTTGAAGCTCTGGCATTCTTTGCATTTTGAAAAGAATGAAAATATAATGAATATTTCTGTTGTTCTGCAAGGAATCTGAATCAAAGCGCTGACAGGGGATATCCATCCACATGTTTGCTTCAGCTTTCCTAATTCATTCATTATCCTGCTCAAGGCTCAAGACCAAAAGATTCGTCCTGAATGACAGAGACAGCATGTCCATTGGCAATTATCCCAGACCATTCAAGGGGGAACATGTAACTGAAAATCGAAGATCCTGATACAGGGCATCTTTTATATGAAATAGTGAGATAAGAACACAGAGTTAATTTTTTAAGTCACATTTATTTTGGTATATTATAGAACACTTGTAGCTAACATTTATTGCACACCTACTGTGTTCTAATCATTATGCTTTACATACATCATTTTATTGATTGTCATAAAACTACATAAAAGTAGGAACTATGAATATTGTCTTTAGTTTTACAAATGAGAAAATTACCTGGGAAATTACCTAAAGTCTCACTTATCCTAAGAAATATTTAAAGTAATTGAGGTAGAATTTGATGCTGCCTCCCTCCCCTTTAAGCAGTCTTCTGCTATTAATAATAATAAATAATAATAATAACATTTATCTATCCTGATTTAGATCTAAATTGATAGATCAGTAGATACACAAATGGGAATGTCTTCAGTAGTTATGCTGTTATGCAGTAGTTATTCAGTAGTTTAACTGAGTAAAGCAGGCTGGTTAGAGTGGAGAGAACAGAGACTGATGGGGATTGTAACCAGCTAGACTTCAGGTGCTTCTAACAGAGGCAGTGGCTGCTCAGCTCACACTAGTATTTGTCATGTGGATATGTCGTCTCTGTGTGGCCAGACTTAATTTTTTTTAATGCTTATTTATTTATTTTGAGAGAGAGAGAGCAGGGGAGGGGCAGAGAAAGAGGGAGAGAGAGAATCCCAAACAGGCTCCTTGCTGCCAGTGCAGAGCCTGCTGTGGGGCTCAATCCCACAAACATTGAGATCATGACCTGAGCCAGAATCGAGAGTCAGACACTTAACTAACTGAGCCACCCAAGTGCTCCCAAACTAAGTTTTCAAGACAACCCACCAATGCCAATTTTCTTGTGAAGTCTATGCATTTTTAAATGTTGGTACAAAGAAAAAGTGTGAGAACTAAGAAAAAGATCTCCCCCAGGCTTTCTTATTTTTTTTTCCTCTCTTTTAGGAATTAATCATTCCTCTCTCCAAAAACTAAAATACTTTCAAAAAAGAACCCACCTCCCTCCAAAAACAATACCAAGGACAAAATGTAACAAGGAAATAGGAGTGGTAGAATTTGGGGTAGAATTTGAGTGATAGAATTTCTGATAAATAAAGTAGAAAGAATAGTTGTATAAATAGCATTTAAAGGTAATGCCTAGTTCTCATTTTGATTTCACATAAAGAACT
Organism: Neofelis nebulosa; assembly: GCF_028018385.1. Classification (NCBI taxonomy): domain Eukaryota; kingdom Metazoa; phylum Chordata; class Mammalia; order Carnivora; family Felidae; genus Neofelis; species Neofelis nebulosa. The sequence continues at coordinate 164,954,887 of NC_080783.1, read as the reverse complement.
TCTTATAAAAATGTAATGCTTTCCTTTTTTCCCCTCAGTGTTTTATTTTTATACTAAACAATTGAAGTAGAACAGAATTCTGTTTACTCCTTAATTAAATAAAATAGCATTAAAAAAACTTGTATAATTTTCTTCTGTGTGATGATGCAAGTGGCAAGTTTAATTTCATTCATTGCATGATGGTAATGAACACACAGAAAAAATGAGTAATTTAGATTTTGAAAGCTCCTGCTATTGTACCTTGGGTGACCAAGGTATAAAGAATAAGAAAAAAATAAGATAAAAACAGAGAGGGAGGCAAACCATAAGAGCCTTTTAAGTATACAGAACAAACTGAGGGCTGCTGGAGGTGAGGTGGGGGGAGGTGGTAAATGGGTGATGGCATTAAGGAGGACACTTGTGATGAGCACTGGTTGTTATAGGTAAGTGACAAATAGATAAGTGGATAAATTCCACTCCTGAAACAAATACTGCTCTTTATGTTAACTAGCTTGAATTTAAATAAAATCTTGCAAAGAAAAATTAAAAAAAAAAAAAGGGAGACTTTAAGAAATAACACCTCCCACAGCAATGGCCCGTTTAGACAGCCATCAAGAATGAAGCTGAAGGTTACATTGAAAAGTGTTTACTATTGATTTTCTTAATACATTTACTTTTGATGACAGAAGGTCAAATTATATGACTGTATACAGAATTACATTTCTATATACAGAAAGAAAGAATCTAGGCTTTTGTTTCAGCTTAACTGCCTCGTTAAATGAACAATAAAATTCTCTCTTGGTGGGAGGGGGCGGGGATATGGATATGTTTGTTCAAAACGTCCTAGTGATTTTCTCAGGCAGTGTTAATATTACATTAAATATCAATAAATCATTTTATTGGAATAGTGATATTAGACCATATCCTGATAATTTACTACAGTCATTAACTAACCAAATAAAAGACCCAAAGTTACATGAAAGTGAGAATGATCATAAAAATATATTTGAGTGCTCACAGTGGTCTAAGCAGTACATGTAATAATTTATGAATATGGCCCTCACAATATTTCATGGATTTTTAAAAATAATTTTATAAAGCTGTCCTCGAGGGACTATAAAGCAACCAAGCTCAACCAGCATTCTGGCATTAATAGAAGCAAGTCAGACCTAATGAATTTTGAAATGGAAGCACATATGGATGGAAGTAAAATTTGCTTTTTGGGAATCTGAAATTTAGGCCAAGGTAGGAAATCAGAGTAAATACTTGAATTTCCATTTTCCTTTAATGGCATACTTAAATTTCCCATTATCCTCTATTTCCTAATAATAATGATAACGATATTAGGGAAAAAAATATATTTAGTTCCTACTATATACCAGGCATGGTGCTGTTTATATATTTTTTCTCATTTAATGCAGACAACAGCTCTGAGATAGAGGCTGTTATCTTTATGTTACAGAGTAGGAGACTGAGCCAAAGAGGTTAACTAACTCATCTAAGGTCATATCTGGTAAGGACCAGAGCAAAGATATGAAGACCTCTTTTTTCCTACTAATGCCCTCAACACTACAATGCTATAATACTACTGTTACACTACTATCATGGTATTGTGAATCCAGGATACAAGTGAATTTCTCTGGATGACAAAATACAACAAACTGACTAGGCTGAGCAAGCCACTTGATCACTAGGGTATAGTCTCCTTTGTAAAATGCCTTTGCATTGCCAACTCCATAGGATTATTGTGAAAATGAAATGAGTAAATATATGTGAGCATAATTTGAGCAACAGCAACTGCTATCAAATATGTTGGTATTATGATACTATTGGTGAATCCAGTCAATTAAATGCAGGAATATTTATTTTGCAGGGGTAATCAATAATATTCATTTTCTCTTACTTTTGACCCAATCCAGAGAATGACAAAAGCACTAAGCAGTTAGAAGTCAAAATATGAGCATGAGAAGATGTTGGCATGGAGGACATGACATAGACATGTGGTAACAATGGACTTCCTAATCTTCCTACCCCCTAGTCTAGACCTTTGAATAGACAAACAGGGAAATTTGAGTTTACAGAAAATTCTCTTATTCTTCATCAGCAACATACTGGCCTGGGGAGTAGAAGGAGAGGGACTTCCCCATGTTTAGGGTTTATGATTAGATGAGCTCCACCACATATGAAATCATGGACAAAATGCTCTTCCCTACCAACTTCTGCTAGGAAAAGTAAGGGAGAGGGCTAAAGACTTGAAGGATTTAGTGATAAGCTTTCCTGATGCAAATCAGGGAAGTGGGTGAGAACCATCTTCAAATAGTAACCTAAATGTCAATTGCTACAATTGTTGTGGGATCATAGACCACTATTTCAGGCTACATAAAAATAAGCAATAAACACTAAAATCTGACTAAAGCAAATATGAGAACATTATGGTTAGAACTGTAAAAAGATTCTGCTTAACAGAAAATGTCCCCATCTGTATTACATTGTTCAGTTTGTCCCTGAAGTCTTTATCAACTACCTACAGTGGTATTTATTGTGCACCTTGAATGTACATTCCTTTTAAATGGTTTTTCCTCTTTCCTAAATGGAGTTAAAGCTTTCCTTAATGGATACAAGGAAAGTTCTCTGCGTTCCTCCTATTTGCCTGAAAGTAGGACAGAAATTTTTAGTGTCCCCTTTACTCCTCTCTACCAAGAAGGACAAAAGTTAATTATTAGGGACAACTCTAAACCCCTTATCAGCCCAAAGAAGGTACCAAAGGAATCAGCATAACAAATTTTGCTAAAACTAGTTTTATTTACCATTAGTTTCCCCATATTTGTCTTCCTACATTTGCTGCCCCTAGAAGCCACAAGACCTTTTCCTTTGTCTTGTCACTTGTCTAAAATTTATTATTATTTTAAGATGCTATATAAGCTTAAGTTCTTTTTTTATTAAAATTTTTTTAACGTTTATTTATTTTTGAGACAGAGAGAGACAGAGCATGAGTGGGGGAGGGGCAGAGAGAGAGGGAGACACAGAATCAGAAACAGGCTCCAGGCTCTGAGCTGTCAGCACAGAGCCTGACGCGGGGCTCGAACTCACAGACCGTGAGATCATGACCTGAGCTGAAGTCGGACGCTTAACCGACCAAGCCACCCAGGCGCCCCTATAAGCTTAAGTTCTAACCACCCCTTGTGAGTTACTCATCTCTGAGTTCTGCCATGTGTATGCATGCAATGAACATGCTAATAAGTTCTGTGGTTTTTATTTTTTTATCTTTATAATACGTCTTTTGTTAGTCTAATTTATAGGACCCCAGCCAATGAACCTAAGATGAGTAGAAGGGGAAAAGATTTTTTCCTCTTTCCCTACATTGAGAATGACTTAGAAAACTTTTGACTAAAGATATCCCAGAATAGCGGCCATCTTTTCTTTATAGCATCACTTCCCCACACTGCCTCCCCAAATGCACACACTAACACACAATTTATGCCCCAAACACATTACACTTCCAATTCATGCAAGAACTCCAAGCTCTTTCATACATCCAAACCTCTGTATTTCCAATTTCCACTGCCCAACATGACGCAATGTCTCTTTGTTGAACAATAAACGTCTCCTCGTTTTTTCAAGATTGACCCTAAATGTCACTGCTTCAACAAAGATTTCCAGAACTCCTAGACACAGCAATCCTCTGTGCTCCTCAGCTATTTTGTTTATATATCTATTACAGCATTTGCCATGACCTAGGTGTAACAGGATGTCCTGTTTGAGTCCAAACTAAGTCAGGCAATGCATATTATTCATGGGGTGATGGCCACAATTTGCATGTGTATTTTGCATGAGACTTTATGTTTTTGTTGTTGTTAAAGGACTGGGAAATGTTTGATTTGTCTGTGTTTTATCTGTTTGTTTCAAGCTCTTGAGAGCAGAAATGAAAATAGAAAAACAATAGAGCATATGTCACTGCCTAATCCCTTGGATAGGTTGGTGGCTTTTTTAGAGAGATGAAAATTACAGCTGGAGATATTATCTTTTCTGAGATTCTGTGAGACCTTGGGTATCCCTGAGGTCTGCTATAGAATAAACTATTAACTCAAAATTAGGTCAAGGCCTATATCCTTGCACTATGGTATTGGGGAGAGGAGTGGCTGAGGGCCACCATTAACAATGGCCATAGTGAAGTTCCCATAAGCAATTTTATGAGAACAGGAAAGTGTCTTTCCTTTCCTCCTGGGGCTCTCCTAAACAGTGTGTCTACTATGAAGTCTCTGTAGCTGATGGTTCAGTTCATGTACCAAAAGAAGCATTTATTGGGTATTTGCAGAAATCTTTGGGGATATTTTGCAAGAGGCAGAAAAGTACTGAATAAGCAGGTAGGAGAAAGAGCAAGACTGAGCGTCTTTGGGACACTAAGTTACATATTCTCTAGAGCACTGAAGGCCTAGAATATAACTGGGTAGCTTTTACTGTCAATATGATTGCCATTCTAATTGTTTCTTTGCATGCCTACATGTTCCTGTAGGCTGTGCACTTCTTCTGATCAGGAATGATGTCTCAATAATGAAATTGAATGCACCTCATCCAATTGGCACTCCATGTATAGCTGTTGAATGAAAGGATAAATGGATATAGGTTAAATAAAATAACACATCTGATTGTTGCTTTGAGCAATTTTAATTCACAACCATACATATTTTTCTTTATGTATCATAATCCTTGTAAAGTTACCTAGAATCATGGAACAGCAAAGGGAAATTGAGAAAATTATTAGATTTGAACATCTTACCAAGGCAAAGCAACTCTATCTAATCAACATTTATATTTTGTAGACCATGCCAGTGTTCTCCATTATTTTTTTTTTTTTTAATTTTTTTTTTTTCAACATTTTTTTATTTATTTTGGGACAGAGAGAGACAGAGCATGAACGGGGGAGGGGCAGAGAGAGAGGGAGACACAGAATCGGAAACAGGCTCCAGGCTCCGAGCCATCAGCCCAGAGCCCGACGCGGGGCTCGAACTCACGGACCGCGAGATCGTGACCTGGCTGAAGTCGGACGCTTAACCGACTGCGCCACCCAGGCGCCCCCAGTGTTCTCCATTATTAAAAGGCACTCCATCCCTACAATAAGAGTAGTACAATAATTAAAGGTATAGACTTAGAGTCACATAGCCTAGATTGAATTTTTGGTCTATCATTCCTTGAGCTATGTGTCCTTGGCTAATAACGTGTGCTTTCTGTTTTAATGCTATGATTTGTTTAATGGTAAAGATAATAATACCACCTTGTCAGATTCTAGTGAATATGAAATATGTATCATTAATTGTTGATAATAATTCCTGGCACATAGTAAGCAGTCATCATGTTAGCCAGAGTTTATATTTATTTGCTGAATTCTATTTCACTTACTATAGCCTTGGCTTAGCCAAAAAGATAGTAACTCCACCCACTTATTCAGATTTGAATTTCCTATACTTTAGCTTCATTTTTGTAATACTGAAACTAGGACTGCTTGAACATACTGAGTGTCAGAAATAGCATCTGGGGCGCCTGGGTGGCTCAGTTGGTTAAGCGTCCGACTTCAGCTCGGGTCATGATCTCGTGGTCCGTGGGTTCAAGCCCCACATTGGGCTCTGTGCTGACAGCTTAGAGCCTGGAGCCTGCTTCAGATTCTGTGTCTCTCTCTCTGTCTCTGCTCCTCTCCCACTCACGCTCTGTCTCTGTCTCTTAAAAATGAATACATGCTAAGGGGGGAAAAGAAGAAAAGAAATAGCATCTGGGTGTGCCTAGGTGGCTCAGTCAGTTAAGTGTCCCACTCTTGATTTCAGCTCAGGTTATGATCTCAGGGTCTTCAGATAAAGCCCCACATCAATCTCCATGCTGAGCAAGGAGCCTGTTTAAGATTCTCTCTCTGCCTCTTTCTCTGCCCTTCCCTCACTTTCTCTCTTTATAAATACAAAATAAGTAAATAAAAATTAAGAAAAAAGAAATAGGGGCACCTGGGTGGCTCAGCTAGGTAAGTGTCTGACTTCCGTTCAGGTCATGATATCATGGCTCATGAGTTCAGGCGCTGTGTCAGGCTCTGTGCTGACAGTTCAGAACCTGGAGCCTGCTTTGGATTCTGTGTCTCCCTTTCTCTCTCTCTGCCCCTCTCCTGCTCACTCTCTGTCTCTCAAAAATAAAAACATTAAAGAAAATAAAAAAGAAATAGCATCTGTTAAGTTTTTTTTGGTAGGAAGGTGTTTTAAAATACCTACCATGTATTACATCTGCATTCCTGGGCTTGTAAAAAAAAAAGTCAAATGCTTTCTCAAACTTTGTCTTTGACCTTTTCTTTTCTTTTCCATTTTAACACTGCTCCTATTGCTTATGGTTATTGACCCCCTATAGAGAGACTGGTTTCCTGGTGATGCATATACTCACACTGTTGCAAGCCCATAAATTGGCCGATCAGTAGGTTAGAACAACTCATTCCAATCTGAACATTACTCTGTTCCAGAGAGTTGCAATTAGAACCCTAACAATGGCTATATGAGAGAACTCCTATGGAAAAGGTACAAAGAAGGGGCACAGAAGTATTTAGGAAACACATGAAGTCAAATAAAAAATGATAATTTGTGTTTTAGAAAATGGATATTAAATTGAGAGACTAGTTTCTGCTTACTGGCAATATGCCCATTTCTCTGCAGGTAGCATGAGTACGATTATTTCTCTGAGGGATCATGTTTAGTAATTGCAGTGTCAGTCCACTTCAAACACCTTGCTATGAATCAGACTGAGGTGGCAATGAACTCAGAAGAAGTCACTGCATTCTGTAAAAGTCAGGCACAATAATCACATGCTTTGTAGAGGATTCCAGAGGTGTGAAATCTAGATTTAAATGGAAGCAAAATGAGTGTGCTTAGTTTTGCGAGTGAAATTGCGGTGTTCTTTGGTGACTTTTGTGTGTTGCTTTTTCTCTGTAGAGCATGAATGCTAAGAGATAAAGACAAATTCCTTATTTTGTTATAAGTCATCCTCATTTGCTATATTACTGAGACTGTAATTTGTCTTCGTCAGGCTACATTCACAATATTATTATCAGTTGCAGGATATAGCAGATTCTCATTAGCATTCATTTTACAGTAAAGCCTTGTCTAAAGGGGCCCTAAAGAAACTTGAGACATTTGGAAAGAGATTTTTGCCTTTTGTTGCATGAGTAGTTTCCTTTCTGTCTGGTTTCTGATCATATTAATTCAGTGTTTTTAAGACTTCAGTGGTTTGTCATTTCCCTTAGAATAGAGTTGTAAGATAAAATACAGAACATTTAGTAAAATTTGAATTTCAGATAAATAATGAATAATTTTTAGTGTAAGTATACCTCACATATTGCAAATGTTGCACGGGACATACTTGTACTAAAAATTATTTGCTTTTTTAGAAATTTAAATTAAACTGGGCGTCTTATATTTTTATTTGCTTAATCTAGCAAACCTACCAGAGGTCAAATATCTCAACTCCATAGCCAAGCTCTAAACAATGTTTCTCTGGTACACAGATCCGTTTGTCTTTTTTTTTTTTTTTTCTCTTCAATCATATTGGATTTAGTTCATTTTCATTAAATATATTATTTGCTCTCTCAGTGCCATGCCTTCACAGCTATTCCCTTTGGCCTAGAAAATCTCTGCTCCCACCACCAACCACCAATATTATTTCTTTGCCTACCCCAATAACTTTTATTTGTTCAAATCTTTGAAAGGTTTACCTGGAAAACCAATTTGTACAGTCTTACTCTTGTTAGGTTTACAGTGGAGACAATAAATAAAAACCCTGCCTTGATCTCTTGAGTAAGTAGCCAACTGAGAAATAAGATGTAGAAGAAAAACAGAAAGCAAAACTGACTGAAGAATATGATTATAAATTTGCAGCCAGATGGACTTACACAACTCTCCCTCAATTGGACTTAATCCTTTAAATTGTAAGCATTGTGGAAAAACGGCTAGAGTGCTGCTCCCAAAGGAGAGAGAAACAGGACTAAGCTGAGTCTCTTCTCCAAAACTGATGAGCCAAACATCTTACTCTTTGTCCCTTGGGACAGGAGAGAAATTAAGAGGCTTCTTTTTAAAGCTTTCCTTTCAAGGGAAGTTGAGTAGAAATTCTCCTCTCTCCATCCTCTTCCTCTTTGAAAAATTAGGAATGTGAAATATATTTGTCTCCAATGCTTTCAGCTTTTTATTCCTTTAACTCACTGAATTTATTCATCAAGTCTTTGGTCAACTATTTACTCATTTACTAGTGGAGTGCAGCAGGTAGGATGGTAACGCTATTGCCTTTATGAAGACTCCTCACCATACCAACTACTCATCCTTTAAAGTCCTGAAAGACAACTGGTGGGCAGGTTAGCTTTTGCCTCCCAAAGGCTCTGAAATGGGGCAAAATAGAACTAACTTCAAAGTCCTTCTAAATCTGGATAGAAAATCCATTCTTTATTTAGTTTTTCATCCGGAATTAAAAATAGATGTGTTATCTAAAAACAATCCTAAAGAAGTCTCAAATTTGAATAAAAACCTATTATGAAGACCATGGATAAAAAGGTACTCTAAAAGCTACATCCCTTTCTCTTTACAAGACCAAATAAAATGTAAAATTATTTGATCACAATCATCCCATTTCTTATTTTGTTCAATCTGACCCAGAGAGATCCCCAATCCAATGGTTGGATCGAGTTGGGGTTGAAGAGATAGCTTCCCGGACTATTTTCTACTAAAAGAGCATAGTTTCTAAAGCATGTTTAATGTGGAATTAATCCAACCTAAACCCTCTTATATGCAAAAAAATTCTAATATTTGGACACAAAAGAATATCACAACATCAGTTCCACCTTACAAATTTTAAAAATTCAAGTCCATCTCTAGCCTCCACAGAATATTGTTCCCAGAGCCCAGTACTCTATGCAACCCAAACCCATGTTATTATTCCCAGAAATGAGAGCAGAAATGGTAGCTGAGGAAAAGAGAAAAGATATAAGGAAATCTTGATTTTACAGTTTTGCTGGCATGTCTAAGTTTTTATTTAAATTCCAGTTAATTAACATACAATATACTATTAGTTTCAGGTGTACAATATAGTCATTCACCAGTTCCATACAACACCCCATGCTCATCACAAGTGTACTGCTAATCCCCGTCACCTATTTCACCCATCCCCCCACCTACCTCCCCTCTGGTAACCATCAGTTTGTTCTCTATAGTTAAGAGTCTGTTTCTTTGTTTGTCTCTTTCTCTCTCTCTCTTTTTATTTCCCTTTGCCCATTTGTTTTGCTTCTTAAATTTTACTTATGAGTAAAATCATATAGTATTTTTCTCTCTCTGACTTACTTCACTTAGCATAATACTCTCTAGCTCCATCCATGTGATTGCAAATGGAAAAATTTCATTCCTTTTTATGTATTTTTCCCATTGGATATTCTTTTCTGCTTTGTTGCAGATTAATTGACCATAGTTATGGGTTCATTTCTGGGCTTTCTATTATATAGAAAACAGAATAGCATGCCTGTTAATTTGTGCCAGTTATCTGAAGGCTACATCCTTTGAAATTAAATTCTCATGAGAAAAAATTCCCGTAAGTTTATTGGTAGCACCATGTTTTCCATTTGTAGAGAGAGGAGAGTAGGAGGAAGGATCCACTTATGCACCATCTCAACTCTCAAAGAACAGTGTTTGAAACATCCCTGCTCCATTTCAAAGGCATTAGAACTGAGCACAAGTGGCAGCTTCAGTCACCAGATCTTATTAGACATACCTTTCTTTCCCATCTGGCATATGCAAAAACCTCTTGCTTCCACTTTCCCCCCTAAATTCTTGGTGTTCAGGGTTGTGTTGTGTGTTTAGTGATATAAGCTCAACCCTTTTCTTATGAGAAGGCACTTTAGTTTCACATCATTGTGATCATTCTCACTGCCATTTTTGATAAAGCTTTTTTGACACTTGAAACCTCCATCTTTTCCATATTTATTTATGCTAGAAAATCACGATGCAGTCTCCTGCATTGTAAATGCTATTGATGCTCCCAAAGCTTGAGCCATGTGGGCCTAGTGAGCACCAAGACACCTGCCATCTGCTCCTCAATACCCTGCCTTTTCCAGGCTCTCTTTAGAAAAGTAACCCCAGGTTATAAAAGAATGCAATTCTTTTTTTTTTTTCATTCTTTGTACTTCATCATCCTTATTGACTCAGAAATAATACAACTATCATGTTCTTACATTCATTTTTATCTTTTCAAATTTTAATTTTTTTCATTGTTATTATTCTGCATAGTCCCTGGTTATTATAATACTTCATATCACTATCCTCAATGACCAAAGGAAGAGCCCCATTTATCTAAATTTACTAAAGCACTGCTAAATATCAGTGCCTCCTCAGTTTAAGCCAAAATCCTCACTCTCTCTAGCCCATGGGATAATTTGGTTCTTAAATGTCATTTTTTAAAATCTACTTCTAAGATATTTAGCAAAGGCACCAAGACGATGGAGTATAACATACACTAATAAATAACATATTTATTTTCTCTTCTAAGTTTAGAATGTATTGAGAAATTAGGCCGGGGACAGATGGATGGATGTCAAAATACCAGCTCAGTTTTAGTTTCAGAAAACTGACTGGAGAATATGGTTTAGCTTTAATGCTGAAGTCTGACTTTAACCAACTCTTCATTATTTCTCGATTTGCTGCTGCAAGACCAGAGTCCTCTGCTGAACTAGCTTCTTGGGGGAAGTGAAGATTATGGTGCACAATCCCTTGAGGATTTTATTCAAAAGAGAAATGAGAGAGATTGAGCATGCTCAGTTTCCTCCTTGAAACTCAGCATTTATTCAGGCACTCCACTATTGAGGGGGAAGAGAGTGAGGGTGCAGAGAGAAGATGAAAAAGAGAAAGGTGGGGAATTAATGTCCCAGTCTCAATTTTCCTGTCTAAGTCAGTGCTTCCTGTTACAAACTTTGTAGCTTTTCATTTTATATGTCTTTTGATAGATAACATCCTTGAGAGCAGGGATTCTGTTTGCCTTGCTTGTCAATGTATCCTTGGCACCTTGCACAATGGTGGTACTCAGTAAGTATTTGCTAAATGAATAAAGATTTGCTTGGGCTCACGAGTGTGGAATTCTGAGGCAGCACATTGCTTGATAAACCTGATTGCAGCAACTGGCAATGGTATCACCTGGAGATCCAAATAGAAGTCACTCCTTTTGCTTTCTTTCTGTAGCACAGGAATAAATAGCATGGCTGTGATATTCACCATGTCACTGTCCCTCATGTGTCCTATTTCTGGCAGTGCAGAGTATCATTGAATAGCCCCAGGGACCTATCAGGCATTTTTTCCTTCTCCTCTTATGCAGTGGCAGCAGGATAATATTCTAGGTATCTATCTCCTGAGAGCCCTGAGTAGTTTCCAGAAACATCACCTCTTCATAGAATGCAAGGTTAACTCAGTATCCTTAATTAAAGGACATTGTATACAATGTTTATTTCATTATATTTTTCCTCACCTCCTTTTTTTGATGTAAAATTGTAACTCAAAATCTTTCACATTAGTGACCACATAGTCTAAAACCAAGTCCAATAGGCATAAACATTTTTAAGGGAAGTGGTATTGATAACAAAGCCTAACTCTGTTCAAATTTCATGTATATGTGCTGGCATCAAAGACATATGGGAAGAAAATTGAATAATGAGGCTGCCATGAAATAGTACTTTCAAAGGACTGGAAGTGAAATCTTTAGTAGAAAAATTAAATAGATAAAACATGAAATTATTTGGAAGCCTTTCATTGTATCCTGTCTAACAACTGGTATGAGATATTTGAGATTAAATGAGAAATGGACTGTCCTGGATAAAAGTGCTGTCACTTATAAAGTAATTACTGTGTATACCACACATCGCACTTGATCTCAGTTATCCATTATAACCTATGAAGCAGGCACTATTACGTTCATTGTCCATATGAGGAAACTGAGGCTTAATGTACCCAAGGTTACAAAGATGGTATTATATAACAGGGTTATAATACAGGTCTGAGTGTTTCTGGAGGCCATGTTCATTACCAATAAACTGTGATCCTTATTCAAAATACTCCAAAGGGGATCTGGCAGTGCAGAGTATCATTGAATAGCCCCAGGGACCCATCAGTCATTTTTTCCTTCCTTCTCCTCCTATGCAGTGGCAGCAGGATAATATTCTAGGTATCTGTCTCCTGAGAGATTATATATATATATATATATATATATATATATATATATATATATAAATGATAGATTTATAAATATATAATATTATATATGTATATATCACAAAGCTTATATTCTGGTACTGAAACTGAGATAATGAGTAATAAATTAAGAAAGTAAATTAAATGTTTAGTGGGAAAGTAATAATAAATTCGATGCAAAAATAAATCAATAAATGTTTTCAGGAATGCTAGGGTAGAGAAGGAAATTTCAATTTATTTTTCAATTTTTTGAACATTTGTTCATTTTTGAGAGACACAGAGAGACAGAGCATGAATGGGAGAGGGGCAGAGAGAGAGGGAGACACAGAATCCGAAGCAGGGTCCAGGCTCTGAGCTGTCAGCACAGGGCTCGACATGGGGTTTGAACTCATGAACCATGAGATCACGACCGGAGCAGAAGTTGTATGCTTAATGTACTGAGCCACCCAGGAGCCCCGGAAGTTTTAATTTTAACACACACACACACACACACACACACACACACACACACACACACACACCACAGTGTGAATTGGCTCTAGTTTAGGGTTTAAGGTAAACAGCACAAAAGTGTCCCCCCAGATTTATACATTATGTTGGCCAGCTTACATGGTAGGGGTGAGTTCCAGCAGAAGTAATGAGTGTGCAACAACTTAAGGTTTTCTTTGCCATAAGACTCTCAAGGAACAAGCAAGGAGGCAGAAATCTGTACAAATATTTGAAGTAGAGTCTAATACTAAAGGGACTTGTCAGGATTGGATGGAATAAGAGCCAAAAGTTCTAGGTGGAAGAAATCCAAATGAAACTGTCCATCCTGTAGCAGATGGCCAGTACAGGGGGCTCCTGCTTCAGAGGCATAGTCTTATCTTCTGTGCCTTCCTTGGTGATCAAATGGCACTCTGACAGGAGGGAGTGTTAAGTAAGGTCAGCTGATTTGAGATGCTGTGTTTAAAATACGAACAATGTCTTTGAGGTCCCATCATAAGTCTTCTACTAATGGAGATGTGTATGCAGCACCTAACAATAGCACATTCAATTTCCACAAAATAAAAGTTATCCTTTTTTACTTATTTTTTCTTTGTTGATACTTCTTTGCTTTTGAGGAAGTTCAAAGCACACAAAACCATGCCTGTAACTTTTAAATACTTTTGCTGAGTTCCTCTTTGAAGCCTGAGTTACAGTTTAGTTAGAATGTAGCCATATAGTGCTGGAAAAGTTTGGAGTTCTTTTAAATGGATGGCTTCTGAGAGAATTGCTTTTTTTTCTCCCTTTTTTTGAGATTCATCTTCATAGCAATAGAGTTAAGACAGGCACTATATAGCCTTTGACCAAATTTAGAAATATTTTGTACAGTGTCTTAGAAAATGTTCATGTAGATTTTCAATATTGAAAGCTTTGTTGGATGGGCAGATAACCAGTTTCTCGAATAGCCATTTTGTTTTAATGTCAATCTTTGTTATTTATTTATTTATTTATTTTTCTTTTTATTTATTATTTTTTTAATTTTTATTTAATTTTTTTAAAAAATTCACATCCAAGTTAGTTAGCATACAGTGCAACAGTGATTTCAGGAGTATGTTCCTTAATGCCCCTTACCCATTTAGTCCATCCCCCCTCCCACAACCCCTCCAGTAACCCTCTGTTTGTTCTCTATTTTTAAGAGTCTCTTATGTTTTCTGCCCCTCCCTGTTTTTATATTATTTTTGCTTCCCTTCCCTTATGTTTATCTGTTTTGTCTCTTAAAGTCCTCATATGAATGAAGTCATATGATATTTGTCTTTCTCTAATTTTGCTTAGCATAATCCCCTCCAGTTCCATTTGTGTAGTTGCAAATGGCAAGATTTCATTCTTTAAAAATTTTTTTTAATGTTTATTTATTTTTGAGACAGAAGGAGACAGAGTGTGAGTAGGGGAGGGGCAGAGAGAGAGGGAGACACAGAATCCAAAACAGGCTTCAGTCTCTGAACTGTTACCACAGAGCCCGATGTGGGGCTTGAACCCACGAACCGTGATATGACCTGAGCCAAAGTCGGACGCTTAACCGACTGAGCCACCCAGGCGCCCCAATTTCATTCTTTTTGATTGCCAAGTAATACTCCATTGTATATGTATATACACGTATATACATATATAGAGAGAGATATATATTATTATATATGTATATATAATTGTGTGTGTGTGTGTGTGTATAATTATCACATCTTCTTTATCCATTCATCCACTGATGGACATTTGGGTTCTTTCCATACTTTGGCTATTGTTGATAGTTCTGCTATAAACATTGGGGTGCATATGTCCCTTCAAAACAGCATACCTGTATCCCTTAGATAAAAACCTAGTAGTGCAATTGCCAAGTTGTAGGGTAGTTCTATTTTTAATTTTTTGAGGAACCTCCATGCTGTTTTCCAGAGTGGCTGCACCAGCTTGCATTCCCACCAGCAATGCAAAAGAGATCCTCCTTCTCCACATCCTCGCCAACATCTGTTATTGCCTGAGTTGTTCATGTTAGCCATTCTGACAGGTGTGAGGTGGTATCTCATTGTGGTTTTGATTTGTATTTCCCTGATATGATGAGTGATGTTGAGCATTTTTTCATGTGTCAGTTTGCCATCTGGATGTCTTCTTTGGAGAAGTGTCTATTCATGTCTTTATCCTATTTCCTCCCTGGATTATTTGTTTTTTGGGTGTTGAGTTTGATAAATTTTTTTTATAGATTTTGGATACTAACCCTTTATCTGATATGTCGTTTGCAAATGTCTCCTCCCATTCTGTCGGTTGTCTTTTAGTTTTTCTGATCGTTTCCTTCGCTGTGCAAAAGATTTTTATTTTGAGGAGGTCCCAGTAGTTCATTTTTGCATTTGTTTCCCTTGCCTCCAGAGACGTGTTGAGTAAGAAGTTGCTGCGGCCAAGGTGAAAGAGGTTTTTGCCTGCTTTCTCCTTTAGGGTTTTTATGGCTTCCTGTTTTACATTTAGGTCTTTCATCCATTTTGAATTTATTTTTGTGTATGGTGTAAGAAAGTGGTCTAGTTTCATTGTTCTGCATGTTGCTGTCCGGTTCTCGCAGCACCATTTGCTAAAGAGACGGTCTTTTTTCCATTGAATACTCTTTCCTGCTTTGTCAAAGATTAGTTGGCCATACGTTTCTGGGTCCATTTCTGGGTTCTCTATTCTGTTCCATTTATCTGAGTGTCTGTTCTTGTGCCAGTAGAATACTGTTTTGGTGATTACAGCTTTGTAATACAGCTTGAAGTACATGATTGTGATGCCTCCTGCTTTGGTTTTCTTTTTTAAGATTGCTTTGGGTATTCGGGGTCTTTTCTGGTTCCATACAAATTTTAGGATTACTTGTTCTAGCTCTGTAAAGAATGCTGGTGTTATTTTGATAGGGATTGCATTGAATATGTAGATTGCTTTGGGTAGTATTGACATTTTAACAATATTTGTTCTTCCTATCCAGGAGCATGGAATATTTTTCCTTTTTTTGTGTCTTCTTCAATTTCTTTCATAAGTTTCTATAGTTTTCAGTGTATAGATTTTTCATCTCTCTGGTCAGATTTATTCCTAGATATTTTATGGTTTTTGGTACAATTGTAAATGGGATTGATTCCTTGATTTCTCTTTCTGTTGCTTCATTGTTGGTGTATGGGAATGAAACCAATTTCTGTGCATTGATTTTATATCCTGTGACTTTGCTGAATTCATGGATCAGTTCTAGCAGTTTTTTGGTGGAATCTCTGTGTTTTCCATATAGAGTATCATGTCATCTGCAGAGAGAGAAAGTTTGACCTCCTCCTGGCCAATTTTGATACCTTTTATTTCTTTGTGCTGATTGTTGAGGCTAAAACTTCTAATACTGTGTTGAATAACAGTGGTGAGAGTGAACATCCCTGTCTTGTTCCTGACCTTAGGGGGAGACTTCTCAGTTTTTCCCCATTGAGGATAATATTAGCATTCGGTCTTTCATATATGGCTTTTATGATCTCAAGGTATGATCCTTCTATACTTACTTTCTTGAGGATTTTTATCAAGAAAGGATGCTGTATTTTGTCAAATGCTTTCTCTGCATCTATTGAGAGGATCATGTGGTTCTGGTCTTTTCTTTTATTGATGTGATTAATCATGTTGATTGTTTTGTGGATATTGAACCAGCCCTGCATCCCAGGTATAAATCCCCACTTGGTCGTGATGAATAAATTTCTTAATGTATTGTTGGATATGCTTGGCTAATATCTTGTAGAGGATTTTTGCATCCATCTTCATCAGGGAAATTGGTCTATAGTTCTCCTTTTTAGTGAGGTCTTTATCTGGTTTTGGAATCAAGGTAATGCTGGCTTCATAGAAAGAGTTTGGAAGTTTTCCTTCCATTTCTATTTTTTGGTACAGCTTCAAGAGAATAGGTGTTAACTTTTCCTTAAATGTTTGGTAGAATTCCCCTGGAAAGCCATCTCGTCCTGGAATCTTGTTTTTTTTGTGAGTTTTTTGATTACTAATTCAATGTCTTCACTGGTTATGGGTCTGTTCAAATTTCCTATTTCTTCCTGTTTCAGTTTTGGTAGTGTATAAGTTTCTAGGAATTTGTCCATTTATTCCAGATTGCCCATTTTATTGGCATATAATTGCTCATAATATTCTCTTATTATTGTTTTTTTTTTTTACTTCTGCTGTGTTGGTTGTGATCTCTCCTCTTTCATTCTTGATTGTATTTATTTGGGTCCTTTCCTTTTTCTTTTTGATCAAACTGGCTAGTGATTTATCAATTTTGTTAATTCTTTCAAAGAACCAGCTTCTGATTTCATTGATCTGTTCTACTGTTTTTTTGTTTTTGTTTTTGTTTTTGTTTTTTGGGGGGTTTTTATAGCATTAATTTCTGCTCTAATCTTTGTTAATTTCTGTCGTCTGCTGGTTTTGGGTTTTATTTGCTCTTCTTTTCCAGCTCTTTAAGGTGTAAGGTTAGGTTGTATTTCTGAGACCTTTCTTCCTTCTTTAGGAAGGCTGGGTTGCTATATACTCCCCTCTTATGACCGCCTTTACTGTGTACCAGAGATTTTGCTCTGTGGTGTTACCATTTTCATTGGCTTCTATGTACTTTTTAATTTCCTTTTTAACTTCTTGGTTAGCCCATTCATTCTTTAGTAGGATGTTCTTTGATCTCCAAGTATTTGTTATTTTTCTAAATTTTTTCTTGTGTTTGATTTTGAGTTTAATAGCATTGTTGCCTGAAAATATGCATGGTATGATCTCAGTCTTTTTGTACTTGTTGAGGGCTGATTTGTGTCCCAGTATGTGATTTATTCTGAAGAACATTCCATGTGCACTGGAGAAGAATGTATATACCGTTGCTTTAAGATAAAATATTCTGAATAACTGTAAAGTCCATCAGGTCCAGTGTGTCATTCAATGCCACTGTTTCCTTGTTGATTCTCTCTTTAGATGATCTGTCCATTTCTGTAAGTGGGGTGTTGAAGTCCCCTACTATTATGGTATTATTATCAATGAGTTTCTTTATGTTTGTGATTCATTGATTTATATATTTGAGTGTTCTACATTTGGAGCATAAATGTTTACAATTGTTAGGTCTTCTTGGTAGATAGACCCCTTAATTATTTTTTTTTAAATTTTTTTAACGTTTATTTATTTTTGAGACAGAGAGAGACAGAGAATGAACAGGGGAGGGGCAGAGAGAGAGGGAGACACAGAATCTGAAACAGGCTCCAGGCTCTGAGCTGACAGCACAGAGCCCGACACGGGGCTCGAACTCACAGACTGCGAGATCGTGACCTGAGCCGAAGTCAGCCACTTAACCGACTGAGCCACCCAGGCGCCCCAAGACCCCTTAATTATTATATAATGCCCTCCTTCGTCTCTTATTACAGTCTTTATTTTAAAGTCTAGATTGTATGATGTAAGTATGGCTACTCTGCCTTTCTTTTATTGACCATTAGCATGATAGATGGTTCTCCATCCCCTTACTTTCAATCTGAAGGTGTCTTTAGGTCTAAAGTGGGTCTCTTGTAAATAGCATATAGATGGATCTTGTTTTTTTGTTTTTTTGTTTTTATCCATTCTGTTACTCTATGTCTTTTGATTGCAGCATTGAGTCCACTGATGTTTAGAGTGAGTACTGAAAGATATGAGTTTATTGCCATTATGTTTCTTGTAGAGTTGGAGTTTCTGGTGCTGTTCTCTGGACCTTTCTAGTCTTTGTTGATTTGGTCTTTTTGGTCTTTTTTTCCCTCATCTTTTCTCCCCTAGAGAGTCCCCCTTAACATTTCTTGCAGGACTGGTTTAGTAGTCATGAACTCCTTTAATTTTTGTTTGTCTGGGAAACTTCTAATCTCTCCTTCTATTTTGAATAGCAGCCTTGCTGGATAAAGATTTCTTGGCTGCATATTTTTCCAATTCAGTACATTGAATATATCCTGCCACTCCTTTCTGGCCTGCCAAGTTTCTGTGGACAGGTCTGCTGCAAACCTGATATGTCTTCCCTTGTAGGTTAAGAACTTTTTTCTCCTTGCTGTTTTCATGATTCTTTCCTTGCCTGAGTATTTTGTGAAGTTGTCTATGATATGCCTTGTTGATGGCCATTTTCTTGTTGAATCTAATGGGAGTCCTCTGTGCTTCCTGGATTTTGATGTCTGTGTCTTTCCCCAGGTTAGGAAAGTTTTCTGCTATGATTTGCTCACATAACCATTTTATCAATTTTTCTCTCTTCATCTTTTGACACCCCTATGATTCTGATATTGTTCCTTTTTAATGACTCACTGATTTCTCTTATTTTTAAATTGCTCTCTTTGCCTTAGTCTCCCTCTTTTTTTCTGCTTCATTATTCTCCATAAGTTTGTCCTCTATATCACTGATTCTCTGCTTTACCTCATCCATCTTTGCCACCGTGGCCTCCATTTGAGATTGCAGCTGTTATACCATTTTTTATTTGATCCTTTCTAGCTTTTACTTCTTTTATCTCCACAGAGAGAGATTCTAATCTGTTTTCGATGCCAGCTAATATTCTTATTATCATGATTCTAAATTCTGGTTCAGATATCTTGCTTGTATCTGTGTTGATTAAGTCCCTGGCTGTCATTTCTTCCTGCTCTTTCTTTTGGGGTGAATTCCTTCATTTCTTCATTTTGAAGGAAGAAAAGGAATTAATAAGGTAAAAAAATTAAAATTAAAAAAAATTAAAAACAACACACATACACACAAATCAAATAAATGATGCTAGAGCCTAGGTGTGTTTAGGTCTGGTTATTGCAAGGAGCTTAACAGATTAGAGAAAAAAGGGAAAAAGAAAGAAAAAAGAAAAACAAGAAAAAAAAGGAAAACACTTGAAAATTTGAGAAAATGAAAACAATGAAATAGAATAAACTTAAATGATGGAAGTAAAATAAATTTGAAAAATTTACAAAGAAATAAAAAATATAGTACTAAAAGAATAAAAATATTTTTAATAAAAATTGAAAATAAAATATATTTTCTTTCTGTATTCAAGAAAAAGAAAAGAAATGAAAAAAAATTGAATAGATGGACTAGCGAACAGACTGAAATATGATTGAAATTCCATCTTTTTCCCCTAGAAGTCAAACTATGAAGCACTTTATAGTCCATAAACCAAGCAGGTGGAAAGACTTGTGGTGTTTCTGAAAAATGAGGTTGGCCCAGTTGGGCAGGGGTTAGTGTAACAGCTGTGTTCTCCACTAGATAGTGTTGCTTAGCTCACTGGGGTGTATTGTTGTGGCTCCTGTAGGTGTGTATGTGCATGTGCGGGAGGGGCGAAAATGGCATCACCCAGCTACCCAGTTTCTAGTATGGGAATTCTGTGCTCTCCCCAACCAGCAATGACGTGCCTGTCCTTTGTCTCTGGCTTCCCTCCACTCCCCATGTTTATCCTGTGACCAAGCTGTCAGGTTGCCAGGCAGCACCTCCCTCCTGAGATTTATCTCAAATGCAGTTCTGTTTCCTGACCCCTCACTTCTGAGGGACGCTTTGACCTGCTCAGTCCTACTGGGGAAGGGTCTCACCAAGCAGTGGCCAGGTGCCAACTGCACCCAGGAATGTTCGCGGGACCATGCTGCTGCCGATGCCAGGAGACTGTGGCTTGGTGCCAGCCCGCCCCAGAAAAAGTTCATGCAGTCATGTAGCAGCAACATTTCAGAGATTATGGAAAATCACAACACACATCTGGCACCAGGCTTCACCTTTAATGACTTGTTCCAGCACCAGCAAATGTGGTTCTTCTCTGGTGTCTGCTGGGACTGGGTAGCCTCACAGCCTCTATCAAATGTCCGTCCAGCAGTGAAACCGCTTCTCCCTGCATGTTTCCACTTTTCCACTTTCTCTCCAGCTGCTTTTGCGGAGTGGGGGGCAGTGATTAACCTAAATCCCCCCCCACCCCCACCCCCGTCTCCGTCCTCTCTCCACAAGCACAAACAGTTCCCTGCCCTCCTCAGCTTCTCTCTCCCCCATTTCACCTCTCCACACTGCATACCTGCTGAGTTCTATGGTTCAGGTTGTGCAGATTGTGTGTTAATCCTCAAATCAGTTTTCTAGGTGTGCAGGATGGTTTAGTGTTTATCTGGCTGTATTTCATGGATGCGAGATGCAAAGAACCTTATGTGCTGCCCCACCATCTTGGCTCATCCTAATTGCCATTTTATTTTGAGTTTGGTCTCATCACTATGAAGTTCTTTATACTAATTAAAAACATGCCCATTATAATTTAGAATAATGGAACTGAAAGAGACTTTAAAATCCATTTGGCAGAAACCCTCTTTGTATAATAAGAAGTTCTGTGATTCACTCTACAAAAAAGTATTATGAATCCACCATGTACCTGATATTGTTCCTCATACTAGAGATTTAGCAGTAAATCCCTAACCTATGGAACACACTCTTTTTAAGTTGACTTGCTCAAAGGCATATAGTATTGAAGAGAAATGACAGACTTCCATGGTCCTGTAGTATATATGTTATTCCTTTCAGATTACATTCTTCTTCTTAATTCCCCAGCTATATTCTACTAGCCATGAAAACACTCTTTAAGGTCATCCATATTTTTCAAATAAGTCACCTGTATGTCCTCAGGATTCTTTTTTTATAATTCAGAAATAGTGTATTTTATACTATCTCTGTTTACAAATTTATCTTTTCCAGTAGACTATGAAGTCCTCAGGTACCACAATTTATTCATGTTGCTAACTCTGCATCTTTATGGGTATTTTAATTGAATGAATTAGTGAATTACCCTCTATTATTTTTTTTGTATTCATTCAATAAACATCCACTGTCTATTATTTGTCAGTCACTATACCAGCTGCTGGAAATCAGTAATAAAAGAGACACAAAACTTATATTCTGGTACTGAAAATGAGACAGTGAGCAATAAGTTAAGTAAGTAAATTAAATGTTAAGTGGAAAAGTAATAAATTCTATGCAAAAAAATAAATCAATAAAGGTTTTCAGGAATGCTAGGGTGGAAGAGGAAAATTTAATTTTAATGAAATTGTCAAGTATGTCTCAACGGAAAAGTGACATTTGAGGAAGGACTTGAGGGTAATGAAGGTATGAGCTATGTAGCTATTAAGGGAACAATAGCATTCTAGAAGAGGGAGCAGCCACTACAAATATCCTCAGGAAAGAGTGTGCCTAGTGACTTCCAGGAGCAGTGAGGGTCTCTGTGTGATTGGAGTAGTGGTAGAAGAGAAAGGCAGAGAGGTAACTGGGGGCATGGAGAGTACAGAGCTTCATGATCATTCTAAGGACTTTGACTCTACTCTGAGAAATTGGGGAACCAGAGGAGCATTTTGAGAAGGGCATGATAGGCTTTGACTTAGAGTTTAACAGATTTTCTCTAGATATTCTACTGACAATACTCTTCAGAAGGGCACAGGGAGATGGAAAAGAGACCAAGTAAGAGGCTGTTGTAAAAATCTGGTAAAGAAATGGCGGTGTGAGGTAGCAGAGAAGGCCCTAAGAAGTGCTTTGTGATATATTGAAGGTAAAGTCAGTAGGATATTCTATTTGGGAGGGCATGTGATAGAGAGGTATCAAGGATGATTTTAGGATTTTAGGCCTAGATGACTGAAAGAATGGAGTTGCCACCAGCTACAATTTGGAATGTGGTCAATGAAGCAGATTCTGCAGGAGAATGAGGAAGTGGCAATTTTGGACTTAAGTCTGAGATACTTATTTGGCATCCAAGTGGAGATATCATATAGGGTAGTTGTAAACATAGGAAGAAGCTTAAGAGAAACAGTGGTAAGGGAAGAGAGCCCTAGTTGTCTGTGTTGGGGTGTGTTGGTATGTGTAACTGTGTGTAAGTGTGTGTGTGTGCATGTGTATGTGTAGTATCAGCATATAGGTAACATTAAAAGCCACGAGACTGGATGAGATTACCAAGGGGCAAGGTCCAAGCTGGAAATAAAAGAGAGAATGAAGAAAAGAGTTTTGTGTTGTGGTGTCAAAGGAAGAGAAGAAAGTGTGAAATGGTTATTTAAGAGAATGGGGACAGTGAATAGAGAAAGGAATTACAGTATGATTTCCAGGAAGCATTAAGGGCACCTCTGAAGTTCATGGTCATAAATCTAAAGTGAGACCAGTCAGTATGGTTTATGTTTCCCTCCAGCCATGTTCAGTTGTATGGGGACAGGTAAAGTACAAATGGAAAGTTGAATTTGACATCTTAGACAACATTAACTATATGCTGCATGAACTGTGACTATTCGGAAAATATATATTGATCATTAGCGTCAGGCTTATGTTTAAGGAGAGAAGTCTCTATGTGTCAGGAATATTGGTTAGTGTTTTGGATATACTTGGTTAATCTAAGTACATAGGTTAAAAGGATGGAATTAAATATATATATATGAAAAAAAGTACCCTGCATAAAAAAAAATTATCAGGTTTTGTAACAGAGAAAGTAGTAAATGAAGAGGATGCTAGTGGAAGAACCGATCAGGAACATGGCAGGAATCCAGTCTGGGGAAGGACATCACTAAGAAGAAATTTCTGGTGGCAGGGCAGCCAAGGAGCTTTTTCTTTAATGTTTATTTATTTATTTTTGAGAGAGAGAGAGAGAGTGGAGGAGGGGAACACAGAGAGAGAGAGAGAGAGAGAGAGAAGCCAAAGCAAGCTTCACACTGTCAGCACAGAGCCCTAGGCAGGGCTCGAACTCACAAACTGTGAGATTATAACCTAAGCTGAAGTCGGATGCCTAACCCACTGAGCCAACCAGGTGCCCCAAAGAGCTTTTATAAACAAAAATGACAAGTTTCTGATTATAATTTATTTTCAATATTTTATTAAAAAATTTTTTTTACATTTATTTATTTTTGAGAGACAGAGAGAAACAGAGCATAAGTGGGGAAGGGACAGAGAGAGAATGAGACACAGAATCTGAAGCAGGCTCCAGGCTCTAGGCTCTAAGCTGTCAGCACAGAGCCTGACGTGGGGCTCGAACTCACAAACCATGAGATCATGACCTGAACTCAAGTTGGACATTTAACCAACTGAGCCACTCAGGTGCCCCTATTTTCAATATTTTAGTATAATAAAGTCCTGTTACTCTAAACATTCAATAGGGACTGCCATACACACAAAATCTGAGTGAATGTGGGGAAAATCAGGCATAAGAAAACAACAGCCATGAGTCAGAGCTCAAGAGAAGCAAGAACTTGGGATAAGAACTATCAGGAAAGACCTAAATCCACAAGAATGTGCAGAAAATTAAAAGGACTTTAGACATGGCATAGAATTTGTGGGTTCAGGTCAAGTTTTCATTAAATTTTAAACAATAGCAATATATCAGTTGGTATTTCAGTTAAATAATAATAGTTACCATATTTTGAATGCCTGCTATGTGACATACTACAGTTGTGCCTACTATGAGCAACATTTTTTTTCTTTATTACAAGGCCTTGGAAGTAAGGTATTATTAAGTTTCATGATATAAAACATCTACTTGTTTATACTTTTATAATTGATATGTGTAATGCATTGGATATAATCTATCAATTTCATGATACCGTTTTTGAATTGCTGAAATGTCATCTGTTTGATAGTACCTTAAAATTAAGTAAATGTGACAATATTATCATTATATAAGGGATAAAAACTAAAATTTAGAAAGATTAATTAACTTGTCGAATTTCCCATCGATGAATGAGCCAAGCATTAAAAATCTAGGTCTCTACAATGCCCAACTTCTATTTTCTCATGTAAATTTTCATTATTTTTCCATGATTTCAGAACCAGTCCTCATTCAGCCTAGCAAGCTTAATATCATTTACATACCCAGGGATATGTGTTCATTTCATGAAAGCAAAACATTTTCCCATAGCAACAACTCACCAAACTAAAAAAAAAAAAAAAATCTTGGCAGCAGTGTTACAGAAAGCATCTTGTTGATAGAGACAGGAACAAGTAATGTACCTCTCTGGTTTACCAAAGAAATCAGAGGGGTCACAAAGAATAAGATAAATTCTGAAGTATAGAAAGAAATCTTGTTTTCTTAGTTAAGTAAAGAATGAAAAAAAGAAAAACCAGCTAGAAGTAACTGCTGAGTTTGAAACAAAAAAGTGAAACAATCAGTTGTCTAAAACAAGCAATTCAACCAAAGTGATTATTTCATGTGGTGGAACAAGTCTTTATAAAGCCATTAGTCTACTATCAAGTCATTCATCAAGTAACCCCAACATACCTTCTAAGAAGATGTCCTTGTATGTATCTAAGCTATTCCAACCGGCCTGTGATTCTTATGTTTTCTCAAAATGCACTATGTATTTTGTGTCCTAGGCTCAAGAGCTCATGGCCCAGATATGAAGCTGTGGCTGAAGAGGTCAGGAATCTACTAAAACTGGCATTAGGTGTTAGGTGGAATGTAGGAAGTAGGAAGAATTATAAGTCACAGGAGAGGGAGATTTCTGAACAGATGTAGGTATGTATATAGGTGTGTGTGTGTGCGTGTGCGTGTGCGTGTGCGTGTGTGTGTGTGTGTGTGTGTAATAAATTCTAGCAGTCAGGCAAAGGTTAGAACTGCTGAGGAAGAGCTGTGTTGGAAATGTTATGCCCAGTAATAAGCAAAATGGTTAGTGGCCTAAGATCCTGGAATAGATATTCAAAGGGCAGTCATGAAATAAAGAGTTTCATTCCAGGACAATGGCAAATGATGCATAAAGTTAACTGAGATTTTTTTTTAACCATTTGCATTCTACTTTTTTGCTACAACAAGCTTTCTCTGTTACAGTGTTCAGTTTCAGAAACCACTGAGTATCTCTATGACTCTATGCCTTAGATGCTCTACTGTTAAAATTTTGATCTGTTAAATCCCTATCCATACTTAAGCAATTTTTGTTTGAAATGACTCACAGTTAAACAGCTTCCTTCCAAATCATTGGTGAGGCTACCTGGACTCCTTACATTGGAATGCAATCTGTAGGCTTTTAATTTTACTGCTTTTTACCATCTTTTAACTTTTACCTTCTGTTCATATCCTTTATCCATTTATGTAAGTTGTCTTTTACTTACTGATTTGTAGATTTTCTTTATAGGTACTGAATGCTAATCTTTTATTGTTACATGCATTGCAAATATCTTCTCCCAGTGTGTGGTTTCTCTTTTAACTTTGTTTATAGGATCAATTTATCAATACTTTCATTTGTGGTTTGTTACTTTTTATTCGACCTCCTTTAAGAAGCCCTTTTCCATTAGCACATAATTATAGTCTCCTACATTCTCTTTCAAAAGTTTTGAAGTTTTACTTATCATGTCTTTTTCTAATCAATCTGGAATTTACTTTTTCTGGAATATAGTGTAGGGTAGGATACCAATAATATTTTGTTTTGATATATAAGCCAATTGTTCTAGTACAATTTAGTTGTATTTCACCATTTCTCACTGATTTCTAATGCTATCTACATATTTACAAGGTCCCATATATGCATGGATCTATTTTGCCTTCTGTATTTTGATTAACTCTTTTTCCTGATTCTTAAAGCCCTACATAATCAAATCATATAGACATCAAGTATATACCCTAAAGACAAAAAAGCACTAACCCCTCAGAATCAGATAATCTTAGAGCTTGAAAGTAACATATGTTTTAAATAACCTGATTATATATAATTTTATAGATTAAAAAACACACAAGTTCAGAAAAGTTAAATGAGTTGCCTAGGGTGATCCAACCAGTCCAGTGGTAAAGCCTGTTCTAGAAATATCTTTACTTCACATTTACTGCAGTATATTGTCCACAGAACCAGAGCTGAGCACCTATTAGATCGATCTACTGTTTAACTCAATGACAACATCAAATTAAATCAAATGGGGGAAATGTGACTCGTTAAGTGCCTACCATGTGTTGGACACTATGCTAATATTCCCCTAAAGCCAGAGAGTGACTGGTCTTTGAACTTTGACCCATGAATTCCAGTTTGTATACTATTTTCTTTGCCTCTGTACCATGACTGTTAATTATGAGAATACTTGTAGTACTCTTCTCATAAGAAGGTTCTATTTCAACTTGATTCAGACATTGCTGTAGTGCAATTTTCTCCAACATGCAGAAGAGAGAGTTTTGTAAAACCCCTGAATTATATGTATATGTATATTACACAAGAACTATGAAGATAGAATTTCTCCTTAGAAATTAAAGCTAAAACTGATACCTTCATCTCTTGCTTCCATTTACTTATTCCACAAACACATGTTAAGAACCCCTGATGGCTTTTATGACCATCATTAATAACATTCCTGTCTAATAGAGTTTTACATCTAGTTGTGGAATTGGGCTCATAAATAAACATTTATAATTCAATTTTAGTAACTGTTATTAAATCTATAAGAACAACAAGTTATAGAAAAGCAGAAAAAAAGATCAGAAATGATCACTCTGCCTGGTGGAGTCTAGAAAATCCTCATGAGTAGGAGTGTACAGCTGAACTAAAAGTACAGGAAGGGAAATAAGCATTTGTGCATAGATATAAATATTGATATAGGACATTATGACACAAAATTTTATTAAAGAATATTAAAATTTTGTGTTAGTTGGTGATGTGTTAACCTTTTCTTCCCAAGATCTCACATTGTGATCAATATTGCTTAATATTTGTTAAACAGTTATTTTCCCTAACCACAGTAAAGGCCTAGGGAATACAGGTGCAGACAATATAAATTTGATTATTGCTTTCAGAGGTAGGGTATCCATGTAATTTGAGTACACACTGAGATTGCAAAGAAGTGCTATTAATAATTACAGTGTGGCAACAGATGTAAATCAGGGTTGCCCTGAACTAACTAGAATTTGTCACTATATATAAAGGAAAATATCAGTGTGCAATGTGACTATACAATAGGGTTCCTAACCCTTTTTAAGGTGTCTTAGAAGGCTGTATAAATGAAATTTCTCTATAGAATCGGGGCTGGCTTTACTAGGTTGCAACCTGTGCAGTTGCCCAGGGTCCTATATCTAGAAGGGCTCCCCAATTGATTTAAGTTGTTCCTATTTGGAAATTATGAATATTTTTTAAACTAGGAGCTCCACATTTTCATTTTAACATGGGCCCCACAAATTATGTATATAATACTACTTAGAAAATACATAAACTGATTTAGTAGGAAGACAATCAAAATGCCAGAGGTTCATGAACCATCATATAGTATGAGACTGGTTGAAGGACCTGGAAATACTTACCTGGATAAAAAATATCTTAAAGATGATTTGATAACTGCTTTAAAATAGTGAGAGACCTTATGGTTCAAAGGAGAAGTATAATTTTGCAGTTCAGTTCAAGAAGAGGGAAGAACAATTCTTGGAAGTTACAGGAAAACTGAAGAGAAGAAGAATTTTACTACCATGGAAGGTAAAGCATTATTCATTACATGTAAACTCCCCAGTATAGGGTATTACATCTGAGGCTTGGTGACTATCAAGTCATGATTGTTGAGAACAAATATTTCCATTTATTTAGAAAAGAATGAGATGACTACAACAGTCCAAACCAATCCTCATATTTCATATTTCATATATTTCATATTTCATATTTCATATATTTCAATGTGAAATACATTGACACTTTCTTGTCAAAATGACTCATATTTCAGAATTCTAGCAAGTGAAGAAGGGAACATGAAACATAATCTACTTTAAATTATCTATATATTTTTAAATACAGAAAATGAAGAGAAAGCATAGAAGATTGAAAATATGTTCACTTGAGTTGTCTCATTAATAAGCGCACAAATCATGCTGACCTTAGTTGTAGTTATGGCTCCCAAGACATAGCTTTAAAGTTAGCAAATGATAATAATAGCTCTTTATTCAACAAGTGAAGTCCAATTTAGTTGTTTAAGCTCTGCAAAGAACTTATGGGTTAACATTTGTTATATGATTTTGTAGATGAAGAAACTGAACCTCAAAGAGTTGACTTTTTTTTAATCACATAACTAACAAAAGATTAGTTAATTGATTTGCTTCCTCATCAAGTAACTATTTTTCAAGTACTTAGTATGTTCAGGTACTGTGCTATGTGCTAAGAATGCAAATATGAGCAAGACAGAGTAGAGTTTATACTGTAACAAATTAGCCGGTATATAGTAAATTTTTTTTGCTTTATTCCATTCAAAAGGAAACTCTCAGGCAAATTTTCTTCTTGTCAAGCAATTGTTACTTAGGGGTAATTCTGATTTGCATGGGCCATTTTTATTTAGCCTTTATTCAAGCCTAAATGAGCCTGGTACTGTTTATCAGGAAGTGAATAAGATATGTTCCTTGTCTTTTGAGAGGCATGAAAGAGACCTATGTAAACCATGTTCTACAAGTACAAAGCAGAATGAAATAAGTAAATAGATTTTGAAATATAAAATGGGAGAGCAGGAGAGGGAGAGTTAAATGTGACAAGGCTATCAGGAAAGGTTTCTTGGAGAAGGTGACTTGAGAACCATAACAAGTGGGTAAAAGTTCAAAATTACAAGAATTAAGTTCTGAAAGAGGAAACACTACAATGTATCAACCCACATACCCCTAGCACTTAACACAGTAACTAGCAGTTACAGTAATATCCTGTTAATAAGCAGTAAGTGTTTATTAAATTCATGAATATAAACATTAATTTACAGGTGTGTATTTAATATTGAACAAGGCAAAAGAGCAAAATCACACTGTTATGAATACCCATGGAACATGTGAGTAGTGAGCAGGCTGATAAGTATGAA
This sequence comes from Neofelis nebulosa, assembly GCF_028018385.1. NCBI lineage: Eukaryota > Metazoa > Chordata > Mammalia > Carnivora > Felidae > Neofelis > Neofelis nebulosa. The sequence goes on along the minus strand of NC_080783.1, from coordinate 164,925,473 downwards.
TGGTGAGTGATATGACAGAGTTTATGGACTGTGCTTATGGAAGAAAAAGGAAATGATACTTGAAAGACAAGTAGGAATCAAATTGTGGAAAGCCTTACTTTTTAGATGAAGTTTGAAGTGAACTCATAGCAAATGACAAGCTTGTAACTTTTAGCATCTAGCACCTATTACAGTGTCTTAAACAATAGTACACTGTATAAGTTTGCTGCATGAATAAGTAAAAATGTGAAATAATAAATGATGAGAGAAAGAGTGACATTTGTCAATTTATTCAACAAATGTTTATTGAGCACTGTTCTGTTCTAAAAGCTGTGAGATAAGAACAAGGATTTTTGTCCTCATTTACCTCCTCAGCTAAATGTGGTATATACACATGTATCAGTGAACAATGACAGTGCCATGTGAGATGAGTACTGGAGGGAGAGAGAAAGCCATTTGGAACACATTAGGAAAATCTCCTAACCCTGCTTCTGTGAATTTTCAGATTTATTTTATTTTGGATTTTTCAGGAGAAAGTGGTTAGTAAAGGACAATTAACAGAAAAAAAGTGACATCACGCAGGAGTTGGGGAGAAGGAAGAACAAAGTGCACAGAGGTCTAGAAGGTAGAAAGGTTAACTAAAAATATTCAAAGAAGGCAGTAGGAAGAGCTAAGGCTACAGAAGTAGAAAGGAAAGCAATGAAAGATAAAATTAGAAAACTGAGAAACTGAATGCCAGCATGACAGTGGGGGGACTACAGCAATAGCTCATAGGAGAGGCAACTAAGGCCATGGCAGTGACAATGGAAAAGGAGGATGTCTTTCTGATTTCCACATGCTCAGTGTTCAATAAATACTGAATGACAACAGGATTTGGGGACAGATTGCTTATGTGGGGTAAAGAAACAGAAGAGAAAACTGACTCTGGGGTTTCTAATTTGTGTAATTAAATTGAGGTTGTCTATATAATTTGAGATTGGAAATATAGTTATTGCCAAGATTTCTAGGTTAAATTAGTAAATTTCATTTTGGACATAACTTGTTTAAGAAATCTGCCTGCCATCTTTTTGGCATTGCCTGTCAGAGTAGAAATAGATCTTGAGCTCAAACATCATGGTGTTAAAGGGCAGTCCTTGGGAAAATCTTCTCCATTACAACACCAGCTAGCATTTTTTCCTTTTCATGGAAAGCAAATGAAATTGACAAGTGGTGACTATTTTCCATTTTTCTTAAGTAAGAGATGGTCATTACATGCTTATCCTTTCCAAAAAGGTAGACTGCTTCTCTACATTAAGCAATTACATCTAAAAATTTCCTACTTAAAGCCATTTTACTTAGAAATCATGTTTGTTTATCTTTTTGTGTTTATGCCTAAATAAATAACTTGTAGGAAAATATGTCCCTTTGAATATTGAATATAGCAAAACAAAATTATGCTTAAATGTTTCTTAATATCTGCAGAAGGAGGATAATAAAAGGATTTAGAACAACCCCTCCTTGATGAAAGAGTAGCCCATAGAAACTTGTCTTTAGACTCCAGGAAAGGATTTATCTATATTCACTCCTTTTACTAAGCTAGCCCTGCCATGGCTTCTTATAACATTGACACATCTCACCTTTGACAAAGGCCTCAATGCAGTATTTCTTGGTATTTGTTTAATGGGGCATTGGCGGAAAGTGAGAACATTTCACTGGATTTGGTCTATTGATGTCCTGAAATATTGTTCTGATTGCAGCCAGAGAAATCCAAGTATAGTTTAGCCCAGAGAGAGAGGCATCTTTTATTTTAAAGTCTATTTGAACATTCATAAAGACAGATAGAGCATTTGAGTCAGAACATCATCCAGGCAAATATAATATTTGAGTCCATGGGAAAGAATAGAAGAAGAGAGACAAAGACAGAGAGGGATGAGGGAGACAGGGCAAGGGGGAAAGAAGGAAGGAGAAAGAAGAGAAGGGGAGGGGAGGAAAGGGAAGAAGGAAAAAGCTGAGATGAACAATCTAAACTGAATATTCTGAAAAACAAAATTTTAGGAATGTAAAAGAGAAAAGTGAAAGAAGTTCAAGGGAAGTGATGGGGAATGGTAGAAAGGATGAACACAGAAGAGGGACCACCATGTGTGACCATCAGGACTTCTTTGGTAATTCTAGTGAACCACTTATATATACACTCTGATTTGGATGCAATGGAAAAGAAATACCTAAGTTTAGAGATAATATTTATGAGAGTATGATAAACATGTGACGAGATATGGGTGTGTGTGAAATATTTTAGACTTTTAAGGGAAAATCCAACTTTTACATTGCGGCATATTCCTCCTAGCTCCATTTCTGTACTTAGCCTCAATAGCTATGATAAGTTCTGGTGGGATGAAAAAATTGTTAGCCTCCTGTAAAGAGTCTATTTCTTACTGAGCCCATCCCTCAGCACTTGGAGTAAAGAACAACAACACAAGAACAACTACACAAGGTTAGTGATTTCAGTCATCCAGGTTAATTCTTTTAATACAGATATACTGGACAGATAGATGACACTTAATGTTCAATCATTTTTCAATTCCAGTTAGTTCTTAATCCTAATTATGCTTGACCTGATTTAAAGTGAACAGAAATTCATTTTCAACTAAGTAAACAGGAACCATAGAGCTTTTGTTATTTGTTAGAACAAGCCTTGTTAAATAGCAAGCATCTGCTCTCCATTCCAATTATTGTTTGTAGGTTTTAAGGGTCTAGGTTAAGTAGAGTTGTCAGATTTCACTTTGTTGGATAATGAAGTCAGAAAATGAATTAATAACAACAGCTCAAATCTGTCACGTTTTGCAATTTGCTAGTGCATCCATTAGCTCATTGGATTCTGATACTGTTGGGAGGAAGTATGTATGGCTCTTCATCTGTATAATGAGGATAGGACTCATATCTTCCTCATAAGGTTGTGGTGAGGACTAAATGAGTTAATAAATAAAGGGAGCTTAAAATTGTGCCAGGCACCTAGCAAATATTCAATTAAAGTTAGCTATTTTTGTTGATCCTATTGTTATGAATACTAAATTGATTTTGCTGTGTAGAATGCATATCACACTGAAAGAAGAGGAAGAGAAAAAGAGATGATGAGAGAGGGAGGGAGGGCGGGGAGATAAATGAAAAGAAGAAGAAAGGATTAAAATCAGATATATAGTTGAGAGGATCTGAACCTTGCCTATTTGAAAAGGCTATTTGGGGTAGTGCCATGTCATTAAGTAAAGTAGATTGAAGCAGATACATTAAGCTGGTATTGATTAGCTTTGTAAATATCCATTCTCTTGCAGTCAGTAATGGGAAACTTTTTAGATCAGAAGGAATGTGAGAAGACAGGGCATGCCAGGGATTAAATTGAAGGATTAGGAACCACTGACCATTTGTATAACCTGTGTGTTTGTAATTAATATATCAGGGATAGAGCCACTTTCTCTATAATGTGGACCAAAATTACAGTTTCTTATATTTATCTTGTGATGAAGCTACTAAAGTCAAGTCAGAAAGGCGTTTGGAGTCTTTCACACCAGCTGAATATAATGAAGAGTTTCAACAGATTGTATTCTGTAGTTGTTTTCATTCATTTTTTTTGTTGTTGTTGTTCTGTCTAGCCTGAGCTCAAGTCCTCATCATGCCTCATCTGAATGATTGCATAACTTCTCACTTTTCAGTTCTTCCTCCTTTCAATCTATGTGCCATGATAATACCAAACACAGATTGATCAAATTAATCTTACTGCCCAATGAATAATCAAGTCAATCACTATAAAATGGATTTCACAACATGAGACTGAAAACTTTATTAAGCCTTATTCATTATGTCCTTGTCTTTATAGGACATTATTCATTATATCCTTGTCTTTACAGGGGTTATCCAGGCTAATTTGCCATTGATGATACTCTACCATCATTTGTTGTGTAACCTTGGGAAAAATTGCTTCACCTCACTCAGACTCATTTTCCTGATTCTAGCGGTGATTGTCAATCAGGGGTGATGGTGCCTCCCAGGGGACATTTGTCAATGTCTGGAGATATCTTTGATTTTCACACCTGGGGGGAGAAATGCTATTGGCATCTAGTGGGTAAAGGCCAGGGATCCTTTTAAACATCCTACAATGCACAGGACAGCCCCTCACTATAATTATTCATTCTCAAATGTCAAAAATGTCAAGGTTGGGAAGCTCTGCATTATGGAGATCATAAACCTACTGACTCATGTGATTGTAACAGAAGTTAAGTGCCATGCAGTCCCTGGCATTTACAAACACTCAACAAATGTTCATTTTTATTGCCTGTCCAGTCTTATATCTTGCTTTTCCCGATTCTTACTTTTTATTTGTTTAACAGAACCTTCTTTATGTGCTTCCTATGTGCCAAAAATATTAATCCTCAAACTAGCCCTGTAAGATAAGTTCATGCCCATTTTACAGATGAGGAAAGTGAGACAAAGAAAGGTTGAATATCTTGGGTAAAGTGACATAGCTTGTAAGTTACAAATGTAACATCTGAACATTGGCAATCTGACTCTACAATCTGTCTTCTCACTACTGTTTTGGGCTGTTTTCCTATACCCTACTATCCTACATACCAGTTATTTCAGACTTCTGTTTAGTTTTAATGATATTCTAAGCATTTCCATACCCACTGAACAAGAAATGCTAAGCTTTTTAAAAAGACAGAAACACATTGTTGTTTCTCTTAGAATCCCCTGTAATGTAGCACAGTGCTTCGCATGAAGTAGATGGTATGTGAATAAATGAGCCCATCTATCGGCTAGAGTTATCTGGTGTAGTTTTCTTTCTAGTCACCAGTACAGGATCAGGAGGCCAGTCCTTGGCCCTAGCCCAGAATAAAGTCCACTGATATATACCAGGGGCTTTCTTTGTCCTTCATCATGGCTTCCATAGCCTGAGTTCTAACTACCCTAACTAATCAAAACTGACCCTAAGTGATTTCATGGGTCCTGATCTTCCCAGAGGCTCCATGCGGCTTGATGAAAATGATTTTGCAAAAATAGATGCATTTGTATTTCCATCATTTGGCAATGAGGAAGGCACTAACAGGAGCATATTTTGTTTCTTCAGCATCAAGGAAATAAGCATTTATATTATCTTTTAAGTAAATAGGTAAGCATTTTTGAAGCCTTTCCATCTATTATTTTTTGTGACACAACCCTAACACATTAAATAAATTTATCTTTTTCCTTATATGTATGATGTTCTAATATAGCATTGTTCTTAAGGCCCAGAATTTGGATTTAGAAGCCTCAAGTTTAAGCCCTAGCTTTGCTAATTCCAAACTGTGTGACCGTGGCCATCCCAATTAACCTCTCTTTGTTTCTGTTTCTTCAGTCTGAAAGAAAGGACTTTAATGCATAAACACGCACACACACACACACACACACACACACACACCATTCATGACTATTTCAAGGATCAAATAAGATAAAGTATGAAAGCACCTAGGAAAGTTTAAAAAAAAAAAACTATGGGAATTTAGTTAATGTTAGGAAAGCCATGATCGCTTTTGTGAATCCTCAGAAAAACATTGGTTAAAAGAATGATTCAGGAGTGGTACCGTAAAACACATCTATAGTAGCTTTAAAAATGGACCAAAACAAAAACTAGGCAGGACAAAGGATAACTGATAGAATGCTAAAAGTCTCCTATTTGAGAGCACAGCTTTCACTTAATCTTTCATCTTTATTTGGTTGATGGAGCCCTCATTTTAGGAGTAACTCATCAATATGTTCAGCCCCGTATTCTGCTTCCAAGTTGCCTGCACTTCTACCTTCATGACGGGCAGTGGGCATCATGTATAAAGGAAACTCCACCAACAATTCTGCCTGCATGCAGAATCTTGTCCTCAACCACGCTTCGCCTCTCAACCTATGATGTTCCTGAGTGCAGACTTAGGTTTTGTAACGTATTTTCTTGTTGTCTTTGCATACTTATAGCCTGCTGTGAACAAATACTTTCCTTAACCAAACTGTTGTCAGGCTCATCTGAGTCCTTTGTGACTTAGCCCTGCCCTTGGGACTTGTCCACAAGAGCAAGAAATCTGCTAAGTCAGTTTATCAAGAATGCCCCACCCTTTATATCTGATCATCTGCAATATATTTTTACATTCCTCATTTTCCACTATCCCTGAGGTGTTATCTGATCCCCCTGGTCGGCCTTCAGCTGTAATTCTGCCCAACCTGTTTTAACCAGGATCCCCTCCTTATTTCTGAAATTCTTTTTTAGTAATTTTCCATCTACTGACCCCTACCTTTCCCCTTGGCTATAAATTCCCATTTTTCCTTGTATTCAGAGTTGAGGCCAGTCTCTTTCCTCTACTGCAAAATCCCATTGCAGTAGTCTCTTGAATGGTCTCCACTACTGTCTTTAACAAGTGCAGAATAATTTGTTAACACTCTTTGAATTTGATTCCCTGAAACGTAATTCTTTTTCACAGTCGTGGTTATGCTGCCTCATGCCACCCTTAAAGAAATGCTCACATCTAGCTAGGTTCAGCTCAGCTCTGAAGTCATATAGGCTTATGCCAGTCACCAGACTGGGCACCACACATTGCAGTCTTCCTAAAATTGTAATTGTAAGTATACATGCTTCATTATTGACAGTAAGAGACAGTTAAATGCCCAGCTTGGTCCTACCTGTGGTGTTCTGTGTGTATGTATTCTCATTTAGGAAAAGTCATGTACCCGCATGAGAACCTTAAGGTCATACAATAAAATTCACTTACTGAGAAATCCTGCATGACTCTTGTTTCTACCCAAGAAGGATTTTAAAATAAAACAAGAACCAGTTGAAGCCAAAGCAGCACATTTGGCAGATGCTTCTCAAATACAGTGTTTTCAATCTGCACAGCTTTTAGCTGTAACTCAGTCCTCATTCTCAACACTCTAGGTATAGGTGTTGGAAAAGTAAAGCAGTCAAGCTAATCAGATGGAGCCATTAGGACCCCCAACGGGCAGGATCACAAATGAGATGATTTTACCTCTGAAGCCTTCTTAGCTAATTGACTTGTACCTTTAAAAGTCATCCTAATTCAAATTCAGTTCCTGAGTTCTCATTCCTTAAGTTCTTCTAATTTGTAGCAAAATGAGCCAAGAGAGGTTTCATCAAAGGTCAATTTTCAGACTCAAAGTGGGTGAGCAATATCAAAGAGACCTATGTAGACATAGAATAAGGCTTTACTACTCCCAACTAATCAAAGAAAGGGCAGTGAAAGTTTGAATTTTAGGCAATTTTAAAATAAATTAAAATAAATATATTCTGAAGAGTACAGTAATTTTAACTTTGTGTTGTTGGTTTATTGTGCAATGAAGATTCCCGTTCATGTAAACAAATGAGATTGATTTATATACAGGAGCAGCAATCTGCATACCGTCTTTGTAGATTGCCCTTTTAGTAGATTACAGATTTCTCCTTTTAATCATGTTAACTGAATACAATTTAAGGGAAACTGTGTAGCTAGAAATAAAAGAAAATCTCAGCATTTCAAATTTGACAAATGCACAAATTCAGTTTTCTTGTATCATCTTACATAATATAGCACAAAGAGGATTGGACCAGAAGTTAGAAGACCTGAATTCTCTTTTCAGCTCCAAACATTATTTCCAAGTCAATTGTTTCATTAATTTATTCATTCATCGGTCATTTATCTGGTGTTAACTCTGTGCTGTGCCCTGATTCAAACATTAGAGATATGTGGTGACCAAAGAGCACATAACATTATGGATCTTAGCTGTAGTTGGAAGAGACAAGACAATAAAAACAGCAAACATATGTATATAGAATTTCACCTAGTGATTACTTACATTTCTTAAAAAAATAGAGTATAAAGGGATAGAATGTGAGGTGTGAGGGTACAGGAAACGAGACCTCAACTTAATACAGGGTGATTAGGAAAACTCTCTAAGTAGATATTTGAGCTAAGCCTTGAATGTGAAGAAAATCCTATCAGCCTGTCTCATCTGAAAAATGAGGATAATGATAGTACACATTCCATAGGGTTGTTTAAAGTACTAATGTCTTGCATAGAAAATACTTACCAGTTGAGTAATGGCACATTGTAAATACTCAGTAATAATGGTTTACTAATGTTATTGTTAGGCATTGCAATGATGGTAAGTTTGAATACGTTTAAAAGAATACAGATAGTAAATGTTCTCTAGAGAGGATGGAGTCAGGTAGCATCACTGTTGAAAATGCATAATTATGAAAGTAGGTAGAATGATTACAAAATAGTAAGGAAAAAACTATTAGAAATCAAAAGTTGTATCATCACTTACCACAGTTCTATTACCTCTCATTATCATATTAAGTTGAAAATAATGCTGCTGGGTGCCTGGGTGGCTCAGCTGGTTAAGTGTCTGACTTTGGCCTAGGTCATGATCTCACAGTTACTGAGTTCGAGCCCCGTGTCACCGTGTTCGAACACCAAGTTCGAGCCCCGTATGACAGCTCAGGGCCTGAAGTGTGCTTCAGATTCTGTGTTTCTCTCTTTCTCTGTCCATCCCCTGATTGTTCATTCTCTCTCTCTCTCAAAATAAACATTAAAATTTTTTTTAAAGAAAATAGTGCTCCTTATTTATATAACATCTTTTATGTGAGCACCTTAGTGTTCTTCGATCATATCTAGGGAGAAAAAACTCCTAATCTCTGTTGATGTTTGATCAAAATAGGCTTGGGCAGTTACAATGCTACAAGGTGGAATCAGAATTACAGGCGAACCAGAGTCTTGTATTTTATACAGAACATGATTTTCTACCCTTTTAGAACTCTAACAGTAGCAAGATGAAGAATGTGCATTTATTTGAGAGTCTCAGATCCCTTAGTAACCATCATTCTTTGTCATGTACTAGCCATATAACTTTTGAAAGGATACTTAACATCTTGAAGGCTTAGTTTTCCTAATGGTAAAAGGAAAACAGTAATTCCTAATCACAGGCTACTTTTCATGTTTAAGTGATAAAATACATACAAAATCAACTAGCACAATATTGGTGATAGTATTGCAGGATTTTTACCTCAATACCTGGGGCTTGTTGTCTCACCACTTCGAAGAAGGAAGAGGTGGGCACAAAATGAGCAGCAGGCAAAAGTATTAGAGTATATTAGAAAGTACGTATAAGATTAAAAAGTAAGAATAGCAGGAAACCTCGCTTTACAGAGAGGGGATATTTGAAAGTGAATGCCCATGACTATAGGACAATGGTCCTTGTTTTATAAGATTCTGGTCACCACCACCCTCCCTTCCCTTCCCCCTTGTTTCTTCTCAGGTTTTACCCTTAATTACTGGATAAGTACAGGTGCTGGGTTGTCCATTCCTGACTGGTTCGATTCCATTGTATGAAGGGTGGTATATGGCCATACCATTCCTTGTGGGTCCTATGTTTTATGGTCTACTAAGTCAGGTCTTTTGTCAAATTCCTGAGGGAAACCTGAGGGGGAGTAGGTGGTGTCTGTTACATTCTTAAGAGGAACCTTACGCCTGAGGCAGTTTGCTGTGGTCAGACACTCCCAGCATTGTTCCAAAATATGTGTTTTCCCTACCCTGGAACCTAAGGTCATGCCCTTTCCCTCTCTGCCTATTTTATCCTATCTTTTTCCTATCATAATAGAATGGTAAATGGAAGAGATATGGGCCCTCTCTTGTGAAATGTAACCTAGTGGGAAAAAAAGGCACACATAAATATGATTATAATTGGGCAAAATACCATGAGAAATAAAATAGCATAAAAATGATGAAATAGTAATGAAAATATTATGAAGAATGCCAAGAACTATTTTTTTGTAGCATTGCCTGTTTTTGAAAGAGGACAGAAGCCATGTTTCCTTTAGTTACTTGGTGGAGGGCGTAACAAAACAAAAATGTCATACTTAAAATATTGATTTGATAAAGGTGATCGATTATTGCAGTTTCATAGTATAAACAGGTAAGGAAAATATAGCTATAGGAAAATAAAAAGATTACTAAGACAGAGTGTCTGCTCCATGCTTCAATGAGTCTAGTGGGAGATGAAAAGAAAGAAATACCCTTGGCCAAAGAACAGTACTCCTCTATCTGGAAAGATCACCCTCTTACACCACTTCTAGAGGAAAGAAGAGAAAACAATGCAAGGCAGAAAGAGAAAACCTGCCTTTTGAGCAGATCAGCCCAGGTGGCTTTGTCAACCAAAGAGGTTATTATTTTGTTAGAACCACACCCTACGCAGTGGCCACAAGAACAAGGCAGAATGCCACAAGTGAATCAAGGAGGCGCAAGTACATTGCCTTTGCCTCAAAAGATGAAAAAGAGAAATGCATGCTGACCCATGAATTCGAGGAGTCCAAGTTGCAGAATTTCATATCCGTTGCAGAAAATTTGTGAAGTACTCCCAATTTGCTTGACAAGTATAGACACAACTGACTGAACTTACATAATTACCAAGTAAGTCTTAGGAGGGATGTTTTCTATTGTTAATTACTTCTCTTGGTTATTTTTCCCTTAGATATCCACCCACTTAAAGAATAAAAGTCCTGGGCCACCCAAACCAAAAGATAGAAGGTCCTTTTCTTATCTATAAGAAAGATATAAAGGTTTTGCTTACATTGCTTCAAAAAGTACATAACAAAGGGTAAAAGAGACCACAAGGCCCCAGAAATCATACATTTTTCTTATACATGATGGGGCTTATATATCATTATTGAATAATTGACCCTATTTCATAAGACTAATTGTCCAAAGGGTATATTTATATACTTTCTGGTAGCCTGTTTATTACCCTGCCATTGCAATTGTGAAAACCTAAAAGAAGTGGCAGCTAGGAATGGGAATTTTTCTGTGTGTATGTGTATGTGGGTCTGTGTGTGTGTTTGTGTGTGTGTGTGTGTGTGTGTGTGTGTGTGTCTGTTTAATATTTTTTAATGTTTGATTTTTGAGAGACAGACAGAGAGACAGAGACACAGAGGGTGAGTGGGGGAGGGGCAGAGAGAGAGGGAGACAGAATCCAAAGCAGGCTACAGGCTCTGAGCTGTCAGCACAGAGTCTGTCTTGGGGCTCAAACTCACTAATTGCAAGATCATGGCCTAAGCCAAAGTCAGACACTTAACTGACTGAGCCACCCAGGCGCCTGTGTGTGTGTGTGTGTGTGTGTGTGTGTATGTGTGTTCTAAGACTACAGTTTTCACACATACACATAAATTGCATTTTCTCCAAGCAAATTTACTAGTTTCTGCCACTTGAATGACTATTCTTGTTTCCTCAGAAAACTCAAGCTACCTGTCTTACTGGAAGGAGGCAATTGTTTTCTTGCAACATAATACAAAAAAAAAATTGGCAAAGAGCAACCCCAAGAAAAAAATATAATGAATATGAAAAATGCTTCATTAACTTTCTATTCTTATCTTCATGATAGAAAGCTATGTATAAAAAAAAAACAAACTTTTCCATCTTTTTTTTTAATAAGTAGTCAAGCAGGTACCTGAAACAGAAATCTTGAGATTCTTTTGAATGTTGATTCCATTCAAAGAATATCCACTGATGTGTTTTCTATATTTTTGAGGATGCATCAGATTGAAAGAAGTGGAGCGACTTTGTCAAAATCATACAATAAGTCAAAGGTAGAGAAATCAGGTAATATAACTACCAGCAGTGTGCCCTGTTCTCCTGAACACCTTGAATGCACAATTATTGAACCCTTCCCAGACATCTCAATGGAAGAGAAGAGCCATTGAAGCTGGTAATAACAATAACAACATTTTTTTAAAGACTAAAGAAAAGTTTTCAGTCTCAGAAAATTGCTTTGTGAATCTTAAAGGTACATAAACGTAAGATACATAAATATCTTAAAGAAAACAAGACAGGTGGGCTAGCATTAGTGGTATCTGTCACTCTACATCCAATTCATAGGGCAGAGGAGACAGGCCTCCTGTTATTGGCATCTTTTGGTTCCCTACACTTCCTTTGGAAGAGGAATGCTATCAGCCTTCATCTCTGGATATCATGAGTAGTGAAGTCAAATACATTTTGGCAATTGTGGCTGACTATCCCAGAACCTTAATGATACCTAGAGAATCTAGCAGAAGTTTTTGAAATAAATATTTAGGCTTTTAAATTATAGATTTCAAAGGTTATAAAATTATAACAATAATATCCAAAGAATCAGCCTCTCTTTAGATCACAGAATGGTGGGATTGGAACACAGAATATATCAATGGAGCAACAGTCTCTGGTTTGGCATAATTTACATGAAGTAAGTGTAAGCAACCCATGTTTATATCCAGTTAAAAAAATGTAGGTAGCATATTAATTACTGTAATAAGCTAATAACTTTTTTAAAACAGAAAAGATGATGTCTATGAAGTTTTGTGTGTTTTTTGTTTTCATTTTCTAGTCCTTTGTTATTGGGAAAGTTTTTCCTTTTAAAACACACAAAGTAATGTTTCCAAAAAGCTGTATTTGGAAATATGAAACATCTTGGTGTATAGGCAGTGTAGTATAGTGGTTAAATGTTAGGCTTTGCAGACAAGTCAGCCTGATTTGTACTCTAAGCTACATGAATGCTAACTCCATATTATGTCACACTCACTTATTTTCTGTGTTAGATATAGCTTATTCGATTGACATTCCATATCTATTCCCATCTCTTCCGGGATGCCTTCCTTTGCCCTTGACGATGGCAGGATGAAAACTACATTTCCCATATTCCCTTGTGGCAGGATCTAGTGACAAATGACATATTAGCATCACCCATTAGATTGCACTCAGAAGTTTTAAAAGGTAGAGTGATCATGTAGACCTTATTTTCATTGTACTTTTTTTTCCTGTTTAAAAATATAGAAATGAGGGCTTTTTCTGCAACAGTGCACTAGTGTCTAGCTTTGTAAGTTTAAAAAAGGGATCATGATGGCTTCAGAAGCTCCCTGGTCCTTTCTTCCACTTGCAGCTGTAGCTGTATGTTCTTATAATCAATAGCTCAGCAGAGACCTCCTGATCCCCCACCTTTCCCCTGGCAGGTCAGACCTGTCCTGTTATGTTTGTTAAACATTGTTCCCAGATGCCTCCACTCAAAGCCCAATCCTCCCAATTTTCAGTGAATTTTATAAGCACCTAAATCCATGTTTTAAATCCATTTCTACTTAAACTCCCTTACCTTAGCTCCCTCATCCATAAATTGGCGCAAATTTGGTGTTTACTTAATAAGGATGTCACGACAATAAGGTAAGATGACTTAAATAAACATTTAACCCAATTCTAGACATACTATAAGCACCCACTGTATATTAGATATTATTTTTTAAATATCTGTTTAATGCTGCTCTGCCCACTAATGCACTCTCTTGAAACCTTGGACATTCATTCAATAATGGTAATAGGAACAATTGAGAAAGAAATTGAATAGGAACACTTGAGATAAAACATTTCTAGGATCTCCTGATCATATTAAGTAGAAGGCTATACAACAGCCACATTCCATAAAGAGAGATATGGATGGGATAATTATTTAGAAAAAGAGGCTCCAAGAAAAAGAAGAAATGTGTTCCTGTCCACTAAAGAAAACATTAAAAAGATGATATAAAAACAGGGAGCAACTGAAAGGGAATGGGGCAAAGGGATCTTTTAAGCCAACACTATCACGGTAAAACAATTAACTGTGGAAATTTAATAAGAATGCTCCTGTGCTGGTGCTACAAACCAAAATGTAAAATGTTTGACACTACACAGCCGAATGTCTTAGGGTAAGGCATTTATTCTTCTGCCTTTTGTACCTGAAAAAAATGCCTGCTTCCTTGTTTACTGCCCCTTGACCTAGAATTATCTTAGTGGTATTTAATTCCTGACCTGAGGAAAATACACGAGGGGGTTAATTTTAAGAACCAGCAGAAATAAGGAATATGAGAGTATTTATAGCATAGTTCTTAATCACATTCACTATCTTTTGGATGTGCTTTAAATTAAGCAATTGCTCTCCCACCTTTGTCAGGTTCAGTCAATCAATCCTGCCTGTAAGTTTAAGCAGTATCTCTCTTATGCAAATTGGAGGTCAAATCATCGGAGATAAAATTAGAAGAGGCTCTACAAAGAGACTTTAATGGGAGCTATTGATCTGCTCATTACTTGGCCTTCAGTTTTTAGACATCATTAGCAGGAAAGGACTTAACTGAAAAGCCTCATTAGTATAGGGAAGGTGCACTGGCAGGAGAAATTTGTGAAGGTAAAGTCAGAACTCTTTAGACATGTACGAAGTATTCCCTGGTCTCCTGAAAGAGCAAAGGAAATGCCTTCCTAAAAACAGCTTTCCTTTTGCATCCTGCTTCCACCAGCAAAGATGTTATAATTTCAGATGTAGACAGAACTCCAAAAAGGAAGCTATCTCTTCCTGTTCACCCCTTCAAACCATAGAAATTACAAAATGAATATACGGAATTTATGACCTAATCAGAAGTAGAGCCCACATTTCCTGATGCCCCACTCAAGTAAGTTTTCTACCATATCACATTCTCTCCATTTACATAATTTATGCCCTGAAGTGATTCACTTCTTAATGAGGTATCTAGTAAGGCTGAGTATACACTGTAAATGTTTTATTCTTACCATTACATTTCATTATATACTAGGTAGGTCTAGTTTCAAAGAGATTCACAAATCTTCATATAAATGTCATTCTCAACATTTCACTTTATTGCACAGACTAGATCAAGTTTTAGACAAATTCATACACCTTCATCTGAATATGACAGTCACCATGAAGACTAGGATTTGAAAAATACAATTTACAAGTTCAGATGAGAGGCCTTGATTTCACTCAGCTCATAGACATATTGGTAGGCTCTGAGGAGAAAAAAGTTCTCATGAAACAAAACCATGAGGAAGGTAGAAAGATGGAGAGTACTATGTTTTTTATCCAGTCAAAAAATGACTTCGTTTTTAGAGATAATCAGTAAGAATTTCAATGTGATGGAGAACATACATAACTTGCATATAACAAACTCATTAGGAAAGATACTCAAGAAAGTTTGGCTCTTCTGATCTTGTCATAAGTCTATTGATCATCAAATCATTTCTCCTCTCAAGGACTTAGTATTCCTTGTCAGTGAAATGAAATGATGGCTCTTTTTTTCTTTTTTTTTTTTTAATGTTAAATTATTTTTGAGAGAGAGAGAGAGAGAGAGAGAGAGAGAGTACAAGTGGGGGAGGGGCAGAGAAAGAGAGAGGAAGACACAGAATCTGAAGTAGGCTCCAGGCTCTGAGCTGTCAGCACAGAACCCGATGTGGGTCTTGAACTCACAAACCTGAGATCATGACCTGAGCAGAAATTGGACACTTAACCTACTGAGCCACCCAGGTGTCCCAGCTCTTGTTTTCAAACTGTTCTACAGAGCTCCATACCTCTGATTAAAGGTCTATAAGTACAAGAGGGAAGCCACATGGGTGGGACTTCAAGAAAAGACATTTTGTTTCTTTCATGGGTTTCACTGATGTTTTTATTGATTTTATTTAAAGATAAGTGTTCACTACCAAAAAAAAAAAAAAACATGAAAAAAGGTAAGCCTTGATATTGGTAATTTGAGCTCATTTCTAGCTTTGAAATTCCAAAATTTCAAATGGCTGACTTCTCAGATCTCACTTTTAGTAATTGGACCAAGACAAGGTAGAGTAGGAGAATAATTTTTCCTCTACCTTTATAACTTCTCAGCTGGGATCCTCTTAAGAAAAGAGATTAACAAGAGAAAAACATACAAATTTGTTTAATGTAAGTTTTATGAGGCACAAGAGACTTCATAAAGAAATGAAGGCCTTCATAAGGAAATGATTAAATTTGAGTGTTTTTATACTAGATTTGGTTAAAAGTGGAAAGTTGTGGAAAGACGTGATAGGGCAAAGGTGAGCTAAGTGTAGTAAACTGGGGGAAACATAGCAAAGTCTGTTCAGATGTCTTTGTCCCTTCATCTTCAAAGATAAGATTGTTCCTTTTTTCTTGATATAGGGAGAACCACCTCTCACATGAGGGTTTTATGATCTGTTTTCTATGGGGGCATCTGGGTGGCTCAGTTGGTTAGGCATCTGGCTTTGGCTCAGGTCATGATCTCCTGGTTTGTGAGTTTGAGCCCCTCATCGGGCTCTGTGCTGATGGGTCAGAGCCAGGAGCCCGCTTTGGATTCTGTGTCTCGCTCTCTCTCTGCCCCCCCCCCAACACCCACTTATGCTATGTCTTTCTCTGAAAAATAAACATTTAAAAAAATTTTTTAGGCCTTTTCTGTTCATTAAATTTCTCAAACTCCTCCAGGTTGAAATACATAGTATGCCAAGGTACCATCTTTTGGGGTAGCATATCCTGAACCCCATCAACATGTCAGGGGAATTTTCCTTAGAAGTAGAAATAAAGGAATGTCACCAATGGAAACTATTAGAAAAGGTACACATTTTTTCCTCTGAGAAAATTTCTTCATTGGGTCTTAGATTGTGTCTCTGGTAAATTGAGTTCGCTCCAGTGTGGGTATAAATCCTGTTAGAGTTAGCAAACAACAGACACGGAAAAGCCCTCAGTAAGCAATTATATTTATTTAGTCAACAAATATTTCCTGAAGTCTTATTAGGAATTCTTACAATTCTAGGCCTCAGGAATAAAGAGATATATAGTCATGTTCACTCTCCTCTTGGGACTTACAGTATCATGGGAGAGTTGGGCATTAAACAGATCTATACCCAGTACTTATTTTTACTCTCTTCGTAAACATTTTATTGTGGAAGAATTTCAGATTTACATAAAAGAAGAAGAGAGAATACAGAGAGTTCCTATACACTCTTTACCCAGTTCTCCCTAGCTAACATCTTTTATAACCATGGTACATTTCTCAAGAGAAAGAAATTAACATTGGTAAATATTATTGACTAAGATAGAGACTTTATTTGGATTTTACCAGCTCTTCCACTAATGTCCTTTCTCTGTTCCCAAATCCAATCTAGGATGCCACATTGCATTTAATCATCATGCCTCCTTAGTTTCCTTCAGTCTGCAACGATGTCTCAATTTTTTTCTTACTTTTCATGACCTAGATACTTTTGGAAAGTACTGTTAAGGGATTTTGTAGTATATCCCTCAATTTGAGCTTGTATGATGTTTTTCTCATGATTAGACTGGGGTTATGAGTTTTGGGAAAGAATACTACAGAAGTCAGGTGCACTTTCATCACATTATATTAGGGAATACATACTATCAGCATGACTTATCATTGGTGATGCTAACTTTGATCACCTGGCCAAGTAGAGCCATGTTTCTCGACTGGGAAATGACTATTTTTACCTTCTTATATACTTCACTAGAAAGAGTCACTGAGCCCAGCCTACATTCAAGGGAAGAGAATTAAGCTTCACCTCCTGGAGGGGAGAGTGTCTACATTTGTTATTTGGAATTCTCCTCATCCAATTTCCAATAAATAGTTTTACAATTTTTGATAAGTACTATACAGGGAAATAAAAGGGAGATATGGAGAGATAATAGGAGAGATTTATTAAGAAAGCTCTATAAACAAGACATCAACATTCAGGTCTCCTAGACTGATGCCCCTAAAGACATGGGGGAAGCAAAAGAGAAAATGACGGAAAAAAATGTACCGTTACTTGTTTTCTTTCCTGCCCCAACATCCATAGCAGGGACTACTTACAGATACTCGGGATTAGTGGTGCTGGGAGACAGCATCAGAAAAAAAAAAAAAAAAACATGACAAAATAAAAAACCTGCAAAACTCTACCTCCGACATGAACAGAATTCTTGTACTACAGGATGGCTACTGTTAACACACTATCTTGAAGGAATTCTTGAAGAAATAGCTAACTTGAGCAAAAGAAAAAGGTCACAAATTGATTTTGCTACCTGAGATATTATTTGAGACACTATATGTCTTCACTTCCTCTTTTTCATATTTGTTAAACACAGTTGTTGTACAAGACAGGAATTACAACACACAGCATCACAGGATCTTAAACCGACATAGTTGGAGTATATAAATAAGGAAAGTAATCAAGGCAAGTATATAGGGATGGGGGCAGGCAACAAGATGGGGTTGGCAGTGAAGAGCCAGTTGGAATGAAAGGAGTTAAATGAATGGAGTCAGGATGAGTTTACATCCTGGCTTAAATCTGTGTGAGCTCAGTTCATGGCACAAAAGACAAACTGACAGATATACATGTCTGGCTTTAGAATCTTTCCTCAATAGGACGTGAAACTACAAACCTCTTGTGAATTTGCAAACACTATGCCAAGATGAAATATGAAATGTAGGAAAACCAATATTTTAAATAATTTTAAAAAGACAACTGCATTAAGAGATCAAAGTGAAAGGAGATTGATTAGCTAATTGAAACTCTACTCCCAGCAGAAAAGTGGATGAAATAAGCAGATAAAAGTGCTTTCTAAGCTCCCATACCCTTGTTTTGTATGTTTAACTTTCTTTCCACAGTTCTCAATTCTGTGCCCTATTTCAAAGCCTTTTTTCCACCCATCTTGGAAACCTCAGGACACTGAGGAAATTTGATGTTCAGAAATTTTATTTTTAGGATATCATATTATGTAATATCTTAGGATGGTGTCATTCATTCCAAAAACTGCTGTTTTGAACAAAAACTAAGAAAAATGTACCCAGTAGATATAAACGTTTTACATTCAAACTGTCTTGAAAACACCTTATGAAAACTCAGCAATCCCTACTGAAAACATTTTTCTTCTTTTATCCATTAACAAATACATATGTGACTCCAGGTTCATTTCCAAAGTCTGATGCCTGCAACTCTTTCTGGCAGTATTTCTCAATTAATTAACATTCCTGAGAGCACAGTTATGCACAATACTGAAAAAAAGAAAACTTTTATTTATTTGGCTTCCCTGCTGTGTAAAGGATGTTACAACTCCTGTATACTTTATCCTTTGAAAAATATCTTCTTGTTCCCCCATCAAGGAAACCCATGAAAGCAAGATATTAAAAAGGGAAAGGAGAACAGGTACAAAGATAAAGAATAACGAAGAATGTTGTATATGTCCTGAGGCTCAAATATCAATACGGCTCTGCTATAATAAAGGGTCCGCAGTGTGTCTGTTCACCACTCAAAGTGCTCTTTTTATCTCAAAGGGAAAATTTTCGTGGGATGTCACTGACAGCAAGATCAATGTCAATTTTGAAATTCTGCATGGAAAACAATAGTGAGCTTCTGACCAGCAATTACCATAAAATCAAAACATCTTATAGTTTTATGCTGAATTGGTGGAATTGTTTTGATATGGTATTTATTTGAAAAGCTTTTCATCAGCTCTATCGAGTATTTGATTAGTGCATCCTGCTTAAGTAACTGGTCTGGTGTTTAAACAAAATTCTGCAGTAGTAAAATGGGGAAGCAATCCTAGAATGCTGCTGAATTGTCCATGGATAAGCCAGCCTAGTCATTAGCTTTATTGCTAACAAAGAGGAAAATCGTGCATATAATTATACGGATTGCAAAGCCAGCAACAAGAGTTGGCACCAGGGAATGATTTCCCTACGACCATTACTTCATCAGGATGAGAAGTTGCCCATATGCCTTCAAAGGAATGCAGAGTTGGAAACAAAGTAAACATGTTCGCTTTTTGTTATAGATGATTTTTTCACCCCTAAGTAAGCCACTCTTTAGCCACTGACAGTTAAACTATTTTTAGAAGTCGGTGAACCCAATGAGTCAGTGACTTTAGACTTCTTATGATTACTCTAATGTCAATACAATCTTACTAGTAAAAATAACAATATTTATGAGATTATGAGATTATGCAAACTTAAATTCCAAGAAGTCTGAATTATTCAGATTCAAAGTTACAAAACTAGTAGTATGTGTATGTTTTTGTGCACACACACATGTGTAGAGGAGCTGGAGCTAGAACCTGGGTCTTCTTGCCAGGCTAGTGTCTTCTACGTATATCTCTTGTTCGTTGTCATCATTACAGTAAGACAGACACCAAAATTTTGAGGTTCAGTCACAGCAAGTCTCTGAGTGCCATGAACAGACATGGACACAGGACCAAACAGACCTACCTACTACTTGGATCTACTTTGAAATTCTTATATTCCTATTCTATAAGCCTCCTTTAGATGGCTTCTTAGTAATCTTTGGACCTCTCTTATTTCTCCCATGAAATTAAATGGGATAATATGCAAAATTCACCAGCACATTCCTGAGACAAAGCAGACATTCTCCCTTCTCCATTCTTCCCTCCGTGTGCAGTAGAAGAGCCCTCAATTTGGGATCTGAAGGGCTCTTATTAGCAATGATCTGGAGACATTCAGTTTCCTCCCAATAACATGAAGGTCATAAAATCAAAGAAGATAATGCATACGAAATTGTTTTGTTTATAATTGATGAGCTGATTTTACTTCAGAGTTCTACGTAATTTTCATGAAAAACACTGCGTGAAGCCACTGGGATTTCTTTGCTCTAGGAAATCAGACTTTGCCACTATCCTTGATTTTCTTTGATGTATCTTATCTATTGATTATGAAAATTCTTTTTCATATGCCCAGTGCCCAGTGATACATAAGCAAAGAAATAAAATGGTCCCTGTAAGCTTTATAAATATGGGGATATGGGTGAGGTGAAATATTATCATGCAGAATGAAGATAAATGACAGTTCCAAATAGCCTTACCATTGGAGGCCTCCTAGTGACCCAGTTCAGCTCACAGATGCAGCTGCTGCAAATAATAGCCAGAGAGTGATGATCATTGTGATTTCAGTCCATTATTACCAGAAGCCTGATATACATAAAATGTAGGTCAAAGCATTCTGTTTAATGCCATATTTATCTTCAGAGTATGAAGCATGAGGATGTTGTTCCAGCACTAAAGAAACAGAGGTGATAAATTAGTAGTCTCCAAAGTGCTATTTAAATGACTCCATTCAATTTTTATCTCCTCATTGAAATATAAATTCCACAAGGGAGAGGACCATATTTATTTTGTTTTCTACCACCTCTCAGAACTTAGCACAGTGCCTGCCTCATATAGGCCTGCAATCAGATGCATGTAAAAGATTGGATTCATTAATTAATTGAAGCCTATATTGTTACACTTATTTATTTACAATTGTTTTTATTTATTAAACTAGCCCTCTACATGGGGAAGGATTAATATTATATACATCTGTATTTACCATCTATCTAGATAGGTGCTTATTCAGTGAACAAGTGGATATTAGAAGAATGCTATATAAGAAGTTGTTGCCAGGTATTGCTTTCTCCTCTAGGTCTTAAGCATATGTAAGAAGAGAATACAAGATCCATGATGGGAAGAGTTGTTTTCAAAGGATTAAGCCAGCAGGAAGAAGTGAGCAGTGAAACAAGACAGAAACTATTATAGATAGAAAAAGTAGAGGAAAGACACGAAAATGGGATGTTCTGGGCATAAATTAATTGGCACAGAATAGTGAAGGTAACTCTGGAACAAGCAGAGAATAAAAAGGAATGGAGGGAATTCATGTAGTCAAAGAAGTTAATGGAGAGTGGTAAATACAGCATGTTGCTTTTTAAATGTCAGAGCACAAAGAAAAATTTAGAGTTAAGTTATGGGATTCAATTGTAAGAACTTAAAAGAAACAGCATGGAGACAATTGTTAGAGGGTTAGTGATGTGTTTAGATGTAATTATGTGAGGAATATGGCAGTTTTGATTGTGAAAAGCTGTGGTTAGGAATATAGGGAACTGTTTTTTAAGCTAAGTAAGTAAATTCAGATTGTTGGAGATACTCCAGCAGCTGCTGTGCATGGAATTTAGTGTTTACGTCTTGGAGCCTCACACGTTATATTTGGCCTTTAGTTAAAAATGATTTAACCAATGCTTTTTCAGAGAGATTATATAAAATTTATCATCCCATTTTCCATAAATTCCATTTGAAATTCTAAGGGAAAATTTTTATATATACTTTTCTTTCACGTAAAGATGGATTTGAGTAGTTACCTGTTGCCAAAATATGCTTCCTAAAATTTGTGAAAGTAAGAGTTTTAAAAGTGAAAAAAAAGTTAAACAATATTGTGTGTCCCTCAAAATGATTGATTTGTTGGCTGAAATTCATATTCATCCTTAATTTAGAAGAAAACCTCTTCTGGTGTGGATACACACCCTCTGTCACCTGACAGATACAGAGATATCATAAGATACTGTCACAAGATGGCAATTTAAACACTTTAGTCAATGTGGAAAACTAATTTTAAGAATCCTAATACCTACAAGGGCTTTTAAAAAAATTATGTCTTATTTCTTTTTTCAGAGGGAGAGAGAGAAAGGCAGAGTGTGAGTGGGGGAGAGGCAGAGAGAGAGGGAGACATAGAATCCAAAGCAGGCTCCAGGCTCTGAGCTGTCAGCACAGAGCCTGATGTGGGTCTTGAACCCAGGGATGTGAGATCATAAGCTGAGCGCAAGTCAGACGCTTAATTGACTAAGCCACCCAGGAGCCCCTACAAGGGCTATTTTTTAAGGAGAGACCAAGTGATGAACTTACACTGATATCTCTCAGGACTACTATCTCCCTTTCAAGTAATTGCCTCCTCTTGGAAGCACATTATTAAAATTTGCTTTGTATGAAAAGATATACCTCTCTTCCATTTATAAACAAAAAGAAAATTTAATTATTCAAAAATGAGTTTATGGAATATTTGTATCCCAGGGACTCAGTAAATATTTTAAAAATCCCTATAAATGTGCATTTATGCATAAGTAAATAATTTGCATAGAAATGTTTTATTTTCTTTTATGGGAAATATATGCACTATATTGGGAGTTAAGAGAACTAAGAAGTTGTCACAACTTTGTCAATATGGGCAAGTCATTTAGCCATTTTGATCTCAGTATTTAAAATGAAGAGATTGTATTAAATGTCATTTAAGCATATTAAGTAAATTGACTTCTATGGTAACATTACTGAAAAGAACATTTGATATAAATTGAATTGATAAAATGAAGAATGATATAATCAAATGTTATGGATTGAGTGATAATGGTGAAAGCCAATAATACTTTGAAAAGTAATTAAATCTATCCAGTGGCTTGTAAAGATTATTGTTATACTATAGTTAACATGTACAGTAGCAGTGACCCCATTTTAGTTAAGGGAAAAATATATTACGAATTTGTACAAATATTAAATTCACAGAAATTGATAAACTATCAAATACATTTTAATATGCATTCATGATAAGTATGAGCTCTATTTCTAACTAATACCCTCACTGTCTGACCATTTTTGATAGAAGTCTGGAATATCTATGCTATTATTGTCCCCTGAGTTGATACTGTCAATTTTGCTAGCAGTTCAAATGTATATAAACATTTTTTATTAACTAGTTATCAAGACATTCTTACATTTGGGGACATTTATGGCCTAGTTAATGTTAAAGTTAGGATAATATTGATCTTGAGTTATGTCTGACAATTGTAGTAGCCATGTTTAGGTCAGAGTATTTGAGGGTTCTGGTGCATAATTGTGACCCAAAAACAGAGCTAAAATAAGTCATTTTACAGGTACAATTAATATTTTTAGGAAATAGCTTCAAAATTTTGACTGCCTTGTTAAAAGCAAGGCCACAAATCAAATGACCTTTTTTTTTTCTTTTTTTTAACTCTGGAGCATATTTCTAATGATGGCAGGGACAGTGAGTTTGCATTGCCTAACATTTGTTTGAAGCATATAACTATAGTATGGCAATGAAATAAGAAGCATAATTTAGATCAAATTTTGTATACTTACTTATGTGCAACAATGAAATCAAAATATTTTAGAGAAAAGAAATTGTCCTACTGATAAATTTTCAGACAATTTTCAAGACGGATGTTTATCATTATTGCCAAAGATCTTAAGGCAGATAAGTCTTTATGTAACTAGTAGTGTAAAATACTTGTGTACTAGGACCTTGTCAGTAGTGAAATAAATTTGAACTCACTATAATACAATATTTTGTCAGTGTTCATTTGAGAGATACAATATATATAAATAATTATATGCAAAGTAAGTAGTCCATTCACTTTCCCAGATATTCCAAAATATCAGGCTAGATCAGTGATGAGGTAAACATACAGACTGTATTATAAAGGGTATATCTAGGGACCCTTGGCTGGCTCAGCTGGTACAGCATGTGACTCATAATCTCAGGATCATGAGTTCAAGCCCCATTTGGGTATAAAGATTACTTTTTAAAAAATGGTCAGAAAGGCTACATCTCCTAAAAGGCAATGATATAGGTTTTTTAATTAAATTATGCTTCCTTTTAACCAGATAGTCACTTATCAATATATCATATCATTCTATGTTTAAATGTTATTGACAACAAGGTTTTAATGGTTGTATAGCAACTTACTCTCCAGTCCTACTATAATTTATTTGTCTAATAGTATTTTCTTTTTCAGACATCTGTATGTTTCTTGCAAATTTTACCCTCATACATAATTTAAAATTTCTTTTGAGGAATATTTTATCAATCTTTGCTTCCACTTTTGCTTTCTTTAGTTTTTGTCTAAAATATCACACACCTTCACATGATACAATTTTTCAAAATTCTGAGTCTTTGCCAAACTGTGATGTGAAAAATTGTATTATAAAGTGAAATGAGATCAGAATACTAAGAGCTAGCAATTGGGCCAGATATCTAGGAATTTCTAAAACTGCCTTATTAATTTATCCTTCTTTCTACAAGTGTTTGACAGCTTTATCTATGATTATTTTTCAACTTATTTTATTTAAATTTTATTCCATATGTAATATTTTGAGGTATGTAAATAGTTTCTGTGATATATTTAAACTCAAGAATTTGCGTGTGTGTGTGTGTGTGTGTGTGCGTGTGTGTGTGCGTGTGTGTGTGTGTGTGAGTGTATGCCTTTGATTTTATTCCTGGAGAAGTACTTCATTATACCAAGATCTGTAAAACACACACACACACACACACACACACACACACTAGTTCTTTTTACTTTGGTGCCCCCTACTCTTAATTTTTTCCTCTTACTTTATTTTACATTTCCCTAATACATTGCTTTAAGTCACTTCTGAAACAAGACAGTACATAAATACATAATATATTCTTAGCCAAACACTGAAATATTAATACGAACTAATATATAATAAAGAAGACCAATGAGAATATTTGAAATTAGAATTCTCTTTATACTTCTTTGTAAATACTAACTTAGTAGTTTATAACTTAATTGTTAGAGTCATAAGTTTCACTGAGTTGTGTTCAATTGTGCATGCAAGTATATAACATGTAAATGTAATTTTGAAATTTAAAACATATTTTTACTTAGACATACTAATAAATAGCCTTCTTCAAGAAAGTAACAAAATTCTACTTAAGCCAAGAAAAGCATGATCTTCATGGCAAAGGTGCTATTCACAAATATGGACATTGCTAGCCCTTGCTATAGACTTAAGTCAGTATTCAGCCTTTTGCTGTGATATACATAAAAAAAAATAGGAAAAAAGGAAAAGAAAACCAATGAAAGAATGGCAGATGGAGGTAATCTTTTCATTAGTAATTACCAGGCAATTATGGAAGTTATATTTGTCTTATTTAGGTGGGAATTTGGTTTCTTGAGATGACACATAAGTATATAATGGCCAAACCAAAAATTCTGCTTCTTCCCAATCAGTAGTTTTTAGATATATCCTGAACTGGACCAAATGGATTAAACACTTGCTTTTAAAAGTCTCCAATTGTTTAATGTTGACATTTATAGTGGTTGGTGCTTTCGGTTGAGATATTTGATTTTACTAAATACAAATTTAGTTATTAGAAGTTTAGTATAGAGAACAGAATATGAGTTACACAGTTAGGGAGAACTGGGTACACCCCTAGCTGGATAGCTTGCTAGACCTATAACTTTGAAAAATGACTCAAGCTCTATGTCACAGATTTTAATCTATAAAATAGGAGTAGTAAATACCTTATTGGGCTTACTCAAATGATTAAATTAAATAAATTAAGTAATTATATATAATTTTAAATCACATAGTCCTGAGTATATTAGGTGCTCTTCTTTTAACCTATTAAAATTTATTATCGGTTTTTATATATGAGAAAGAGAAATAAACTTTAGTTTAGTACCCATATTACAGTCATCTCTAGGCAAATTTGTTGATGGTGGAAGTTGGTTAAATACTTCTAGCCAAAGTGATAGAATAAAATTAGCATTATCCCACATTTTCTTCTTAGATACCATACAAAATCATCAAGAAAAATAAAAACTGGAAACATAAACATTCTCTGTAATAAAACTGAGGAGTCTGATAATCCACGAAATATGTGGAAGCATTGCCACAAGCAATGAACATCAACAAAGGTGAAGGAGGCTTAAAAAGAAAATGTCAATCCAACAATTCCACTCCTAGTCTAAAAGAATTGAAATCAGATACTCAGATACTTGTACACCAGTATTCAAAATAGCCAAAAGTTGGAAACAGTCTGTTTATCAACACTTAAATGTATAAAGACAATGTGTTGTATACATTCAATGGAATATTCAGCCATAAGAAGAATGAAATTCTGATAGATGCTATGACATGGATGAACCTTGAAAACATGCCAAGTGACATAATCCAGATACAAAAATAAAAATAGTATATGATTCCACTTATGTTAGGTATCTAAAATAGGCACATTTATAGACAAAGAAAAAGAATAGATGTTACCAGTGGTGGTGGTGGGGATAAGAGATTAGGGAGTTCTTTTATGAGTTTAGAATTTCTGTTTGGGATAGTAAAAAAGTTTAAAAAAATGGGTAGTGGTGATGGTTTCATAACACTGTGAATGTGCTTAATGCCACTGATCATACATTTAAAAAATAATTAAAATGGTAAAGTTTATGTTATGTGTGTTTTATCACAGTGAGCAAGAGAAAGAGAAAATACAATGGCTAAGGATCTCAGAAAACTTCACAGTAAACCTCTCCAAGGGGAAGAAAACACTCTTAATCCCCAAACCAAAATTTCATATGCACAATGAAGGGAATAGGATGCATATGCCTGGCAATGGAATCTGTCTGGTTTGGTTCTATGGACCAGAGTAGGAAGGAGAGACTACATTATGGGCAACCTGACAGTTACGTAAATCCACCAGCATAGAGCAGTTAAAGCTAAAAGAATTCACTAAATCCCAAGGAAAATTCCTGCTAATACAAAATACAGCCATGGCATCTTGTCAACATGAATTTTTTTCCAGAATTAGTTGAGAGTGGAAAAAAACCCAACAATGTCTTTGTATTCAAATATAAAGAATCCAAAAGGTATGAGTTGTTCTTACAAGAAAAAGTGAAGGAAGGAAGAAAAACCAATTCCAGATAAATATCACCTACCTTTAAGATATTATTATGGAGCAGATCAAAACTGTGCTCAAATATGCCTATATATATATATTTTTTTAATTAATGATGCAATAGTTGTTATGACACAAAAAGAGTACAAGGCAGACATACAAGCATTCAGGGAAGAGATGGTGAGGACAGTAGGAGAAATGAGCTGAAAATACCGTAAAGAACACAGAAGGCAAGGATGATAAAACTGGAAAAAATAAAATGAGAATAATAAATATTTGACAAAGATTATGGAGAAAATTATAGATCTGGGAAATTTTTAAAAAGAAGATTTGAAATATACATTATAGGAGTCCACAAAAAAGAAAAACAAAACAATGGAACAGAAGAAATATTCAAGAAATAAAAGAAGACTTGAAAGGGCCTACCTAGCAATATTTGGTACCAAACTGTGAACTCTATTAATCCTGTTAAACATCAAATCTAAAGAAATAGCCCTCTTAAAAAATGTTTACGATGTGGGCCTCCAAGGTGGCTCAGCCAGTTAAGCTTCCAACTCTTGATTTTGGCTCCTATCATGATCTCAGGACCCCTGATTGGGGGGGGGGGTCTTCTGTGCTGAGTGGGCGGAGCCTGCCTGGCATTCTTTCTCTCTCCTTCTCTCTCTGCCCCTCCCCTGTTCACACACACACACTCTCTCTCTCTCTCTCTCAAAATAAATAAACATTAAAAGAAATTTAAAAATAGGGGCACCTGGATGGCTCAGTTGGTTAAGCATCCAACTTCAGCTCAGGTTATGATCTCATGGTTTGTGAGTTCACGCCCTGTGCAGGGCTCTGTGCTGACATCTCAGAGCCTGGAGCCTGCATCGGACTCTGTGCCCCTCTCTCTCTCTGCCCCTTCCCAGTTCATGCTCTGTCTTTCTCTCAAAAATAAATAAACATTAAAAAATTATTTAAAAAATTAAAAAAATTAAAAAAAATTTAAAAATAAGAAAATGTTTAAGATGCCAAAAAAGTAAAGAAACAACATGGAGATCTTAATCTTCTTCACAAGAGAATTAAATGTATAAATATATGTGTTGTGGGCATAAAGGTGGGGGTGAAAGGGGGGTGCTACAGTTTTCAAGGAATGAAAACGTGACCTAGGAATTCTGTACTCAACCAAAATCATTCAAGTGTGAAGACATAAATGTTTTCAACATATAAGAAGAAGTCAGAGATATTGCTTTTATAACTCTTTCTTTAAAACAAAAGAGCAGCATAGAATACATTTTCATAACAAAGGATGACTGGAACATTATAGCAGATGAACTGGTAGTGAGTGCTTTATCTATTCGGCAGTGGGTCTAATAAGTAAGTGAAGATACATGCTTATAAAGTGGAATATAAGTAGTTTGAACTGAGATAATCCAGAAATTATATCATTTAAAAGGGGAAACTGGGAGTGGAAGGAAGAGAGATGATGGGAGGGAATAGAAACCTGCTGACTTCCTCATGTTTACTAACAAAAGATCAGGAGATACTATATGAAGTTGATAAATCAATAAGTAGAGGTAAAAATTATGTAGTAGTCAGAGTCCCAGCAGGATGTAGATGATGCACATAAGTGGGATAATTGAGAAGAGCTGACGAACTAAAAACACTACTGTCAGATTATATTCTGGCAGCAGAAAGCAATTAATACATGTAAGATATCAGTAAATTACATAGTCTATTGGAAGATGATAATTCTATGGAAGAAAAAGAGCATAATAATCACTATGAGGAGTGCCAGAGTCAGGAGTAAGTGTGGTCAGGTGAGCTTCATGGAGTAGATGCCATTTGAACAAAATTTTAAAGCCATTGAGGAAGACATGAGAATATTTTAAGGATATCCTAAGAATATTATAAGGAAGAGCTAGTGTAAATATCTGAAGGTAAGAACATGCTTAGAATATTTGAAAAAAATACCAAGGGATCAGTTGAGCTAGAGAAAGGTGAGGAGAGTAGCTAGTAATTAAGTCTGAGAAGGAATGGGGGTTAGATCATGTAGAAACTTCTGAGTAAAATGAGCATTGAAGACTGTGCAGAATAGTGACATGATCTGACTCACTACTTAACAAGGTCACTCTGACTATTATATTTGGATTAGTGTGTAGGAGAGCAGAAATGGAAGCAGGTCCAGTCAGGAGGGCTTTACTATTATCCAAATAAGAAATACCAGTGGCTCTGTTCAGAGTGGTAGTAGCAGAGGTAGTAAGAAGTGATTCTGAAGGTCTGAAGTGTTTTGAAGGCAGAGCAATAGATTTCAGAAAAATAAAGGTAAGTAAGTTAATATGGTAGAAGCTCATTCCATTCATATTTGGGGAAATTCAAATTAAAACTACACTGAGAGGCACCCCCGAGAATAGCAAATGTAGAAGAGACAATCTGAAGTGTGAGTGAAGATGCAAAGCTACTCAAATTCCTATATGCTGGTGGTAGGAGTATAAACTGGTGAGACCACTTTGGAAAACTGCAGCAGAATTTACAAAAGCTGAGTGTATATACACTCTATTACCCAGATATTTTCCTCCTAGATCTATATGTAACAGAGATACAGCTATAGGTCCACCAAAAGACATAAATGAAAATGTTCATAAAATCTCTATTTGTAAAAGTCCCAAGCTGGAAATTTCCCAGTTTGTACCAAAAGTAGAGTATGAACTGTGGAGTAATCACAAAATGTAATACAATAGAGCAATGAAAATGAGAAAACTACATCGATATGCTAAAGTAAGACTGAATTCCCCACGCACAGAATGTTGATTGAGAGAACCCGGACATAAACCGTATTCATCCAGTTTATATAAAAGTCAAAAACAAGTAAAGCTAATCCATAGTGTTAGAAGTCAGGTGAAGGGTACCCTTGGGTGGCGATCAGTGATTGTTCCTGGGGCCTTAAAGGGGTATTCTGGGATTCTCTGTTTTTCTTGATCTGGGTGCAAGTTACATGGAATTGTTCAACTTGTGAAACAAATTCATTGATCCTTTTATGATTTTGTACATTTTCCTGTATATATGCCATACTTTAAAAAGTGAAGATAATGCTTTTCACCTAGGAGAATGGCAGAAAGATTAAAAAGTATTTTGGCTAGGGAATAAGAAGAAAAATTTCTTTTGCAGTGATGGTATGAATGTAAGTTAACACAATCTCTATGGAAGGTGATTTTTATCATATCAGATATCAAAACTAAAAATGCACATATTCCTTATCCCAGAAACTCTACTCCAAAGAATATATTTTTCAGAAACTCTCACATGGACAAAATGATGTGTGTTCAAAGTTACTCATTTCAGGATTGTTTGTATCAGTAAGAAATTGAAACAACCTCAAAGGCCATCAGTAGGCACCTGTGTAAGTAAATTATGGCAACAGATATTCAGTAGAAAATTATGGAGTTATTAAAAAAACCATATATAAGGAAAAGGTATATGCACTGATATGGAACAATTCCCAAGATATATGTTATTAAGTTTTGAAAAAAATAGTATAGGAGGCCTGAATGGCCTTTTCCCATTTATTTCAAAAAAATGCTTGTGTATATACAGGGAAGGATGAATAAGAAATTTATAACATTTAATGCCTCCAGGAAGGAAAATGGGTCATGAACAACTGATAGTAGTAGTAGAAAGACTTTCTACAGTATATCCTGGTGTGTGTGCTGTTGTTGTTGTTTTTGAATAGGTAAATATATCACCTATTCAAAAAAATACAACGTACATGGAAATGAAAAATCAATTCATTAGAGAGGAAAATATACATATGCAACCATAGAATAATTATAAATACAGAGGGAAGTGAATTTCCTTACTCAGATACTATACCAATGCAGTATTCTAAAGTCACACCTTATATCATTAAGTGTGAGATTTAATAAATCGTTGAAGACATTCAGAGAAAGGCAGTTTTATAGTTCCTGCTTAATAGGATATAGAATACCCTTGTGAGTTTATTTATTGAACTATGTCATTGTCAATTTAAGATCATGTCTACTTCTTTATTCATTGAATTGAAAAGAAAATAGATTATCTATCATACAGTCAATTTACACTTGCCTTTCCGTTTTCCAGTTTTTTCATAATTTAAAAGAAATACTACAGAGACATGCTCTTCAAGAGTAGCTATGTTTATAAAGTATTTTATGTCTGGATGAAAAAGCAAAAATGCTTTAGTTCCAACTCTTTGCTTATATTCTTGAGTTAACAGCCTTTTGTTATTTCAGCAAAATATAGATAGAGCTAATATTTTTGTAACCTGAAAGATTTTACGAGACTCAGTTATTTTGTTCCTAATTAAAAGAACAATTGGATGTTCAATGAATATCTTCTGTTAATATGGAAATATGTTTAACAGAAAGGCTAGCAACCTTATTTCAATGATTTATTAATATGATATATTTTTTCTCTCATGTTTGGCAATGTGGTATGATTTATATCTAAATTCAAATAGTCAGGAAAATTTTATCTTACCACAGTATATATACCCCAAATTAATATATTTTTGATATATATTTTTCAAAATGGAGGAGTAAATATAGCTTTTATACAATATTTTAAAATAGTGACATATTTAGTCTTCACATAAATTTTATATCTACACCAAAATATTGAATGAAGAATTATGTGAGAGTTTGACAAAATCATTCTACTAAATGCAACCAATATTTATTGAGAATCTAATCTGTCTGCTAGAAACCACAGGATGTATAAAAGAACTATGGGGTCATAAAAATTCCTTGACTGGTTTCTAAAGATACAGAACAATAAGATACAATCTCTGTCTGGAAGAAGCTTACTTCACTTTGGATATTCATATGTATATTTTATATGTATATATATGCATATATGTACGTGTGTATATATACACACGTACATATATGCATATATATACATATGTAATAAATTACATGTGAGTTGTGCAGACAACAAATATTGCATGAGAATTCGTGAGACACAAGGACCTATCAGTCAGGAAGGAAGTTGGAAAGCTGACAGGACTACAAAGAATCCCGAAAAAATCTAGCTTATTAAATAACCTTTTCTGAATTCTACTCTATTGTGAGTCCACTATGTGTTTTATTACAGAAAATTCACATAGTTGCAAACAATAAATGTCTGTTGAATAAGTAGCTGAATTAATTTTTCTGATTTTAAAGAACTCCTAAATTGCCATGGACATAACATTTTCATAATTAATAAAGCATAAGAAATGATACTATAATACATTATATAGATAGTAAACAAAGAACTTGTATAGTACTTAGCAAATAGTGAGGAATGAATGAATTATTTATTTTTATTATTTTATTTTATTCTATTTACTCTATTATATGTATTTTATTTTTTGTATGTTATTGGAATATAAATATTTGTTATTGAGGCATAAGTACCTAGAGATAGTGGTATCTTCAGAGCCAGCTCCATAACTCTAAATTAGGTCATATGGTCCTAAAATACATCATAGAAACCAACAAAGGCCACAAATCAGAACTTACCCCCTACCTCTAGAACCTGTTGTTAAACTTGTTTAACACAGCATAGTAAACACCGTTTAATGCAGCATCCCACTGTGTAGGGGATAGGTGAAAATGCATTTCCTTGTATAAAATGTATAGTCTAGTTGACATTCATTGAACATAACTCTGCCATCCTAAACTTAGATATTATCCCAGCCTTTTTGCCTGCCTCTATGTCACTGAATTAGTGGTATGTAAAGAAAATTGCATTTTCTAATGTATACTAATAAGGTTCTTCAAAATTTCTTTTTGTAGTCCACATGTGGCAGAACAAAATGTGTTGTTCCTTAGGGACAGTATCCAAATGACTAGAAAAACATGGATGGGTAAGAGATAGAGAAGGGGAGGAGTTGAAATTGGAGAAATAATACTAAAAAAATACTATTCAACAACTCATTCATTTCAAATGTAATTATCGAATACAAAACTGGACAGCAGGTACTGTTCTACTTATTGTCAATGCAGTGATGAACTAAAATAAATACATTTGGTTTTCATGGAGCTAATAGCCTTTTCAAAGTGGAAAGGCAGCTATAAAATGTTAGGTTTATACATATTGTGGTTCTCTGATCAAAGATGTAGATCATAACAGATTGTAACATTATTTTACAATGCTATTTTAAGCAGGGACAGGAGCTTTCTTTTATGAGATAAAGTATCTTTTGACCATCAATGGATTGCTGAAATCAGACTCTTACTTATGTCTTGTAATGCCTCTTGTCTTTGTCTTCTTCATCTTTGTCTTTCCTTCTCCTCTTCTTCCTCCTCCTCCTTTTTCTTTTTCTTGTCCTTTATGAGCATGTAGGTTAAAAGTTGTAAGAAGCTTCACTGGGGACTACTGGATAAGTGAATTGACATTTATTGGATATGACTCTGCCATCCTAAAATATGATATTCTCCAATTAGGAGTCTTCCCTTCTTTTTTAAAAGAGTGCTTTATTTCAAGAAGTGTTTATACCTTGGGTTGCAATATTCATTCAGTCCTAGCTCTAATTTTTTTTCTTCATAGAACACTTACCACTTGTTAGGAAAATGTACCTCACTTTACTATTCCTTTTGACTTTATTTATTGGTATGACTGTATTTTCTTTATCTTGTTTAAACATTGTGCATCAACTTGAACCCTAACCCCACTATCTAAAGCAGAGGTATTTTGGACTCATAACAGGTCCTGGATCCATTTGAGGAAAAATGTTTTTGCCAAGATTAGTATAATGATATTTGTACTCATCCCTTATGTCAAACTTTTCCTTCTGGGAAGATTGATAATATGATAGTCTCCTAAGATTGCTTCTAGTCAAATGTCCCACAGAACAACCTAGAGGTGCCTCAAATTCCAAAGACTCAGGTAATAAACCAGAGAATTTATTTGCTTTGGGTGGTAGAAGCAGATAATGTATTGGCTTACAGTTTCCTTTAACAAGCATTCTATTAGAGTGGATAATGGGGTTGGATGGGAAGCATCTACTGGTCCCATCAGTGAAATAGGAATGCTTTCAATTTTAATGTACCTTTTTCTTTGGAAAGAAGGTTTTCTGGTATTGTCTTCAAAAACTAAAATAAATTCTTACCAACTTGAAATTTACAGTAATTAAACAGGAAAACTATAAACCAAAAGTTATCATTTAGGAAAATTCATATATTCATGGTATATTTAATATAACTATATAATTAATTTTATACTGTAGCCATCAAAAATCTATCCAGTTTCCTTTATGTGTCCTTTTTTTAATTAGAGACTTCTTTTTTTTTAATTTTTTTTAACGTTTATTTATTTTTGAGACAGAGAGAGACAAAGCATGAACGGGGGAGGGTCAGAGAGAGGGAGACACAGAATCTGAAACAGGCTCCAGGCTCTGAGCTGTCAGCACAGAGCCCGACACGGGGCTCAAACTCACGGACCGCGAGATCATGACCTAGGCCAAAGTCGGCTGCTTAACCGACTGAGCCACCCAGGCGCCCCGATTAGGGACTTCTTAAAGTGCAGTTGGGAGGTTGACCATTTTTAAGTGCCATATATTATTTGCTTAAGCAATTTAATCCCTACATGTGAAATTTTCTTTCCAAGTAAAGTATATGAATATGAATATATAACGACATATCATGATTTTAACTAATGCTATATACTCAAAATCTTTTTATATGTATGTTATAGTTCCAAAATTTTGTTTTGAATCATGATCTTTATAGTACAAACTTAACTTCTTTAATATCAGTATAGATGTATTGATTACTTGGTTAAATTATTCACTAAAAGATATTTGGGGGGGCAGCTATATGGCAAGCATTGTGATAAGGCTACAGATGTCTGAAGGTTGCCACCCTCCAATATATTCCAGTTCTATAGGAAAAATAGCTATGTAATCTAATTATAATCAACATAAAGGTATTCAGAAAAAAAAAGGGGGGGTGAGGGCTACAGGAGCAGTGGAGAGAGCACTAATTTCAGTTTTTGGCATAGAGAAAGCGTTCTTAATGTAAGCCTTCGTAATGTAAAATCAGGAAAGAAGGGAGGAAAGTATATTCCACATAAGGGGGAAGATAATTCTGCACAGAAGGAAATATATGTCCACAGTTAGGGTTGGGTGGAAGAGTGTGTGGTATGTTCCAGAAACTACCAAGTCCTGTACTCAGTGTGACTAGGGTGCAGAATGCATGTGAGCAGAAAAATGAGACAGGAAAACTCGACAAGAGGGTCTTATATGCAGTTCTAAAGAGCTTTGATTCACATCTATAGTATGGGACTGGGGAGACACTGAAGAGTGTAAAATCTATGAATGAAACTACATTTCCTAGTTTAGTAGCAAAGAAGAGAACAGACAGAACTTTGGTGAGATGCAATGTAAGGAGGCCAGGCCCATTGCTATTATAAGAGTGTTGGTGAGAGGCTTTGGGGACCTGAACTCAAGCAGTTGTGGTGATAAGGACAGGAATAGAAGTTTGAGAAGTATTTAGAAGGTAAATATAAGGTAAGTTATAATTATAAGTAGATAAAGTAGATGCTCACATATTAATGTGTGTACACATTCATTCAGTCACTTCACAATTGTCAATTGATCACTATAAAAAACCATCATGAGTCAGTCACAGCTCCTCTTATTAGCCAAATTACAGCCCAGAAATGGAGGAATGGCATATTTAAATACTAAAAAGAAAAGTAAATGATGGCTAATGTCTCACCAATGAGAAACATGACAAATAACGTGTGAAGAGACAAAACTTGGATGTAGACTACTGTATATATTACTAGCTCATCATTATGTGTAATGAGACATTGATTTAAGATGTCAAATATCAGCATATGACCCACAGGCTAATTCATTCTAGGAAGATGATTTACTGACTAAATACAGGTATAGTTTAGATGTTAAGTGAATATTTTATACCGTTTAGGAGATGGCATTATTAAACTTAAAAAAATATTTATTAAAATTTCTCTACCTTGAGAGTTTGTGGTGACATGCAGAAAATGGAAGGTATTCCAGATTGGGGAACAATTTGAGCAAATAGGTGAAAATGAGATGGTCTGCATGACCAGAATTAAAATTGAACTTTAGGGAGGAATGGTTCTTAGGAAACATGGATCTTAGTCCCATGTTCGGCAGCTTATTATAAAACATAAGCTGTTAACAAGGACAAAAGAAGAGGTAAGGATAAAACAAATATTTATCAGTATTTAGAAACTAATTCTTAAAGGAAATAAAATATGCTTTTTTAAAAGCAAGGGATTATACCACTTACTAAACATTTGACCTTGGATGAGGTGCTTAAGCTTTCTGTGTCTAAATTTTATCTGTAAAGATAATAATAACACCTACTGTTTAGAGTTGTTAATAAAATACTCAGTATGTGTATAAATGTACAAATGTATAAAGTATAAAGTACTCAGAACAGAAATCTATAAGTACTGACTGTATTGTATACAACATGATAGACAGTTTTGTATGGTTGAAAGCTTATAACCCATAGCATATGGTAAGTTCTCAAGAAATATTTTCAGAAGCAAAATGAAGAAATGCTTTAAAAAGAAAAATGTGAACTTTAATTTCTGCTCTATCATTTACTGTGTGTGAACCTGAAAAAAATGGATTAGCTATTAATTTATTAGATAAACTCTTGTTGAATATTTTATCCTGTGCCAGACACAATAGCAAATGAGGCAGACTTGTTCTTTTTTTATGCAGAATTTCCCTTAGAGGAAGAGACAACTAAAAGCATGTAAACAAATACATAAAAATAATAATTTCAATTATGATAAGCACCTCAATTCCCTTATCTGCAAATGGAACATAAAAATACTTTTTAAAGTCATTACAGTGATTATAAAAAGTATGCATAAAAGCACTTGCATAGTGCCTGGCATAGACTGTAGAGAAGTGCTGAATGACTTATTAGAAGCTGTATTAGTTCAATAAGCATAGCATGATTTCAGCATTTCAGAAGCTGATGGTCTAGTGCAGTGGTCAGCAAACTACAACACGGGCTAGCCAACTGTGTGTTTTATTTTATAAAGTGTTATTGGAAAATGGCCATACTTATTTGTTTACATATTGTCCACAGCTGCTTTCTTTTTTAAAAAAAAATATAATTTATTGTCACATTAGCTAACGTACAGAGTATACAGTGTGCTCTTGGCTTCAGGAGTAGATTTCCATGATTCATCACTTACATACAACACCCAGTGCTCATCCCAACAAGTACCCTCCTCAATGCCCATCACCTGTATTCCCTCCCCCGCCAACCCTCAGTTTATTCTCTGTATGTAAGAGTCTCTTATGGTTTGACTCCCTCTCAGTTTGTAACTATTTTTTCCCCTTCCCTTCCCCCATGGTCTTCCATTAAGCTTCTCAAATTCCACATATGAGTGAGAACATATGATATCTGTCTTTCTTTGACTGACTTATTTCACTTAGCATAATACCCTCCAGTTCCATCCACATTGTTACAAATGGCAAGATTTCATTCTTTCTCATTGCCTAGTAGTATTCCATTGTGTGTGTGTGTGTGTGTGTGTGTGTGTGAGCACACGCGTGTGCACACACAATCTTTATCCATTCATCAATTGATGGAAATTTGGGCTCTTTCCATAATTTGGCTATTGTTGATAGTGCTGCTATAAACATTGGGGTACATGTGCTCCTATGAATCAACACTCCTGTAATCTTTGGATAAATTCCTAGTAGTGCTATTGTTGGGTCATAGGGTAATTCTACTTTTAATTTTTTGAAGAACCTCCACACTGTTTTCCAGAGTAGCTGCACCAGTTTGCATTCCCACCAACAGTGCAAGGGGGTTCCCCTTTCTCCACATCCTTGTCAACATATGTTGTTTCCTGAGTTGTTAATTTTTACAGCAGCTTTCTCACTAAGAAGGCAGAGTTGAGTAGTTGTGATAAAGATTATATGATCCCTAAACCATATTTAAATGTTTACTATCTGGGCTTTATAATATATATATATATATATATATATATATATATATATATATATATATATATATATATAACACTGGTATATATGCTAGTTAGGTCATGCTTACCAAAAATTGTGTCTAAGATGCATATGATGCACCTGGTGATGGATATAAATGTTTAGGATTGTGAAAAGGGAGAAATTGATCCTAACTGGGGTTATCAGAAAAACCTTCCTAGGGAAGAAAACATTTTAACTAGACCTTGAAGGATAAATAAGAATTCAGGAGGTGGAAATTGCTGGGGAGAGGGCATTCTAGGCAAATTTCTGTATGAAGGAAGACCTCGATAGAAGCATAATATTTGATGAGCACCACATTTCAGAAAATGATTGGATACAAAGATGAAAGGCATGGTAGGATAAAAGTTGAGAAATATTTTGAAAACCAGAACAATGTATTTGAACTTAAAGCAATTAAAAGTCACTGAAAATTTCTGAGCATGAGAATGACATAATCAGTATTTTAAAGATATTCATTTGTCAGTTGGTATGCAAAATTAATTGAAGCAGAGATAATGAAAAAATGTCAGCCATCAATAAGTGAATAAAAAGAATTGCACAGACATAAGATAATGAGGGCTGGCACTAGGATGATAGATGGAAAAGGAAAAGAAGACTATGTCTATTGCTGAAGTTACTCTGACAGATTGAGGATGCAGGGTGGAATATCAGGGGGCAGAATGAAAACTGGTATATGCCATCAGCAGCAATAGTGGTGAGAGTTGATAAAAATGATGAACAATGTCAAAGTCAGGAGAGAATCCAAGATCATGTGGACTAAGAAAAGATCAATGGGTTTCAGTATGTAGGAAGTCAATTGCCTCCAGAATGATGGTGGCATGATGTGAGATGGTGTGAGATTATGACTTAAAGAGATGGTGTACTTGACAAAAGAGGGAACAGCAAATAAATAATAAGATGGTGATAATAGAACCTGTCTCACTATCATTAAAGGCTTACTTTGTGCCAGGTGATGTTTTAAGCACTTCAGGACACCATTTTACTTCATTTATATAATGACTCTATGAAGAGTCACTATTATTATCATTCCTGTTTTACAGATAAAGAAATTAAAGCTTCTCATGATTAAATTGCCTCAGGCTTTCACATTTAGTTAATAATGAAGTTTGAACACAGGTTGTATGACATGAAAGCCTGTTGCTTAACCACACAACTGCAATGCATCTCTCAAGAAAAATAAAAGTATGATGAATCAAAGCAACAATGCTTTTAAATTTCTTATTTGTTATTGAAATATTGAAATAATTTCTTATTTGTTATTGAAATATTGAATTCAATATTCAAAATATTGAAATATTTTGCCTTTTGGTAAGGGTTACATGACTACTATTTAGAATTAAATCTTCACGGTGGCAGAAGAGGGGATGTTTAAGTTAGAATGCAACAACTACTTATCAAAAATACAGCATAATGTTACTTTAATTAGTTTTTTTCTAAGTGTTGGGAGGCAAGTAACTACCCAAGGCTAGGCTGGTTTGTGGTTGAACAGCAGGATCCTGTAGCTACTACTGTAATGATGGCTTCCAGTCCCTCAGCTTCCCGACTGCAGCAAAGGTAGCAGCTCTTTGTGGGCCAGTTCTGCAGTGCTGTTCTGTGAGTCATTCCTAGAAATTCAGCCTAGAGCCTGTCAGACTCAACGTTAGCTCTCCCAACAATTGTGTAAGCACCAAATTCCATCTGTTAAATCCTTTTCTATTTAATTTAGCTGGAGTGATTTCTGTTGTATGAACCCTAATCTATTCTAGACAGTATTGAAGCAGTAAAGTTAGCAAGCATGGGACTGATAACACTAAAGTTCCAGAAATTTCTCCAAAACATCTTTTTTTAAGCTGCCCTTGCCAAACAAAAGGAGTACAACATAAGTCAAGGGCTAGATTACAAGTGGTGTTTCCAAACTGACAAATGGGAAGAGAGAGAGAGAGAAAAAAAAAAAAAGAAAACAGTGACCAAAAGATAAAATTTCTCAGGCTAAAATCTTTGTCTTTGTATGTAGTTTACTCATTCTCATGGAATTGACCACAATCAAATATTCTTGATGCCTCTAGGATTTTAAGGACACTGTGTTGCCAAAAAATGTGCCCAATAATAGTCTGTGACTATTCCAAACCTATAGAAATCCTTGAACTCCTGATCCTGATCCTACCAACAGGAACAAGGTGTGGATGTAGATACTGTGCAATTCCTAGAAGGGCAGCCTCTGCAGAGCCCATCTAAGATAAGATAGTTGGAGATTTTTTATAGTTTCTATTTTTGCTCTTGATTTTCAGTTGAATTATATTATCATCTGATAATGCACTCTGTGCTATTTCAAATTTGAAATTAAATTACTTTTTCTTTGAGTTTAATACATAGTCCATCTTAATAACTGTTCCGTGGATGAGTTCCTTTTTTACTACATATATTAATAGATCTATACCCATTCAACTTTATCAATACCTTTGTTAAAATCCCTTCTATTCTTACTAATATTTTTGTCTGTGTAATCTAACATGAAGTAAAAGAAATACATTTCTGTATATTATTATCTATCTATTCATGTACTTCTTGAAGATACGGCTTTCAGTATTTTGGTTCTATGATATTTAAATATTCATGACAACCATGTCCTCATTGTGGATTTGTGAATTATAAAGTGGTACTTTCTATATCATTCAGTTTTCCTTGAATTCAAATTTGTCTCATACAAATTTTTTTAAAGCTTTAAATAGACATTCAGTTGGTCTGATTGACAAATCATGAAATTTAACAGATAGTTGATGGGCAAAAATAACCCTCCTACACTGTAATATAACCTACTACATTCATATTAGGTCTATGTATTTCTGAAGTGAGAGTCCAGGAAGGGGGAGAATTGATGTCTGCTAATGGAAAAGAATGAATCTAATGAGAAAATAAACTTTGCTTTTCATTCTTCATAAAGTACACTAACAGATACCAACAAGGGCTATGAAAAGAAATAAAATTCACTTAAAAAAGAGCCCCTCACTCCCCCCCACCAATAGTCTTATTCTTCCTTATTTTTCCTGGTAATTCTGTTCAATCTAAAGTTTCTAGGTAGAAATATGATAATATCATACAGGGGTCATAAATTATTTGTATTAGTTTACATATTTTTCTCATTTATAAGGGTATAATTTTGGAAATTAGAATTCACTGAGTGTACTTTAATTCTCAATATTTAATTCTTTCAAAACCCTAGCTAAAATTTCATTAAGTAATTATCCTTCCATTTAGTTAACATAATAGATTCAAGCACTTTATTAGGGCTTTTATGCAGTAAAAGTGTTATTTTCGAACACACTTAAGATCCACATAACAGACTTGTCATAGCTTTGCTGAATGTTTTCCTCAATCTCAATGAAAATTTTAAAATTTAACCATTCACCACTACTGTTGCCTTAACAGTTCTTAGAGGTCTTAAATAACCACTGTGAAGTGAAAACACCTTGAAGGGCAAGTAATCTACAATCTAAAATGATAGCTGTGATTGGGCTTGTTTGGCTAATCACTGGGTATAGCTATCATTTAGATCAAATCAGAATCTCCTTTTTTAAAATCTGTTTTATTGGACTAAAACTTCCTTTACATTAATTATGGCATACTTAGCTATCAGATTAGAAGATTTTTTTTTTACATTTGGGAAAGTTCTTATCTTTGAGGGACACCCCACTGCAATTATAATAGACACACTTAAAGAAGCAAAGAGATGTTGTAGCAGATCCCCTATTGAACCTAGTAAAGTTCTAACACTTTTCAAAACCTGAAGATGCATCCACCGTGATAAGCCCATTCCAAATATTTTAGCCCAATTGATCTCTCTTCCACTAGAATTCCTGTAGTATCTGGATTTATGACCATCCCTATATTGGTGACATCATCATTTGGTCTTGTATTTCACATGGCTTATTTGTAAGTCTACTCATATCCTACTGATTGGTTTCACCTCCTGTTTGTGTTTCTTCTTTTACACTTTCAACACCATGTCACCCCACATATCTTTGTCTATTACCGGTCCATTCCTGTCACCTACAATGGCCTGTTCTTCTTTTAGGTCCATTCCAGCCTTTATGAACAGATATTTAGAATATTTTTTTTCTCCTTGAATTCTGATTATCATCATGGGATTGGCTGTGAGGAGTCCAGAATGATTCTGGCTATAGTAGTTACCCAGACCCCTTCAGAATTTTTTAAAGGTATGCTGTTTACATGCAAAAATACTGGTTCACTCACACTGTTCTGTGTTACCTTTTGAAGTTTTTCTTCCATTTTTTTGAGCTTTATACTTGGTACTCTAAATACTCTGTTAAACTCAGTTTCTCTGCATAATAGCAATCCAGCTCCAGTAAACCTTGCTTCTGTCTTTATGTTCTTCATATCTGCTTCTCAAGGCTTTACATTCTCACTGGATAATTATTTGGCCATACACTCCTTTGAGGGGCTCTCCTCTAGAGCATAGGTCACAGGTCGGTGACCTCAGTGCTCAGATATTATTTCAAACTGAATTGGCTCTCCTAATCTGGCCTTACCCAGACTGACTTTTACCTTCCAAAAGAAAAAATGAAGTTTTGTTTCTTTTTCACACATACACTTGAAATATACAACTGTACACAGAAACTGTTTCTTGGAAGAGGCTGAGGATTAAAAAACTACTTCTAAGACAGTAAATATTGCTTCATGTAAGTGAATAATGAATGTATTTTTGTTTGTTTCTAATATTCCAATAACAAAATTTTTTTAAATTTTAATTCCTGTATAGTTAACATGCAATATTATATCAGTTTCAAACGTACAATATAGTGATTCAA
Source organism: Neofelis nebulosa (assembly GCF_028018385.1). Taxonomy (NCBI): domain Eukaryota; kingdom Metazoa; phylum Chordata; class Mammalia; order Carnivora; family Felidae; genus Neofelis; species Neofelis nebulosa. Next base: position 164,882,347 of record NC_080783.1, on the reverse strand, counting down.
CAATTCCATACAGTACTTAGTGCTCATCATGATAAATGTACTCTTAATCCCCTTTACTTATTTCCCCATTCTCCACCCACCTCCCTTCTGGTAACCATCAGTTTCCTCTCTGTAGTTAAGAGTGTGTTTTTGATTTGTCTCTTTGTCCCTTTGTTCATTTGTTTTGCTTCTTAAATTCCACATAGGGGTGCAATCATATGGTATTTGTCTTTCACTGACTGACTATTTCACTTAACATTATACTCTCTAGCTCCATCTGTGTTCTTGCAAATGCCAAGATTGCATTCTTTTTTATGACTGAGTGATGTCTATATATATATATATATATATATATATATATATATATATAAAATAAAGTATAAATATATATAAATAAAGTATTATATATATATATACATAAAATAAAGAATGCTACAATAAACATAGAGATCCATATATCTTTTCAAATAGGTGTTTTTTTATTCTTTAGGTAAACAGTAGAGGAATTACTGTATCATATGGGAATTCTATGTTTAAGTTTTGAGGACCTTACATACTGTTTTCCACAGTGGCTGCACCATTTTGCATTCCCACCAACAGTACACAAGGGTTACCTTTTCCCTTCATCCTCGCCAACACTTGTTGTTTCTTACGTTGTTGATTTCAGCCATTCTGATAGGTGTGAGGTGATATTTCTTTGTGGTTTTGATTTGTATTTCCCTAATGATGAGTAATGTTGAGCATCTTTTCATGTGTCTCTTGGCCATCTGTAAGTCTTCTTTGGAGAAATATCTGTTCATGTCTTCTGCCCATTTTTAAAAATTTGATTATTATTTGGCTTTTGGTGTTGAGTTGTATAATTCTTTATATATTTTGGGGGTGCCTTTATATATTTTGGAGGTGCACGTAAGCTCAGTCGGTTAGGTGTTTTACTTCAGTTTAAGTCATGATCTCACGGGCTTATTTCTGGACTCTCCATTTTCTTCCATTGACCTATGTGTCTGTTTTTGTGCCAATACCATACTGTTTTGATTGCTATAGCTTTGTAGTATATCTCAAAATCTGGGATTTCAATCCAGTTTGTTTTTCTCTTTCAAGATTGCTTTGGTTGCTTGGGGTCTTTTGTGGTTCCATAAAAATTTTAGGGTTATTTGGTCTAATTCTGTGAAAAATTCTATTGGTATTTTGATAGGGATTACATGAAGTATGTAGATTGCTTTGGGTAATAGGGACATTTATAATATTTGTTCTTCAAATCCATGAGCATGGCATATCTTTCCATTTGTTTGTGTTGTCTTCAATTTCTTTCATCAATGTTTTATTGTTTTCAGAGTACAGGTCTTTCACCTCCTTGGTTAAGTTTATTCCTAGGTATTTTATTCTTTTTGGTACAATTACAAATGGGATGATTTTTAATTTCTCTTTCGGCTACTTAATTATTAGTATAAAGAAAAGCAATGGATTTCTGTATGTCAATTTTGTATCCTATAACCTTATTGAATTCATTTATCATTTCTAGTAGTTTTTTGGTGGAATCTTTAGGGTTTTCTGTATATAGTATCATATCATCTACAAATAGTCAAAGTTTTCCTTCTTCTTTACCAATTTGGCTGCCTTTTATTTCATTTTCTTGTCTGATTGCTATGGTTATGACTATGTTGAATAAAAGTGGTGAAAGTGGACATCCTTGTGTTGTTTCTAACCTTAGGGGAAAAGCTCTCAGTTTTTCACCATTGAGAATAATGTTAGCTGTGGGTTTATTATATATAGCCTTTATTATGTTGGGGTATGTTCCCTCCATAAACCTACTTTGTTGAGGGCTTTTATCATGAATGGATGTTGTACTTTGCCAAATGCTTTTTCTGCATCTATTGAAATGATCACATGGTTTTTATCGTTTTTCTTGATGTGATTGACTAACACATTTGTAAAAGAACTTTACATTCACTTTTACATAGCAATATGTAAAATTCTAATTCATTGGTTACCTGTAGAGACACAATCAAGTATTGTCTTTATTTGTATATTTGTTAAGTGCAGACCTTGAAAATTTCTTCCTGTACCAATTGACTCCTGAATGTCAACTTTATAAAGAAAAAATTCACATCTACTTGCATAGTTTTCAATAGCATAAGAGCAAGGTTTACTGGATGATTTTTTGTTTGTTTTGTTTTTTAAGTAAGAATTAAATTGTTAAGCTTCTTGTCATGTTTAATCCTAGCGAGATTCAAAGGTGAAACTGATAACTTCTTGAGAAAATCTTTAAATTAATCAGCTACACAAGACATTGTCAATCAGTATCTGGATATAATTGGTCCCTGTATTTCTTTCTTACTAGCCATGGCCATTAGGATCTAAAGTAAAATGATAGGGACTGCTATAGTAAAAAGCAGGGACTGCTTTTCTCACAGAAACTTGGGAAAATTTATTAGCTATTAGAAGTCATAATATTCAATCCAAATCTAACTGAAAGAAAGAAATTTCACCAAGTTTTTGAGTTTCAGTGTTACAGTCTTCTCCAGTGTTTCTTCAATTTTTGTTCCTTCTTCTACAGTCACCAGAGCAGAAGAAAAAAATTAATGTCTTTATCTTTTATCTGAAATCACATGGTCCAATTTTTTATATTCTAGCACCAATTTCATCCATGTGGCTTTAAAATGTTTAAATATTACAAAATTAGAAAACTTAGTTCTTCTCAAAGAACTATAAAATATTTTAGGCCAGAAATATGTGATAAATAGAAAAAGTCTTTTAAAATTATTATTTAACAGAATAGGAAAAATGAAGAGACTAATCATTTATGGTTATTACTCATTGAGAAGATAATGGTACATCTTGGTTATAAACAGAAGGAATTATTTCCTGCATATCTGTTTAGTATTGTTAGCACTAGGCATCTAAAACCTGTAAGGAAGGCAAAAAAATTCATATCTTTTCAGTGTCACACTGAAGTGTTGCTTAAAGTAATAATATAGCAGTAAATTTCTTAGGAGAATGGGAGAATATATGGCCGTTTGACATTGTTATTTATTATTTATTAAGAGTTTAGACCGTGAAATTACATGTAGACTTGGAAATTTTTATATTGTGGAGATGTGAATAATTTCTTTTGTAAAAAAACTCAACCCTAGAGGCAAACTGTATGATATTTACCAGTTAAAAAAATCTAACATAGTAATCTTTTCTAAAATTTCTTTAATAAAGTGTCGCTTAAATATCCAATTCCTAAAATAACCTTCAAGTTACTTTGACTATCATATTGGTCCTTTATCAGTTATTGAGTGAAATAAATTTTGGATACATGTTCATTCTATATGAGGGTCATGATTGTACCATTTGGATATTATTCTTTTTTAGTACATCTCAAATCTTCTTGAATTCTAGATCTTTTCTGCAAATAATCTTAAGCCCCTATGGCAAGTGTTTCTGAAAACTGAACTCATTAATTGTCTGCAGTTGATGAAATAGAAAGGATTCTCTAGAATGGTGAAAAGAAGACCCCTTCTGTGGGTGTGCTTTGTCTTAGTTTAGTTAAACACTAATTTAGTCTTATTTCCTGGGCTTCCCAGTAGAGCAACCATCTACTCAGAGCAGGATAGAGGTGTTGGGGAGGAAAAATTTTGCTCTATCCTTCAAGATTCTTCCAGTTGTTCTAAGAAATAAATTGACATGAAACAGATTAACAGGAGGAAAAAATAAACAGTTTAACTATATGTGCATGGATGTCCAATAATAAAACTGAGACCTAGAGAAATTATCAAGGCAGTTTTTATACTGTTTAGGCAAAAAGACAATGAAACTATGAGGAATTGGCATGACAAAGAAAACTTAACTTTGGGAGCTTCAATTTGTAAGGAATTCTAAATGGAATTTGGGTTAGAGTAATCAATTAGTAAAAAGTAACAGGTTTGTTTATACAGCCTTCTTGGCTTTGAATTCCCCATCTCAGGTAATCAGTATGTTTCATTACTTCCTGGTATAGAGAACGTATCTTTCACGTGGGAGATTTATTTCCTGCTCTCTGAAGACAAAGGGGGGGTCAGAGTGTTTCATTTGCACTGGCTATTTCTTAGGTATCTTTTATTTCAAAATAATCAAAATGCCAAAGAAGCACTTTTGAGGGTGGCCTATCCTTGGCCTGTACTGAAGTAAATAGCTGACAAAACTCTCACAAGTTCAAACTAGATGATCATTAATGTGGTTTCCAGGCCATCTCTAACTGCCAGTTTCCTGCTGGGTTTCTACCTAAATGCTGTTTTGAATATTGTTTTGTTAACATTTCTTGCCTAAGCAGGTCCTTTGATTTTACTCTCTGGACCCTTACCTCCCACTGTACACACACCTTGCTGTTGGGGCTGGCCAATTAACTGGGGTGCTAAAGGAAAACCAAAAGATCATAACACAGTTATTAGATTTTGTTGTATTTTGTAAATAGAAAAGTTTCAATAGAAAGCAAAACCATTCAAGTAAGTAAACAGCAGGTGAATACAGGCTTCTTGTGTGAAATGGTTTTAGAAATAAGCAGGTACCTTTATTTTCTACATTCAAGATAAAAAAAAAATTGAGAATAGAAATCAAAGAGCCAACGTCATTATTGCAAATTTCCCAGGGGTCAGAGAAAATAGACTACAAATTTGATGCTGTGGACACTTGATATGGCCACTGTGTTGACTTCAAACAGCAAAGAGGGTCTGATGGAAGCTAAAGTTGTTCTGTTTGCAAGTTCTAAAAGTTGTTTCTCAACCAGCATATTAAAGCTGTGACAAACTTTGAAAAATCCAGAGTAATAATATACATGGACTAGAAATATATCCTTTTCTGTGTGATCTAGGTTGTTTTTATCTTTCCATTACGAAATAGAAGCAGTTAATAGTTGACATTTCTTGGAATTTTTCTTTCCCAGGAAAAATTTTTATTGTTATTATTTGTATTTCAATGCTCTGCTATAACCATGTATTTTTATATCTATTTATTTGTTTAAGTTTCTTTATTTATTTTGAGAGAGAGAGAGGGTGTACAAGTGGGGTAGGGGCAGAGAGAGAGGGAGAGAGAATTCCAAGCAGGCTCCATGCTGACATATCACAGAGCCTGACACAGGGCTCAAACCCATGAACTGTGAGATTATGACCCGAGCCAAAATCAAGAGTTGGACGCTTGCTTGACTGAGCCACCCAGGAACCCCAGTAACCATTTATCTTAATAGTTAGCAGCATGACACAAAATGACCAAATAAAACATTTGACTTACTGGACTAGTTAATTTCATATAACTGCAAATCTGGTGAAGCAAGCAGGCTAAGTTTGGGTAGGAAGATTGTGAGACATTTTTACTTTTTGTTTGTTTATAAAATGTATTGATTCACTGTGATTTAGGGACCAAAGATATTAACTGTATATGACATCAAAATAACAAACTGAAATTGTGATATTTCATTTCTAATCAATCAAACTATTTTTTTATAGACCAAAGGCTTGATTGGCTTAGTTGAATTTTTTTTTCAAGAATGTAATCAAATCATTTTATGTGTTGGTGTGTACCTAAAAAAAATAGGATGAAATTCCTGAACTTATTCAAGAGATTTGACTTTATGCATGCAGACATCTCTGAGGGAACTCAGCAGGAAATCCAGCATCTGCTACAGCGACTGGAGAAATCCCTTGGTTCCCAAACTGCCTCTATCTTAATTTCCTGTCCTCTTTTTTGTTAGCTTATTTAACCTGCAATTTTATAATTAAAGTACAACATTTTCAGCTCACTGAAAATAACCGTATTCAACCTCTTTTCCCCTCACGTGGGTCCTGGAGCCCTAGTGATTTGCAACATGTTATAGGAATCTCTCTCTCTCTCTCTTTCTCTGAATTTTTGCATTCTACACAGACTTTTACAAATTGAATGCCTCACTTTACAAACACAAAAGTGAAAAGGATGTGACTACTGGTATGATGTTTGAGTCAAATGGCCTGGGCCTGATTCCTTGGACCTAAAAAGATAACACCTGTGAAGATTTTTTGTGTGGCAATCTGTTTAACCCTATATAATGCCAGACCTGACAAAGAGGAGGCCATAGACCTCTTTTTTAATTTGGAAAACTACACACGAAAATGAAGTCCAAATTCTAGCTTTAGTGTGACTTTGCATATCTTAATTCTTACTCATTGAGTGTTGACTTCTTGGTTTAATTCACACAAAGCAATCTTATTTTTCTCATTTCAAATGTCGTTATGGGAAGCATTACAATGGCTTTCATATACTGAGAGCAGTGTAATCTTTACATCTTTTCCTTTGAAATTTCTTCCATTTCTTTTTTGCTTAGCAAATCCTTCTCCATCAGGCAATCAGAAAATATTTGTCAACTGTATTAATCAAGATTCTTTCAGATAAAAATTATAGACATCCAATTCAAACTAGCTTGAGCAAAAATTAAAAATAAAGGAAATGTATCAATTCTTATGGTATGCAATCTGCTCTTTTTGACCCCCAAGATCCTTATATAATAATATTTCCCTTTTCCTTTAGGTATAAGTGGATACCAGAAAGTGCACAAATCATCAGGATGCTGTTTTCTAACACTGCATCTCTCACAGGTAGGCTCCATTCTTGTGGTATCCCACAATAGTTTCAAACTCACAGCATCCAGCTTAGCTCTGGCAATGACAGAGTACTTATTTTTTTTAACAATTCTAGCAAAGGTACTGGGTCTGGCTTACAGGGTAAATGTGTGGATTCTGACTCCAGCTATTGTATCAATCGCTATGTCCAAAAGGTTTTCTACTTTGCTTGGTCCTGTGTCCACATTAGAGCTGGTAGGTAGGTATAGAGCTACCTACAGCATTATTACCTGAACTGAGAGAATAGGGGAAAGGTGTATTCAAATAAAATTTTGTTTTCAATTAATAGCAGGAGGCACAGAAGACCGGTTCTAGAAGGAACAAATATAAATTATCAAGTCAACCTACAGGGTCTCAAACCTACAATTTAAATAATGCTCTTAAATAGCAAAATGGAATTACTTCTTTTATAACCAAAAATACCCTCCCTCTCTCCACAAGGAGATAACCAAAGACCCATGCAGTTATTGCATCTGATTGCCAATTCAGCATCATTGAATGATGTTTATTTCCCCTATAAGGTTTTCATGTTGGATTTTATGTTCTGGAATTCCATGACTAACAGGCAAACAGAGTTAAGCAGCTATTAACATAATCTATAAACACTAAAGAATAACTGCCACAAAAAATGCCTAATTGAAAAGAAGAAAAAATGATTTAGAGTAGTATTCCAGGGTACATGCCTTTAGTTGCATAGGACTGGCTTCTGAGCATTTGAGAGTCAGAAAATTGTTCTAGTGGTACAACGATTAAAGGTCTCTATTTTATTTTTCCTTTTTTATTTTATTTTCAATGTCGTTAACATGCACTGTTAAGTTAGTTTCAGGTGTATAATATGGTAATTCAACAATTCTATACATTGTTCAGTGCTCATCAAGAAATGTGTGCTTGTAATCCCCTTCCCCTATCACCATCCTCCCCTCCACCTCCCTTCCAGTAACCATCTATTTGTTCTCTATAGTTAGAGTCTGTTTTTTGGTTTGTTTCTCCCCCGCCTTTATTTATTTGTCTTGTTTCCTGAATTCCACAGATGGGTGAAATCATATGGTATTTGTCTTTCTCTGGCTGACTTTTTCCACTTAGCATTATTATACTTTCTAGCTCTATCCATGTAGTTGCAAATGGCAAAGTTTCATTCTTTTTTTTGTGTGTGTGTGTGGCTAAATAGCATTCCATTGAAGGTCTCTATTTTCTGTCTAGGGGAGAAAAATCTCCCTTTAAAGTAAAGTAGGAGGGCAGGTAGGTGCCCAATTAGTCACAAGGATGGACTAATTTGCCTTGTATTGAACTGAGCATCCCATTTAGAAGAGTTGGAATAGGTGAAAATATATTTTAAAAGAAATTATATTTTCAATTACCAGAGAGCCACCAAGACACAAGTCTTGGAAGACTGAGATCTCAGAGAAAAAGAAAATCCAGAGGGTGATTCGAGCAGTCCAACATGCCTTTTTCCCAGCAGACATTGGCTGATTCACAGCTGCTGAAAGTCAAAGAAAGCAGAGCTGTGAAGATGAGCAGGGATCTCAGCAGTTTTATTTCCTAGAGAAGAAACATTTGGGATGGATCCTTAAAATTGCCTTTAGTAATTACAATGCTGCAAAGCTATTGATGACGTTTTGCAATGTTTCATTGGCTTTAGGTTTTCTCTCTTGTTTTTGAAATTGGGTTCTTTGGAATATATGGATTATAGCGTGCTTATCACTGTTCAGGTCTCTGAAAGACAGGGCGAAGAACTGCATCGGTTTCTGTGTATATTGTGAATGTGTATGTGTGTGTGTGTTGTGTGTATGTGTGTGTGTATGTTGTGTGTGTGTGTGTGTGTTTGTGTGCACTCACACATGGCTCTTAAAATATTTTGTGGCATAATACTTGAAATATTTGAAAATATATCCATTCACTCACTCTGTGTTTATTGATGGTAAAACAGAGGAGTTAGAGTAGAGATACAGAGCAAATTCCATGGTGGGATCCCTGTTACTTACTAGCTGTGTGAACTTGGGAAAGTTAACTTGCCTTTCTGAGCTTCAGTTTTCACATCTGTATTTTTTTTTCTTTTTTTTTTCAATATATGAAGTTTATTGTCAAATTGGTTTCCATACAACACCCAGTGCTCATCCCAAAAGGTGCCCTCCTCAATACCCATCACCCACCCTCCCCTCCCTCCCACCCCCATCAACCCTAGTTTGTTCTCAGTTTTTAAGAGTCTCTTATGCTTTGGCTCTCTCCCACTCTAAACTCCTTTTTTTTCTTCCCCTCCCCCATGGGTTTCTGTTAAGTTTTTCAGGATCCACGTAAGAGTGAAAACATATGGTATCTGTCTTTCTCTGTATGGCTTATTTCACTTAGCATCACACACTCCAGGTCCATCCACGTTGCTACAAAGGGCCATATTTCATTCTTTCTCATTGCCACGTAGTACTCCATTGTGTATAGAAACCACCATTTCTTTATCCATTCATCAGTTGATGGACACTTAGGCTCTTTCCATAATTTGGCTATTGTTGAGAGTGCTGCTATAAACATTGGGGTACAAGTGCCCCTATGCATCAGTACTCCTGTATCCCTTGGATAAATTCCTAGCAGTGCTATTGCTGGGTCATAGGGTAGGTCTATTTTTAATTTTCTGAGGAAACTCCACACTGTTTTCCAGAGTGGCTGCACCAATTTGCATTCCCACCAACAGTGCAAGAGGGTTCCCGTTTCTCCACATCCTCGCCAGCATCTATAGTCTCCTGATTTGTTCATTTTGGCCACTATGACTGGCGTGAGGTGATATCTGAGTGTGGTTTTGATTTGTATTTCCTTGATGAGGAGTGACGTTGAGCATCTTTTCATGTGCCTGTTGGCCATCCGGATGTCTTCTTTAGAGAAGTGTCTATTCATGTTTTCTGCCCATTTCTTCACTGGGTTATTTGTTTTTCGGGTGTGGAGTTTGGTGAGCTCTTTATAGATTTTGGATACTAGCCCTTTGTCTGATATGTCGTTTGCAAATATCTTTTCCCATTCCGTTGGTTGCCTTTTAGTTTTGTTGGTTGTTTCCTTTGCTGTGCAGAAGCTTTTTATCTTCATAAGGTCCCAGTAATTCATTTTTGCTTTTAATTCCCTTGCCTTTGGGGATGTGTCGAGTAAGAGATTGCTACGGCTGAGGTCAGAGAGGTCTTTTCCTGCTTTCTCCTCTAAGGTTTTGATGGTTTCCTGTCTCACATTCAGGTCCTTTATCCATTTTGAGTTTATTTTTGTGAATGGTGTGAGAAAGTGGTCTAGTTTCAATCTTCTGCATGTTGCTGTCCAGTTCTCCCAGCACCATTTGTTAAAGAGACTGTCTTTTTTCCATTGGATGTTCTTTCCTGCTTTGTCAAAGATGAGTTGGCCATACGTTTGTGGGTCTAGTTCGGGGGTTTCTATTCTATTCCATTGGTCTATGTGTCTGTTTTTGTGTCAATACCATGCTGTCTTGATGATGACAACTTTGTAGTAGAGGCTAAAGTCTGGGATTGTGATGCCTCCCGCTTTGGTCTTCTTCTTCAAAATTACTTTGGCTATTCGGGGCCTTTTGTGGTTCCATATGAATTTTAGGATTGCTTGTTCTAGCTTCGAGAAGCATGCTGGTGCAATTTTGATTGGGATTGCACTGAATGTGTAGATAGCTTTGGATAGTATTGACATTTTGACAATATTTATTCTTCCAATCCATGAGCATGGAATGTTTTTCCATTTCTTTATATCTTCTTCAATTTCCTTCATAAGTTTTCTCTAGTTTTCAGCATACATATCTTTTACACATTTGGTTAGATTTATTCCTAGGTATTTTATGCTTCTTGGTGCAATTGTAAATGGGATCAGTTTCTTCATTTGTCTTTCTGTTGCTTCATTATTAGTGTATAAGAATGCAACTGATTTCTGTACATTGATTTTGTATCCTGCAACTTTGCTAAATTCATGTATCAGTTCTAGCAGACTTCTGGTGGAGTCTATCGGATTTTCCATGTATAATATCATATCATCTGCAAAAAGTGAAAGCTTAACTTCATCTTTGCCAATTTTGATGCCTTTGATTTCCTTTTGTTGTCTGATTGCTGATGCTAGAACTTCCAACACTATGTTAAACAACAGCGGTGAGAGTGGACATCCCTGTCGTGTTCCTGATCTCAGGGAAAAAGCTCTCAGTTTTTCCCCATTGCGGATGATGTTAGCTGTGGGCTTTTCATAAATGGCTTTTATGATGTGTAAGTATGTTCCTTCTATCTCAACTTTCTCGAGGGTTTTTATTAAGGAACGTTGCTGAGTTTTGTAAAAGGCCTTTTCTGCATCGATTGACAGGATCATATGGTTCTTATCTTTCTTTTATTAATGTGATGTATCACATTGGTTGATTTGCAAATGTTGAACCAGCCCTGCATCCCAGGAATAAATCCCACTTGATCATGGTGAATAATTCTTTTTATATGCTGTTGAATTCAATTTGCTAGTATCTTATTGAGAATTTTTGCATCCATATTCATCAGGAATATTGGCCTCTAGTTCTCTTTTTTTTACTGGGTCTCTGTCTGGTTTAGGAATCAAAGTAATACTGGCTTCATAGAATGAGTCTGGAAGTTTTCCTTCCCTTTCTATTTTTTGGAATAGCTTGAGAAGGATAGGTATTATCTCTGCTTTAAATGTCTGGTAGAACTCCCCTGGGAAGCCATCTGGTCCTGGACTGATTTGTTGGGAGATTATTGATGACTGATTCAGTGTCTTCTCTGGTTATGGGTCTGTTCAAGCTTTCTATTTCCTCCTCATTGAGTTTTGGAAGAGTGTGGGTGTTTAGGAATTTGTCCATTTCTTCCAGGTTGTCCAGTTTGTTGGCATATAATTTTTCATAGTATTCCCTGATAATTGCTTGTATCTCAGGGATTGGTTGTAATAATTCCATTTCCATTCGTGATTTTATCTATTTGGGTCATCTCCCTTTCCTGGCTAGAGGTTTATCAATTTTGTTTATTTTTTCAAAAAACCAACTCTTGGTTTCATTGATCTGCTCTACAGTTTTTTTTTTAGATTCTATATTGTTTATTTCTGCTCTGATCTTTATTATTTCTCTTCTGCTAGATTTAGGCTGTCTTTGCTCTTCTGCTTCTGTTTCCTTTAGGTGTGCTGTTAGATTTTGTATTTGGGATTTTTCTTGTTTCTTGAGATAGGCCTGGATTGCAATGTATTTTCCTCTCAGGACTGCCTTCGCTGCATTCCAAAGCATTTGGATTGTTGTATTTTCATTTTCATTTGTTTCCATATATTTTTTGATTTCTTCTCTAATTGCCTGGTTGACCCATTCATTCTTTAGTAGGGTGTTCTTTAGCCTTCATGCTTTTGGAGGTTTTCCAGACTTTTTCCTGTGGTTGATTTCAAGCTTCATAGCATTGTGGTCTGAAAGTATGCATGGTATGATTTCAATTCTTGTATACTTATGAAGGGCTGTTTTGTGACCCAGTATGTGATCTATCTTGGAGAATGTTCCATGTGCACTCGAGAAGAAAGTATATTCTGTTGCTTTGGGATGCAGAGTTGTAAATAGATCTGTCAAGTCCATCTGATCCAATGTATCATTCAGGGCCCTTGTTTCTTTATTGACCGCGTCTCTAGATGATCTATCCATTTCTGTAAGTGGAGTGTTAAAGTCCCTTGCAATTACCACATTCTTATCAATAAGGTTGCTTATGTTTGTGAGCAATTGTTTTATATATTTGGGGGCTCCCGTATTTGGCGCATAGACATTTATAATTGTTAGCTCTTCCTGATGGATAGACCATGTGATTATTATATAATGCCCTTCTTCATCTCTTGTTACAGCCTTTAATTTAAAGTCTAGTTTGTCTGATATAAGTATGGCTACTCCAGCTTTCTTTTGACTTCCAGTGGCATGATAAATAGTTCTCTGTCCCCTCACTCTCAATCTGAAGGTGTCCTCAGGTCTAAAATGAGTCTCTTTTAGATAGCAAATAGATGGGTCTTGTTTTTTTTATCCATTCTGATACCCTATGTCTTTTGGTTGGTGCATTTAGTCCATTTACATTCAGTGTTATTATAGAAAGATACAGGTTTAGAGTCATTGTGATGTCCTTAAGTTTCATGCTTGTAGCAATGTCTCTTGTACTTTTTCTCACAGGATCCCCCTTAGGATCTCTTGTAGGGCTGGTTTAGTGGTGATGAATTCCTTCAGTTTTTGTTTGGGAAGACCTTTATCTCTCCTTCTATTCTAAATGACAGACTTCTGGATAAAGGATTCTCGGCTGCATATTTTTTTTTCTCTTCATCACATTGAAGATTTCCTGCCATTCCTTTCTGGCCTGCCTAGTTTCAGTAGAGAGATCCGTCACGAGTCTTATAGGTCTCCCTTTATATGTGAGGGCACGTTTATCCCTTGCTGCTTTCAGAATTTTCTCTTTATCCTTGTATTTTGCCAGTTTCACTATGATATGTCGTGCAGAAGATGGATTCAAGTTACGTCTGAAGGGAGTTCTCTGTGCCTCTTGGATTTCAATGCCTTTTTCCTTCCCCAGATCCGGGAAGTTCTCACCTATTATTTCTTCAAGTACACCTTCAGCACCTTTCCCTCTCTCTTCCTCCTCTGGAATACCAATTATGCGTATATTATTTCTCTTTAGTGCATCACTAAGTTCTCTAATTTTCTCCTCATACTCCTGGATTTTTTTATCTCTCTTTCTCAGCTTCTTCTTTTTCCATAATTTTATCTTCTAGTTCACCTATTCTCTCCTCTGCCTCTTGCAATCCAAGCCGTAGTTGTCTCCATTTTATTTTGCAGCTCGTTGATAGCATTTTTTAGCTCCTCTTGGCTGTTCCTCAGTCCCTTGATCTCTGTAGCAAGAGATTCTCTGCTGTCCTTTATACTGTTTTCAAGCCCAGCAATTAATTTCATGACTATTATTCTAAATTCACTTTCTGTTGTATTGTTTAAATCATTTTGATCAGTTCGTTAGCTGTTGTTATTTCCTGGACGTTTTTCTGAGGGGAATTCTTCCATTTTGTCATTTTGGATAGTCCCTGGAGTGGTGCGGGACTGCGGGGCACCTCCCCTGTGCTGTCTTGAATAACTTGCGTTGGTAGGCGGGCCGCAGTCAGACCTGATGTCTGCCCCCAGCCCACAGCTGGGGCCACAGTCAGACTGGTGTGTGCCTTCTCTTCCTCTCTCCTAGGGGCGGGATTCACTGTGAGATGGCATGGCCCGTCTGGGCTACTTGCACACTGCCAGGCTTGTGGTGCTGGGGATCTGGCGTATTAACTGGGGTGGATCGGCAAGGTGCACAGGGGCGGGAGGGGCAGGCTCAGCTCTCTTTTCCTTTGGAGATCCACTTCAGGAGGGGCCCTGCAGCACCGGGAGGGAGTCAGATCGCCAGAGGGATGGATCCACAAAAGCACAGCGTTGGGTGTTTGCGCGGTGCAAGCAAGTTCCCAGGCAGGAACTGGTTCCCGTTGGGATTTTGGCTAGGGGATGGGCGAGGGAGATGGCGCTGGCGAGTGCCTTTTATTCCCCGCCAAGCTGAGCTCTGTAGTCCGGAGCTCAACAACTCTCCCTCCCGTTGTCCTCCAGGCCTCCCGTTCTCCGAGCAGAGCTGTTAGCTTATAACCTTCCAGATGTCAAGTCCTGCTTGCTGTCGGAACACACTCCGTTTGGCCCCTCCGCTTTTGCCAGCCAGACTCGGGGGCTCTGCTTGGCCGGCAGGCTGCCCCTCCGCCCTGGCTCCCTCGCGCCAGTCCGTGTAGCGCGCACTGCCTCTCTGCCCTTCCTACCCTCTTCCGTGGGCCTCTCGTCTGCGCTTGGCTCCAGAGACTCCGTTCTGCTAATCCTCTGGTGGTTTTCTGGTTTATTTAGGCAGGTGTAGGTGGAATCTAAGTGATCAGCAGGACGCGTGGTGAGCCCATCGTCCTCCTATGCTGCCATCTTCCCAGGATCCTCAGTTTTCACATCTTTAAAGTGGGTATAAAAATAATACTAATCTTATAAAAGTTTTTTTTTGAGGAATAAATGAAAATGTATAAATATTAAAATGGTGCTTCTCAACTAGTTAGAACTGTATAAATGCCTTTTTTCACCTTCATCATCATCATCTTCTCTAATCTAGAGCCTTCTTTGAAGACAGAAAAACAGACTTTTGTTATTTGAGGTTAACCACTTTATTTCATGCTGTCATAAAATTTCTTCCTAAGGAGCTTCCTTAGTGTGTGTGTGTGTGTTTGTGTGTGTGTGTGTGTGTGTGTGTGTGTGTGTGTTTTAATACACCTGTCAATTACTTCTGGCCATAGTTCCTTTGGACAGTAGACATGGGAACTTGATTATGATGTGAGAAGAAACAGGATATGGTAGAAGATTTGGCTATCAAGATTACTGTGTGTTATTTTTAGTGAAACAATTTGTCCTTTAGTGACCAAGAATTCTTGATTCCATTTCGTTTTTGACTTTCACAACACTTCGAATTTGTCATAACTCTATTCAAGGTAGCAGAACTGCTTCTGAGCTGTGTGCTATTCTGGCTACAACTTTCAGTGATACTAATCAGCTCAGGCCCATCCAGAAGATTGGCAGAGACCCAGAGAGGTTTATATAGTGTTCTCAGCAGATAGCAGCTTATGAATTCTTCTGAAATACTAAGCAAAAACAATTCTGAAATAGGTAGACAGCTATGCCAGCTGATGCAATGCTTTTGAGCATTTTGATTTTGAGATTTTTTTTAACTCACTAATTTTGAGTGTCATTAAAGTCAAAATCACTTCTATATTTGTGATGATTCAGTGATTTTTTTTTTTCAGATTTGAATCACAAAATCTGTTCCCAACTCAAAATGATGACTGATTGATTGTGTACTCTTATGCCATGGAATGTCAATGACATAAAAATCCAAATATACGCTCATCCTTTTATACTTTACAGTATTTAATCCTGATTATGTCAAGCTCCCAAACATCTACTTGCCAAGTGAAGAGCTAGAAAAAAATTTAAAACCTGTGAATTATAGACAAGTATTATTCCTTCATTTCAGTTCAGAATTTCAGGTATCACTTTCCTAATCAATCTAGAAGTGACTTTCTACATCCATAAGTGACTACCGAAGTAGATTAATACTGATTTTGGTAAATTACAATGATAAAGGACAATGTTTGACTTAATGGTTTTAAAAATTACTGTAATTCACACTTTGAAATATGATATTTATTTGGATATGGATTTTGAGTGAGTTGATGAATCATATTTTCTCAGTACTAATGATGCAAGCCCCCAGAAAGAGTTAATGTGGTACAGAAAATTTCATTTTAAGTGCTGATACACAACACATTGTATTATAACTACATACAACCATGTACCACACATTATTTATAACACATACAATACGATACTACAGCACATTGTATTATAACTTGTTGTATACTTGTCTTTAGAGCAGGTACCATGCTATTCACTTCTCTATTTCAGTTGCCTAATCTAGGGCCGTAATAATTTAGAAAGTATTTGGTAAGTGGTTTTTAAAAAAACAAATGAATCAATAAGTGTGAAGGAGTTTTACACATTTTTAACAGGCAAAGCTTCAGGTAATGAAATTAATATCAATATTCCAGCACTCAAATAATCCACATAATGATTTGTTTACAACCGTGTTGTCCTTTATTATGAATAATCAAGTCACAGTTAAGTTTGTAAAGTAGCTTATGTCTGTAAAGTAGCTAATGTCCACCAATAATCAGCCATATAAAATTTTATGCCTGTGATGCTTTTCAAACTGTTTATTTTAAAATTTCTGTCATCTTTGGAATTGTTAAACCATCTGGATTGTATTTGTTGAAATTGTCAAAGGGAAAACATGTTTATATTTATTTTTATCTTCATTTTAGATATTATATTCTCAAAATTAATATCCTTATTGTTTTTAAAGTTCATTATTGAAGTATAGTTGAAAATCAATGTTATATTAGTTTTAGGAACATGACATAGTGATTTGACAATTCTGTACATTATGCAATGCTCACCATGATAAGTGTACTCACCTTCTGTCATCATACAATAGTATTACAATATTATTGACTATATTCTCTATGCTGCATTTTTTTATCTCCTTTTATTTTATAAATACGAAGTAAGTAACATGTCCATGGTCACACAGTTAGTGAGTGACAGAAATGGGACACAAAGCTATGTGCATTGGCTCCTGACCCATATCATTAACCACTATGTTACACGGCCTCTAAAATGGCCATCATGATGTGAGTAACCAGTTTATTTGCTGATTACTATAGACACTTGGCATTCCCAGCATATATTCAAATTACTTCATGAAACTCTCTCCAATTTTTTAAAAGTTTTTGCAGAATTTTTTAGGTTAAAATATTTTTAGGTGCAGGTAATAACCATCTATAGCCCATGTTTGTTACATAGACTAGGTTCATAAATGATGTTTAAAATATGGAAAACTGCACATCTTTCTCCTAGTGGGATAGAGTATAATATGATATTTGAAGAAAGGAAAAATATGGTCTGACTGAGCATTTGCATATGACTCTGCAAATGCATTGCTATTCTTCCTAGTACACCTGATAAAATACGCTTATTCCTGGTGCCAAGTAGAGTCTTTCAGATGTATCTCATGAAACCTCTGGCTTTACAAAGGGCCGAGAATGCTTAAAAATTGTTTCTGGAAAGAAATTAGCTGTTCTGCACTGTAATACACATTAGGCTAAACTATAAAAGAGGTGAGATTGCTCTATTCTCTCCTACTACCTAAGAACTTGATTTATTAATTACCTTCATTCTTCTAAATAGTCTGTTTTTCCCTATCTACAATTAACAAATGATTGCATTGTTGTTTATGATGTTATAGTTGTTCTTACCCCATTAAAATATACCTTGTATTCATGTGAAATAGTAAATACACCCAAACAATATATGTATTTTAAATAATAATAAAACAAACACCCACCTACCACCCATTTTTTAAATTATTTTAATTTTTTAATTTTAAAGATAGAGAGATGGAGGGGCAAAGAGAGAGGGAGAGAGAATTTTAAGCTCGATCTCATGACCCTGAGATCATGACCTGAGCCTAAATCAAGAGTCAGGTGCTCAACAAACCACTCAGGCGCCCCTACATACTACCCATTTTAAGAAATAAAACATGACCACTGCCTTTGATGACACTACACAATTATGTCCCCCTCCCCACAACTTCCCAAGAATTATCTTACTCTGAATTTTTGGCTGATATCCCTCTCTCTCTCTCACTCTCTCTTTTCATTTGAAAAAACATTTTTCATTTACTCAGTATCTAAGTTTTTGGCTTCTCAGTTAGCTAATACATAATGACATGTGAAGAAAAAGTCTGTTATTCCCTTTCTACCTCCAAATTTCTTCAATGGCTATTATGTATCATGGCATCTTTGTTCCTTAGCTGACTTCATGCAGCAAGGCATGGCCCCCATATATACTGGAACATGAGGACTGTTGGAGAAGAGTAAGATGCTAGAATCCTGGCTGTAATGCTGACATTCAAATGTAGTTTCCACAAGGGCATGTGGAACTAGAGCTGAAGAGGTGCTGATGGTGTGGCTTTGTCAGTGTTTCAAAGATGCCTTTAAGTAGTCGTGATGCTTGTATCCAGGCACATGGGACCACGGACCACAAGGTCTTCTCAGTGGGAACCAGGGTTCTATTCGGGTGCTGGAATTTTTGGAACTGGTCTGGTTTCAGAAGCAGAAACCACTCACAGGAGCCTAGCTGAGTATGCACACCTTGTCAGGCAGACTCTGTCAAGGAAGAGTTTCTGTCTCTACATGATATGGAGACCACTTGCTAGTTTTATTCCTTGAACTCATCTGTGCATCACTGAAGACTGCAAAGGTAGTAGGATGCATTCCAAATCCATATGCCAGTGGAAATACAGCCTCTACTATACTACCTGATTTATTTTTAAATGTTTATTTATTTATTTTGGGAGATCTAGGGGAAGGACAGAAAGAGGGAGAGAGAGAATCCCAAGCTTTTTGCATGGAGCCTGACATGGGGCTCGATCTCACAAACCATGAGATCACAAACCATGACCTGAGCAGAAATCAAGAGTAGGACTCTTAACCAATGGAGCCAGCCAGGCAACCCAATTTTTTTTCCTAAATGGTCTAGATTTTCACAGAATTTGCATGCCCTAAACTAAGCTTGAAATTTTCTAGAGTCTGACACCAAGCAGAACTGATAAAGAAAGCAATGCATCTTTTTGTTTGCCTGTCTTCACTCTGTATTCCTCTCAATCCTTAGCAAATATGGCTTTTAGCTGTATCATACTACCAAATCCTGCACAACTGTCTTAGTTATTCAGCTCATTCTCTATGACCTCTTTCAAGCATTTGAGAACTTCTATCACTATTTTTTTTTCTAAATCGTTTTATCTTCCTTAACATGTGTATATCCTACTTCTGTTATCCCTCTGTAACTTCTTTGTCTCATTTGCTATTTGCCATTCAATTTTCTTTCTGCTAAATGTAATTTATAATATATCTGTCTTCATATTTCTCTCCTTTGTTTTTAAAGTTTAGTTATTTATTTTGAGAGAAAGAGAGAGTGAGGGAAGGGAGAGAGAAAGAGGGTAAGAGAGAATCCCAAGCAGACTCTGTCCTGTCTGTGCAGAGCCTGATGCAGGGCTCCATCTCATGAACCATGAGATCAAGGCCTGAGCAGAAATTAAAAGTCAATTGTTTAACCTACTGAGCCACCCAGGCCCTCCTTTCCTTCTAATTTCTATATCCTCACCCTTGACTATCTATCATTCCTATAGTTTCAAATTATTGTCTAATCTCTCTTCTAAATTTTTGTTCTACATTTTCACCATGTCATAGGTAGCCCTACATGAATATACTACGTTAATTCCATCTCAGTATATCTAAAAATGATCTCATCATCTGCCCTTCCAAAACATGCTCTTTTTTACATGTTTCCTGTCTTCATCAATGGCATCTACCTAGTCCCCAACACCAAGGCTCAAAATCTTAGTGTAGCAGTTCTCAAAAGGAGAGAAACTCTCCTGAGGAGGCATTTGGGATATTTATTGGGCCCTTTGGGTTGTGGTTGGTATTAGGATTGAAGTTTGCTAGTACTACTAAGTGTGTAGTATGTAGGCTAGAGATGTGACACATCCTGTAGATCCGACTGTCATGTCCCCCAAAATTGTTCTATATCTTGAATGAATTTTAAATGTTCTACCAGACTTTCAGATAGGTAAAAAAAAATTTTTTAAATCCTTTCAGCCTAGAATTCAACTCTGTTTCACATTAAACAGAAAGGATTTTTGGCAGCTTTAATATATATTGAATTTCCAGAAATTCATACACTATGTAAATTGTCCTTTTTCCCAAACACTGCCAAGAGTTTTTCACCATTATGGAAAATTATATCACTGCTAGCAACATAGCTCATGGTGTTTGAGTCATCAATACACAACCATCCCATATATCTTCATTTATAGCTGTAGCAGTTGAAGTTATTATTCATATGGGTGTGAACATCTGAAGAAACACTGCATTTATTCACATATTCATTCATTCATTCATTCAAGACATGACAACTTTATTATACCTTCCCAAAGTAATTGTGCTGTGGTTTATATACTTAAGTACATGTTAAAATTGTTTTTCTTTAATTTCTCTTTTATATGTTACATCTAAAAGATTATGCTGATTTTGTTTAATGAATGGATGCACGTAGTTTTTAAGTATCTAGAAATTTTATTTCATGATAAACAAGGGGGGATTGTTAGTAGTATTTTTATATATGAGGAGTTTGCGATCTAATAGAACTAAGAACTGTTGACATAGAATCTTCTCTAAATTCTTCCTCCTCCTCATCTACTAACATACAGTAGTAACCAAATTCTATAAATTTTAGTTTCATGATTATTCTAACATATTTTCAGTTACTGCTGCCTATGTCTCAATTTACATGTTCTTAATTTTAATGTTCATTGGGTTTCCTAATTAATATTTCCTTAAAAGGCGAGGTTCGTAAATATATGGGTGTTGGAATCAGACTGACTTAGATTCATATGTTATCTTTTCCTGTATCAGTTGTCTTAATTTTTTGTATTAAAAAAGGACTAATAATTCTTACCTAGTAATAACACTTGTTAGAAATCAGTAGAGCCGTATATAATATGTCTAATGTATAATAATAAATATCCACTAATGTTAGTTTACTCTTTCAATTCTATTATATATATACTATATAGTATATATATGTATGCAATAATGGTCATAACATTCTAGATTCTATAAAATAATCTTGATTGCAGTATTAAATATTGTTGTCAGACCATGTGACATGATGTTAGGCTTAGAAAATATGGTCCACATAATTACAGTGTTTCTTTTGGTGTATGCACTAAACACTCTGGTGTGTGTGTACCCACAGAACAAGTAATTGAAACTCCTTTAGTAACAGCTATTATATGACCTCAGGAGATAAATTCTCATTACTTCCTCAATAATATTGCAGATGCATTTGATGCTGGGTGTGAACAAAATTTTCTTCTTTCATCTAAGCTGCCATTTCTACTGAATGTCAGGAACTTACTTATTTTCAGCTTACATTTTTTATGAACTGTATTTCCATTCAATTTATGCTCACCTGAACTGGAAATATGAAGTACTTATCAGGAAGCAGGACTTTTCCTGCCTTTTTATAAAGGAAATATTTCTGAAAATTAATGTGTACCCTAAGTTAACAGCAGTAATTTCAATGCCTGCATGGATGCTACATAAAGGAATAAGGAACATAAGTCATTTTTATTATTATCATCATTTCAAAAGCCCATTTCAGAAGATTGCTTATTTCCTCCAGTTTGGACTTCTTTATTTAAATATTCATCTGTAAAATAAGTTTTCAGAAGGTTAATTTAAAACTGCAGCTCTGGCCAGTTTTCTGAGATGACTTTCTTAAACATTCACAGATTAGCTTATTTACATCAGGAATAGTCCCAAAAAGATCAGAAACAACTATAGGGAAAAGGGAGTGGGTAAAGTTTGGGACTTTAAGGACAGTGAGAAAACTTGCCTTTTGCTAATTGTAAAGAACTGGATAAACCTACAGAAAATACAGAGAGTAAGCTCAGAGTATTTTGAGCCAGAAAGGTAAATGTGTGAGTTGGCAGGGTACAATTTGTAAATAGAAATGGAAATATGATTCCAGAGAAGCATATTCTATATACAATTCTGGTAAATAGGAACAACATTATTGGGTGGATTTAAAATCAAGAAAACATGGGAGAAAAGTAGGGGCATGCAGGTATAAAAAGGGATAATATTTGGTTGGAATAGGAGATTTTGAAAAATAAATCAAAAAGAATGATGGAAGATGGGTTTAATGAAGAATGAATGAATCAAAGTATAGATGTTTTGATGGAAACATTGTAGGATAACACATAATCCAAACCCAGGATGGATATGCCAAATTGAGAAAACTAGCTGGCTTCTTTAGTGTAATTATCAATCAGAACCTGTAGTTTATATGTAACTTTATGTTTGAGCCATCTGTTTTATAAAATATGACTCCACTGTCACACGTTCAGCAATTAAACCAACAGGTTTTCTTCTATTGTTAATAACAGAAATTAATTAAATTTGAAATCATTTGGATTTTCTAATTATCTGCCATTTTAGAAGCTAGGATAGCATACTTTGGGTGTACTGTGACCCTTGACTTTCTGTGAATCAATTTAAAATGCCAAGGTTTAGGTAAGTGACATATAAATGATCATGGAACTTTTGCTTCCAGCTATGACAGGAAGCTATTGAGTAAGTAAACTGAAATTGCCATCCTGCTGTAAACACCTATAACACTGGACAAAATATGTGAGGCAATTGATTTCAGACAATGTAAAACAGGCAGTACAGAACTGATTTCTTGAAATAAGATAAACCATAAGGTAGGTGAGCCCTCTGTTCACCCAAGCTCTTTGCCTGGAGACATTCTCCTGATAGTGGGCACTGGAGATGGACTCAAAGTAGAGCACAGGAGAAGGCACAGGCTACACCTTGAGGCTTCTGAAACGCTTTTAATATGCATGGCAGAGAACCAGCAAAGGTAGCTGTGGAAGGAAGAAACCCTAGAAGTCAAAAGAGAGCACCATGCAGTAGCACATAACAGGGCAAGACTTATGATGCCTGGAAGAGTTACCGCTATGGGGCTGAGAGTTGAATGAGATACCTAAAGTAGTAGAGTGCTGGGAGACATTGGGGTTGTGGACTAGACAGTGATGGCAGATCTCACTTTGCTGGGCATCTAATACATTCAGTAAGTAGGAAGGAGTAAGGACCAACCTCTAGAATAATGGTCATGTCATAGGACTAAAATACAAAACTGAAATAGGTTTTCCTCCCCCAAAAAACGTAAGCCTAAGCTCGATGGAATCAAAAGTATCTTCCAACAATTTAATTATCTGCCAGAAGAAAACTCCATATCGGTTAAAGGAAGATATCATAATCTGGAATCTCTACAACATATCATCCATGAAATCATCCACAAGAATCCTATATATAGTGAAAATATTCCTAAAATAAGAGTGATATAAAGACATCTTCAGATAAATAAAAACTGAGAGACCCAGCTTGTAGTGTTGGACTCAGCAAACCAATGCTACAAGAAATGCTAAAGGGCGTTTTTTTTTAGGCTAAAGGAAAATGATACTACAGATAGTCCCCAACGACGGTTTGGTTATAGCTATTTACTATATGATGATGCAAAAGTAATAACACATTGAGAAGAAACTGTATTTTGAATTTTGGATTTTGAATTTTGACTTTTGATCTTTTCCCAGGCTAGCAATACACTGCATAATACTGTCTTACAATGCTGGGCAGTGGTAGCGAGCTGCAGCTCCCAGTCAGGGACCGGATCATGATGGTAACCAACAGATAGACTTGTAACCTTTCCGTACCCATGTAACCATTCTGTTTTCACTTTGAGTTCAGTATTCAATAAATAACATGAGATACTCAACATTTTATTGTAAAATAGGCTTTGTGTTAGATGATTTTACCCAACTATAGGCAAATGCAAACGTTCTGAGCATGTTTTGGTAGGCTAAGCTAACCTGTGATGTTTGGTAGGTTAGTTATATTAAAGGCAATTTGACTTAAGATATTTTCAACTTATGATGGGTTTATCAGGGCATTCCCCATCATAAGTTGAAGAAGATCTATAGATGGAAACTTGGTTCTGTGAGCAGTATATTAGTTTCTAGCGCTGCTATAACAAAGTACCATAAACTGAGTGGCATAAGAAACAGAAATTTAGGGGCTCCTGGGTGGCTCAGTCAGTTAAGCATCCAACTCCTGATTTCAACTCAGGTATGATCTCATGGTTCATGAGATCAAGCCCCCATAGGGCTCTGTACTGATAGTGCCAAGCCTGCTTGGGATTCTCTCTCTCTCTCTCTCTCTCTCTCTCTCTCTCTCTCTCTCTCTCTCTCTCTCTCTCTCTCTTCTCTCTCTTTCTCTCTCTGCCCTCCACCCCCACCCTGCTCATGCACACACACTCTGTCTCAAAATAAATAAAAATAAGCTAAAAAGTTATTACCTCATGATATCTGGATGCTAGAAATCCAAGACCAAGATGTCAGCCCATTGGTTCCTTCCTCCTAACTTCTGTTTCATGTCTAACTTGTGGTTTGCTGGCAATCTGTAGTACTTCTTGATATGTAGAAGCATCGTCTTGATCTCTGCCTCCATCTTTACATGGTATTTTCCGTGTGTGTGTGTGTGTGTGTGTGTTCCAAATTTCTTTTTATAGGACACCAATAATGTTGGAATAGGGCCCATCCTAAGATTTCACCTAAACTAATTACATCTGCAACAGCCCTATTTCCAAATATGGTTATATTTTCAGGTACTGGGAGTTAGGAATTCAACATATGAAATTTGACAAGACGTAATTCAACCTATAACCAACAGGATTAACGAGCACTAAGAAGTGTAACTGGGTAAATAAAATGGACTACCATATTTTTTTTATTTCTTTGGGAAAATTGACTTTGAATTTAAAAAATAACATTCTCTTGTGAGGTTTATATTTACAAAAGTAAAATATATAACAACAGCAGAGCAATGAATGGGGGAGAAAATGGAGTTTTCTTGTTATAATTTTATTGTTTTTTTTATAATTTAGTGTGATATATGTAATATTAACTGAGAAAGACTTGACAAGTCAAAGATACATATTGGAATACATACAGCAATAATGAAAATGAAAAATTCATTAGGAGAACTAAAATAGAATACTCAAAGCATTCAGTCATTGAACAGAGTATAAAAATGAAGAAACAAAGGAATATAAAAATACAGAACAAAAAAAAATACACTTTGCAAGATGTTATGGGGTGCCTGGGTGGCTTGGTCAGTTAAGCGTGCGACTTTGGCTCAGATCATGGTGTCATGGTTCGTGAGTTCAAGCCCCGCATCTGGGTCTGTGCTGACAGCTCAGAACCTGGAGCCTGCTTTGGATTCTGTGTCTCCCTCTCTCTCTGCCCCTCCCCTGCTCACGCTCTGTCTCTTTCTCTCAAAAATGAATAAACTTTAAAAAAAAGATGTTAGAACTAAACAATATAAAAATACTTTAAATATAAATAAATTAAACATTTTAATTAAAAGTCAGAGATTATCAAATGTAATAAAAATGTATAACCTAACTATGTGCTGTCTATAAGAGATGTAGTTTAAACATGAAATCACAGATAAGTAAATGAATAGAAAATATATACCATGCAAAGAAAACAGGTATATATACATGCACACATATATGTATATATATATATATATATATATATATATATATATATATATATATTCAAATATGCACTCACATATTTTTGTCTTTCTCTCATATTTATATATATATATATATATATATATATATATATATATACACACACATACATATGTAAAACATACTTCAAAATACATGAAGCAAAAATAAAAGGCAGAAATAGAGAAAAACATCTACAATCATGGTTGGATATTTTAGCACCTCTCTTTGAGTAATAGATGGAACAATTATACTAAAATCAACCAACGAAATCAAATTTATATATAATATTTCACCCAAAAACTACAGAATACACATTCTTTTTAAGTACACATGAAACATTCACCTGGATAAATTCCCTGCTGGACCATATAATATCTCTCACTATTTTGAAAGCACTAATTCTTGCATAGGAGTTTCTTTGACCATAAGAGCATTAAATTAAATTGGTAATTAGTGAATAAGATATCTGGAATATCTGAAAAATCTTCTTGGAAAGTAAACAACATACTACTATATGAGCCAAGGGTCAAAAGAGAAGTGAAAAGGGAAATTAGAATACATATCAAACTGAATGATAATGAAAACACAACATATCAGAATTGGCGGTAGACAGCACCAGTACAGCAGTGTTTAGAAGGAAATTTATAGCTCTGATCACTTATATTAGCAAAGAAGAAGGGTTTGAATTCAGTAGTATAATTTTCCAGTTTAAGAAACTAGAAAAACCCATGAAAATTTAAGTGAAAGTAAGTGGAAGTATGAAAAAGAAAACAAAGAACAAAAAAAATAAATGACATGGAAACAGACATAATTGAGAAAAATAACAAAGGCAAAGTTGATCATTTGGTAAATACAATACAATTTTTAAAACCCTAGGGGCGCCTGGGTGGCGCAGTCGGTTAAGCGGCCGACTTCAGCCAGGTCACGATCTCGCGTCTGTGAGTTCGAGCCCCGCGTCGGGCTCTGTGCTGACAGCTCGGAGCCTGGAGCCTGTTTCCAATTCTGTGTCTCCCTCTCTCTCTGCCCCTCCCCCGTTCATGCTCTGTGTCTCTCTGTCCCAAAAATAAATAAAAAACATTGAAAAAAAAAAAAATTTTAAAAAACCCTAGCTATATCAATAAATAATGAAAGTGAAGAAAACTTAAATTACCAGTATCAAGAATAAAAGATGGGTTATCTCTACTGATCCTGCAAATACTAATAAGAATAATAAGAAAATATTATCCAATAAATTTGATAACTTCAATGAAATGAACAAAGTTTTTGAAGCACAGAACTCAAAAAACTGACACAAGACGTTGAAATAGAGAATACACATAACAAATATATGTGAAAAGAATTCATTATCAAAACCAAATAACATTTCAGGCCCAGAAGATTTTCTAGTGAATTCTATCAAATATTTAAGGGAGAAAAAATAACAATCTTCATAATTTATTCTAGAAAATAGAAGACCAGGAGCACTTTCCAATTTGTTTATAAAACCAGCATATCTTCAATACCAAAACCAAGCAAAACATCATAAGGAAAGAAAAATACAAACCAGTATCCTTCATGAACACTGCTATGAATTTTCTTAACATATATTAACCATCCAAATCCAGAAATAAATAAAAAATACATCATGAACAATTTGGTTTTATTATACTTATGCAACTTTGGTTTCACATTTAAGTATCAGTAAATCTAATTTACCACATTAATGGGATAAACCCTACAAAACAGGATCATCTCAATAGTTGCCTGAATAAAATGGGCAAAACCAACAACAATCTGCTTGATTGGGTTATGGGGAGGAATAAATGGTTATATACACATCTATATTATCTCCTGTATAATGCAGAGCCTGCATATGGAGGTACTTGGTTAATATCAGCAATTGTTACTAAACATTCTGAAGCAGTTTATTTTTATTTTTTGTTAATTGAAGTGTAATTAACATACAGTGTTTTATTCATTTCAAGTTTACTATATAATGATTCAACAGTTCTACACATTGCTCAGTACTCATCCTGTAGGAGGTTAATGGTGTTTGGATGGAAAAGTATGGGAAATGATTAATTCTATGTCATTAAGAGCTGATGAGAGGGGTGAGTAACTACTCTGATTCATCCCCGATACCATGAACAGGTCTCCAGCTCATGGGTCACCAGAAGAATCTGCAGTTCAACATCATCTTCATGGCAGTCTGTATTTTTACCCTGGTTATTATATGCTAAGCTAGAAAGCATAGAGAATGTGCTTAGCTCAGTGCCTGGCAAATGATGTTAGCTGAATCTGAATTTACCTCTAAAACCTATAAATGACTAACTACTTAGGATACATGAAGTAAGGATAGGAAAAAAAAAATAGTGAAGTAATAAAGTCAAGTAGGATAAACTAATAAAAATTTGAGACAAAAAGGATGATGAATATTGATTGTCTTCTATTGTGTACTTAGCAGAATTTTTGAAAGCCTTCAATATGCTAATGTGCATTGTAGATCTCCAAAAGATGACATAAAATTAATCATTTCCCATACTTTTCCATCCAAATATCATTAACCTCCTACAGTCTGAGAATGCCACAGAATACAGTTTAGAAAATGTGGCACTGAAAAGTTGTGTGGTCTTTGGGGGTATGGTCTGTGTTTCAGTCAATTCTATGTCTTCAGAACCAAGGACAGAATCTGGTATTCTGTAAATATTTCTTCCCATATATTATTATTCTTCCTTAAAAAATGAAAAAATTGATGCTCACAGACATGATTTGCCTAAGTCAGATTAGTCAGTAACAGAAATGGGATTTAATTCTTACTTGCAGTCTTCTGTTGTGTGCA
Source organism: Neofelis nebulosa (assembly GCF_028018385.1). Taxonomy (NCBI): domain Eukaryota; kingdom Metazoa; phylum Chordata; class Mammalia; order Carnivora; family Felidae; genus Neofelis; species Neofelis nebulosa. The sequence goes on along the minus strand of NC_080783.1, from coordinate 164,854,113 downwards.
TTCAAATGGTCAGACTTCATGCTGGAGGTAGACTGGAAAATTCATGGGGCAAAAATGATATCAAATTGATAGTTGGCAAATATATGATCTGGTGGTGCTACTACTGTCCAGTAGGGTAATTTAATGCAAATTATGTAACCTTTCTGGGTTTTATGTGCTTCCTTTGCTATTAAATAAAGGAGCAATTACAATGATTTCTGAAATGCTCAGTAGCTCTAAAGTTCTCTAACTTGATCTGAGTTTGAAGAAATGAGAGTATAAATGGGTGGAAAAGGTAAAAAATATAGTTTCCCTTCAAAGTTAGTATCCATTGACAGATTCTCCCTGAACCTGAGCACAATCACCATTTTATTTTATTAATATTACTTTTCTTTTTAATCTGTTTACTTCTATTATTAATGCTATTAATACTAATTATTGATTAAGTTAGAAGAAGGTTTTCCTTTCTTAAATCTAGCCTTTGTTAATCATGAGGTAGAAAATGATGGCAGATATATCTGGTTGTATCTAGGCCATTAGGACAAATGGAGGTTTTGCATGAAGTCCCCCAGTAGGCAAAGTGAAGATTCGAGGTATACAGAATTCCACCCTTATGTTCCTTTTTCAAGATTGCTTTTTCCTGGGGGAGCCTGAGTGGCTGAGTTGGTTAAGCATCTGACTCTTGGGTTCATCTCAGGTGATGATCTCACACTTTCATGAGTTAGAGCCCCACATTGGGTTCTGTGTTGACAGTATGGAGCCTGTTTGGGATATCTCTCTCCCTCCTTCTCTCTGCGCCCCCTCCCCTACTCACTGTCTCTGTCTCTCTCAAAAAAAAAAAGAAAGAAAAAAGAAAAAAATCTTTAAAAAATGATTGCTTTTTCCTTTTTCTTATTAATATTTTAAAATATTTTCTTAGCATGGGGATGTCTTCCAGATTTAGATTTCTCACCTTTAATTTTGCTTAGGGATCATGATCACTATGGGCCTATATCATTTTATTGCACTTTGCTTTATTGTACTTCACAAACATTGTGTTCTTCACAAATTGAAGGTTTGTGGCAACTCTGTCAAGCAAGTCTCTCGGCACCATTTCCTTTAACAGAATTTGCTCACTTTAAGTTTCTGTGTCACATTTTGGTAATTCTCATAATTATATCTCAGAATTGTTTTGGTGATCTTACTGTTGTCATTGTTTTGGGGAGCCACAAGCCACACCCATATAAGATGACAAACTTAAGTAATAAATGTTCTGTGTGTTCTGATTGTTCCACTGACCACCATTCTCCCATCTCCCTCCATGTCCTGAGGCCTCACCTATTCCCTGAAACACAACAATATTGAAATTATGCCAATTAATAACCCTAAAATGTCCTTTAAGTGTTCAAGTGAAAGAGTCACACATTTCTCACTTTAAACCAAAAGCTAGAAACTATTAAGCTTAGTGAGGAAGGCATGTCAAAAGCCAACATAGGCTGAAAGCTAGGCCTCTTGCACCGGTTAGCCAAGTTCTGAAGGCAAAGAAAAAGTTCTTGAAGGAAATTAAAAGAGCTACTCTAGTGAACACACATGAATGATAAGAAAATGAAACAGCCTTATTGCTGATACGGAGAAAGTTTGGGTAGTGTGGATATAAGATCAAAGCAGCCACAACATTCCCTTAAGCGAAAGCCTAATCCAGAACAAGACTCTAACTCTCTTCAATTCTGTGAAGGCTCAGAGAGGTAAAGAAGCTGCAGAAGAAAAGTCTGAAGCTAGCAGAGGTTGGTACATGAGATTTACAGAAAGAAGCTATTTTTGTAACATAGCAGTGCAAGGTGAAGGAACAAATGCTAATGTAGAAATATAGTAAGTTATCCAAAAGATCTACTTAAGATAATTGATGAAGGTGGCTACACCAACCAACAGATGAAAAAGCCTTCTATTGGAAGAAGTTGCCATCTAGGACTTTCACAGCTAGAAGGGAGAAGTCAATGCCTGGCTTCAAAGCTTTAAAGGGCAGGTTGCCTCTCTTGTTAGAGGCTAATGCAGCTGGTTACTTTAAGTTGAAGCTGTCATTCATTAACCACTCTGAAAATCCATTGGCCCTTAAGAATGATGCTAAATCTTCTCTGTGTGTACTGTATAAATGGAACAATAAAGCCTGGATGACAGCACATCTGTTTGCAGCATGGCTTACTGAATATGTTAAGCCCACTGTTGAGACCTATCGCTCAGAAAAAAAAAATATTCTTGTCAAAATATTAATGCTCATTGGCAATGGACCTGTCACCTAAGAGCTCTTATGCAGATATACAAATGAGATTAACATTGTTTTCATGCCTGCTAACACATCATCTGCGCAGCCGGTGGAACAAGGAGTAATTTCAACTTTCAAGTCTTATATTGAAGAAATACATTTCATAAAGGCTATAGCTGCCATGGTTAAGGATTCCTCTGATGGGTATGGTAAAGTAAATTGAAATTTTTCTGGAAAGGGAGTCACCATTCTAGATGTCATTCTAGATGTCTAGATGTCATGGATATTCCATTATTAATAAGACGAGGTCGAAATATCAACATTAACTACAGTTTGGATCATCACTCTAGATGCCATTAAGAACATGCATGACTCATAAGAAGCAGTCAAAATATCAACATTACTAGGACTTTGGAAGAAGTTGATTCTAATCCTCATGGGTGACTTTGAGGGGTTTAAGACTTCACTGGAGGAAGTAACTACAGATGTGGTGAAAAAAAAATAATAAGAGCACTAGAATTGGAAGTGGAGCCCGGCGGGGTGCCTATGTGGCTCAGTGGGTTAAGCATCTGACTCTTGGTTTCATCTCAGGTTGTGATCTCAGGGTTTGTGGGTTCAAGCCCTGCATTGGGCTCCATACTGACAGCACGGTGACTGCTTGGAATTCTCTTTCTCCCTCTCTCTTTGAACCTCCCTGCTTGCTCTCTCTGTCTCTCTTTCAAAATAAATAAAAACATTTTTTTTAAAAAAGTGGAGCCTGAAGATGTGACTGAATTGCTGCAATCTCAAGATCAGACCTTAACAGATGAGAAGTTGCTTCTTATGGATGAGCAAAGAAAGTGGTTTCTTGAACTGGAATCTACTTCTGGTGAAGATGCTATGAAGATCACTGAAATGACAACAAAAGATTTAGGATATTACATAAAGTTAGTTGACAAAGCAGCAACAGGTTTGAGAGGATTGGCTCCCATCTTGAAAGGAGTTCTGCTGTAGATCAAATGCTATCAAACAGCGTAGCATGCTCCAGATAAATTGTCTATGAAAAGAAGAGTCTATCAACACAACAATTTCATTGTTGTCTTACTTTAAGAAACTATCATGGCCACCCCACCTTCAGCAACCATCACCCTGATCAGTCAGTGGCCATCACATTAAGACCTTCCACCAGCAAAAAGGTTATGACTCCCTGAAACCGCAGGTGATAACTCTCATTTTTAGCAATAAAGTATTTATTGAGGTAAATGTGTTATGTTTTTAGATACAGTGCTATTACATACTAAATACTCTACAGTATAGTGTAAACATAGCTTTAATACACACTGGGAAATAAAAAAAAATATTTGACTTGCTTTATTTGAGTATGTGCTTTATTATAGTGATCTAGAGCTGAACCTGCAACACCTCTGCGGTATTCCTGTATATAAGTAAAGTTAGAGATGCTTATTTTCTTTTATTTCAGGGGCTTTCCTCTTTAACTGTAGATGATTAAAACATCTTCCTACTTGTAAGGATACCCCTCGTAATACCACTGTAAACTCAAACATCAAATTTCTTGTTATAAAAATGACTCAAACCTCAACCCACAGATACAGGTATCACACCTTGTAACTATACCAGAGATTTAATAATTCTCTATTTAAATGCAGCTTTCATATAAATTATTTCATTTCTCCACAGCAAAGTAAAAGCTAGAATACATTCTAGATTGCAATCTTGTTATACATTTTAGGGTGAAGATGGTGTTAATGGAGGAATATATCTGCCAACACCTAATAGATTACTTAACATAATTACGTTAAATAATTCTTAAGTGACTTATATTAAATGGATAAAATCATGCTTTTTATGTAGCAGCACTTTTTTTTTCCATAAAAACTAGTTGAACACCAATTTTTTCCAGACTTTGTGCAAGGTTCTTGTTGATTTAAACAACAATAAATCTTGTTGGTTAAAGATAAGCAAGACACAAAAGAAGAAGAGAAAAAATCCTCAGCATCAAAGACTTTATAATCGAAAAAGAAGGAGAGAGGAGACAAACAGTTTCTTATTGTCTCATATTGTTAAAGTCCAAGTTGAAAATATCTCTAATTGAGGTGGAAAGGTATTGCACTAAAAGGAGGCAGCTCCTATAGGTTAAGGTCAATTCAGAGAAGAAGTGATGCTTGAGTTGAGTTCTAAAAGGTAGATGGAAATCCATCAGGAAATAAGTGAGGAGATGATAATATCTGTCATAAGTTTTAGCACATGGAAAGAGCATATAATTTTATGGGAAATGGATATTCTTTATTATGGCTACATTACAGGTCATGTAGAAAATTAATATTTGTTAAAGAGGAAGGAAAGTAAATTATTAAGGGCACTGAATGCCAATTTAAGGAATTTAGATTTTATCAGATAATTGAAAAAAATCTCTCTGGTGACTGTGTGAAGAAAATTAGCTTGAGTGGAAGCAATTGGAAAGCTTACAAAAGTCTACATAATGAGGATGATGTCCCCTTTATTGTAATGATATTTGAGGGAGAGGGGGAGAACACAGAGTAAGAGAGAGAGAGAGAGAGAGAGAGAGAGAGAGAGAGAGGTGGGGGGAGGCATGGAGGGAGGGAGAGAAAGAGACAGTGAGATAGAAGAAAATTTTGGATACCAAATCTATAGAACTAATGGATTTAAAAGGGTAAATAAATGATTTTTCCAAATTGTAAGCATGAACAGAAAGGTATTTACTTTGAAAAGGAAAATTTGGGAGAACAGAAGTTCTCTTTTAGACATAATATTAAACAACCAGGTGGGAATACAGAAGATTGGATACACAAATCTGGAATTTAAGGAGCATTTATTGGCTGAAATTAAACACCTTAATTTCATCAGCATATAGGTGAGCTTTAAAACCAGCAACTAATGAGATCACATGGAGAAAAAGTGTAGATAGAGATATCTCCCAGATTTAAGCTGGGAATATATAAGAGATGGTTGTCTGAGGAAGATGATTGCTGTTAGAGAAGATCAGGCCTCTTTCCTTCTCTTTATTATCATAATCCAAGAATGAATCTGGAGCTAACCAAGATAATCCCTCTACAAGAATTAAGATATTGCTTAAGTTTGAGGACATTAGTTTCTGGAATGGAAATTGCCAAGCATATAGAATTCTAGATAACTTGTTATGAACTATTGTTCTTCCTCTTCCACCTGGGCACCCTGAGTGTTGAAAGAAGGATTTACTATTTCAGAACAACAACTAGTCACCTGTCTTTCTCATTTGTGGTAGATGCTCTTTATTTTTCCCATATGACTTCAAGGCCAAGGGCTACTTCCCTAACCTGGGAAATCTTGAGGCAAGCAGCTTGGACATTTCTCTGTTTAATGAATTTAATTTTGTTCTTTCAAAGAAATTAATGTAATGAAACATATGTGACATGGAAATCAAGCTTCATAATGCTACAAATGGAATATTACAATTGCTAATAGTGTCTTCTGTGACCATGATTTTTCATTCTTGAGGCCACTGTTATCAGATATCTCTTTCAATCTTCTCCTATTTTCTCTAGGATATGGAGGCTAGTGGAAAATTTCTGAAGACATGAATATGGAGCATAAGAATGCATTCTGTTTAGTTATATTTTATTTTATTTTTTTTCTTTTTTTTTTTTTAATTTATTTATTTATTTATTTATTTTTTAATATATGAAATTTACTGTCAAATTGGTTTCCATACAACACCCAGTGCTCATCCCAAAAGGTGCCCTCCTCAATACCCATCACCCACCCTGCCCTCCCTCCCACCCCCCATCAACCCTCAGTTTGTTCTCAGTTTTTAACAGTCTCTTATGCTTTGGCTCTCTCCCACTCTAACCTCTTTTTTTTTTTTTTTCCCTTCCCCTCCCCCATGGGTTTCTGTTACGTTTCTCAGGATCCACATAAGAGTGAAACCATATGGTATCTGTCTTTCTCTGTATGGCTTATTTCACTTAGCATCACACTCTCCAGTTCCATCCACGTTGCTACAAAAGGCCATATTTCATTCTTTCTCATTGCCACGTAGTATTCCATTGTGTATATAAACCACAATTTCTTTATCCATTCATCAGTTGATGGACATTTAGGCTCTTTCCATAATTTGGCGATTGTTGAGAGTGCTGCTATAAACATTGGGGTACAAGTGCCCCTATGCATCAGTACTCCTGTATCCCTTGGATAAATTCCTAGCAGTGCTATTGCTGGGTCATAGGGTAGGTCTATTTTTAATTTTTTGAGGAACCTCCACACTGCTTTCCAGAGCGGCTGCACCAATTTGCATTCCCACCAACAGTGCAAGAGGGTTCCCGTCTCTCCACATCCTCTCCAGCATCTATAGTCTCCTGATTTCTTCATTTTGGCCACTCTGACTGGCGTGAGGTGGTATCTGAGTGTGGTTTTGATTTGTATTTCCCTGATGAGGAGCGACGTTGAACATCTTTTCATGTGCCTGTTGGCCATCCGGATGTCTTCTTTAGAGAAGTGTCTATTCATGTTTTCTGCCCATTTCTTCACTGGGTTATTTGTTTTTCGGGTGTGGAGTTTGATGAGCTCTTTATAGATTTTGGATACTAGCCCTTTGTCCGATGTGTCATTTGCAAATATCTTTTCCCATTCCGTTGGTTGCCTTTTAGTTTTGTTGGTTGTTTCCTTTGCTGTGCAGAAGCTTTTTATCTTCATAAGGTCCCAGTAATTCACTTTTGCTTTTAATTCCCTTGCCTTTGGGGATGTGCCGAGTAAGAGATTGCTACGGCTGAGGTCAGAGAGGTCTTTTCCTGCTTTCTCCTCTAAGGTTTTGATGGTTTCCTGTCTCACATTCAGGTCCTTTATCCATTTTGAGTTTATTTTTGTGAATGGTGTGAGAAAGTGGTCTAGTTTCAACCTTCTGCATGTTGCTGTCCAGTTCTCCCAGCACCATTTGTTAAAGAGACTGTCTTTTTTCCATTGGATGTTCTTTCTGTTTAGTTATATTTTAATTGCCTGTCTTCGAATTCTGTTTTATCTAGCTTGCATCCCACTCACTACCTTCAACAGGTGAATTTGAAGTAAATGGAGTATTTCTAATTGACCAACCCATGAAGGAGGCATACTTCACACCATGACTGAAAGCTCTTCTGGAAGAGGTGGTGACAAAGTAGCCTCTTGCTACCACACCAAGGATAAATGGGCAGTCATAAATACAGATAATTTTTTAAAATAATCCAGAAATGTTATAGTCTTAATCCATGTCTTCTATGAGTGCTAGCAAGATCATTGTTTTGCCACTCTTTTGTTTCATGGATAAATCAAATAGGAACTACACACTTGGTTCAAGTTATAAAGGGTTTAAAAAGTTGTATGGTAGTTCATATAAATGAAGCACACTGTTTTTGATGTTTTATCTGGGAATGAACTTGTTTATAAGAATAAAATAAGTTTAAATATACATTAAGCACAAATTATTCATCTCTTTAACCTGAAGTGTTTGTAGGGTCACCTGGTGGCTCAGTCAGTTAAGTGTCAGACTTCAGCTCAGGTCATGATCTCACAGTTCGTGGGTTTGAGCTTGTGTTGGGCTCTGTCAGCTCAGAGCTGGAGCCTGCTTTGGATTCTGTCTCCCTCTCTCTCTCTCTGTCCCTCCTCTGCTCTCTCTCTCTCTCTCTCAAAAATAAACATTAAACATTTTTTAAATAATTTAAAAAACCTCAAGTGTTTTCAGATAAGAACAAAGCTGGAGACATCACGGTTCCTGATTTCAAAATATATTACAAAGCTATAGTAATTAAAACAACATGGTATTGACATGACAATAGACATATAGATCAATAGAACAGAATAGAGCCCAGAGATAAACTCATGCATATATAGTCAATTAATTTTTAACAAAGAAGTCAAGAATATACAATGGGAAAAGACAGTCTCTTCAGTAAATTGTGTTGGGAATACTAGACAGCCATATGCAAAAGAATGAAATTCAACCACTATCTTACATCATGCACAAAAATGAACTCAAAATGGATTAAGACTTGAATGTAAGAACTGAAACCATAAATCTTCTAGGAAAAAAACAAAGTTGGTAAGCTTTTTGACATAGGTCTTGGCAATGATTTTTTGACTCTGACACAAAAACCAAAAGCAACAAAGCCAAAAATAAACAAGTAAGAACACATCAAACTAAAAATTTTCTGCACAGCAAAGGAAACCAACAAAAGAAAACTGAATGGGAGAAAATATTTGCATATCATGTATTTGATAAGGTACTAGTACCCAAAATATATATAGAACTCATATATGTCAATCCAAAAATAATTAATCTAATTAAATAATGGGCAGAAGATCTAAATAGACATTTTTCCAAAGAAGACATACAGATGGCCAACAGGTACATGAAAAGATATTCAACATCATTAATCATCAGGGAAATTCAAATCAAAACTACAATGAAATATCACCTCACACTTGTTAGAATGGCCATTATCAAAAAGACAAAAGTGTTGGTTAGGATATGGAGAAAAGGGAACCCTTGTGAACTGTTGGTGGGAATGTAAATTTTTGGTATGTTACTATGGAAAACAGTACAGAGGCTCTTCAAAAAAAATTAAAAATAGAACTACCATATTCTCCAGCAGTTTCACTTCTGGGTATTTATCTGAAGAAAACAAAAACATTAATTTATAAAGATGTTTGCACCCCTGTGTTCACTACATCATTATTTACAACAGCCAAGATTTGGAAACAACCTAACTGTCCATCAATGGATGGTTAGATAAAGAAATATATATTGGAATACTATTTAGCCATAAAAAGAATGAAATCTTGCCATTTGCAACAATATGGATGGATCCTGAAGGCATTGTACTAAAAGAAATAAGTTTGAGAAAGACAAATGCTGTATAATCTTTCTTATATGTGGAATCAAAAAATATAACAATGAAAATCCTCTCAGCATTCCTATGCTTCATGTTATTATAATTTTATAGATAAAGTTGAATTTCCGGGGATTCACCTAATCTTATGGGAATAACTGATAAAACTAAAAATAAGAATCTCCACAAGAGCCTATCGGTAGCAAGGGGAGAAAATGGTATTTCAACATGCGAATCAAAACAAACACCATCAATGATGAACGTCTGGGTAATATTCTACAAATAATGAACTAATTTTGACATACTCAATAAAGCCTTAAGTATCTCCATAATCCTTTCTGACACCTCATCTCTGACCATTTTGTTTTTGTTTTTGTTTTCCCAATCTTCTTCAATTAGCAAGTAAAATTTGCAAAGTGAACATTTCGGTGTCTTTGAGCCCATGCATTCTAGGCCCAGAATTTTCACTTGCTTTCCATTGAGTGAAAAGAAATAGAATCAAAGCAAAATTTTTGTCTTGATTACAGCCAGTCTGGAGAGGGCAGGCCAAGGACTTAAAGCTTATATTTGTAAATGCGGACCAACAAATGAAGTTAGATGAGAGGGAATTATGGAAACATAGTAAAAGTGAAACCAGAATAGGTTTAATCTTTTAAGATATATACATATATATTTACTGTCACTCTAAGAATTTGGTTCATTTGACATCTTGGATAAATATTTATGTACTTTGCATTATGCATTTGAATTTAATATAAAATCAGTTTAAAATATTCCCTATTGTGACATGGCTGACAAGTTGAATACTGAATAGGATTACTGCTGTAAGGCAAAGAATTCTGCTGATTTGCCTTAGGTAAAATGATATTCTCATGAGTCCCCCCCACCCCCCCAACCCTCACCAACATCAAATATATCAACTTGTTATCAAAAGACCAGTTTGGAAGATTTCCATTTTCAAATTACTCCTCTTCTCCAAACAGCCAAATAGAATTTATAGTAAATCCAGGAAATGTTACAGCCATTGAAATTCCAAACATTAAAGAGTAGAAAAGAAACATTCTCTTGCTCTCAATGATATGAAGCTTTGCCATTTTTAACTTGCTTTGACATGAGCAATCTCATTTGAGTTTCCTTTAATAAACACTCTATTTCACAGAAGAGGAAACTGCCTAGGAATCATAGAAGAGGAATCAGCTGCCTAAAATTATACAACTAGGATAGGATGAGTGTATGGCCAGCATTAGAGGTTGGGTCCACTTCCTAGTCTAGATGTCTTCTCCTACATTGAATTTTCTGTATTATTTCCAGAGTATGTTACTGAAAACTGTAAATTTTGTAGCAAGTTAAGACAACAGTTTAAGGATTGAATTTTTGTTAAAGTTACATCACTATTAAAAATCCAGAGAGGCACCTGGGTGTCTTAGTCAGTTGAGCGACCAACTTTGGCACAGGTCATGATCCCACATTTTGTAAGTTTGAGCCCCACATGGGACTCACTACTTTGGATCTTCTTTCTGCTCTGTCTCTGCCCCTTCCCTGCTTATGTGCTCTCTCTCAAAAATAATAAATAAATCTTTAAAAAATTATTAAAAAATTTAAAAATCCAGAGATTTTTTCCTATTGCAATAATAGGGTTTAAAAGTTCTGCTTTTGTTGTCTTCATCTAGAATAGAATGAAAGGAAGGAAAAAAAATAAGAATGAATAAAAGCAAGAGGGTGAAAGGAGAGAGAGAGAAAAAGGAAAGAGAGAAAGTGAGGAAGAAAAGAAATAATTATGAAATTGTTCAGATTTATCATTTTATCAACATTAAATATAAATTACCCAGAAAACGAAGTCTTTCTTCACTATTTAACACAGAAGACACATAATCTGTAGCTATTCTATGACACATGAGAACAATCAGCAAAGCTGAAAAGCAGGCTCTTTCTCAGCACCAATTCCCTTGTACCACCTAGAGATTATTTTCAGACAAAATCTAAATACTTTATTTCATTATCTGTAGGCATAAAAAATACTACATGTATGACATGAAAATAAATGTTCTTCTCCAGTTCACTAATTCTGCAATAAAAACCCTGTGATTCTATTAGCAAAATATTCCCAAGCTGGTGGATAGAGGTCTTGGGGAATAGTACAGATGCTTGCTTATCAAATTAATCGTGCTTAGAAATTAAGAAGCTGTTGAAGCACAGTGATTATTTAATATGCATAGCTTCTTCAGTAGAAAGGGGGGGGGATAGTCTCTAGTCTCTTACAAGAATAGTTTGAGTTTGAGAAAATCTTTTGTTAAAAAGTAAAAGAAGGAAAAGTTTCCTCCATATAGTACAATAGGGCTTTTATAAAATAACTTTGCAGCATTCTGGAATTATAGAATTTGTAACACAAAGAACTAATTCTTTTTTTATAACTTGCAACTTTTATCCTGTGAGATTTTCATAGCAGAGCTTATCATTGGTAGTTACCACTAGTAAAGTATATTGCTATATCCCTGTTTTCTTCAACAAAATATAATATTAAAAAAAGGAAAGAAGAAAAACAGTTAAAATAATTGGATTATGGTAAGGTTGTCTATTTAGCATGTTGTCTAAAATGTCCCACTTATGAGAAAGTGATTTCCAATTATTTATTGAACTTGTAGTCCAGGGTTCTATAGAGACATAACTAAAAGAGAGAAAAATCATAGACTAGAAACAAAATAATCAATGTTCAAATAAGAACCATACTTGCAGGAAACTCATTTATTTATCCCTTCATTTGTCAAATATTTGTTAAGCTCTTTTTCCATTGAAGCCTCTGTGCTTGATGTCTCTGGCACCTGGCAATGCCAGTGTCCTTGTGGATGGCCATATGTAATGGCTTTATAATCTGAAAACCGGGGATTAATTCTTTTAACCTTTATTATCTATGTAGTGATATGTAAATTGCTTAATCATTGCTGAGACTGGTTTTTATCTGCAAAATAGAAGTGATAGCAGATGTATCATATAAGTTCATGAGAATTAATTGAGATATTATTCATAAATGCCTGGCAGAGCTTCTGATCCAGAATTCAGCAGTTCTTAGACTCTGTGCTGAAATAGAAAAAAATTAAGGATAATTACATGCCTAAAATTCCTTTCATTTGACTTTTCCTCTACCAGATGAGTTTAAGTGACTGAAGACTAAACTCTGTACATGGATATAAATTTTTGAGGAAATGTGAAAAATTTTGGCATGCAAATTAATCAAATAAGGCTGGAGACATGTGTGAATCTATGTCATAAAAATATTTATGTAGAGGTGTATGCCGAGATAATTTAGGAACTTCAAATGTTTTATTATACAAGGATAAATAAAAATGCCATTTATTTTGTTTAAAATACTTTACTATTAAACATACCTCAAGTTTAAATTTTTTTCTTAATGTTTTTTATTTATTTTTGAGACAGAGACAGAGCATGAGCAGGGAAGGGGCAGAGAGAGAGGGAGACACAGAATCGGAAGCAGGCTCCAGGCTCTGAGCCATCAGCACAGAGCCCGATGCGGGGCTCGAACTCACAGACCGTGAGATCATGACCTGAGCCGAAGTCGGATGCTCAACCGACTGAGCCACCCAGGTGCCCCAAACATACCTCAAGTTTAGAGTGTTTTAAAACATATATTCAAATTTAAAGACAATTAAGTAAAGAAATAACTAGAACTCACAACCCAAGTTAGGAGATAATATGATTAGTATTTTGAAAGCTTCATCTGTACCACTTGTGTGTCTATTCTCAATCACATCGGCCTCATTCACCTCAGGAAGAAAACATCATTTTAATTTTTGTGCTAATTAGCCCTTTAAATTTCTTTATGGTTTTTGTCATATATATAGGTAACTCTAAAGAAAATATAATTAATATTTCCTATTTTTAAATTTTTAAATGATACAATCATACTGTGGTGGGTCTGTGATATATTGCTACAAACATTACATTTGGGGAATTGGGTTACCCCAGTTTACAGCTATAGTAAATTTATTTTCACTGCTGAATAATACTGTATCAATATAACACAATTGTTAATCTATTTTACCATTTATCAACATTTAAAATACTAACATTTATTTTCTTTTGCAAATATTGCTGCCTTATAAATTATCTTCTTTTGTACTTGTGCAGGATTTTCTCTAGTATGTATACCAAGAAGCAGAATTGTACCTGTTCAACTTTACTATACACTGGCAAACTCTCTTCCAAAGTGTTTGCGACAATATTCACTTCATGAACAGTGGATGAATATTCTCATTGCTCCTCATTCTTGCCAACACTGTGCTGTAAAATGAGGAGTTATTGAGACATCAGTGCACTTGTGGGTTTGCTAACGAGTCCGTATATCTTTTCATGTATTCAAAGGTCATTCATGTACCTCTTCTATGAAATGTGTTTTTGTGATTTTTGTTCAACTTTAATTGGGTGTTTCCTTTTTTTACTTATTGATTGATTGGTAGGGTAATAATCCTTTGTTGGCCGTATGTGTTACTGAGAATTTTCTCAATTCTTACCTTGTATTTTTTGTCTTTACGGAGTCTTGTGATGATCAGAAGTTGTTCATTTTAATCTAATAATATGTTTTATCAATCTTTTGTTTTATGATTTGCATTTTCTGGTTTTTGTTTCTGTCCTGAGGTCATGAGTGTCCTATAATAATTATAAAGGTTTCTATTCCTATTTAAATCTATCTGGAATTGATTCTTTGAATGATGTAGAAAGCTAACATGTCATTCCCCCACCACTCAATGGATAAACAATGATCTAAAATAATTTGTTTTTGCTTATCTGAATTGACATGCACTTATCTGCATTGACAAATATGTCATAAATTAAATTTTCGTATATAGATAGAATATTTATGGTTTTTCTGTTCTCTTATATGTGTCTAGAATTCTATGTTTGAGCCAATACCATACTATTAAAATAATCTTAGCTTCACAGTAATTTTTGTTATAGAAGAGAAAATCTTCTTCAGGGCTATTTTTGATCCTTTACTCCAAATAAGTTTTTTTGTAGTTTTATGGTTTTATTAACACAAATACGACATGCATGTAAACTGTCTGTCTATATATTTTTATCACTGCACAACTGGGTATTGGGATTGGGCTAGGCAGCCGGGCTGCTCTTTCCACGGTGGCTCTGCAGTTCTTGAGGGAAACATTGTGAACAATCTCTGTACTGTAAGATTTGTTGCACATCAGCAGCACTTCAAGTCCTTGATGTTGTGGACTAGGAACTTCTGGAAGCCACTGGGCAGCATGTGCTTTTTCTTCTTGTGGTTCCCATAACCAATGTTGGGCATCAAGATCGAGCCTTTGAATCTTCTGCTCACCCTATCGCCAGTGCCTCGGGGTTTCCATAGTTGCACTTTATTTTGAGATATGGGTCTGACTGGTACCAGATGAACTTCTTGATCCTCTTGGGCTTCACCGGAGGTCTGAGGGTGGCCATGATGCCGGGTAAGACATGGCTGCCACCTGTGCAGGCAGAGCCAAGAAAGAGAAAGAGAGCCCATTACTCCATGTTATTTTTAAAACTAGTTTTAAAGTTTTACAAAGATCCTGTGAAGATTTTTTTTTTACCTTTTGACTCCCTTCACCCATTTCCACTGTGTAGAAATATGGATTAGAATTAGTGTAGTGAAAAGTGACATTTTTATTACAGTGAATCATCCCAAATGGAGAATCGGATATCTCTTCATTTTTAAATCTATAACATCTTCAAATAAGTGTTATGATCTTTTTAATAAAAGCATTACACTATTTTTTTATTCCTAGACATCATATTTTTTTCTTCCTTATGTAGTAAGTGGTTTATTTTAAATTACATTTTTTTAATCAATCATTGCTTTTATTTTGTATACTGGTTTGATATCCATTATCCTTCCTAAATTCACTTATTAACTCTAATATTTTCTCTGTGGATTCATTGGTGACTTTTAATAGTAATCCTATCATCTGCAATATTGATAGTTTTCTTTTTTTTTTAATTTTTATTTTAGACAGAGAGCAAGCAGGGAAGATGGGCAAAGTGAGAGAGAGAGAGAGAGAGAGGGAGAGAGAGAGAGAGAGATTGAGAATCTTAAGCAGGCTTCAGGCTTAGCAGTGCTGCATGTGGGGTTTGATCCCACGACCCCAGGATCATGACCTGAGCTGAAATCAAGAGTTGGACTGAGCCACCCAGGTACCCCTAACATTTCATCTTTAAATATAATATGTGCTCTAGATATTTTTGTAGGTTCCAATCTTCCATCTTAAGGAAGTTCCAGTCTTTTTGATTTATTTAAGTCTTGAACAGATTTTTTAAGACTAGTTCTTACAAATGTTAAAGCCAAAGCCTTACATGATCTGGTTCTCTATTATCTCTATCTCATTTACTACCTCATTCCCATGTACAACTCCAGCCACTTAAAATCCTTTTTATTCCTGCAACACTCCAGACATCCTTCTACTTCAGTACTTTAGTTTTGGTGAGTTCTCTACCCTTTTCCCAAGATATGTGCATGGATAACCTCTTCTTACTTCAGTCTTTGGGTTTTTACTAGAAAGCTCCTTTCTCAGTAATGCATTCTCAGGATACCTCACCTAAAATTGCAATCCTCACCCTTACTCTGACACTTACTGTATTCCTTTCTCATTTTTTTATTAAAATGTATTGGTAGTACGTTATATAGTTTTTCTTTTTAATCTCTTATTGAGGAAAATTTCTCCTTGAGTAGGCATCTCTGCTTTCACAAATAAATCAACGGAGACATTACTGTGAAGCAAATTGACATGATTCTGTCTTCTATTTTAAGTGTTTACTATTATCCTAGGCGAGCTGAGTGTTCTTGGTAAAAAGAAAAAAATACTTCAAGAAACTTTCAGTAGTATCCAAATACCTGGCGTTATTTATCTGTGAAGCTGCAACAATTTCTTCTGATTATGTCTTCTCCTACTGGGCACAAAGAATGAATCATGTTTGTCTGTTTGTTTGTTTTTGACATTCCATCTATGAGATAATGACTCTCAATTACAGGAGAATACAGTTCCTTTCCTAGTTATGATATATAGGGTAACTACAAGTTATAACATCAATTAGATTGATCAGAACCACGTTTCTATGGCTACTAGCATTCTTGAACAAAGAGATAAAATAACAAGCAGATTACTGAATGTTATGGTCTCAGTGCATTTTTTTTCTTTTGACTATCTTATAGGTGATAACAGTTGTCTTTTATTTAGAATGGAGAAAATCTGTTAAATTTTCATTTATTTGTGGGGTAGTTGCATTGTGGTAGACAAAAGCAAACGTAGTGGCTTTGTGTGGTCTTAGGCTTTTTGGTAGTTTTACTATGGGAGGAAGGATGTTAAAGAGAAAGTGGCAGGCTATGGTCAGTACTGCAGATTGGTGTATGAACTCTTCCAACCAACTCCATTTGGGAGGCTGGAAAACTAAAGACTTCTCAGCATGGCCAGGGCTAGAGTGAGGCAAGTGAGGTGCCCAGTCCCCCAAATTTAAGGATGAATTCCTGCTAAGGCTTGTGAGATTACAGGATTGTCACCGGTGAATGAGTGCTTCCTTGAACACTGTACCCTGGATGTCTCTTTTGCCCCACCTTACTTGCAATACTGGCTTCTCAGACTCCCTGACAGCTCAGTTTCACAGGTGACCTAGGTTCTTCTAAGCCAATGTGCCCTTATGAGATTTGGAAGTAAAAGTGATGCAGAATCCCCCTCCCTGGGTATTCTTCTGTGTGTACTGGTAAGCAAGGGTAAGTTTGGATTTTCCTTATTTGGTTTATCACAAGATTCAATAACTATTCTTCACATTTGCAGGCATGTAGAGGGAGAATGCAGGGAATCCATAGAACATCCACTTTCCTGGCATGAACTTAGTTGCAATAATGTTCTTCTGAAGCTAGTAGCTAGAGTGATGTCTTATGTATTCCATATCTAGAGCTGAGATGATAGTGTCTTAGAGAGTTTGGTGGCAACATCTTGATCTACAGACCTCAGCAAAGCTGGATTGAGTCTGGAGCTAGGAGCTAGAGCAGTGGCTCCCTGGCTTTGACCTCCTGATTAGACGGGCAGAAGCTTCCTTTTTGGCTTCCGTGATGGTGTTCCAGAAGTAATCCTAGATGCCTGGCCTACATCTGGTCCTCTAGCCCTTCCCACAATTGTTTTAGTACATCATTTACTTTCTGCTTATATGCTACCTGCAACAGGTCCTTGATTGATACAAATAGGGAATAAATGTTTTATTCTTTTGAGGAAAAGAAAAACTGAAATGAGTTTTCTAGTATATCACCAGATTGACTGCAAACAGATGTTTACTGAGGAAATATTTATGTGTTTATATATTTATTTGTAATTATTCACTATATTAAACATATGTATACTAGTTTAAATTTGATAAGAATTCACTTTGGGGGCGCCTGGGTGGCTCACTCGGTTGTGTCCGACTTTGGCTCAGGTCATGATCTCACAGTTCGTGGGTTTGAGACCTGCATCAGGCTCTGTGCTGACAGCTCAGAGCCTGGAGCCTGCTTCAGATTCTGTCTCCTCTCTCTGCCCCTCCCCAGCTCACACTTTGTCTCTGTCTTTCTCTCCCTCTCTCAAAATGAATAAACATTTTTAAAAAGTTAAAAAAAAAAAAGAATTCACTTTGAATCCTGCCGATAAGTCAATCAATAATTCTGTCAGTTATGCGAGTGGAACTCTGCCCTAGAGTCTGAGAGATGAGATGACAAAAATAACAAAACCTCTTCCCTAAAGAATCTGTAATTGTTGTCAATTTAAAGAAAATAAATCTGGGGTGCCTGGGTGGCTCAGTCAGTTAAGTGGCTTACTCTTGATGTTGGCTCAGTACATGATCTCACAGTTCATGAGTGTGACCTCTGCATCAGGCTCCACACTAATGGTCTGGTCTTCTCTTTCCCTCTCTGTGCCTCCCCTGCTTCTTGCTCTCTCTGTCTCTTTCAAAATAAATAAATAAATAAATAAATAAATAAATAAATAAATAAAGTTTAAAAAAAATTTCAAAAGGAAGGAAAATAAATAATTTAAAAATGATAGAAATAAGATCGCCCTCCAAAAAGTATCTATAAGGTCCAGTATATCATGATTCAGAATATTCATATGCTACGCTATCTAACCAAATATGTTAATTATAAAAAAGAGTCTATCAATTGGAAGTGGCGAGGGATTGGTCTGCCACAGCACAATGATAAAAGAAGAGTCACAAGGGCAAGAATGTACATCCCATTGAAGCACTAGCCAGAATAGAGGGGCCTCAATAAGGGGCCTTGTAGTACTTCTAGTTTCTATCCCGTTGGCAAGAACATTCTTATTATGACACAGTCATGTCAAATTATTTTAGCCTGATGCTATTACACTTCTAGTTCTTCCAATGACTCTCATTCTATTCCCATGCCCAACAAGTGAGATTCTAATTATGTTTTGGATGAAATGTACTGATAATGTTCACCTATTACCTGTTTTGTTGCAGTAGTTATACTTCTTATAATAAACTTTAATATTGGTTTTCTTCTTGCTCCATTCATCACTCTGAACTCACTTTATAGGGATCTGTTGCTACAAAATATATCACTTCTGGATTGCTTTATAAGACCAAGTTTTGAGACTGTAAACAGTGATGGTTACTGCCTGGATAATGGACAATTTACCAATGTCAGACTGTGATACCTCTTCTCAGATAATGAACGCACCTTTCCACAGGAAACAAGAAAAACAGACATTGTATAAGACCACAAGTAGAATGAAAGGTACGCTTGTTTTCCTTTCTTACAATGACTTTCACTTTTCTAAGAGCATATGAGAATCGCTCCTAGAAGTACTATTCTATTTATTTACCCATTTCATCTGAACTACTGGATTTTTAAAGTTATGTCAAAAATCCTTTTCTTGTACAAGTGTGCTGAAATCTAATTCTAATTATCCATACTATTCCAAGGTAGGATATTCATGCTGCATTTTAGATAGATGAAAATGACTGTATTTGCTATCGATTTCATCATTTTAGATTTAGCCCCCCAAATGCTTCCCAATGGTAGCTTTAACATTAAATCATTAATGCTTTCATTAAAACATTTCAGTAAGTCACAAAATTTGACTTAAACTTAAAACATTTCATATTTCTTTTTAAGTACACAGGGCTTTCCGAATAGTAAATGGCTTATAAATGCTTCTTGATAATGGTGAAACAAAGTTATTCTAACAAGAATAATATATGAATTATACCTTTTCATAATTTTATTCTGTACCTGAATTAGAGGAAAATGAATATTTTCACTACTTAATCTTTTTAGCTTTTTAAAAAATTATTAGAATAATTTTGGTATGATTTTAAACCAAGAGCAGGGGTTTATGACAGGCTTTGTAGGCAAACACTTTCCGAGCCCTTTAAAACATACCTAATCCCAGACCCTTTATAAGAACAATATAATCCCATTTAAAAATTTTCTGATCCAATAATAACATCTCATAACTTATGCCATAGTGATTTACATTTAAAAAGTACTTTTGTATCCTTTATCTAGTTGACTTTAGCTTATAAGCAAACTTGTTGGGTAGACTGGACAGTGTTATTCATTATTCTTCTCCTGCAGTTAAGCAAATGAGGTTCAGAGGATATACTGGATTTATTAGCATCACCCAGCTATTTAGTAATAGACCCAAATCTGAATTGAGGGTTTATTCTTTCTTAAATCAACTTTATTGAGTATAATTTGTAAACAATACAATTCACATGTTTGAAGTGTATAATTTGATGTGTTTTGAAAATTTTTATACCGCCATGAAACTCCCCCACAACCAAGATATGCAGCATTTACATCAGCCGGATAAATTCTTTTGTGCCCCTTTGCACACAATTCCCCACATCACAAGCAGACACGGCCCTAGGCAATCCCTGATGTGTTTTCTGTCCCTAGAGATTGGTTTTGCCTTGTCTAAAATTTCATATAAATGAAATTTTGCAGTATTTACATTTTTATGTCTAGCTTATTTTGCTAAGCATGTATTTGAGATTCACTCATGTTGCTGTGAATCTTTGAATGCTGAAATCTTGGAATGCTAGGTAATTTCCAAGGGATGGTGTTACAATGCTTCTTTCCCTTTATTCTAGCTCTAAATAGTTTAAGGTTTTCATTCAAAACCTAAGACTGAACTTTTAAACTAATATCCTCATTTTGAGTCTCAATCATACCAACTATACTGTTTATGAAGTGCTCTTTCAAAAATACAGTTTTGTCAGCCCTTTGCCTACTACCACATCACCCACCTCATTAGTTCTCGAGGTATGATGGTGGAATCTAAAACGGTGGTGAGAACAAGTAGGGCCAGTTCTGCTCTGTACTCACCTCTCTGGCTTCAACCAGAATAAGCCAGTGTTTTATCTGTTTTGTTTATTAGATTTCCATGTAAACTTTTAATTTCATAAGGAAACGTTACTCGCTTAAAACTTTGAAAGTAGCTAATCTACTGGCCACCTCTGCCCCTCCAACCTGTGTCTCATCTTGAATCCCGCTCTGCAGTCATCTTTCTCTCATTCACAGATATAAGCTATGCTCTCACCACAAACTGTGCCCTTAACTCATCAGGCTCATTCACTCTCAAGCCTTTGTTCCAGCTGCTCCATTGCCCAGAGTAGTTTTCTACTCTAAATCTCTACCCACCTAGCAAATACCTACTCATCATTAAGACTTAGAATCTAGGTATACCTTATATATGAAGCTCCCTCGACTCCATCTCCTAAAATATAACCTAATTGTGACCCCAGTTTCCTAAAATATCACTGAAACACTGTGCTAGGAAAATAGTTTTGTGTACATGTGCCCATTTCTAGTAATTATTTCTTACCCAGTTATATGATTGCCTTGGAAGTAGCCATTCCACACAATATTGACATGACCCGATGGCCACACTTTGTTGATATGGAGTGTTTATGACCAGAGGCTCTCGCCCACTTGCTGCTACATGGGCACAGTTCATTTGTTCAGGATGGGTACATGATCCAGAATGGGCCACTCATAGTTTGTAGTTCCCATTTTTGCTTATCCTAGTTAAAGCTGAGCTTTTGTGACAAAAAAACAAACAAAAAAACTCTCCCAATATATATATCAATACTAAACTGCATTTATTTGTTTTTTCAAATCTGTAATTTCCTGGACTGCTATCTTGTTGGGTTTTTTTTTAAATTTTTTTTTAACGTTTATTTATTTTTTTGAGACAGAGAGAGACAGAGCATGAACAGGGGAGGGGCAGAGAGAGAGGGAGACACAGAATCTGAAGCAGGCTCCAGGCTCTGAGCTGTCAGCACAGAGCCCAACGTGGGGCTCAAACCCACGGACCGTGAGATCATGACCTGAGCCGAAGTCGGACGCTTAACCGACTGAGCCACCCAGGCGCCCCAGCTATCTTGTTTTTTGTATCTCTAACACCCAGTCCAAAATCCTGTTATAAAATATATACTTAATAAATTTTTTAAGAGTGAATGAACAAAATGTGGGTGAACAAATATGCCTGTGGAACATAATAATCAAGATGAATTATATGAGCTAATTTAAAATTAATCAAAAATTTAAAATAACCATACATAAAATACATGGAAATATGTAGAAAAAAACTGTTGGGGTTCATCGTAAAGAATATTACAAAGTAGGGGCGCCTGGGTGGCTCAGTTGGTTGAGCGTCTGACTTCGGCTCAGGTCATGATCTCACAGCTCATGAGTTCTAGCCCCGCATCGGGCTCTGTGCTGACAGCTCAGAGCCTGGAACCTGCTTCTGATTCTGTGTCTCCCTCTCTCTCTGCCCCAACCCACTCACATTCTGTCTCTGTCTCTCTCAAAAATAAACATTAAAAAATTAAAAAAAAAGAATATTACAAAATAAAGGTGCAAACAAGTATATAGAAACAGGTTAAATTAGAGAACAAGTTTCAAAATTTCATAATTTCAAACTGCCATAAGGGTCTGACACTTTTAAGTCTTGCAGAGGCACCGTTCTTAATTAAACAATATATGTATTTTCAGATATGTACACTTGCACATATCCATCTCATGGAAGCCCTAAGAGAGTAAATAAAAATTGTGGAAGTAAACATATTCATAGCTGGGAAGAAAGTGGAAAAGCTACGCCTTTGCTTTTTAACACAAGTGAGGTGTGCATGCTAATTCCTTTCTGGATAGTATGTAACAGAACCCTGGTTAATGTGCCATAGCATCTTCAGAAGGAAACAGTAAAGGGGAAGTAGTAAAGATCATTTGAGGGCTAGGTTTTTCCATGTCATTAAAGCATCCATGTAAATAGTAATATGAGAATGTATTCTTTTCGTTTTACCACACAGCCTTAGTGACTGCATAAACAGTACCAAGCTCTGGGTATACAAAATCAAAGCAGCAAAGACCCTGTCTCTTGAATAAATAACAATTCCACAGGAGACAAGAACAGAGAAGTAAAGTATAGCACAATATAGTAAAATGCTATAACAGGATACGAATAAAGTGCAGCAGAGATAACATTAAAACTTACCAAAGAAAATTCCCAAAGTGTTTAGTAAAGAGATTAAAGAATATGACCCATTCTGAAAGAGTTCTAACCACTGTTCATTTCTCTTCAGCTAGATGTGGTAACTTTTATTGGCTGTATCTTCCCTACCCCCAATATTTCTTTGAGCAAGATACCTACTACGGGATGTTGGAAAGAAAGGGCAATTCACTAAATAGAACAGAATCAGTGGGAGGATTATTTAGTTTCTATTATTTATTGCCATCATATATATCTATGTGACATATTATTGTGTTTGATCGTCTACAAGGCACTTATTCTCATGAGCTGAAAAAACTAAAGATAATTGGGGCACCTGGGTGTTTGAGTCAGTGAAGCATCCAACTTTTGATTTTGACCTAGATCATGATCTCATGGTCCTGGGATTGAGCCCCACTTCGGCCTCTGCACTCAAAGTGCAGAGCCTGCTTGAGATTCTCTCTCTCCCTCTCTCCTTGCCCCTCCCCCACTCATTCTCTCTCTCTCTCTCTCTCTCTCTCTCTCTATCTATCTCTCTCTCTCAAAATAAATAAACTTAAAAATAACTAAGGATAATTATCTGTTCATATATGAGGTATACTGAAAATTATGTGTAGGTAGGATTGACCCTACAAAAAAGGGGATAGGCAGCTATTTATTTGATTTAAGGAATATAGGGTCTTACTTACTTAAAAATATTACCTTCCTTTTGAGCTGCCTTTGAATGAAGTTCTTAGGATACAAGCCATGTTTTTGATTAAGACATTTTCTTTAGAAGTCATTGTTACTATTTATATACTGAAAAAGGAAAGCTCATTGCCATGTAAGCAACGGCTAATGTGCTAATATGTCAATGAGTGCCCTGTCCATAAGAAGGATATGAAGGAATAAGACACAAAATTGTTGAGTTTTGCTGGAAAAAGAGGGAAAAAAGAGTCTTGAGTATGAGAAACTTGTAAAGGTAGATCCAGAAATAAACAAATAAACAAACAAATGAAATACCTTAGTTGGAAGAAAAGAAGGAAGTCAAGGTTAGAAAGAGAGACATGCACAAACTATTCAGATGAAAAAGAATAAATTTTTGTTATGTCCATTGCCCTTATAGCCAATGTGATTTATATATCTTTAGTGTGTGTGTGTGCATTGTTTTCTTTATGTAAACCTGTACACTTATTTGAGGGATTGCTATTGAATACCTTCATGTGACAGGCAATATTATAGGACCTGGAGATAAGATGGTGACTAACAATGGCCCAGGTCTCTGTATCTTCAAGAGCTACCAATCTGTTTGAAGACACAAATTTAGTGAAATACCTTCTATAGTAGGACATATACTGGGACTATGAGATTATTGAGGAGAACTTAAGCCTGATGTGAGGGATCAAGAACAGCTTTCAAAATAAATTGTTTTTAAGCTGAGACCTAGAGTATACTCAAGAATAAACTGGGTCAATCCAGTCAAGGTAGGAAGGGAAAGGGCAGGACAAATAATATGTGCAAGTAACCAGCAAGGGGAAGGAGAATATGAAATTCAGGGATCTAGGAGACATTTGTATGGCTAAATTTCAGCATATGAAAACACAATGTTAAAATATGAAGCTTCAGTGTTTCAGGATTTTTGTTGGAGCAACATGCAGAAACATATTGTTCTTAGCTTAAATAAGTAAAGGAAGGATATATTATATACCTAATGTGATATCTCATGAACCAAAGATCAAGGATCTCTTTAGCCTAAAGAAAGGAAGGAGTTCAGAACTTATATTAGGATTCCTCTTTATGATTTGTGTTTGCTCCTCTCTCTGTTGTCTTCATTCTCCATGCTCACCGCTGACACGTTCTCTACTTGATAGGCTATAATTTTGTCTTTCTTTGCTTCACATGTGGATACTCAAGTTGCTTGCTCAGTCCTGTCATGTTACTGAAATAACTTCTTATACAGTTGACATGGTAGGTGCCAGTATTCATTTTTATATCTAATTGATGCAGAGATGGGCAGTTGGCCCAAGATAAGACAATAAGAATTTTTTCCCTGGCTAGTCTCTTGAATGGAGATAATTTAAGCTTGATTGATATAAGTCTAGCAAGCATATCACTATGAGGACTACAGAAGGAGCTCTTTCAGGATAACATAAGGGGTAAGCAAACAACTCTGTAAATATCTGCTACAATATAGTAAACAGTATTGAGGAATTTGGACTAAAGTACATTAAAATATGGGCTTATCAAACTGTCAAAAACCTTCATTTGATTAAAGCAAAATATATTTCTTGACCTAGTGTGCTCTCCTAGTGTATTCAATATTTGTAAAATGTCCATTTGTTTATAACTTGTCAGGAGCAAAATCACTGACAAAGTAAGATGCATTTCTTAAACAGATGAGTCCTCTCGGTGTGTGTGAATTTCCTCTACCAAGTCTGAAGACTTGACCAACTCTCATCAAGTACCATACTAGTCCCCCAGAGCTCCCCATGATTTCATGATTCTTCAGACTCACTGTGAGTTAGAAGTTGTGGGTGGGAACAAAGGCTGTTCAAGCATTTTCTTTACTTTTGACATTTTGGTTTCTGATCTAATGAGATTTTCTAATATTTATTTGAATGGAGCTCTTCAGCTTTCTCCCAGATACCATCATCTGCATTTGACTGACTGTATATAGTAGAAGTACATATAATCCTTAGTTATGGGTCAGATCACATGTCCTATGAATGGTGCTGTATTCTGACATGCTAACAAGAAATGCTTTGGCAAATCATGGAATGATATGGACTGGGTGTGTAGCCCCTTTTCATTCCTACTGGCATGTGTTATAAAAAATGGCTTTAAGGACTTTTGGAACCTGTCATACTGAAAGTAAAGGAATCTTGTAAAGTTTTTGTTTCTTGTGTTATTCAAGAAGAATAACAACTATCTTTTATTAAGTGCATCTTGGGTTCCAAATGCTTTATGTGACAATACATTAATATAAGACTCTATCTTACTCAGGTTTGATTGAGATCCCAAAGCTGGGAAAAACACATACACACACATACATAAGGTACTTGTTCCAGTTACTGCAGTTTTGACAAAATAATCCAAAATTCAGAAGCATAAGATACCATTTTCTTATGCCCACATGTTCTGTGGGTCAGGCATTTGTATACAACATATATCTTAGCTGATTGCGAGGCTAGGGATGACTCAAAAATTAGGAGCCAAAATCATCTGGAGGCTCATTTACACACATGTCTGGCACTTGAGCTGAGAGGACTGAAAAACTAGAATTGCAGACTGGAATTCCTACATGTGGCCTCTCCATGTGACTTTGGTGTACAGTCTGGCTGTCTCAAGGTATTTGGACTACTTACTTACATGGAAGCTCAGGAATTCCAGTGCAAGTATTTTAGCAAACAAGGCTGAAGCTCTATCATCTTTTATGACCCAGCATCAAAGCCACATGACGTTACTTCCACCATATTCCATTAATCAAACCTTTTCATATTTAAGGGGAAACGATATGACCCCCCCCCACTTTTAATGGGCATCAAATTTTTAGTGCCATGTTTTCAAAAAGTCCAAATATCAGATCACATAGGCAGGGTATGCGTGAAGAAATTCTAAAAATGACATTGAAATTCTTAGCTCCTTATTAAACTTAGGGATAAAAATAAAAGATGCGAGGAATTAGAGAAAGCAGACCTTAGGATTGCTTTGAAGAAACTGTCAACGTCCTGTATTCCACTGTTCCATGTCAATCACTGTGAAAAATGGGGGATGGGAGATTACTTTACTCTCACATGAGAGGAAGAGATATTATAAGAGTTTGGAGAATCTTAATGCACATCTTGGAATTCGAAGGAAGCAGTGACTGCTATCTGACTCATGCCTAAAACATCTAAATGTTAGCAGCTTTGACTAGCTGAAGTAGCCTATAGCAGAGTAATTAAAAAGGGCTTCACTGAAAATAAGCTATACTTCCAGAGTTCACCTCAGCAAGGACACCTGTGTGATCTCCATGTATCAGAAAGAAGATGGCTATAAGTTGTCTTGAAAATGACTCTAGGCCAATCAATTTCCTTGTTTTCAAAGACAAACTTTCTTTGGCATAAGGAGGCCAGAGGTGCTAGAGGTAAAAGCTAAATGCGGATGGATGTGGCCAACTGGAGATTATCACATGCATTGAGTAACTTAAGAGGTCCACAGAAGTGACACAAGAAATGGCGTTGGATATCCACCACATCTGATGAGTATCACTAAAAGATTCAACTACGAGTAAGACTTCCTTTGCCCTATACCTTTCCTACCTTCTATCATGTCACAAAATAACTATCTGGTATTAGAAAATATCAGCTAAGAACAATAATGGAAGCCTTCCTTTCCCATCCCTCCCAAAGGATAAAGGGAAAGAAAATATTTTAACTGAATGAAAATTTGGGGTTTCAAATGCCTATGGACTAATCTGTTCTTAAAACCCAGCAAAAGAAGGCATTCTTGGAATACCTAAGAAGGACTCACTGTTTTATGATATATGATGGATAATTTTTACAGAATTACAGATAAATGGACCCTAGAAAAGATGTCACTTTGTAGGAACAGTTGTTGGGAGATAATCATGCAGCATGCTTCTTTTCCAAGTATTTCAGTAAACCTGATTCATATATATTAAATTTTATTTAAGTGTCATAATAACTCTAATGAGGTAGGAAATATTATTCCCTGAAGCAGATAAAATATGGCCATAAACCCTCTGATAACGCTTTCCTCATGAGATGGAGCCTTTGTGTCCTCACCTTGAACGTAGATCATCTCTGTGAGTGCCATAGTGGAAAGAACACACAGGTGATGAGGAATGAGTTTTTAGGCTGAGGCATTCCATTTCCTTTCCTTAGAAAACTTTCACTCCAGTCATAAGCCACAATGAAATCCAGTTTCTCTGAGGGTGTCATGCTAGAGAGACCACCAAGTAGGTGCTCCAGTCAACTAATCCCAGCTGAGTCTAAACATCTCACACATAAAATGCCAGATAAGTAAGTGATACAATCTATGACCCTCTAGTCCAAACTATTTTCAAAATCAATACCAGGGGTGATGTCAGTCAACACTGTGAGAGTCATCAGAGAAATTGTCCAGCTGATCCCTGTACAAATTAATGACACACGAAAGCATAAGATATAATAAAATAATTAATGGTATTTGTCGTAAGCCACTGAGTTTAAAGTAATTTGTTACACAGCAATAAATAGCTAGAATATCCCCATTTTATATATGAGGAATCAAGGCTTAGAAAGGTCAAGATTTTTCCAAGAAAACATTTAACAAATGGTAGAAAATATTTAAATCTTAGATTCCTTTTTTTTCCTTCAAATTATTTTCACTATGTCATACTACTTCAAAACCAAATACTGGATTGGTAGGTAGCTCATTTATTATCATGCCACTCCTTATATATTCTACATATAACAATATCAAAATAGCAATAAAGTAGAACTGTCATATCTAGGAAATTTGGATGGCTGTCAAGTACTGTTTGGGGTATATTTTCCTTTAAATCTTTTTTTTTTTTTTTTTTTTTTTTTACATTTTTTATTTATTTTTGGGACAGAGAGAGACAGAGCATGAACGGGGGAGGGGCAGAGAGAGAGGGAGACACAGAATCGGAAACAGGCTCCAGGCTCCGAGCCATCAGCCCAGAGCCTGACGTGGGGCTCGAACTCACGGACCGCGAGATCGTGACCTGGCTGAAGTCGGACGCTTAACCGACTGCGCCACCCAGGCGCCCCATTTTCCTTTAAATCTTAATGTTGATGTGGTGGATTTTATTTCATAGGTCAACCAACTGATACATAACTTTGCTTTTTTTTGTGTAATTGGTACCTAGTTTTCTAACACTTAATATAGTTCCTTTCATTTAGCCATTAACTGTATATTTCCTTCTAGAAATTTTGTACCTATGCGCATATATATATATATATGAGTTATTTGCATATATATATATATGCGCATAGGTACAAAATTTCTAGAAGGAAATATATTTTATATATATATATATGCAATTATTCATTCATTAATTCGTGCATTCATCCATTTGTTTCCCCCTTGCTACTTAACTATTCATGGCTTTAGGACTGATCTCCATAATTAGATAAGAATAGACATAGGGTTTTGCATTTTTTCCATTCCTCAGATTTTAACTTATGGTGCAAAAGATAGTCCCTAGTTGGATTTCAGGGATTTTAAAACACCCTCAAAATTCACACAAATTCTTAATTTAGTTCTCAGCTTTAGATCTTTCAAGCTTCTCTGAACTCTATGAAAAGAGTAGATCTTAAATAGTACATTAATACTGAAAACTACCCCTTCTGTTAACTACCGAAGCATGTTTTTCAATTTCATGTCTATGAAACTTATTATCCATTATTGAAAATATTCTTTCATGGTTCTACATTTTACTTCATTTTTCCTTCTAATGCCCCATAATATTTTAGGGTAGTTATTTGCAATGAGAGAAAACCTTCTGAAATTTTTGTAAAGCTGAAAAATAAGCTAATACTTTTTCATTTCTACTTTGGCATACATTGACTAGAATAGTTTTCTGTCTTTATTCTTTGTTTTTTCTTAATAATATTGTCATCCAGTGTCATTGTATCAATTGAATAATATTAATTCATTCATTCATTCATTCAACAAATAATTTTGAGTATCTATTCCATATCCGGAACTGTTCTGGAATTGGGGAATATTGCAAAGAACAAAGTCATCAAGAAATATGCCTTCATGAAGCTGACTTGCTATATGAGGGGGATACAGATAATAAACAAGAAAAATAATAAAGGAAAAAAATAAAGGGGGAAATGAGTGGTGTGCAAAATAATAAGAGATGGAGCCTATGAAAGGCTAAACTGAAAAGTGGACTTTTGGTAATGACCTCAAGGGATTTTGAAAATAAGCCAGGTGAATTCCAGGAGAGAGCATTCTAGGCAGAAGGAAAAAGCAAATGCCAGAAGGCACTGGAAAAAAAAGCCACATTTACATGTAAGTTTTATATTATTGTTTAGTCATTTACAAAAGATTACCATGACCATCGCAAGCAATATCCTCTCAAGAATTAAAATGAAGGTGGCTGAGACTGAGGTAGTGATGGGACAGGTGTTGAGAAGTGCAAATATTTTGAAAGGACAGCAATGGAATTTACTGACGTATTGGGTATGGTGTCTGAGAGGAAAAGAAGAGTCAAGATTAACCCCAGGGTTTGGACCTAAGTAACTAGAGAAATGAAGTAGCTGTTAACAGAGATGATAAAGACCATGGTAGATTGGGTTCTGTGGGAAGAATAGAATGATGCACAGATGGATTGATGCATCAATAGGATAGCTATGGAGGGAAGAAAAACAAAAACATATACATATGCATTACCAAGACTGCACTCAAGCTATTCATATATATACGAACATACAGTGAAATATTAGTTTCAGGTGTACAATGTAGTGATTCAACACTTCCATACAACACCGGGTGCTCATCACAACTAGTGGCCTCCTTAATCCCCATCACCTATGCCCATCACCTATGTAATCCACCCCCCCCCCCCCCGCCACCTCCCCTCTGGTAACCATCATTTTGTTCTCTATAGTTAAGCAAACTATATCAAACATATCAGGTATTTAAACAGAGGGTGTTTTATGTAGGGAATCAGTTATAGAGTGATCACTAGTGAACACTAGTAGGTATTAGAAAACTGGAAAAGAAAAAAAAAACAGAGAAAAAGAAAAGAAAAAAACAGTAAAGCAACCTAAAAATTAGAAATTTACATGACGAGCTTCTGCCCCTAAGTCTGTGAGAATAAAATGTTACAGGAATATAATATTAGATAGGTATTGCGAGTCACAGGCAGCCAGGGTAGACTTTATAGAGAACATACCATTTTCAGAAAAAAACAAAAACAAAAACAAAAACAGTGGTGGCTAAGGCCCACAAAATTTTGAATTTGCTTTTGTAAAGCAAGTATTGAAAAGTGATATGGTGGTCTTTGGATGTGTCACCTTGGCTAGATGGCAGTTCCTTGTGATTCAATCAAACATAAATCTGAATGTTGCTATGAAAGTATTTTGCAGATATGATTAAAGTCTTTAATTAGTTGATTTGATGTAAGGGAGATTGACCTAGATAATCTGGATGGGCTTGATTCAATAAGAGCTAAAGTTTCCCTGAGGAAGTAACTCCATCTGTGGGCTGTGTAGCTTCATCTCATGTCCCAGAGTCCCAGCTTGCCTGACTTTTCTCGCCAGCCCCCACAATCAGCATGAGTCTTGTGGTCAATCTTTTAATATATATATCTCCTACTGGTTCTGCCTCTCCGGTTGATCTCTAACTAATAAAAGTGCTAAAAGAGAAGACAGAGAAAAGGATGTTTATAGCAAGACATAAGTCAGTGGGAGGGAAGTGGATAAAGGAATAGAGGAATGGATTGGAGGCAAGAATAATCAGGTGATAGTTTGACAAATGAAGTAACTTTTGCCTCAGCCATGAGACTTTTATCTTTTCTATTTGGACAGCAGTCAGTGCTCAAGCATGACTTACTCTGGAGTTTTAGGTGGAAGTGCTAGCTTAAAACCTTTCATATGAAGTCAGAAAGAAGAGTAATTGATTGTGGTAGATTGCTATGTTAAAGGCCCCCAATGAATTACCCTTGTGTAGTCTCCTCCCCTACTGACATGGGGCTTGGCCTCACTTGCCTTGTCCAGTAGGGCAAACCGGATGCAGTCGATGCTGGATAAGCATTGAGGATTATACTCTGGCAGTGCTTCCTGAAACTGCACTTAGAGAAGCCTAACCTATGAGAGAGAGGGGCAAACCAAGAACCAGACTCTTAACTACAGAGAATAAACTGATGGTTACCAGAGGGGAGGTGGGTGGGAGGATGGATTAAATAGGTGACAGGGATTAAGGAGGGCACTTGTGATGAGCACCAGGTGTTGTATGGAAGCGTTGAATTACTATATTGTATACCTGAAACTAATATTTCACTGTATGTTAACTAACTGGAATTTGAATATAGAGTTAAAAAAAAAAGCCCAGACTAGTCTCCCTTGAAGATGAATCAGTAACAGAAAAGAGAGGCCCAGCAAACCCATCATGTGAATGTAGTTATGTAAGTGAACCCACACTAGAAAAACTACCCAGCCAACCACAAAACCATGAACAAATAAAAGGTTGTTATTTAACTTGCTAACCTCTGGAGTAGTTATCATAGCTAACTGCTACATTCATTGATAGTTTTTGGTGATGCTATATACCCTGAGAGCACAATCCCCAATAGTAAGAGTACAGTGCCAATAGGTAATACTGTATCCATATTTATTTTAAGACATTTCATTCTCCAGTTTGCTCAACTATTTGGTCATTTATAGTGATAAGAATTTAAACTAATTGAATTTCTTATCTGAAAAGAGAATATGAATGAGCATAATTGTATAAAACTATTAACTGAGACTAGTGATATAATGGTCACTGTGGAGTGAGAAAAAAGGGGAGTGTGGATATAAATAACATGATGAAATAGACAGTTTTATATAACTTCAGAGAATAATACTATGGAAGAAAAAAATTTCTTGCTGCCCGTCAGGGTTGCAAAGATTTTCTGCATGTTTGAATCAGAGCCATTCAGGAAATGTAGCTCCTAAATTATAACTAATTCCCTCTGAAGATATGGTTCTGCCTACTAATACAGATTTGGGAAACTCCCAAGAAATTCTTTTATTGCTGTTGTTATCTGGACTACATTCACTGAATTTCTTTTTTCTTTGTGCTCTGTGCATCTGAGAATTAGATTCAGCTATGCAAGATTCAGATTCCATACATGACGTTTTGTCCTCAATTTAATGGCACACACTCTCAAAGCTGTGCTCTTTTCTTTGGACTTGTAAGGGTCTTTATTCTTTCTCTTTAACCTCTAAGTTCCCTTGTGTTTTCTACCTTATTAAAACTACTTGTTCTAGCAGCCAGTTGCCCTGATAGATATACCAGGCCATTACTACCTAATATATCTCTTTAGTCTGAGTGACCAATTAATCCAATTTCAAGCTACTTGGATTTTCAGGAATGAAAAAGGGGCAGAATTACTAATGACTGCTCTTCCCCTGTCTCTCGATTCCTTGTAGGTTGAATGAGAATACTCATTGGTTACTATACTACTGAAAGACCCTCACTCAACAAGAAAAAAAAAATAAAACATGTTTCCATGGTCTTTTCTCTTTACTTGATTTAAATTATGACACATCTCCATCTTATAAAAATAGATCTTCAATACATCAAGGAAGAAAATGTAATACAGTGGTTAAGATTCATATACACAAGGATTTACCAGCCAAGGGGCCATGGGCACGTTCCTTAACTACTCTAGTTTTTAGTTTCCTCTTATGAAATCAAGTAATAAACTTGTTGTGATAAGCAAAGTAAGGCAGATGATATGAAGCTCTCGGCTGAGTTTTGTGGCACCTAGTAAGTGTTGAATATCAATAGCTCTCAGTAGTGGCCATGCTGATTATCTTCACATGTCTGCTTGAGGGAATAAATAAGCAAACAAAAAATAACCCTGATTCCAGTCAGTCCAGTAAAGTATAGAAGTTAAGTATTTATCAGTAACTTATTTGCTGGCCAACAAAATGCTTAGGATCTGAGATTAAAAAAATGTCACTTTTTCTCGTTCATTATAGAAGGTAATTGTAAGTGGATTTGATGAGTTTCACCTCTGTGGAGTTGAGGCTGAATCATTCATCAAAGGCTGTTAGAAGCCATCTATATCTGCTCTAACGGTGGCAACATCCCTGCTCCTGGTAACCTCACGTTGCACTATCACTCATAGGTGATAAACATGCTCTCTCCAGGGCAGAGCTTTTATATTCAGAACACTCAAGTGAGCACTAAAGTGCCTTGACAAAATTAAGCACTCTGAAAATAAAAGCCCAGTGTATGTATTGAAAGTTGTTAATAATACACTATCTCAATAATTGCTATCATAGAGCAAGTATTAGGCTGTTTGAGCTTGTGCAGTTTAGGAAGCAATATGTGGGAGAAAAAATCTCTTTACTAAGACAGAGATTCTTTCTAGAGAGTAAAGTTGATACAGTAAGACAAGCATTGAACTTGGTGTCAGGAGAACTGGGTGGCATGCCAGCTCAATTTTCATGTGAATTTGTTCCAGTGGTTTACCTCTCTGTGTCTTAGTTTCTTCTTCAGTAAATTGGAAATAATCATACCCATTCTAGAAAGCTTTGTGAGGTAATGTATGTGACAGATCTTCTCACTGTAAATATTAATTATTATGTATAAGAACTGTGTTTTCATAGAAAACTTGTTAGATGCCAATTACTAGGCCCTTCTCTAGAGATTTGGACTTAGATATGGGGTAAGACCTACAAATCTAAATATTGAACATATGTTCTATAGACACTCAGACCCTCTTCAGGTCATGTGTGGAAACATGTGCACTTTCAGAAACCTTTTAATTTTTGTACATTGTATACTTTTAAGTTATTTAGTACCACTAATGTTCATAAAAGAAATAAAAGTACCAAATTGTTCTCTGTAGTCTTTGAAAATATCAAATATTAAAATCCCTGGGATAAATGTATGCATTCTGAATATCCTTTTTCTATTCCACTATTTTCAGCATAATTATTGTTATCTAGAGTGAAACAAGGGATGAAAACATGAATGTGCCAATAAGTAAAGATAGATTCTAATGCCCTAACCATCATAATATCATGTGGCTAAACATATTCAAGGCTTTAATGTAAATAGAAAGATGGAGAGAGAAAACAGAGAGTAACACAGACCAAACTGATCTTTGTTCTGGCCTAAGTAAGCTAACATCACTGACCTGTGGCTTCCACTTAACCATAATAGCTGATGGCCCCAAAAACAACCTGTTTCTTTTAATCGTTATCAAAGTCCTAGGACAAAGCAATAAATAGAGGAAGACCAAAATGTGAAAGGATATCACAGTACTTTTCTTTTCCCAAACCAGATTCTGAGCCATAGTTGTCATTGTACAAATTATACTCCAGCAACAGGTGTTGTTAGGTCCAGACACCACTATTACAAATACAGATAACCTCTACCATCCCCATTACCAGGAGGGCTTCCCCAGAGACAAAGTCAGTGTCTATCTCTGGGTTATCATCTGAAAGGTACCTAAAGGACTTGGTTCTCTGGCCAAAAATGTATTTCTTCCACTAACCTATCACGACATAGCCTCTTTTAAAATAGAATTTGGAAGTCATTAAGTACTTATAATGAATTAAATTAAATAGATATTTTGCTCCACATCAAGAGGAGTCAAACAGAAATTTACGGATTTCTTATTTCTTTTTGTAAGTTTTATAACTATTAGAGGCTTTAATTACATTTTTAAGTTTATTTTTGTCTATTTTGAGAGAGACAGCAACAGCGTGAGTGGGAGAGGGGCAGAGAGAGGGAGAAAGAGAATCCCAAGCAGGTTCCATCCTGACAGCACAGAGCTGGACATGGGGCTCCATCTCAGGAAACCACGAGATCATGACTTGAGCCAAAACCAAGAGTCAGACGCTTAACCGACTGAGCCACCCAGGCACCCCTAAATTACATTTTTAAAGTTTCTTTTTTTCGTTTTTTTTTTTAATTTTATTTTTTAAAATTTACATCCAAATTATTTAGCATATAGTGAAACAATGATTTCAGGAGTAGATTCCTTAATGCCCCTTACCCATTTAGCCCATCTCCCATCCCACAACCCCTCTAGCAACCCCCAGTTTGTTCTCCATATTTATGAGTCTCTTCTGTTTTGTCCCCCACCCTATTTTTATATTATTTTTGTTTCCCTTCCCTTATGTTCCTCTGTTTTGTCTCTTAAAGTCCTCATATGAGTGAAGTCATATGATTTTTGTCTTTCTGTGACTAATTTCACTTAGCATAAAACCCTCCAGTTCCATCCACATAGTTGCAAATGGCAAGATGTCATTCTTTTTGATTGCTGAGTAATACTCCATTGTATATATGTACCACTTCTTCTTTATCCATTCATCCATCGATGGACATTTGGGCTCTTTCCATACTTTGGCTATTATTGATAGTGCTGCTATAAACATGGGGGTGCATGTATCCCTTTGAAACAGCACACCTGTATCCCATGGATAAATGCCTAGTAGTGCAATTGCTGGGTCATAGGGTAGTTCTATTTTTAGTTTTTTGAGGAACCTCCATACTGTTTTCCAGAGTGGCTGCACCAGCTTGCATTGCCACCAACAATGAAAAGAGATCCTCTTTCTCCGCATCCTCGCCAATATCTGTTGTTGCCTGAGTTGTTAATGTTAGCCATCCTGACAGGTATAAGGTGGTATCTCATTGTGGTTTTGATTTGTATTTCCCTGATGATGAGTGATGTGGAGCATTTTTTCATGTGTCGGATCTGGATGTCTTCCTTGGAGAACTGTCTATTTATGTATTTTGCCCATTTCTTCACTGTATTATTTGTTTTTCAGGTTTTGAGTTTGATGAGTTCTTTATAGATTTTGGATACTAACCCTTTGTATGATATGTCATTTGCAAATATCTTCTCCCATTCTGTCAGTTACTTTTTCATTTCAGATAATGTAGACTATTTTAAGCCACATATCCTTATAATCCAATAAGATCTGTGTATAAATATTATATATAAGCTACCAAATAAATAAGACTCACCAGACTAAGATCCCAAAAATGAAGAAAACACAGAAATGTAGACCTGACACTTAGGGCAACTTTTCCCCTTAAAGCATGTGCTAATTTGAAAGTAGTAGCTGAGAAGCTAAGAAAGTGGGAAAGAAACTTTTGGCAGACTCACAGCCTGGAGGAATAAAAGTTAGAGGTCAGAGCCTACCAAGAGTAAGGGATCCCAAACTGGGAGACCAAAAATTTATGATCTAGGAATAATGGTCAATCTGAAATATACTAGCCCTCCTAGGGTTTCAGATCTTCTCAATGCCTTTTTCCATTAAGATTGCATACCCTTAACTTAGGGTGTGACAGAAGTGAATCACTAGTATAAGATAGCATTATTTAGAACCTGAAATTTTCTCTAGAAAATTTCATCTAATCTTTCCAACCAGTGGTGCTGGGTTAATTTGATGTCCATACAGAAAAATAATGACAAGATACTTCATGATCCACACATAAAAATAATATTTAATAAAGCTAAAAGTGAAAGGCAAAACAATAAAGTGTACAGAATGTAACATATCTACAGGTAACTATCCAGAAGAACATCTTTGCACTAAAATAAAATTTCTTTTAAACAAAAGAAATCCTTAAAAGAGGGCAAAACCAATCTACACTGTTTTTAACACTGGTAAAACATATGCCCAAATATGTAGTTGTGGCCAGATTATATAAAGAATTTTTGCAAATTGGGGCACCTGACTGGTTCATTCAGTTAAGCGCCCAACTTTGGCTCAGGTCATAATCTCATGGTTTGTGGGTTCGAACTCTGTGTTGGGCTCTGTGCTGACAGCTCAGAGCTTGTAGCCTGCTTCAGATTCTGTGTCTCCCTCTCTCTCCAACACCGCCCCCCTCGCTCACTCACTCTCTCTCTCTCTCTCTCTCTCAAAAATAAACACTAAAAAATTAATAAAAAAGATTTTTCAAATCAAAAAGAAAAATCCAGGCAACCCAGTAGAAAGATGGGCAAAAGACTTGAACAGGCACTTAACATGGGAGAATATCCAAATTGCCATCATTAAGGAAATGGAATGAAATAAAAAATAAAACTGAAATGAGGCATCTCTACACAGCTACCTTAATAACTAAAAACTTAAAACGTTGACAATAGTGTTAGCAACTGTGGAGCAATGAGAATTATCACATGCTGCTGGTAGAAATATAATCTGGTACAATTACACTAAGAAAACTACAAGGAAATGACTATTAAAGTGAATATCTGCATACTTAATGGCCCAGAAATCCCAGACCAAAAGACATGTATGTATAAGTCAAGAATGTTTACAGCAGCATTATTTATAATTGCTCTAAACTGGAAAATAACTGAAATGGAGGAATAAACAAATTGGATTATATTTATACAATTCAGGAAAAAAAATGTCTGCTATATATAATAGTATGGATGAACCTCAAAAACAGACTATTGAATAAAAGCATATAGATTTCTTAAAATATTCTATTATTTTGTAGGTATGAAATTCAAAATAAGCAAAATCAATCTTTGTATTAAAACACACACACACACACACACACACACACACACACACACACAGAGTTACCCTTGGGAAGAAAGTGTTTCATACTTTAGAAATGTCAGGAGTGGGGCTTCATCTCTGTTATTTTTGTATTTCTTGACATGAATGGGCATTATATGGGTGTGTTTCTTTGTGATCATTAAGCTATATACTTGTGACTTTGTACTTTTGTTTATCTATATTAAACTTCAATTTAAAAAAGTTAACATTACATCCTTGGTGAAAGCAACTGATTCTCAAAGTGTCTTTTCTCACTTTAGATGTCAACTCCTTAAGGACCCAAGTTAGGGCCATTTATAAAATTTATTGTGACCATGACCTGCAATTGAATTAGAGTCTTTAGGGACAGGACCTAGAAATTTGTTTTCTTCAATCTCTCTGGGTTCATTTTGGCAGCCAAGATTGAAAACTACTATACAAGGGCCTCCAAGTCTTTCTCAGTTGCATCTCTATACACAAAGCTATTTTTCCCATTTGGTACTCAGTGGTTATATTTATATAGATTAATATACAGACATATATAATGTGAGGACATACTTTTTTTTCATAAAGATTTATATAAGCTCAGTTTTTACAAGAGAAGAAGATAATTTATCTTTGAGTACAGATTGATTTACCTGTGCTAAAGTTTTTTTAATGAAAGAATATATATATAATTTAGGTTTTGTTATGTTTAGTAAATTGGGTCTTACAATCTTATAGAATTCACTGGGATTTCTCAAGTATTACTTAAAATGAAGTTCAGAATACAATAATTCTGGGAACTTTGTAAATACTATTGTCTCCTTGATATTATATCTCAATGGTAAAAAATAATTAAACCTGGTTTATGTTAGGCTTTTAGAGACAGCCTTTGGGCTAGCTGTAATTGTTAAGATTATTTAACATATTGCTATGATAGTAGGCAGAACTGCAAAATTTCCCACCCTTATAGTGTACATGTCCTGTATAATCTCAGAGATTTTGAATTATGTATCTGTAATGAAGATGATATATTTTATTCCAGTGTTTAGGTTATGTCATATGGGACAGTTGACTTTAAGAAAGAGAGATCATTCAGGTGATTTGACATAATCATATAATCCATTTAAAAGTACACAGTTTTCTGTGGCTGGTAGCAGAATTTGTCAAGAGACATGCATCCATGCTATCCTGGAGGAAAGCAGATATCCATGTTGTGAGGTGTCTATGGAGAGGAACGACCTCAAGTTGCTGAGAATGACCCCTTCTGACCACTAGCAAGGAGAGGGGGATCTCGGGCCTATAATAAATAAGAACTGAATTCTTCCAGTGATCATTTGGAAGAGAACCTCAAGCCACAGGTAAGAACTGCAGCCCTAGCCCAAACCTGGTGTTTAGCCTTGTGAGACTCTAGCCATGCCATTTCCAGACTTCTGACCTTCATAATTGTGAGTTCATAAACGGGTATTGTCTTAAGCTGCTGAATTGTGGTGGTTTGTTACATCACCATAGCAAACTAATACAGCTTCTGGTAACTGAAAGGGAGGTGCTACTATAACAAATACTTAAAAATGTGGAATAGTTTTGAAACTGAGCCATGAGCAGAAACTAGAAGTTTCAAGGGAATGTTGAGGATCACATGAGAGAAAGCCCAAATTACCTTGAACAGAATGTTAGGGGAAACATGGACATTGAAAACTCTGCTGCTGAAGGCTCAGAAGGAAGTGAAGAATGCATTTTGGAAATCAGAGCAAGAGGGGTGGACCCTTGTTATGTGGTGGTAGAAACTGTGTCCTACAGTTATGTGGAAGGCAGAACTTGTAAGTGATGAACCTGCATATATAGCTAAGGATATTTCCAAGCAAAGATTTGAAGGTTCAGCCTCATTTCTTCTTGCTACTTATAATAAAATGGGAGAGGAGACAGATTGAGGGAAGAACTATTTAGCTAAAAGATTCACTGTCTAGGAAGCACACTCTGGGGAAAAGGCTGAGGGTGTGACTCTCCAGTCTTTTGCTGAACCTCAGAATGATCAGAAGATTCATTCAAAAGAGATTAAGGATGTGCCTTACAGATTCTCTCATTCAAACCAGAAAGCCCCTAAGAAACTTGAGCATTGTTGCTAAGCCACTTCAACAGGAGGCCAGGGTGGACATGGCATTGTCTTAAAAGTCTGTGGATGTGGCTTTTGCCTAATGAAATGAATCCCTGTGAAATCTACATAAGGCCCACCCACAAGATTCTTGAGAAAATTATGTCAGCAGAAACACCTCCAGCTTGGACTAAGAAACAGAGTGTGAAATTAAAAGGGGCTCCTGAACCCCCCAAATTCTACTGGCAAGCTGATAAAAATTCTCAGCTGCAAACACTTGCTATTAGTCATGAAAAAGAAGAGATGACTCAGAGAGCAGAACCAAGAGCTCAAAGGTATTACCAAGTACCCAGAAGGCAGAACTGAGAGCCACAGAGGATTGTTCCTAGGCCTTCAAGCCTAATCAAGAAAGTCTAGCTAGATTTTGCCCAGCTGGAGTCAAAATTACATTAGACTAGTGACTGTTTTACTTTCCATTTCCCAGCTTTTTGTTTTGTTTTTAAAATTTTTTAATGTTTTTACTTATTTTTGAAGGAGAGAGAGAGACAGAGCATGAGTGGGGGAGGAACAGAGAGAGAGGGAGACACGGTATCTGAAGCAGGCTCCAGGCTCTGAGCTGTCAGCACAGAGCCTGATGTGGGGCTCGAACCCATGAACTGTGAAATCATGACCTGAGCCGAAGTCAGATGGTTAACTGACTGAGGCACTCAGGCACCCCTGTTTTGTTTTGTTTTT
The DNA here is from genome assembly GCF_028018385.1 of Neofelis nebulosa. Taxonomy (NCBI): domain Eukaryota; kingdom Metazoa; phylum Chordata; class Mammalia; order Carnivora; family Felidae; genus Neofelis; species Neofelis nebulosa. The sequence goes on along the minus strand of NC_080783.1, from coordinate 164,813,470 downwards.
AACAGAAATGCCTATAATTGTTATATTCCTGCACCCTGATCATATTTTAGGAATGTTGGGGGCAGATAACTTGTTTTCTTAGTTTCAAAAATCCAGATATGGAGAGGAATTGTTGCCATTAACCTTCCTTCATCTTAATGGATTACTCACTGGTACCTTATTTAGATAATTAAGATGATGGGATTTTGTATTGTAATCTGATGCTATTATGGAATGAGACTCTTAGTAACCTTGGGAGGTAAAGGGGAAAGAATAGGGTAAATTGAAAATGTGTAGCACTTTAAGGTTAGGATAATAACTGGGTATTCCATAGGCAATGGGGAATCACAGAGAAATTACACATTTTTAAAAAATGACAAAGTTCAAGAAATGCCTAATGGATATTGTTGAGAGTGCTGCTATAAACATTGGGGTACAAGTGCCTCTATGCATCAGTACTCCTGTATCCCTTGGATAGATTCCTAGCAGTGCTATTGCTGGGTCATAGGGTAGGTCTATTTTTAATTTTCTGAGGAACCTCCACACTGCTTTCCAGAGCGGCTGCACCAATTTGCATTCCCACCAACAGTGCAAGAGGGTTCCCGTCTCTCCACATCCTCTCCAGCATCTATAGTCTCCTGATTTCTTCATTTTGGCCACTCTGACTGGCGTGAGGTGGTATCTGAGTGTGGTTTTGATTTGTATTTCCCTGATGAGGAGCGACGTTGAACATCTTTTCATGTGCCTGTTGGCCATCCAGATGTCTTCTTTAGAGAAGTGTCTATTCATGTTTTCTGCCCATTTCTTCACTGGGTTATTTGTTTTTCGGGTGTGGAGTTTGATGAGCTCTTTATAGATTTTGGATACTAGCCCTTTGTCCGATGTGTCAAATTATGGAAAGAGCCTAAATGTCCATCAACTGATGAATGGATAAAGAAATTGTGGTTTATATACACAATGGAATACTACATGGCAATGAGAAAAAATGAAATATGGCCTTTTGTAGCAACGTGGATGGAACTGGAGAGTGTGATGCTAAGTGAAATAAGCCATACAGAGAAAGACAGATACCATATGGTTTCACTCTTATGTGGATCCTGAGAAACTTAACAGAAACCCATGGGGGAGGGGAAGGGAAAAAAAAAAAAAAAAAGAGGTTAGAGTGGGAGAGAGCCAAAGCATAAGAGACTGTTAAAAACTGAGAACAAACTGAGGGTTGATGGGGGGTGGGAGGGAGGGGAGGGTGGGTGATGGGTATTGAGGAGGGCACCTTTTGGGATGAGCACTGGGTGTTGTATGGAAACCAATTTGACAGTAAATTTCATATATTAAAAAATAAATAAATAAATAAATAAATAAATAAAATAAAAAAAAAAAAAAAGAAATGCCTAATGGAAAAGCCTGTGTCACAGTAATGCAGGACTTTTGTTTTGTGTGTGAAATAAAACACCCTTCAGAAAATGAAAAAAAAAAAAAAGAATACTATAGAATGGGCTTGATGATATCAAAGAGATTTAGTTTCTTGTCAGGGGTGAAAGATCCTCTGAAGAAGAATAGAAACATCATTCTTCATTAATCATTTTGGAACTTACTTTTTTGGTTGGAAATATTTGTGAGGAATTCTTTGATGTTTTAAAAAATTACTGGCTTTGTCCCCTTTATGTCAAGAAAGAATGTCTAAATGAATGCATGTTTATATTTATTTATGCCTTACAGATATAAGGCAAGTGTCTCATCAATACTGCATCTGTGACAGCTTCTTAAAGTACAAATTAGGAAAACCTTTTTTCCCCCTAATTATCCCATATTTTAACTGCAAAGGATGTCATTTCTCCCAGAATTTTAGTGTACCATATATTCAGCTATAATGAGGTCATTTTTTTCTTTGTTTAGCAAACTCCAGACTTGTATGCTTTATAATCCCCAAAACCTTGTCATGGTTTCTTTAGCAGATGATGGTCTTCTGCACCATAACCAATGACAGCATGTCCTGGGCTTACAATGTGAATGAGTTTCCTAGGCTTCCCACTGACTATATGGTTTCTTGAATTCTGGCACAAGCACTCAACCATAGACTATCCAATTAATTAGAAATCAGTTTCAAGAACAGAACATTTTTATAGCAATTTTGACATCGGCCTGAGGGATCTTGAAGCCATGTTACATGAGGAATGACTAAAGAAATGAAGGACATTTAATTAGGTGGAAATGAAGCATATTTAGTGTTCACTAATGGACTGGTACCAATAGGTGGACATTAAATACAAATCACTATTTGGAAGGCATGTCTAAGACCTTGATTTGTTCAACAAAATACACTTATTTCTCCTAAATGAGTTGTGAACATTTTCTAGGAAAGCTAATTAAAAGTCTATCAAGTCTTCATTAGATATTGAGACTGCAATGTTTGTATGGCTACATTGGGTGAAATGGACTATATGACCTAAACTCCCTTTGAACTCAGAGTCTAGGATTCTGTCTTGCAGGGTTTCTGATATAAAGACCAGCTCAGCTGGTACCAGAAAAAAAAATGAATAAAGGTGACCTATATTATTTTTGAAATAGAAACTTTCCCTGACAGAATTCAAAGCAAAAATAAAAGCATCTTATTCTAAAAAGATGTGAAAGCAACCCTAGAATTCATCTGGTGCAAATTTATAATCTTGCCAATGAGGAAACTGAGGCCCAAAGAGTTGCTGTGATCTGCCTAAGATTATATCAAGGTCACGTTCCTAAAAGATGGGCAACTCAACCCAATTCCTAGAACCCAAGTGGTTAGCTCTTAGCAGTAGCCTTGACTGTGTTACAGTTGCACCTCTCTTGTTTATTTATCTCCTCTTAAATCATCCTTAAAGGGCAATTTGTCTTTCCTCAATTTCCCTCTGTCATCTCACCCAGTAATTTGAGATATAAATGTCTACTTTTTTTTTCTTCTATCCCCTCACCCTCATTTCCAGGCTCACACTAAACACTTAAAATCCCTACCTGCTTCTTCAGTGAAATAACAATGGGCAGATGGCTGCATGATCTAAAGTAGAGTGGACCTTCTCTCTCAGAGACACAGGTGACAATGTTAAAGGGGAAAACTTGTAGCTTGTTATAGTCAAAGATCAGAAGCCAGAAGTCATGAAATGAAAAGAGAAGGAGGCCTTTAGGAAAAAAAATTAAGAGTTGGTCGTGTAGAAGTCCTAGGACTGAGATTTGTAGGTCTGGACAGCACAGAAATTATGGCTAAAAACTTTCTATCCTTCCCCTGACCTTCTGGGACTCTGATCCCATGCATTACTTAAGAACCTATAACAGTCAACTGGGGCTTCCATAACAAAATAGCATAGACTGGGTGGTTTAAACAACAGAAATTTATTTTCTTACAGTTCTGAGACTAGAAGTCTGAAATCAGGCTGCGAGCATGGTCAGGTTCTGGTAGAAGCTCTCCTGCTGACTTGCAGACAGTGGCCACCTCTCTATGTGCTCATATGATGTCTTCTTTGTGCTTGCTGAGGAAGAGTGAGCTCTCAGATGTTTCTTGTTATGAGGGCATTAATCCCATTATGGGATTTTAATCCTCATGGCTTCATCTATCCTAATTACCTCCCAAAGGACCTTTCTCCCAATGCCATTATATTCAGGGTTAGGGCTTCAATATATGAATTTGGGAGTTGGGTGAGGGATACAAACATTGAATTCATAACAGAGGCCCACTTGCTTGCCCTAGAATGTAGAAGCTGTCAACAAACTCTGACACCAAACTTTAATAACAAAACACATTTCAATAGGTTTCTAGATGGTGGAAATTTTTGAAATCGTGTATTCACTCTAGGGACAACAACAGATGTAAAGATGCTATTCTCTTTTATTTAGTAAGTTTCAGAATTTTTTGAAAAGTTTCTCCAAACATAACTTACTTAAACCTTGAGTATGGGACTAGTTCAAAATTGTTTATTTCTATCTCAAAATTGTATTTTAGGACTCAGAATAAAAAGATAATCTCTTTTAACTAGTTATGCATATTCCAGCTAAGTCCTCCAATCACCCCTCCAGTCCTATGTTAATACATTCCTGGTTTAATCAGGTGTGCCATGTGCTGTGGAGGAAATCATTTGGTTTATACTGAGATCCTTTTACTTGGGGGTAAACATGGAGATGATTCAGTCTATTCTTCTAATTTCTTTTACTTTGAAATTTTTTTCCCCCTTCGCTGATACACATTTAATTTTCTAAGAGGAACAGTGTATTACGTAAACATTGAATTTTTTTCTTTCACTCTCTACTGCACACTTAACGTTCTTGAGGAAAAATCAGGCTTCTACATGAGAAATCTAGGTTAAGTATCAAAATATTTTTTCAAACAGATTAAGGTTCAAGATGGGTTGATGGGAAATGGGACATTAATGCCATTTTTAATGACATATGAATTCTGTTTGTTTTCATATATGTACTTGATAAAGATTTAAAGAAAATTAAGTCTATCCATGTAAAATTAGAAGGCCAGGATGGTACTACATCTATGTCAAAAAAGTTAAATCAAAGTACCACATCTATGCCAAAAAAAAAAAAAAAAAGAAGATATTTAGTCTTCGGCAAAAGAAAGAAGTCTTGATAAAATATGTTTGGTAAAGTATATTATTAATTTTACAGAGAGGGGCCACTGGTCAATGACCTATCCTCAACAGTGCTTGAAATTGTTCTTAATCTCAGGACACATGATGACAAACTGATTTATTAAGAATAACCAACCTCATGATGTGGAAATAGAAGTCAATTTATTTTACCATACGTGATTATATAGTGTTTTTATGCCTCCATAAATATGTTTAGATAATTTGGAGTCTCACCATCCTTCCTCAGGGATTATACTCAAATTCTGTGGGAAGAGGGGATTATGTAGCACTCTGGTCTTGCCATGGTAAGAGTAGGATGGCACAATAAGTCTACATTATTATGTATATACTCTGGCAACCATTTACACACATGTGTTTCTACCTCATCATAGACTTACCCAGTATGTTGCTGTCTCTCCTTGTTACAAATTTAGGGCACTGATCTCTATGCCATGACCATACTGCTTTCCGTGTACAAATGATAGATTCTGCCAACTGTAAACCTATCAGGCTATGGGTACCTTTTGTACTTACACTTTGAAGGATGTTAGTTTAGTACTTGTTTGGGCTTTTACTCTAGCTGTGTGCTTGTTCTGTTACTCTAGTCTCTACTCTGGGGACAAGGTTACTATTCCTCTATGGTCTTAGATCTCCAAATATATGTAGAATATTCTCCCATATCTTTCCTCAAGAGTTCTGTATGTGGTGAGGCAAGGGAAGGCACAAATCTACTTTTTGGGGAGGCACCATGGAGTAAGTTGTTTGTTGTGTCTGTTGTGTTCTCATTTCCTACCAGAGAACATCCATCTAGTCTGGAGAGAGATGAGGTGGGTAGTCTATTTCTTCACTTTTTCCTTCAAAGTTATCATCGGTGGCTTGATATATCAGAGTTCTTTAAAGTCTAGGCTTTTGAAAAGCTAAGGATTTGATTTTTGTAATCCTAAATGATTGATGTTTTATGCTTTTGTGCTGTATTGTATCTCCAAAGAGGGAAGTGCAAAGGGTACAAAACCATCTGAAGAAAACTCCTTGGTAAATATTTCAAATACTAGCGCTGATATTTACTTTCCTTTAAAATGCTTTGCATACATCCTGCTGTGCCTTCCAGCACTGTATATATGTGTATTTCTCCTCAAGTTGCTTCTGTTTCCTATATAAACTGTAATAGGAAATAATTTCACTTTTTCGACAAAAGAACTGATTCTTAATTTTTTTGTTATGACATTAGAACCCCCCCCCCCACCCATTGGGAAGAAATATCATACCATGACACCAACTGAACTATGTCATTTAACTTTCTCCACTCTGACACAACCTCATCCTATTGGTTTTGGTAACCCAACAGAATTATCATGTAATCATATTGCACTCAATACTGTATGAGCTTCAGAAGCACAAACTCTGAAATGCTATTGATATGCTTAATGCCAAACAATCAGTACAAATCAAAGAATGAGCTAGTTTAATAGGATGAGATCCAATTTGAACTGCTGTTGTTGAGGAAGGGCCATGTGTAGTTGTTCAATATCAAGAGTATTACAGTAATTGACTCTTCTAGTGAGCACAGTGCAGCTGTCAACAGTATATTGCAACAGAGTAACATATTTAATAAGTAACTGATACCTCCTGAATCTTGGTCTAAAGGGCGGTAGCTGGATTTTCTATAAGACCAACATGTAACAGAAAGACTATGGAATTCTTGCTAATGATGCATAAGTCTTATTATGAAACTGACCTTTAGTGATTAATTAAGCTGGAGGATTTTTATCTCCTAAAACAAATCCCTCCTAAAACCTAACAAAAACCTTTTGATTTGAAAAACACTATTTAAAATAAAATCACTTTCTCTTATGTCTAACAGTTGATCTTATTCCATAGAATTCAAACATCACAGTCATTTTAAATTTATATCAAACATAGGGTATTTAGGAAAGGAAAGAGATGCAATGCTATGAATACTGTCCCTAAAAAATGATGTTTATAAATGGGCATTTACATGTTTAATAGACCCATTACCAATTATTATCCTCAAAATCTATTATTTCATTTAACTATTTTTATATAAGGTTATCCAGCAACTCTGAATGCTACTTACCATTAGTAAAGATTCCTGATAATCTTATAAGTTGTGATGAGATGTAACTAAATATCAATTGAAGTCATCAGAAGAAAATTCTGTGTTTTTCCTCAAATCGACACATTTCTTTAACTCATTTTTTTCCATCCAAGGTGCTAGACTTATACTAGTGCAAGAAGGTACTAATGATAGTTGTAGCTGGGATGGCTTATATCCCAGCTTGTATGCCAGCTTGGATAACTTGTATCGGAAGCTGGATGGGGAGAGATCAAGAGAATTTCAGAAATGCTGGTTTTGATGTATTTGAGCTGTTGAATCAATATTAACAGAAACTTTTTGCAAATCTCCAGATAACTGATTATATGACAAAACTAAATCTCAACTTGCTTAATTCCCTTTTAGTTTACTTGCTACCAAAAAATAAAAAGTTCTTAGCATGTTTGGTGCAAGTCAAATAATTTAGGTGTTGAATTCCATATAATCTCTCTGATTCTCACTTATCTGTAAAATGAAGAAAATACCATCTACTCTGAAGAGTTATGAGGAGTAAGGGCAATAAAACACCTAATACAGGATAAAAACACCTATCATAGTGTCTGGTCCATAGTGGCAGATTAATAAATATTTTTGAATGAATGAATGAATGAATAAATGAATGAAAAGACATTCATACTTCTAAGAAACTTATCTGAAATATATTATGTTTTTGTTGAATTGACTGATTAGATGTATTTTGAACAATCCCGTTGGTGATCAGAACATTTCATACCGGTCCAAATATAGATTTGGAAGTCAGTACTATGTCTATATTTAAATCCAGTGACTGAAATAGCATCTTGGGTTTGGTTTCTCTACCTTGAACTAGAATTTTATACTAAATCAAACTTGGTGATCAATTAGTGACAAATATATCCAAACTTGATGCTTATATGATTTTATAATGTTTAGATGACCAATGATAGTTTTGTCTTCTGTGATCCAAGATTATATTTCTTCTGAATTTGTGCATTAAGAGCTTACTATATAGATAGTAGGATATACTAACAACTTGAAACATTTACAAGAAATACAAAATTGTATTCCTAAAGTCTCCCTGCTATATCATGATTCTGTTTGTTACCAGTAAACTACAGCATGATGCTGACTGACACTACAAAATATTTCTTAATTTAATGCTTAAAAAGCAGAGGATCAGTCATTACATGTGGGAGGAAGATTGACATTTAATCACTGCAAATCAATATTGCTTTCGTGAGTTTGTTACATAAACAGAAGATAATATCCAACTTCAGATACAGAGGGATGTAGAAAACATAGCCATTAAGAAATGGCAGGGTATATAGCTAGCAGTTTGGGAGTTGGTCATATCAATCTTTAACATCTTTTTGTAAGATCAACCTATGACTATTGAATTTATACCCAGGTTCTTATAAAACTTTATGTAGAATTTCTGAAACTGATTGTTGTATATCACAAAAATTGGCTTATTGTGCCTTATAGGAAAACCACATTCAAAATTATTTTTTTCCTTTATAAACTCTACCCCTGCCCCCTAGATATCAATCCTGCTGAGCATGTAGAAATTCAGAAGAAAATATGGAAAGTTCTTTATCAGTGCTCACTATCAGAATCTAGATTGAATGTTTAAAACAATAAATATTACCTCACTGGCCATAATCAAAAGATTATAGCAAAAGAAGAATTTGACTTCAAAAAACTCTAGCAAAACTTTTTACCTTTTAAGTTGTATACAGGACAAGAGGAAATACCCTCAGAACCAAACAACTTATTCAAAGAAAAATCTTCCATTCTTTTTTTTTTTTTTTTCGTTCAGAGCATTTTTTTTTCAGAGTCTTCTTGTCAGTGCTATGAATGTATAGTTTCACTCCATTCTTTATTGCAGTGGGCTTCAATGTGAATTCTTTCTTCACATACATGCATAGGTGAAGCAAAGGTGGGAATTTTAAGACAGAAAAGTCATGGGTTTGGTATTAGACTCTAAAGAATTTTATCCTTCAGGGCTGAATCTCCCTTAAATCCCCTCAAAATGTATTTTTATTGAATTATAAACAAGTATTTCAAATCACACTGAATAAAGTGACCTGGCCAGGTCAACTTTTGCCAGATACATCAAGATACAGTAAACTAATCACATGGTAATGCTGCTGGAGTACTTCTTCATGGTCAGGAAGCACTTTTATATTTATGGAAAGTTAGTGTGAATATAATTAAGGTAAGGTCTGATATAATGTCATATTGGATTAGGGTGGGTCTTAAATTTAATGAGAGTCGTCTTATAAGTCACAGGATGTGACACACAGACACAGAAAAGAAGGTGATTTGAAGATAGAAACAGGGATTAGGATTATGCTGCCATAAACCAATGAATGCCAGAAGCCACCAAAAGCTGGAAGAACCAAAGAATTCTCTAGAGTTTTTTGGAGTTTCATACTCGGACTTTTGGCCTCCAACATTTAGAGAATTAGAGAACAAATTGCTGTTGTTTTCCAGTCAACAGTATATGAAGGTTCCTTTTTCTCCACATCTTACAATCTCAGCTGAGACTTGACTAAGGTAGGATCTGCTTCCGTGCTTGTGCAGTTATTGGCAGCATTCCATTTTTGTGTGGATTGTTGGATTGAGAGCTTGAGTTTCTTGCTGGCTGTCAGCTGGAGGTCACCCTCAATCCTCACCATGTGGGCCTTTCCAGTGTGGCTGCCAGTTCCTTAAAGCCAGCAAGGAAAATATCCCCGTGAAAAGTGGGTATTATGATCTTGTACAACATAACCATGTACATGTAACCAATACATATGTCACTTTTGTCTACTCTATTGCTTACAAGCAAGTCTCAGGTTGTACCCACACTGAAGGTGACAGTATTGCACAAAAGCATGACTATCAGGAGGTAGGGATTGTTGGAGCCACCTTAGGGTCTGTCTGCATCATCAATCAGACACATCTGTTCTTTAAATTGGGGAATGATAACATGGAGAATCAGAGAGAGTGAAGAATCTGTTTTAGATTAACTAGTAATGGTAGTAGCAGCATCAGGCTCCCATCAGGCTCCAGTGGCAGCTATGTCAGAGGCAGTCTCAGCATCAAGTTTTGGTAGCTATGCTGCTAAAATTTGTGGTTATCAGTAGGGCCAGCGGTGCTGTTAATCCGACTATAGCTGATTTTGGCTGTGGCTTTGGCTCTCTTGTTTCTCCTCATTTTAAAGCCTACCTGGTGATTTTTGAGTTACTTGAATGCCTTCCATCGAATTCATTTTATGCTTTAATCAACCAGACTTGGTTTCCATTGTGTGTAGTCAAGAACCCTGACTGATATATATAGTAAAATTAAAATTGTTTTCTAAGATCACATCTCTCCTGCCTTCCCTTGCTAGAGACAATAGAGAAAAAATTGTAATCATTAAACTTGGATGTAAATAACATTAGAAGAGATGTAAAATATGTTTATTCTCTCTAGAAAGGCTGACTCTGACTCTTACATTAAGTGCCCAGGCTACATGTTTCTCTAGCATGTCCCTCTCATAATAGTTATCTCATTTTACTATTGGAATTTGTTTAAATAAAGTCTCCACACTAGACTCAAAGTCTTCTTTGTCCACAGATACCATCAACGTTTAAATTAGTTGCCTGGTATATCATTCGAGTTTCTTGAGTGCTTGCTGAAATAATGAATGTGTGAGTGAATGGATTAGTGGATTTATATCGCTACTTTATAGTTCTGGTCCCACCTAATAATTAATTGTGACTACCTTTGGGAAGTTACACATGTTAAATATGCTAGAGTTAACCTTTTCTTAGATTACTTTGAACTTTTTTTTCTGAAAATGCTCTTTCAAAATTCATTCACAGCTAAATTCTTAATTTCCTCAATGCCATGTCAAAAAAGAGTTATTACTTCATCTTTTTTTTTTAATTTGAGCATAGTTGACACATAATGTTACATTAGTTTCAGGTCTACAACTTAGTGATTTGACAAGTTTATACATTATACCATTTTCACTGTAAGTATAACTGCCATCTCTCCTACTACATTGTTATTACAATATTGTGTTCCTTATGCTCTGCTTTTTGTTCTTGTGACTTATTCATTCTATAACTAGAGCCCCATATCCCCGTCCCTTCACCCATTTTGTCCAACCCCACATGCCCTTCTCCTCTGGCAACCATCAGTTTGTTCTCTGTATTTATAGTTCTGATTCTGATTTTTGTTTATTTATTCACTTTTTTAGATTCCACCTAGGAATGGAATAATATGGTTTTTCTTAGTCTGACTTATTTCACTTAGATAATATCCTCTATGTCCATCCATGTTATTTCAAATGTCTTAATCTCATCCTTTTTATGGCTGTGTAATATTTCATTGTGTATATATACATTTTCCTTATCCACTTGTCTATTGATGAACACTTAGGTTTCTTCCATGTCTTGGCTTTTGCAAATAATGCTGCAATAAACATAGGGATGCATATATCTTTTTGAGTTCATGTTTTCATTTTCCTGGGGTAAATACTCAACAGCAGAATAATTGGATCATATGGTATTTCTGTTTTTAATTTTTGAGGAACCTCCATACTGTTTTTCTACAGTAGCTATACCAATTTATATTCACAACAACAGTGCATGAGGGTTCCTTTTTCTCCATATCCTTGCCAACACTTGTTTCTTGTCTTCTTGATTTTAGGCACTCTGATTGGCATGAGGTGTTATCTCATTGTAGTTTTGATGTGCATTTCCCTAATAATTAGTGATATTCAGCATCCTTTCATGTGTCTGTTGGTTATCTGCATATCTTCTTTGGAAAAATGTCTATCAGGTCCTCTGCCCATTTCTTAATAGTAATGTTTGGTTTCTCTGGTGTTGAGTTGTATCAGTTTTTTATATATTTTGGCTATTAACCCTTTATTGGATATGTCCTTTGCAAATATTTTCTGCCATTCAGTAGGTTGTCTTTTTATTTTGTTGATGGTTTCCTTTGCTGCAAAAAGCTTTTTATTTTTATTTAATCCCAACAGTTTATTTTTGCTTTTGTTTCCCTTGCCTTAGGGATATTAGCTCATCTTTGAGCCTACCTGAGATTCCCTAGATCATTTTCCAAACCTTATGACATTTGATATGCTATCAGATGAAATTCCTAGATAATATTTGCAGTTAATTTCATCTATTTTATTTCCATATTTTTACTACATTTCCAATATTCTCTCTTCTTCACTCCACGTATTCTTTGCTGGTCCACTCTGTTTCTCATCCACACTACCATGTTCTACCACCTTGCCTTCACTCATACCATTCCTTTCCCTATAATGCTTCCTTCCTCCTTCTATAAGTATTCAAATGTTGTACACTATTAACTCTTTGCTAACTGTTATGAGAGGGACATGTTACAGAAATATGAAGCTTGGGTACTTAACCTTTTCCAAGAGTCAAAGGAGGCCTTTCTAGAGAGAAATAAATATATTTTACATCTCTCCTAATGTTGTGTACATCCAAATTTAATGATTATAATTTTGTCTCTATTGTCTATAGTGAGGGAAGGGAGGAGAGGAATAGGTGGGATCTTCAAGATCCAAAAAAATGTGATCTCTTCTACTGTCATTTCCTTGCATAGGCCAAAGTAATCTTTTCCTCCTTCAAACTCTCACATTTATTACTTTATAATATCTGTAATTTGTATAGTATATGTCTTATCTTTTTTGTACAATATACATTCCCTGAATATACAATGCATGATGATTCATTTTCATATTCTCTGAGTACTTTATATATACTACATATTTGGTAAATACATGGATGTATGGGACCTGAGAAGGTCACAGGTTATAATAGCTATAAAAGCAAAAGCAATCTCATTAAAGACTAGCTGTGTATGTTGATCGTCTCTCAAATAAAAAATGTCAAGTTCTCTAAATTGCTTCATGTAGGTATAACCCAAATACCACATATAAGTATGACTCAGACTGGACAACCCATATAACCATTCATAAAAGTCATATAGAATTGATCACCTCCTTCAGTTTCTGTGGTATTCATTACTGGTGCCATACCACATACTTCTGGCTTTCTTCCATCTACCCTCTAGCCACAATTTGAGATTGGGGGGGGGGGCAGGCAAGTGACTAGTTTTAACCAATGAGTTTGAGTGAAAGTGACATCTGCCAGTGTAGAGCCAGAGCACTTAACTGACCATCTGAGACTTTGAGAGTCTTTCTTTTACTCTGGTGTGAGGACTTACTGCATTTGAGATGCAACTCCTCCATCCTCTGGGTCCCTGAGACATGACGATGAAAATAGCTCCCTGATGACTTATAATGAACAGGAAACAAAACCATGGGTATTTAAAACACTGACAATTGGAGTCATTTATTATCACAACATAAACCAGTCTACTCTAACTGATGGTACCTTTATTTTCTTTTCAATCTAGCAAGCCTAGATATGTTTAATAACAAAATCTCTACAGCGTTTCACTTCTTACTATTCTTTGCATCACACTTCTTGTCACCCACTTCCTTGAACATCAGCCATAATTTATGCACATGTGAAAGGAAGATAAAATCATTGATGGGGAAAATTAGCTATTATGAATTAGATATGGAGATAGGCTTATACAGTGAAAACATAGGGGTATAACAGAATAATTTTTTTTGAAAAGAAGAACAGATTTAACCTTATTTTAAGTGTAAAATGCCATGAATGTTGTACTACAGTCTCAAATTCCTGTAGACATGTGTTGTTTATTTAGAGAATTATTTCTGAAAGAAAGACAAGATGATGAATGCAACTAATAAAAAAGTTTGGGTTTTAGGCTATGATTATAAAAGTAAACTTTTCTATGTTAAAATCTAGATTTTTATTAGATATGCATTCCCACAGAGGAAATTTATATTAATATACAATAGATAGTAATATACCTTTCTAAAGAAGAGTGCAACTTTTGTCATATATTATCACAAAATTTCAAGAAATTATTTTTCTTTTTTAAAAGATCTAAACTTTAGAGATAAGTGACCTGCTCTAGGACCCAAATGCAAGTAATAGAAGTTTTAAAACAATATGACCACCCACTCTATTGGAATGGCTTTTGTTTCATTTTACTTTATTTTATTTGTTTTTGTTTTTTTTTAATTTTTAACGTCTATTTATTTTTGAGACAGAGTATGAACGGGGGAGGGCCAGAGAGAGAGGGAGACACAGAATCAGAAGCAGGCTCCAGGCTCTGAGCTGCCAGCACAGAGGCCGACGCAGGGCTCGAACTCACTGGCCTCGAGATCATGACCTGAGCCGAAGTCGGATGCTCAACCAACTGAGCCACTCAGGCGCCCCTCTATTTTATTTGTTATATTTTAAATATAGCAGCTTTCAATTCTTTTTTTCTTTTTTATGACAGATTTATAGCAGAATTCTTATTTTTAATACATTCTGAAAATTGCTGATTTTTAATTGATGTGTTTAGATTATTTATTTTTTTATTATGTTAGTTGACATACAATGTTATGTTCACTTGAGGTGTACAATGTAGTGACTTGGTAATTCTAGACATTATGCAATGTTCATCACAATAAGGGCAATTACCATCTGTCACCATATAACATTATTACAATATTATTGACATATTCCCAATGCTGTACTTTCCATTCCTATGAGTTATTTATTTTATAACAATGTTTGTACCTCTTAATCCCCTTCACCTATTTCACCCATCCCCCCAACCCCTTGCCCTCTGGCAACCACCAGTTTGTTCTCTGTTTGAGTTTGTTTCAGTTTTTGTTTGTTTGCTGATTTGTTTTGTTTTGTAGATTCACATCTAAGTGACATTATATGGTATTTGTCTTTCTCTGTCTGCTTTATTTCACTTAGAAAAATATTCTCCAGGTCCATCCAGGTTGTCAAAGATGGCAAGATCACAATGGCCTTTATTTTTACAATCTGCTTCCTGATTGCCAAAAGTCAATTTTAGCATAGTAGGCCATTGTTGTTGTTGTTGTTATTGTTGTTGTTGTTATTATTATTTTATTTTTTATTACTACTACTACTACTAAAGATCAGAGTAAGAATACTGTCCTAGAATAAGTTGCAGTATCTTTTTAATTATCATGTCATTTGAACCCAAAATGACATCTGGGTGTTAGGAAATGTCTTTAAACTGTAGGTCTGAGGAGGATTATAGAAAATGAGAAACTCATCCATTGATCTTGAAAGAATTGCTGATGTAGCCCTTATGAATTCCCAATATAAGTAGTGTTTCTGTAGAGTGATATTAACAAGCATGATTCTGTAAAAGATAAAATGGATCAGACAATCCAAGAGATAATTTTGTTTAGGTTATTTTGTTAATAGGGAGAACATTTGTTAAAAAAGAGTGTCTCATAGAGAAGGAGGGGATCTGGGTTTAACAGAGGCATGTAAACAAGGAAGTCATTGCAGTCTTGTAGGAGTCCTCAGAAAAGACAAAGCAAGGTCTTATTTTGGAATATGCAAGGCCAGGAGTGGCTGAGAACAAAAGAGTAAGAGTAATACATAACTATCAGTATTTTCTAGGCATACAGGGTTCAGATAAAGTTCAACATCATCAATTCCAAATCCAACTTTCCATCAAGACAGAAATAACTAAGTATTTGTAACAAAAAGGGAATTTAACACAGGGACTTAATTGCTTACAAAACTATTGGAAGGGCTGACAATACTAACATCAGGGGGAACGTCCACTCACTTTCAGGTTTACCACCACACGTGTAGTGTGGAAAAGCAGGTGGCAACTGGGTTCTGCCAACCAGGACAGAAAACTATAGAAAGCTGTTCTTGATGATCACAACAAAACCTCTATAACATCTTGCATCTGCTAAAGCCCATGCATTCACTTTTCACTTCCAAAGAGAAAAAGAATGTGGTTTTCCCTTTCTTCCACCTTTCAAGTCATGCTCAAATGTCCCTCATTGGTAGAGCTTAAACTGTATTCTAAACCCTGGGATCAATAGAACTGGAGAATGTGTTCTTAAATACTCAGCCACTGTGGAACAGAAATATTTTGTTGAATAAAAGATCATCTACTATGAAAAGAAATTATGCCATCCCCATAGGGATGAAAGTGGTGGCCAATGTTGTGATTCTAAACAGAGCAATTTGTTTGGTACTATGCTATTCAAAGAAAGAACAATTCTTTAATTCTCAGATCTTAACCTCATAAAAGAGAGAACTATGTTATTAACATAGAAGCAAGGCAAAGACTAGAGTGTACAGAAAAACAAATTATTGTTGTTACTAGTTTAATAATCTGGCCAGGACACTACAGGCTTCTTTAGAGAATTGTTCAGTGAAATGTATAAGAGTAGAACAATAGCAACCCTCCCTTCCTAAACAATGTTTTGGTTAATTCAATGGAGAAATCATGCATACAGTGGATAGAACCTGGACTCAGTTTACCTGCATTTGAATCCTGTCAATGGTACTTAATTGTTATATAATCTAGTATCTAGGACTTGTTTACTCACATTTCTAAGACTCTGTCTCATGAACTGTAAAAGAGATAAAACAAAGGTAAATATCCTGCTTCCCTCAGAATGATTAAGAGTATTATTATTTTAATGTTTATTTCTTTATTTTTGAGAGAGAGAGCATGCAAGCAGAGGAGGAGCAGAGAGAGAGGGGGAGAGAGAGAATCAGCACAGAGCCTGACACGGGGCTTGAACTCACAAACTATGACAACATGATCTGAGCTGAAATCAAGAGTCAGACACTTAACCAACTGAGCCACCCAGGTGCCCCTAAAAATATTATTAAGGTGATGTGTGTAAAGTATTTAACACACACAAATGTGTGCATTAATGTATATACACTTTTATGAAAGAGCAGTCACCAAAGGAAGAAAGTGGTTTCTTTCATTCCAGGCTCCTTCCTCCAGTTCATCCTCCATATCTAATTGCTCACAAAATTTGGCCAATTATGCCTTTTAAATATCCTTCAAATATTCTCCTACTCTACTTTAATTTAAATCCTCAACAACAATATCTCCTGCCTGGAATGGGGTAATCACATCTCAATTCATTTTTATTATTGTGTTATACACACACACACACACACACACACACACACACACACTTCCCCATTTTTCACCAATATGCAGCCAGTGATCTTATTATATGGAAAATATGATTGGTCTAACTTCAATGTTAAAAACTTCATTTTAAAAATCTTTGTTATAGCTTGAAGTCTGGGATTGTGATGCCTCCTGCTTTGGTTTTCTTTTTCAAGAATGCTTTGGCTATTCGGGTTCTTTTCTGGTTCCATACAAATTTTAGGATTATTTGTTCTAGCTCTGTAAAGAATGCTGGTGTTATTTTGATAGGGATTGCATTGAATAGGTAGATTGCTTTGGGTAGTATCGACATTTTAACAATATGTGTTCTTCCTATCAAGGAGCATGGAATATTTTTCCATTTTTTTGCATCTTCTTCAATTTCTTTCATAAGGTTTCTATATGTTTTCAGTGTATAGATTTTTCATCTGTTTGGTTAGACTTATTCCTAGGTATTTTATGATTTTTGGTGCAATTGTAAATGGGATCAATTCCTCGATTTCTCTTTCTGTTGCTTCATTGTTGGTGTATAGGAATGCAACCAATTTCTGTGTATTGATTTTATATCCTGCAACTTTCTTGAATTCATGAATCGGTTCTAGCAGTTTTTTGGCAGAATCTTTTGGGTTTTCCATATAGAGTATCATGTCATCTGCGAAGAGTGAAAGTTTGACCTCCCCCTGGCCGATTTGGATGCCTTTAATTTCTTTGTGTTGTCTGATTGCTGAGGCTAAGACTTCTAATACTATGTTGAATAACAGTGGCAAGAGTGGACATCCCTGTCTTGTTCCCGACCTTAAGGGGAAAGTTCTCAGTTTTTCCCCATTTGAGGATGATATTAGCATTGGGTCTTTCGTATATGACTTTTATGATCTTGAGGTATGATCCTTCTATCCCTACGTTCTTGAGGGTTTTTATCAAGAAAGGATGCTATACTACAAAGCTGTAATCATCAAGACAGTATGGTACTGGCACAAAAACAGACACTCAGATCAATGGAACAGAATAGAGAACCCAGAAATGGACCCACAAATGTATGGCCAACTAATCTTTGACAAAGCAAGAAAGAATATCCAATGGAATAAAAACAGTCTTTTCAGCAAGTGGTGCTGGGAAAAATGGACAGCGACATGCAGAATGAACCTGGACCACTTTCTTACAGCATACACAAAAATAAACTCAAAATGGATGAAAGACCTAAATCTAAGACAGGAAGCCATCAAAATCCTGGAGGAAAAAGCACAAACCTCTTTGATCTTGGCCGCAGCAACTTCTTACTCAACACATCTCCAGAGGCAAGGGAAACAAAAGCAAAAATGAACTATTGGGACCTCATCAAAATAAAAGCCTTTTGCACAGCGAAGGAGATGATCAGAAAAACTAAAAGACAACCGACAGAATGGGAGAAGATATTTGCAAACGACATATCAGATAAAGGGTTAGTATCCAAGATCTATAAAGAATTTATCAGACTCAACACTCAAAAAACAAATAATCCAGTGAAGAAATGGGCTAAAGACATGAATAGACACTTCTCCAAAGAAGACATCCAGATGGCCAACCGACACATGAAAAAATTCTCCACATCACTTATCATCAGGGAAATACAAATCAAAACCACAATGAGATACCACCTCACACCTGTCAGAATGGCTAACATGAAAAACTCAGGCAACAACAGATGTTGGCGAGGATGTGGAGAAAGAGGATCTCTTTTGCATTGCTGGTGGGAATGCAAGCTGGTGCAGCCACTCTGGAAAATAGTATGGAGGTTCCTCAAAAAATTAAAAATAGAAATACCCTATGACCCAGCAATTGCACTACGAGATATTTATCCAAGGGATATAAGTGTGCTGTTTTGAAGGGACACATGCACCCCAATGTTTATAGCAGCACTATCACCAATAGCCAAAGTATGGAAAGAGCCCAAATATCCATCGATGGATGATGAAGGGATAAAGAAGAAGTGGTATATATATACAACGGAGTATTACTCAGCAATCAAAAAGAATGAAATCTTGCCATTTGCAACTACGTGGATGGAATTGGAGGGCATTATGCTAAGTAAAATTAGTCAGAGAAAGACAAATATCATATGACTTCGCTCATATGAGGACTTTAAGACACAGAACAGATGAACATAAGGGAAGGGAAGCAAAAATAATATAAAAACAGGGAGGGGGACAAAACATAAGAGACTATTAAATATTGAGAACAGAGGGTTACTGGAGGGGTGGTGGGAGGGGGATGGGCTAAATGGGTAAGGGGATTAAGGAATCTACTCCTGAAATCATTGTTGCAGTATATGCTAATTTGGATGTAAATTAAAAAAATAAAATTATAAAAAAAGCAACAAATACCCTGCTAGTTAAACTATAAAAAAATAAAATAAAATAAAATAAAATAAAATAAAATAAAATAATAAAAACTTACAATAAAAACTTAAAATAAAAATCTTTAAAACCTTTAAATACCCATAAGGTAAAGTTTAATCTCTACATTTTAGTAAATATGAACCTTGTCATTCAAATTTGCCAACTTCTATAGCAATGAATATTAAACTTCAGAGTGTATCAGAGTCTCCTAGAATATTCATTAAAAATGCAGATTATAGATCCTTACTCCATGAAAATTCTCATACGGTAGGTCTCAATTAAAGACCATAAATCTAGGGGTGCCTGGGTGGCTCAGTCAGTTATGCATCTGACTTCGGCTCAGGTCATGATCTCATGGCTCATGGGTTTGAGCCCACGTCAGGCTGTGTGCTAATAACTCAGAGCCTGGAGTCTGCTCCTGATTCTGTGTCCCCACCCCAACTCATGCTTGCTCTCTGTCTCCCAAAAACAAATAAACATTAAAAAAAATAAAGACCATAAATCTAAATATATACTTACATACATACATACATACCATAAATCTGGATTTTTAACAGTCAATCTAGGAAATTCTGATGCAGGGCTCCTGAGATCACCTTTTAAGAAATATCCTGCTGGGTAACCCATAGCCATTTCCCCACTATCCTTACTCTTTGTCCACCCTATATAACAGGTGGGTCTTCAAATACGGCATATTTTGTATGTCTTTTTCCCTCTACAACCACTACTTTCTTCTTCCTGGAAGGTCCTTCCACACTTTGTGTCTTGTTAATTTCCATTCATTTTTCAGCATTTCACCCAAATATCACTCTTATGTGAGGAGATTTCAGAGTTTTTTCAGAGGGCAGTTATTTAAATCTTCTGTATTTTACTAAGATTCTGTACTGACCTCTATTTGTATTTGCAGCATTAAGTAACAAGCAAAATCTAAATGTTAGTTCTCTACTAGACTATAAAGGCATGGCAAGCAGGAAAAGCATCCCATTCATTTCTGAATTACCATTATCCAGGTCCTAACACATGTTAGGTGCTTAGTAAGTATTTACTGGCTGAAAGAAGAAACTAGTAAATGTTAGAAAGTCACATATTTGGGATTGTTTAAGGATTTAGAACACCTCTATATGACAAAATATTTCCTCCACCAGCTTTCTGCTCTTATCTGAACTACTATCATTGGATATCATCTCAAATCTTCATAAGGCCAATAGATAAATATTAGTAATTTTAAATTTAAAACACCTGACAAAATTAAAAACTATTTTCAGTTTATTTGATTATTTAATTTCAATGAAGCAGAAATTATAAGACATTGAAGAGATAGAAGGTGAAAAAGGATTTCACCTTCCCTTTATTCCCTTTTGAACATCATTCAGCATAACCCAAGTATCACTGGAACTGTTGGTAACTTTGCCTGAAAATAGAATTCTCTATCCCAAACAGTTCCTGTGTGCTAGAGCTGGTGCAATTCACTTACCCATGGGAGTGGATGATTTGTTGATTTACCTCAGATTTGTAGTCAAGTTTTGTCTGCACAATGGAGTGGCCATTCAAAGAGGGGCTGGATTCCTTTCTAACATTTTACTATTTCACCTACAGGAGATATTAAGGACTGACATTGTTCAACTTTACCTGAGGCCTGTGTTCCTAGAAAGTTACAATGGTTAAGAAATCCCCCTACCTACCTTTCTTTATTTATTCCAGGAAATGGTTTACTGCAAAGAGACACTCTTCTCCATATGACTTAGAGAAGGCTCCCAGATAACCTCCTTGTTTATCTATAACAGGGCCAAACATGGAACCTCCAAATTCCCATTAGCCGTCTCATAAATGATTAGTTAATCTGTTTGCCTCTACTGACCACTCTGGACAAAATGCCTGCTAATTTGATTTGACTGAACTGTAGCCAGGCTTCTCTTCTTCCCCCAGGACCTTGATTTTGGCTTACCATTGAGTTTAAGCAAGCATTGGGAGCTTAAGTAGGCACTGGACCCTGAACCACCCCCCACTTAACAGCTCCTTCCAAGATACAGCTAACTGCAAAAAAAGGCATTTTCTGTTCAACTGGCCAGTTACCCCCCACCTACTCATCCCACTCCCCATATATCAAAGAATAATAGCAGATAAAGAGATGGATAAGTCATAGTTTTCTTCTTTTCCAAATGCACTGGTCCTCCACAATAGTTTCTTTTTCAGAACCATCAGAACCTTAGTCCTCATGACAATCTATTAAATGCAGAGAGATGAGGGGAGTAATGAAGTACCTATCATTCACTGAGTAGGATTTCTACTATGGGCCAAGAAATGTGCTAATCATTTTACTTTAACAAACTTGGAAGAAACTCGAGTTAAAAGGAAATTTCTTGGCGTGCCTGGTGGCTCAGTTGGTTGAGCATCTGACTTCAGTTCAGGTCATGATCTTACAGTCTGTGAGATCAAGCCCCACATCAGGCTTGCTGCTGTCAGCTCAGAGCCCGCTTCAGATCCTCTCTCCTCCTCTTTCTCTGCCCCCTCCCCTGCTCATGCTCTCTGTATCTCAAAAATAAATAAACATTTTCTAAAGGAAATTACTTAGAAAAAAAGGAAATTACTTAGGGGTGCCTGGGTGGTTCAGCTAAGTCTGGCTTTTGGTTTTGGCTTAGGTCATGATTTCAGAGTTCATGAGATCAAGGCCTGTGTCTGACTCTGCACTGATAGCACTGGAGTCTGCTTGGGATTCTCTGTCACCATATCTGCCCCCCCCCCATTCTCTCTCTTTAAAAATAAATATAGGGGCGCCTGGGTGGCTCAGTTGGTTAAGCGGCCGACTTCAGCTCAGGTCAAGATCTCGCGGTCCATGAGTTCGAGCCCCGCATCGGGCTCTGTGCTGACAGCTCAGAGCCTGGAGCCTGTTTCAGATTCTGTGTCTCCCTCTCTCTGACCCTCCCCCGTTCATGCTCTGTCTCTCTCTGTCTCAAAAATGAATAAAACGTTAAAAAAATTTTAAAAAATATATATATTTTTTTAAAAATACAAGAAAAAGAAGATACTTAAATAAGATAATAATGCATCATGATTGAGATTAAGTTGTAGGAATGAGTCAATACACCAAGAGCCAAGAGTAGGTCATCAATTATCAGAAATTTATCAATTTTTCCTGAAATGATTGTTGCACTATATGCTAATTTGGATGTAAATTTTTAAAAAATAAAAAATAAAACAAGTCATATACAATGATATTTTTTACATATCTCCATGAGAAGTGGTCAAGCCCTAATAAAATTATTTTTAATGAAAAAAATTAACTTGAAAATAAAGAAATGTATTGATTTTAATAGGTGGAAATACAAGGCATTAGGCACCTCAATTTCTGGGAATAGTCCCTCAGGATGGGCAGAGAGAGAAATACAAAAAAAAATTATAAAGGAGGTTAATACAAATGTTATACTGAGTTTTAAAAAATTGTTTCACTTACCTTCAGTTGGGCCTTGACATATAGATGTGAGCACTGGGGAATTTTGTGTGTAGGGTAGAATCCTAGGCAGCTTTATTTAGCATGATTGATGATTTTTTTTTTCAATTGTATGATTCTCATTAAAAAAGTTCTTTTTCCAGGGTATTTCTTAATTGAGGTATTGCTCTACAAGGCAGCATACAATACATTCATTTTCAAAGCAGCATTTAAAAAATGGTATTGTTCTTTGGCTTGAATTCTACTATATAATACTGGAATGTTTAGGTTCTGTAAGTTTATAAATTGAGTGTTTCATTATGTTCCAATTCTAGGCATATTATGAAAATCATTATTTTGGGCTTGTATATTCTAATCATATTCCTAAGATTTATAGATGTGATTAGAAACACTTTGATATTCAATTTAATGCAATAGCTTTTTGAAAGTGATATTTACAGTTGGTAATATGTGTGCTTCATCATTCTCTATCTAAGCTGTCACTGTCTTAAAGAATAGAGGTGGGTATGCTTGTAACAATGAGAATAGAGTGCACGATAAAAATTAAAAACAAAACCAGAGAATAAAATTTCCCAAATTCCTATATTCTAAGAATGTGGTAGCTTATAAAAATATCAAGAGAAGGACATAGAAAATTATATACGATTTAAATTTAACTATAAAAAGAATAGTGCTACTGGGAGTCGAGGTAAGAATACTGAAAAGCCATTATTGGTACATATGATTTCTAGTGTACTATTTTACCAAGCCCTCATTACTTAACCAGCCTATTACTTTCACACAACTGTTGATATTGGAATAGCTCTAAATTTACATTAACAGGGATTGACATCTGCTGGATAGACTAGTACTCCTGTTCTGCTTCATTATGCTAATTTAATTTTGAAAGTGTTTCTTTTTTTTTTTTTTTTAATTACCTTAGCTATCCACCTCTTTAAAAATAGGAAGACTGTTTTTCTTTTAAATGCAAGAATCCCTGTGAAATTATCTGGGAGCAAATGTGCTGAAATAAAATTTTACCATTTCCAACATATGCTATCCCTCTTTATAGAATCTTAGTGAACTTTAATTCTTTTACCCCCTTCCTCAACTCTTTTTGGAAGTCCAATTATGGCCATGGAAGCAATAGAAGCATGTTTTAAAACATAAGATATTACATATTTTGATGTAAAATTAATTGATCAGAAGCAAAGTTTTGTTCTCAAACATCATCTCAAACTGGGTGGCTTAAGACAACAGACATTTATTCTCTTTCAGTACTGGAGGTGAGAAGTCCGAAATCAGGTTGTTGGCAAGGTTGATTCCTACTGGAAGCCTTGAGGAAAAACTTTTTTCACGCCTCTTTTCTATTTTTGAAGGCTGCCAGAAACCCTTGGTGTTTCTTGGAAAAAACTCTAATCTCTGCTTCTGTCTTCATGTGGCCTTCTTTCCTGTGTGTCCCTGTGTCTTAGATCTTCCTCTTCTTTCTCTTATAAGGATGCCAATCATTGGATTTAGAGACAACCTTAAATACAGGATGATCTTATCTCAAGATCTTTAGTTTAATTGTATTTGAAAAGACCCTATTTCCAAATATGGATATATTTATAGGTACTGGGAGGCTAGGATTTGGGCATATCATTTTGTAGGACACAATTCAACCCACTGCACAGTAGGTTAAAGAAGAGGTTGACTAAACTTGACTAACCATGACAAGATTCATTTTTATCTCCCTGACTATTGAGGTATTCCTCTGTTCTGAACATCCTTTGTTAGTTATTCACATGGAACACAAATATCATCACAGTCTGTGCCTGTCCTAAAATGTCTGTCACATACCTTATCTGCATATCTTTTTGTTAACAACTTGCCAATCTTTTTCTCTCCAAGTCCTGACCATCTGGCCAAATTGTTATTATGCTCCATGAATTAGTGCAGATATATACAATATAGATCCATAATCTCTCTATTAAAATAAAGTGTCAATTAGATATATGGCTTGAATTTCTGCTCTTTGGGATAATTCTCTATTTTCTATGTTTCAGAACTTTCCTTGAGTAGGCCTATGAAGTTGCTACAGTTCTCTTCTGGCTAATTCCAGCATATTGTGCAGAAAGATTAGAATGCCCAGGCTTAATATATTTCTCTTTTAGTTAACTAGTTATAACTAGAACTAGTTGTTGTAACCACTATTGTGGTTTATTTTTATGTTAACTCCCTAGGACAGGGATTGGCAAACTATGGCCCAGGGGCTAAATCTATCCTACTTTTATAAATAAAGTTTCATATGAAAATAGTCATATTCATTTGTTTACATATCATCTCCGACTACTTATACACTATAATGGCAGTGTTGAATAAATATGATCACAGCCATTCAGGCTCACAAAGCCTAAAATATCTACTATCTAGGCCTTTACAGAAAAAAATTTGATTGAAGGAGAGTAAACGGTATAGTTACCATAATGGTTTAAAATCATGCAGTTTATTTTTGCCTTCAATATCTGCTCAAACCCGATCTTATATTAGTTACTTCCCCTTGATGATGATATGTTGCTGCAGTCAGTGGGTTGGTGGGTTAGATAAGCCCAATTCTTGTCACTTGTCCCATCATCTAGTGTTTATACATTGCTTGCTAATTGCAAGTGAGGTGCTGTTGTTCTAAAAGAGAATAGTTGTTTTCTAAAAAGGACTTGGCTTTGTTCCCCAAACTTTGTGATTCACCCCATGTAGATATAATATGATCTCTATCATATACTTTTAACATCAACTAATCTATTGGATTATATGGACTTTCAGTGCATACTGGATCTGTTGCAAATTTTTCTCTTATTCTAGAGAAAATTATAGTACTACCTCTTAAAATTGTTAAGTATGTGGGTTAATTAGTAATTGAATCAGGGAGGAAACCATAAATGTAATTATAATTTATTTCTAAAATCCAAATAGACCCACCAAGCATTGTGTCTCTTCCTTAGTAGTAGGCTCTGTAGGAAGTGAAATTCATCTTTCAATTTGTTCATGTCCCATATCACTATATTCAAAGAATCTTTACCAGGTATCACTTAGTTTTCATAAATGTATCTTCCACACTGGGATTTTTGTGTGTTACGAAGTCATTTAGAATACTTCTTGCTATAATGTTTAAATAGCATGCTGTCATCAAGGTAGGGGAATGGTGTGATATTTTTATAAATGAAAACTGTTCAACACTCCTATAGTCTAGGTTGTGACAAGAGAACCACAGAGCTAACATAACTCAGATGACACAGTAAAGTAAAGGTGTATAGTTGTCACTTCAGATGAAACCAAACAACTTATCATGGTCCTTACTAAACAGTATAAGGAAAGCATTTTTTAGCTCAATAACTCTGTATCAAATGTCAGGGGCTGTGCTGAATTACTCCAATTAGGAGATAATCTGGAACAGAAGTTATTGGAGTAATGACCTGGTACATTTATGATAATGCATAGTCATTCTCCAGGAACCATTGGTCTTCTTCACAATTCAAAAGGTAAATTAAATGAAGATGTTACAGGAATCGCTACCTTGCATCTTCCAAATATTTGATAATGACATGCTCCCTTTCTGAAATGCCCCTAGGGATGCAGTATTGCATTTTATTTTCTATTTTGGTTGTTGTTGATATTTTAGTGACTTCTATTTGGTTGTTTCATATAATAGATCTTACTGTACAGGTCAGGAAGCCATTGTAGGGTCTTACCAGTTGCCAAAAAATATCTGTTTCAACTATACTTCCAGGAGCTGATTATATCTTTGTAATCACTGGGGCTCACTTTGAGAAAGTCTTAGACCAGAATTTTATTTAATACCTGACTTATATAAACCCCTAGGTAGACTATTAGACCACATCATTTTAGGTCCCTAGGGATTAGTGTCAAACCTGAGCCATTGCTTAGTGATCCTCCCCAAGTCTATTTCCCTCCATTTCCTCAATTGCTTTAGTAAAGTTTTGAAGATTTACAATATTACTTGTATCAGTAGAAGGGAACTTTACCTCTCTTTCAATAAAGTGACTAAGAGTTGCTGAAGGGGAGGAGGGTGGAGCATGGACTAAACAGGTGTTGGACATTAAGGAAGGTACTTGTTGGAATGAACACTGGGTGTTATTTGTAAGTGATGAACCAGGAATTTTTTTTTTCCTGAAACCAATACCACACTATATCTTAACTAACTTTAATTAAAAAAAAAAAAGACTCCTGATCTATGGGTTGACTTAGGTATGGCAACTGGGAAAAAGCCTTTGTTACAACTCAGGTCAGAGTTTTGGCCATAAGACACAGAGTTTTATTTTTATGTTATTTAGATCGAACAATATTTTAGTATGTTGCCCCTCTCTTCCATTCCTAGGAGCAAACTGATTAGTCACCTCTACAACTATCTGTGGATCAAACATTTAATTCCCCTTTAGCTTTACTACCTATTATGTTAACTATATCCCATCTTGTATCTGGTGTTTTAAACACTGACACTAGGCCTTCACTACCCCAGCATCCTATTATTTCCACTGTCTCCCAGACATCGTTCCTGATATGCAGAGAAACTTCACTCTAAAGGTTTTAATGGATGCAGATGCTCCCTTCACCAAAGAATTGAGAAGTTCCTTTGTGAACGAAATGCTGGTGTGTTCTTGCCTAGGTGATTCTCAGATTGTGTCCTTTGTTCCAAAAGCTCAGCATCTTTGGGAAATTGTTAAAAATACATATTTTCTTCCTTCAACCCAGACTCACTAAATTAGAAACTTTGGTAGTGGGACCCAAAAATTTGTGTTTTAGCAAGTCTTTCAGGTGATTCTTTTATGCACTCCCAAGGATAATCATTCTACATTATACGAGGTAAATTCTGGTATTGAATATAGGTCATCACTGAGTTGAGGTATCAAATGAGCTCAAAGGTTTCAAATCAATCAAAAGAACTGCTAGATCCACTCCTGGCTGCTTACAGTAACTCATTAAATACTGATTGTCAGTGTATTCATTTTCTAGGATTGCCATAACAAAACACCATAGACTAGGTAGCTCAAACAACAGAAATGCATTTTCGCACAGTTCTGCAGGCCAGAAACCCAAGATCAAGCTGTTGAAAAGCTTTTTTTCTCCTGAGAATCCTCTCCTTGACTTGCAGATGGGCACCTTCTCACTGTATCCTCATACGGCCTTTGCACATCCATTTCTAGTGTCTGTACCTCTTCTTACAAGAACATCAATCATATTGCATTAAATTCCAACCCTAATAACCTCATGTTTACTTGGTCACCTTTTTGAAGGCTGTTTCCCCAACTATAGTCACATGGATTAGGGTATACCCAAATGATCTTATTTAATTTTATTTACCAGGGCTCCTGGGTGGCTCAGTCAGTTAAGCGACCGACTTCAGCTCAGGTCATGACCTCATGGTTCATGAGTTCAAGCCCCATATTGGGCTCTGTGCTAACAGCTAGCTCAGAGCCTGGAACCTGTCTTCGGATTCTGTGTCTCCCTCTCTCTCTGTCCTTCACCCTTCTTGCTCTCTCTCTGTCTCTCCCTGTCTCTCTCTGTCTCTCTCTCAAAAATAAATAAAAATATAAAAATATTTAATTTAATTACCTCTGTAAAGGGTCTATCTCCAAATATGGTTATATTCTAAGGTACTGGGGGGTTGGGCTTCAACACATATATTTAGAAGGCACACAATTCAGTCCATAACAGTTAAGTAAATGCAGCCATATCAATAAAATCATCCCAGTGTAATGTGGTTTCATTTTCCTTTATCTAGAACAGCAAACATTCTTGAACATATTTCCCAGTCTCTGCTGATATAAATCAAAATTTTGCAAAACGTATTAGTAGATAGATTTCTCCTCCACATTGACACTTTATTCTTATTCCACTGGAGTATATCTGGGGTATTTTATAGACAGATAGATATGCAGGTTATGGGATGGAATTTGAGGAGAATAGACATCATTAGATAAGGTTATTGATGTTCTTCAAAGCAAGAATGCCTAGTCTCCCCAAATAGAAAAGAAAGGATTCCTCCTACATTCAAGTGAGGCTCATGATATTATGGGGGTTCAAAGTTTTCAGAATCATTCACATCCACCCAAGTGTAACCATTCTCTTTCTTCGGGGTCTCACTTGTTCATAGTTGTTGCCTTAATATCAGACATGGGTGATGGGGATTAAGGAGGGCACTTGTGAGGAGCACCAGGTGTTGTATGTAAGTGTTGAAACATTAAATTCTACACTTAAAACTAATATTACACTGTATGTTAAACTAACTGGAATTGAAATTAAAACTTGGAAAAAAGTATCAGGGACATGGCACAACTGAATTTAAATTATGTTGTAATTCAATAACCCATGAAAAAGTCTGTGATATCCCCAGTGTTGTAGGTATTCAGTCTCTCACTATGTCCTTCTGCTTAACAGTGGGATAAAACAAAAGCCTGGCTACCCAAGGCCTAAAGATATTGGTCCTAAGTAAAGCATCAAATGAGAAAAGAAGAAACAACTAAAGGTTTTTAAAGTATACAGGAATTTAATTCAGGATATTAAATAATGAA
Source organism: Neofelis nebulosa (assembly GCF_028018385.1). Classification (NCBI taxonomy): domain Eukaryota; kingdom Metazoa; phylum Chordata; class Mammalia; order Carnivora; family Felidae; genus Neofelis; species Neofelis nebulosa. Next base: position 164,784,362 of record NC_080783.1, on the reverse strand, counting down.
AATGTTGGAAGAACTGGAGGAACAAAAAAATTTGTTTGAAGAACCGTAGGAAGTCATCATCACTCCATAGGACTCCCAAGGCTCACACATAGCTGATATTCCTTGAGCTGCCCTCTTTGGTACTCAGCAGGAGCTGAGTGTCAATCACTCACCTTTGCCACTTCTGGAAGCAGTACTTGAAATAGGCATTTCTGGAACTCCTGCTGCTGCCACTTTCAGAAGAATGGATTCTACATTCATCCCATCTTCTAATCTCAATGAAGTACTTTCCACCATCTCTGGAAATGCTTTTCCACAACATTTGTATTTGTTAATTTGTTTTTCCAACAGGATTCTTCAAATTTAGAATGTTTAAAAGAAGAATCTAGAGAGGTTTCTGATCTATCCAGTTACAGATATTTGTTTCAGAGTGGTCTACGTGGATCTTCCTCTTACTGTGATTTTGCTAATTTAGACAACCATTGAAGGCCAATCCTCCCTCACCTCTTCTCTGGACTCAGTGTGTCTTTGTTGACCATTCCTCTTCTGTCCATAACTTCTGTCTCATTCTTTCCTTCCTTCCTTCCTTCCTTCCTTCCTTCCTTCCTTCCTTCCTTCCTTTCTTCTTCTTCTTCTTCTTCTTCTTCTTCTTCTTCTTCTTCTTCTTCTTTCTCTCTCTCTCTCTCTCTCTCTCTCTCTCTAGATAGGCCAAAATCACTGATTAATCAAGAATCACTGATTGTACCAATCTGGTAGAACTTCTATATTGAAATATGAGTTATCTATTTTTTTGTATAACAAATATTGCTTTAAAAATAAAAAGTACTTTAAAAATATTAACTCATTAATCCTCATATGCACCTTATGAAACAGATACTATTAGTACCCCATCTTACAGATGAGAACTGAGGTAAACAAAGGTTAAACAACTTGTTTAAAAGCACCAAGTTAATAAATGTTAGAACTGGATTTATCAACCCATGCCATGCTGCCTATGATGTTAAAATTGTATAATTCCCTAATCCACTTTATAGTACCAATTCAGCTTCATACTCTGGATTCCTAACTACTCTCTCGTCTCTTCTCTCTCTCACCTTTGCTGAGCCTCTCCACATGTGCACACATGCTCACAACTCACACACACACACACACACACACACACACACACATATACATACACATACACACACACACTTCAGGCATCAGAAATATAAAACTGCTGGTAGTTCTCATAACACAACTCACTGATTCCTACTTACATTCTTTTGTATATGCTTCCTCCTCCCTAGTAGGCTTTATTTTACTGTATCACCCCAGAGAGCACCTGCCATACACATATATACTTCTGATAGAATGTTTAGCCTTTTTTAATCAACGAGGTCTCTGACACTTATATATACTTTTATTTTTGCAATTATTGTTTGTATGCCTGTTTCTGTTATTATACTCTAAGAACAGTGAAGATAAGGTTCAAGTTTCATTTACCTTTATACCTCCAGTGGCTAGTACAGTTGCTGATACATTATATATATATATATATATATACATATGTATGTGTGTGTGTATATATATATATGTATATGTATATATATATATATATATACACACACACATACATATGTATATATATATATATATTATAAATATTTGTTATGTTTAATTTACATTCATTATTGCCATTCCTTTGCTTAAAAAAGACATTCAAAACTTCCTACTGCTTGTGAAAAGAAAAAGCCTAAAATTCCTTAGCATTGAATTTTAGCCCTCCTTATTTTTTTTCCTTCTTTAATTTTTGCCTCCAATTTACTTTTCTAACTTCAGTTCTCATTTAAGCATATACAAAAGCACACATCATTTTGGGCTCCAGTAGAAATAAACCAGGACCGGTTCCGGAAGATGGCGGCGTAGGAGGACGCTGGGCCCACCGCGCGTCCTGCTGATCACTTAGATTCCACCTACACCTGCCTAAAGAACCCAGAAAACCACCAGAGGATTAGCAGAACGGAGTCTCCGGAGCCAAGCGCAGACGTGAGGCCCACGGAAGAGGGTAGGAAGGGCGGCGAGGTGGTGCGCGCTCCACGGACTGGCGGGAGGGAGCCAGGGCGGAGGGGCGGCTTGCCGGCCAAGCAGAGCCCCCGAGTAGGGCTGGCAAAAGCGGAGGGGCCTGACGGACTGTGTTCCGACAGCAAGCGCGACTTAGCATCTGGAAGGTCATAAGTTAACAGCTCTGCTCAGAAAGCGGGAAGGCTGGAGGACAAAGGGAGGGAGAGCTGCTGAGCCCCCGGACGGCAGAGCTCAGCTTGGCGGGAAACAAAGGCGCTCGCAAGCACCATCTCCCTCGCCCATCCCCCAGCCAAAATCCCAAAGGGAACCAGTTCCTGCCAGGGAACTTGCTCGCCCCGCGCAAACACCCAACTCTGTGCTTCTGCGGAGCCAAACCTCCGGCAGCGGATCTGACTCCCTCCCGCTGCCACAGGGCCCCTCCTGAAGTGGATCACCTAAGGAGAAGTGAGCTAAGCCTGCCCCTTCCGCCCCCGTGCACCTTGCCTACCCACCCCAGCTAATACGCCAGCTCCCCAGCACCACAAGCCTGGCAGTGTGCAAGTAGACCAGACGGGCCACACCACCCCACAGTGAATCCCGCCCCTAGGAGAGGGGAAGAGAAGGCACACACCAGTCTGACTGTGGCCCCAGCGGTGGGCTGGGGGCAGACATCAGGTCGGACTGCAGCCCCGCCCACCAACTCCAGTTATACACCACAGCACGGGGGAAGTGCCCTGCAGGTCCTCACCGCTCCAGGGACTATCCAAAATGACCAAACGGAAGAATTCCCCTCAGACGAATCTCCAGGAAATAACAACAGCTAATGAACTGATCAAAAAGGATTTAAATAATATAACAGAAAGTGAATTTAGAATAATAGTCATAAAATTAATCGCTGGGCTTGAAAACAGTATACAGGACAGCAGAGAATCTCTTGCTACAGAGATCAAGGGACTAAGGAACAGTCACGAGGAGCTGAAAAGCGCTTTAAACGAAATGCAAAACAAAATGGAAACCACGACGGCTCGGATTGAAGAGGCAGAGGAGAGAATAGGTGAACTAGAAGATAAAGTTATGGAGAAAGAGGAAGCTGAAAGAAAGAGAGATAAGAAAATCCAGGAGTATGAGGGGAAAATTAGAGAACTAAGTGATACACTAAAAAGAAATAATATACACATAATTGGTATCCCAGAGGAGGAAGAGAGAGGGAAAGGTGCTGAAGGGGTACTTGAAGAAATTATAGCTGAGAACTTCCCTGAACTGGGGAAGGAAAAAGGCATTGAAATCCAAGAGGCACAGAGAACTCCCTTCAGACGTAACTTGAATCGATCTTCTGCACGACATATCATAGTGAAACTGGCAAAATACAAGGATAAAGAGAAGATTCTGAAAGCAGCAAGGGATAAACGTGCCCTCACATATAAAGGGAGACCTATAAGACTCGTGACTGATCTCTCCTTTGAAACTTGGCAGGCCAGAAAGGCTTGGCACGATATCTTCAGTGTGCTAAACAGAAAAAATATGCAGCCGAGAATCCTTTATCCAGCAAGTCTGTCATTTAGAATAGAAGGAGAGATAAAGGTCTTCCCAAACAAACAAAAACTGAAGGAATTTGTCACCACGAAACCAGCCCTACAAGAGATCCTAAGGGGGATCCTGTGAGACAAAGTACCAGAGACATCACTACAAGCATAAAACATACAGACATCACAATGACTCTAAACCCGTATCTTTCTATAATAACACTGAATGTAAATGGATTAAATGCGCCAACCAAAAGACATAGGGTATCAGAATGGATAAAAAAACAAGACCCATCTATTTGCTGTCTACAAGAGACTCATTTGAGATCTGAGGACACCTTTAGATTGAGAGTGAGGGGATGGAGAACTATTTATCATGCTACTGGAAGCCAAAAGAAAGCTGGAGTAGCCATACTTATATCAGACAAACTAGACTTTCAATTAAAGGCTGTAACAAGAGATGAAGAAGGGCATTATATAATAATTACAGGGTCTATCCATCAGGAAGAGCTAACAATTATAAATGTCTATGCGCCAAATACTGGAGCCCCCAGATATATAAAACAGTTACTCATAAACATAAGCAACCTTATTGATAAGAACGTGATCATTGCAGGGGACTTTAACACCCCACTTACAGAAATGGATAGATCATCTAGACACACAGTCAATAAAGAAACAAGGGCCCTGAATGATACATTGGATCAGATGGACTTGACAGATATATTTAGAACTCTGCATCCCAAAGCAACAGAATATACTTTCTTCTCGAGTGCACATGGAACATTCTCCAAGATAGATCATATACTGGGTCACAATACAGCCCTTCATAAGTTTACAAGAATTGAAATTATACCATGCATACTTTCAGACCACAATGCTATGAAGCTTGAAATCAACCACAGGAAAAAGTCTGGAAAACCTCCAAAAGCATGGAGGTGAAAGAACACCCTACTAACGAATGAGTGGGTCAACCAGGCAATTAGAGAAGAAATTAAAAAATATATGGAAACAAACGAAAATGAAAATACAACAATCCAAATGCTTTGGGATGCAGCGAAGGCAGTCCTGAGAGGAAAATACATTGCAATCCAGGCCTATCTCAAGAAACAAGAAAAATCCAAAATACAAAATCTAACAGCATACCTAAAGGAAATAGAAGCAGAACAGCAAAGGCAGCCTAAACCCAGCAGAAGAAGAGAAATAATAAAGATCAGAGCAGAAATAAACAATATAGAATCTAAAAAAACTGTAGAGCAGATCAACAAAACCAAGAGTTGGTTTTTTGAAAAAATAAACAAAATTGACAAACCTCTAGCCAGGCTTCTCAAAAAGAAAAGGGAGATGACCCAAAGAGATAAAATCATGAATGAAAATGGAATTATTACAACCAATCCCTCAGAGATACAAACAATTATCAGGGAATACTATGAAAAATTATATGCCAACAAATTGGATCACCTGGAAGAAATGGACAAATTCCTAAACACCCACACTCTTCCAAAACTCAATCAGGAGGAAATAGAAAGCTTGAACAGACCCATAACCAGCGAAGAAATTGAATCGGTTATCAAAAATCTCCCAACAAATAAGAGTCCAGGACCAGATGGCTTCCCAGGGGAGTTCTACCAGACATTTAAAGCAGAGATAATACCTATCCTTCTCAGGCTATTCCAAGAAATAGAAAGGGAAGGAAAACTTCCAGACTCATTCTATGAAGCCAGTATTACTTTGATTCCTAAACCAGACAGAGACCCAGTAAAAAAAGAGAACTACAGGCCAATATCCCTGATGAATATGGATGCAAAAATTCTCAATAAGATACTAGCAAATCGAATTCAACAGCATATAAAAAGAATTATTCACCATGATCAAGTGGGATTCATTCCTGGGATGCAGGCCTGGTTCAACATTCGCAAATCGATCAACGTGATGCATCACATTAACAAAAAAAAAGAGAAGAACCATATGATCCTGTCAATCGATGCAGAAAAGGCCTTTGACAAAATCCAGCACCCTTTCTTAATAAAAACCCTTGAGAAAGTCGGGATAGAAGGAACATACTTAAAGATCATAAAAGCCATTTATGAAACGCCCACAGCTAACATCATCCTGAATGGGGAAAAACTGAGAGCTTTTTCCCTGAGATCAGGAACACGACAGGGATGCCCACTCTCACCGCTGTTGTTTAACATAGTGCTGGAAGTTCTAGCATCAGCAATCAGACAACAAAAGGAAATCAAAGGCATCAAAATTGGCAAAGATGAAGTCAAGCTTTCGCTTTTTGCAGATGACATGATATTATACATGGAAAATCCGATAGACTCCACCAAAAGTCTGCTAGAACTGATACATGAATTCAGCAAAGTTGCAGGATACAAAATCAATGTACAGAAATCAGTTGCATTCTTATACACTAACAATGAAGCCACAGAAAGACAAATAAAGAAACTGATCCCATTCACAATTGCACCAAGAAGCATAAAATACCTAGGAATAAATCTAACCAAAGATGTAAAAGATCTGTATGCTGAAAACTATAGAAAGCTTATGCAAGTAATTGAAGAAGATATAAAGAAATGGAAAGACATTCCCTGCTCATGGATTGGAAGAATAAATATTGTCAAAATGTCAATACTACCCAAAGCTATCTACACATTCAATGCAATCCCAATCAAAATTGCACCAGCATTCTTCTTGAAACTAGAACAAGCAATCCTAAAATTCACATGGAACCACAAAAGGCCCCGAATAGCCAAAGTAATTTTGAAGAAGAAGACCAAAGCAGGAGGCATCACAATCCCAGACTTTAGCCTCTACTACAAAGCTGTCATCATCAAGACAGCATGGTATTGGCATAAAAACAGACACATAGACCAATGGAATCGAATAGAAACCCCAGAACTAGACCCACAAACGTATGGCCAACTCATTTTTGACAAAGCAGGAAAGAACATCCAATGGAAAAAAGACAGTCTCTTTAACAAGTGGTGCTGGGAGAACTGGACAGCAACATGCAGAAGGTTGAAACTAGACCACTTTCTCACACCATTCACAAAAATAAACTCAAAATGGATAAAGGACCTGAATGTGAGACAGGAAACCATCAAAACCTTAGAGGAGAAAGCAGGAAAAGACCTCTCTGACCTCAGCCGTAACAATCTCTTACTCGGCACATCCCCAAAGGCAAGGGAATTAAAAGCAAAAGTGAATTACTGGGACCTTATGAAGATAAAAAGCTTCTGCACAGCAAAGGAAACAACCAACAAAACTAAAAGGCAACCAACGGAATGGGAAAAGATATTTGCAAATGACACATCGGACAAAGGGCTAGTATCCAAAATCTATAAAGAGCTCATCAAACTCCACACCCGAAAAACAAATAACCCAGTGAAGAAATGGGCAGAAAACATGAATAGACACTTCTCTAAAGAAGACATCCGGATGGCCAACAGGCACATGAAAAGATGTTCAACGTCGCTCCTCATCAGGGAAATACAAATCAAAACCACACTCAGATACCACCTCACGCCAGTCAGAGTGGCCAAAATGAACAAATCAGGAGACTATAGATGCTGGAGAGGATGTGGAGAGACGGGAACCCTCTTGCACTGTTGGTGGGAATGCAAATTGGTGCAGCCGCTCTGGAAAGCAGTGTGGAGGTTCCTCAGAAAATTAAAAATAGACCTACCCTATGACCCAGCAATAGCACTGCTAGGAATTTATCCAAGGGATACAGGAGTCCTGATGCATAGGGGCACTTGTACCCCAATGTTTATAGCAGCACTCTCAACAATAGCCAAATTATGGAAAGAGCCTAAATGTCCATCAACTGATGAATGGATAAAGAAATTGTGGTTTATATACACAATGGAATACTACGTGGCAATGAGAAAAAATGAAATATGGCCTTTTGTAGCAACGTGGATGGAACTGGAGAGTGTGATGCTAAGTGAAATAAGCCATACAGAGAAAGACAGATACCATATGGTTTCACTCTTATGTGGATCCTGAGAAACGTAACAGAAACCCATGGGGGAGGGGAAGGGAAAAAAAAAAAAAAGAGGTTAGAGTGGGAGAGAGCCAAAGCATAAGAGACTGTTAAAAACTGAGAACAAACTGAGGGTTGATGGGGGGTGGGAGGGAGGGCAGGGTGGGTGATGGGTATTGAGGAGGGCACCTTTTGGGATGAGCACTGGGTGTTGTATGGAAACCAATTTGACAGTAAATTTCATATATTAAAAGAAAAAATAAAAAAAAATAAATAAAAAAATAAAAGACATCAAGAATCAAAAAAAAAAAAAAAAAAGAAATAAACCAGGACCACTTGAACATTCTAGAAGATAATTTCTTCTTTTTTTATTGAGATATAATTGGCATATAACGTTGTGTAAGTTTAAGGTATACACAGTATATATATATATATATATATATATATATATATATATATGTGTGTGTGTGTGTGTGTGTGTGTGTGTGTGTGTGTGTATGTATGTGTATGTATGTATGTATCTTGCAGTATGTCACCACTGTAGTGTTAGTTAACAGTTCTATCATGTCCCATAATTATCATTTCTTTTTTTTGTAGTGAATGCAATTAAGATCTAGTCTCTTAGCAGCCTTAGAAGTTTATAATACAGTATTATTGACTCCATTCACTATGCTGTACATTAGATCTCCAGAACTTATTCATCTTCTAGTTTCAAAATAAATCTATTTAACATCTCCACAATTATTCTGCCCTCCAACCCTGGTAAGCACCATCCTACGCTGTTTCTACTAGTTTAGCTTTTTTAGTATCCACAGATAGTGGGGGAAAATTCTAAAATATTCGGGCCAAAATTGATCATTCTACAAGCATATGCTGTAGTTTCTTGCTTTGAAAGTGCCTTTTCTCACAGTCTTCTCCACCTAGAATGCGCTTATCCAATTCTCACTGTTGTTTGAAATTCTGCTGAGCTTTCCACGCCCCACTTAAACACCATCCTCCATTAAACTCTTATTCCCTAAATAAGATCAAGTTTACATTTTTATCTTTTGTGAGAGCACTCACAAAAGATAGTCAGTTTTTCTCCCCTATTTGCATATAGCTATGGTTTATTGCATGCAGTGTGTCATTGTTTTTTTGTTTATTTGTTTTTTTTTTCATGCAATGCACCTTTAGGTCCATGGGGACAGGTGCCTATTTACCTCTGCATCTCCCATACCTACTCCCCAGAGCACATTTCATTGAGGCTTTCCCTCAATAATTACTCATATTAGCTACTGCACTGACAGTAGGATGGTATTCTTGTCTGCATGCCTACTCATGGCTAAGTAATTACAGACATATGTATATTATGACTCAATGATTAGATATAATCAATAACAGAATAAATGTTTGCAGTCACATTCCATGCTGATTCAGAAAATTTGGAAAAATGAAGCCAGAAAGTAATACAAGTAGCTGCTATTTATTAAATGCAAAAAAAATTAAAATGAAACATCCAGTTTTAAAGAAGTATACTTGCTTCAACTAATTTGTGCTGCTCATCCAGAACCATGGGGGTTTTGCCTTCACTGTCTTAAGCATTGAGGGTATAATTTAAGGAGAAAGATTGAGATGCGCTGAAACATATTATTTCTTTTGAAGCCTATGAATTAGATAAACTCTTCTATTGGTTTTACTCAGTGGATCAGGGTGATTTTTATGGTTGTGGGATAAGTATTTTAAGGTTTTGAAGTCAGAATCTCTATTTCCTGCCTTTTTCACTATCTACCTGGGTATTCTCTGGACGAACGGGAGATGAATAAGTGCTCTAAGAAGATGAAGACAACCCATGGACTTCCACCCTTGTGCTGCCTGCAAATGTTTCATTAATACTTACAGACTCTTTTCATTTTTCCTACCTTTTGGATTACCCTGCTTATTGTGACTCAGTATACCCTTTGCATGGTGCTCATGACCAGTTGACATTAGAAAATAACCAATGACACTTTCAGACCTCATTTTATCAGAGTCAATAGCAATAATTCTGCCAGTGCTATCTGGTTTCTTTCATAACTTGATTGCAGCAATCGTGTCCCAAGTGATACTCAGTCATTCTAACCTAAATGTTTTATCACACTCCTTATTTGTATCTTCTCTACTAAGACAGACAGACCTTCAACATGCAGCTGTTACCTTCAATGCATGCAATTGAACATAGCATTGGGGAACAGTATTTTGGAGTGATTTAGAGCTTACCCTCTGAAGTCAGCAGACCTGGGTTTTAATCCCAGCTCTAACATTGACAAGGATGTTATTTAACCTTTCTAGAATCAATTTGTTATCACCAAAATTAATACAATATCTTGTAAGACTGATATGGGAGTTAAGTAAAACAATGACCTAAAATCCGGTGTCCTTAACTTAGAATAAGTGATTGGCAGATCATAGTCATATTTGTTATTCTTTTTATAAAGTTTTTAATTAAATATGAAGTGAAAATTTCAAAAGTCTTTGGTATACAGCTTGATAAAGTGAATGAGTATAGGAGCCATGTAGATACCACACAAGCACAGGATATCAGTACCCCAAATCCTTGCTCATGCCTTCATCCAAGTCTTATCTTAAGGAAACAATATTTTTACTCCTATCACCATCAATTAGTTTGTATTTGATCGGGTAATTTACATCAATGGAATAACATTATACATACTCTTTTGTGTCTGGCTTTCTTTTCTCAATTCTTTTTTTTTTTCTAATTTTTTTAACGTTTCTTATTTATTTTTGAGAGACAGAGACAGAGCTTGGGTGGGGGAGGGGCAGAGAGCGAGGAAGACATTCTGAAGCAGACTCCAGGCTCTGAACTGTCAGCACAGAGCCCAATGCAGGACTCAAACCCAGGAACCCTGAGATCATGACCTGAGCCAAAGTCGGACACTTATCCAACCTGACTAAGCCACGCAGGAGCCCCTATATTTCTGACTTCTTTGTGTTTCTGCCTAAAGCAGCAATTTGTTTCATTCTTATTTCTGGGTTACATCAGCATAAAATTTTTTATTCATTTTTTGTTAACTATTTTGATAACTATTCTCCTGTTAAATATTTGAACATTTATTTCTATTTTGGGACTATTTTGAATAAGGCTGCTATGAACATTCTTGTACATGTCTTAGTTCTCAGTTTGGGTGGGTTTATACTTAGCCTAGGATTGTAGGACCATAAGGTACATATTTTCAACTTTAATTGATATTGTAAAGCAATTTTCAAAATCACTGATCCAATTTATACTTCCACTAGCCATGTATGAAAGCATTAGTTGATCCACATCTGCACCAACGGTGAGTATTGTGAATTTTTCAACCATTTTAAGTGGAATGGCATCTGATCTAAGGTGTAATTTGTATTTTCCTGACAGTTAATGACATTGAATATATTTTAATATGCTTATAGTCAAGCCAACATATTTGTTCATCTTTTGTTGATATTCCTATTGTGCCACTTGTCCCTTTTTTATGGCTTAATCCACATATGAGTTTTTGTGAAATATCTGTACTGCAAATATTGTTATCTAGTCTGTGCCTGGGGTTTGATTTTATGAATGGAATTTTTGATGAGTTTTTTTTTTATTTTAATGTAATTCAGTGTCAATCTTTGCCTTTGTGATGAATGTTTTTGGTTTCCTAATTTAAAAAAAAAGCCTATCTCAAGGCCACAAAGATATTCTCTTGTGTCATCTTCTGGAAGGATTATTGTTTTAAATTTCACATGTAAGGTCTACAAACCATGTAAAATTGTATTTGTATGTATGAATTAGAGATTAAAGTTCATGTTTTTCCTATAATTACATCAATCAACACAGCATCAATTACTTAAAAGACCATCTTCCTCCATTGCACTACAGTGTCCCATTTGTTTATGGACTGTTTCTCTTCATCAGTCTATTCGTTTCTCCCTGCACAAGTATCATACTATTTTTATTAGAGTAGCTCTGTAATAAGTTTATATACCTGATATATAAATTTATGCTCAAGTAGCTATTTTATTTTTAATATTATCTTTGTTATTCTTGGCTTTTTAGATTTCCATAAACACTTTTATTTGGCTTTTTAGTTTCTACCCCTCCTCCCTCCCAAACGAACAAACAAACAAAAAACACCTTTGGGATTTTAACTGGGATTGTATTGAATCTATAGATTATTTATGAAAGAAATATATTTACAGCATTGGGTTTACCAATACTTGGATACACAATACCTTTTCAATTATTTAGGTCTTTAGCTTTTCTCACTATTTTGTAGCTCTATCTGTAGATGTCTTTCATTAGGTTTATTTTTGGTATCAGATATTATAAAAACAATTTTTTTAAGTTTTTATTTTAATTCCAGGTAACATAGTGTTATATTAGTTTCAGGTGTATGATATAGTAATTCAGTAATTCCATACAACACCCAGTAATTATCATGACAAGAGCATTCCTTAATTCCCATCACCTTTCACCCATCCCCCACCCACCTCCTTTCTGGTAACCATAAGTTTGTTCTCAATAGTTAAGGGTCTGTTTCTTGATTTGTCAGGCTCTCTCTCTCTCTTTTTTTTTTGTTTTCCCTTTTATTTGTTTGTTTCATTTCTTAGAGTCCACATATGTGTGAAATTGAATGGTATTTATCTTTCTCTGACTTATTTTCTTAGCATTATACTCTCTAGTTCCATCCATGTCTTTGAAAATGGCACGATTTCATTCTATTTATGGCTGGATAATATTATGTTGTGTATATATATATATACATATATATGTATATATGTGTGTGTGTATCTATATTTATATATCTATATCTATATCTATATCTATATCTATATCTATATCTATATCATCTATATCTATATCACATCTTCTTTATCCATTCACCAATTGATGGACCCTTGAGCTTCTTCCATATCTTGGCTATTACAAATATTGCTGCTATAACGGTGCCTGGGTGGCTCAGTTAAGTGTCCAGTTCTTGATTTCCACTCAGGTCATAGTCTTATGTTTTGTGGGATCAAGCTCTGCACTGAGCTCCATGCTGACAGCACAGAGCCTCCTTGGTATTTTCTCTTACCTCTCTCTCTGCCCCTCCCCCAGCTCACACTCACTCTCTCTCCTCCTCTCAAAATAAATAAATAAATACAATATTTAAAAACAATGCTGGTATGAGGTGCCTGGGTGGCTGAGTCGGTTAAATGTCCAACTTCGGCTCAGGTCACGATCTCATGGTCCATGAGTTCGAGCCCCGAGTCAGGCTCTGTGCTGACAGCTCAGGGCCTGGAGACTGCTTTGGATTCTGTATTTCCCTCTCTCACTGCCCCTCCCCCACTCATGCTCTGTCTCTCTCACTTTCAGAAATAAACAAATAAATTTTTTTTTTTAAAAACAGTGCTGCATATATCCCTTTGAATTAGTGTTTGTATTCATTGGGTAAATATCTAGTAGTGCAATTGCTGGGTCATAGGGTAGTTCTATTTTTAACTTTTTGAGGAATCTCCATACTGTTTTCCATAGTGGCTGCAAGAGTCTGGTTCCCACCAACAGTGCAAGAGGGTTCCTTTTTCTCCATATCCTCACCAACACTTATTGTTTCTTGTATTGTTGATTTTGGTCATTCTGATAGGTGTGGGGTGATATCTCATTGTAGTTTTGATTTGCATTTCCCTGATGATAAGTGATTATGAGCATCTTTTCATGTGTCTTGGCCATCTGAAAGTCTTCTTTGGAAAAATGTCTGTTCATGGCTTCTGCCCATTTTTAATTGGATTATGTGGGGTTTGAGTGTTGAGTTTTATAAGGTTTTTTTAATATATTTTTGATACTAACCCTTTATCAAATATATCATTTGCAAGTATCTTCTACCCTTCTAGAGGTTGCCTTTTAGTTTTGTTGATTGTTTTCTTTGCTGTGCAGAAGAAGCTTTTCATTTTGAAGTCATTCCAATGGTTTATTTTTGCTTTTGTTTCCCTTGCCTTTGGAGACATATCTAGAAAAAAAATTGCTATGGATGATGTCAAAGAAGTTACTCTTCTGGAAGTTTTAGGTTTTAGGTTTCACATTTAGGTTTTTAATCCATTTTGAGTTTATTTTTCTGCATGGTGTAAGAAAGTAGTCCTTTTCTTTTCTTTTTTCTTTTCTTTTCTTTTCTTTTCTTTTCTTTTCTTTTCTTTTCTTTTCTTTTCTTTTCTTTTCTTTTCTTTTCTTCTTTTCTTTTCATGTTGCTGTCCAGTTTTTCCAGCTCCATTTGTTGAAGAGACTGTCTTTTTCCCATTGGTTCTTTCCTACTTGTCAAAAAGTAATTGATCATACAGTTGTAAGTTTATTTTTGGATTCTCCATTCTGTTCCATTGATCTATGTCTGTTTTTGTTCCAGTACCATACTGTTTTCATTACTACAACTTAGCAATATAACTTAAAGTCTGGAATTGTGATGCCTCCCTTTGCTTTTCTTGTCCAAGATTGCTTTGGTTTTTTGGGACCTTTTAGGGTTCCATACAAATTTTAGGATTGCTTGTTCTAGCTCTGTGAAAAATTCTGTGGGTATTCTGATAGAGATGGCATTAAATCTGTAGATGGCTTTGGGTAGTATAGTTATTTTAACAATATTTGTTCTTCCAATCCATGAGCATGGAATGTCTTTCTGTTTCTTTGTGTCATCTTCAGTTTTTTTCATCAGTGTTTTCTAGTTTTTAGAGTACAGGTCTTTTACCTCTTTGGTTAGGTTTCTTCCTAGGTATCTTATTATTTTTGGTGCAGTTGTAAGTGGGATTGTTTTCTTAATTTCTCTCTGACACTTCATCATTGGTGTATAGAAATGCAACAGATTTCTGAAGATTGGTTTTATATCCTGCAAATTTACTGAATTTGTTTATCAATTCTGGCAGTTTTTAATGGAGTCTTTTGTGTTTTCTATATATTGTATCATGTCATCTGCAAATAGTAAAAGTTTTACTTCTTCTTTACCAATTTGTATGTCATTTATTTCTTTTTGTAGTCTGATTGCTGTGACAAAGACTTCCAGTACTATGTTGAATAAAAATGCTGAGAGTGGACATCCTTGTCTTGTTCCTGACCTTAGGGGAAAAGTTCTCAGCTTTTCCCCAGTAAGGATGATGGTAGCTGTGGGTTTTTCATATATGGACTTTATTAAGTTGAGGTATGTTCCTTCTAAACCTACTTTGTTGAGAATTTTTATCATGAATGGGTGTTGTACTTTGTCAAATACTTTTTCTGCATCTATTCAAATGATAATATGATTCTTATCCTTTTTTTTTCATGTTATCTAACACATTGATTGATTTGCAAATATTGAACCACACTTGTAACCCAGGATCAAATACCATGTGATTGTGGTAAATGAATTTTTTAAATTTATTGCTGAATTTGATTTGGTAGTATTGTTTTGAGGATTTTGCATCTATGTTTATTAGGAATATTGGCCTATAGTTCTCTTTTTTTGCGGTGTCTTCATCCGGTTTCGGTGTCAGAACAATGCTAGCCTCATAGAATGAATTTGGAAGTTTTCCTTCCTTGTCTATTTTTTTGGAATAGTTTGAGAAGAATAGATACTAAGTCTTATTTAAATATTTGGTAGGATTCACTTGTGAAGCCATCTGGTCCCGCATTTTTGTTTGTTGGGAGTGTTTGGATTACTAATTTAATTTCGTTAATGGTTATCAGTCTGTTCAAATTTTCTATTTCTTCCTGATTCAGTTTTGGTAGTTTATATGTTCCTAGGAATTTGTCAATTTTTCTGGTTGTACAACTTGGTGGCATATGGTTTTTCATAATATTCTCTTATAATTGTTTGTATTTCTGTGTTGTTGGTTGTTATTTCTCCTCTCTTATTTGTGACTTTATTTGAGTCCTTTTTCTTTTTTTCTTGGTAAGTCTGGCTAGAGGTTTATGAATTTTAATGATTTTTTTCCAGAGAAACAGCTCTTGATTTCACTGATCTGTTCTATTATTTTTTTAATTTTCCATATCATTTATTTCTTTTCTAGTACTTATTCTTTCCTTCTTCCTGCTGTGTTTAGTTTTGTTTATTGTTCTTTTTCTAGCTCCTTTAGGTGTAAGATTAGGTTGTTTATGTGAGATTTTTCTTGCTTCTTGAGGTAGGCCTGTTATAGCTATAAACTTCTGATTGGTTGAAATTCTTTAGTAATATATTTGGATTTCTTTCTCTTTACTCTTTGCATATCTATTAGTGTTTTTTGATATATGTTATCATTAAGTTTGTATATAACCCCTTTTGCATATAGCGGTCTAGATTAAGTTAATGGTCATTTTAACTTTGAATACATTCTTACTCCTCCCTCCCCACATTTTAGGTGCATGCTGTCATATTTTATATCCTTTTATTTTCTGAGTTCCATGACTGATTTTACACAGAAATATTAATTTTTATTGCCTTTGTCTTTCCCACCTTTATACTGTCACTTTTTGCCTCTCTTTTCCACTGAAAGATTCCCCTTTAATATTTCTTGCAAGGGTAGTTTAGTGGTCGTGAACTTCTTTAGTTTTTGTTTGTCTGGGAAAATTTTTATCACTCCTTCTATTCTGAAAGATAGCCTTGCTGCATAGAGTACTATTGGCTGCATATTTTTCCCATTCAGTGCTTTGAATATATCTGGCTTGGAATGTTTCTCTTGAAAAAATCTCCTTCTAGCCTTATGGGTTTTCCCTTGTAAGTTATTGTTTTTATTTATCTTGCTTCTTTAATTTTTCTTTATCACTATATTTTGCCAATTTAATCACAATGTGTTTTGGTGTGGGTCTGTTTTTGTTGATTTTGATAGGAGTTCTCTGTGCCTCCTGGATCTGGATATCTGTTTCCTTCCCCAAATTAGGGAAGTTTTCGGCTATTTAAAATAAATTTTCAAATAAATTTTCTGCCCACTTTTCTCTATTCTTCTTCTGGGACTCCTATGATAATGAATGTTATTACATTTGATGGAGTCACTGAGTTCCCTAAGTTTGTTTTCATTTTGCATAACTCTATTTTTCTCTTTTGTTCATCTTGATTACTTTCCATTACTTTGTCTTCAAGGTCATTAATTTGTTCTCTTCTTCTTCCATCTTGCTCTTCATTCTATCAAGCATGTTATTCATTTTGTTTATTGAGCCCTTTAGTTCTGCTATATTCTTCTTTATCTCTGCATTAAGGCTATAACTCATGTCTTCCACTCTTTTCTCAATTCCAATGAGTATCTTTATGATCATTACTTTAAATTATCTATCAGGCATTTCACTTCTGTTTTGCTTAGATTTCTGACTGTGGCCTTGTCCTGTTCTTTCATCTGGAATAAATTTCTCTGGGAGAAATTGACTGGGAGGGATGATTCCACTTGAGCATGGGAGGGATGGGCAGGGCTTGGTGTAAGCAAGTTAGGTAGCAAGTGTGGTGCTGTACTGGTTCGCATAGGTGGCCTTGTGCTTATGCTGAGGGGTTGGGGAGGGAAATGGCACCTGCCATTTCCTTTGTTCCTGGAGAGGTCTCTCTGTGAACACTTTCTCTGAGACATGCTCTGAGATGGGCAACTATTCTCCTAACTATGTGCCCCAGGCACACTTCAGATCCCTTTCTATATATTCCCAGACTATTTGCTGTGCCTTCTCTCCAAGAGCAGCCTCAATGTCTTCTGAGCTCTCCCAGAGGCAAGTATGCTGAACTTTAAAACTCCAGGCTCTAAGCCCTGGTAGTTGCAAGAACTCACAAAATTCAGCC
Organism: Neofelis nebulosa; assembly: GCF_028018385.1. Classification (NCBI taxonomy): domain Eukaryota; kingdom Metazoa; phylum Chordata; class Mammalia; order Carnivora; family Felidae; genus Neofelis; species Neofelis nebulosa. The sequence goes on along the minus strand of NC_080783.1, from coordinate 164,767,098 downwards.
CCCCTTCATCTTCCCTGTGCACTATACTGTGTGTTAGTCTCTCACCATTCTTCGTGACCTCAGCTCCCTTCCCACCACTGTGGCCATGATCCATTTCTCTCTAAAACCACATTGCTGCATTTTCTACTGTCTTAGTTATGGCTTCTTTTCTACCATTAGTTGTGGAGTTTGTCCTGCCACTCTTCAGGTCAACTTCTAGGGTATTTAAGATGATTTTGTATTTGTGGGATGAGGTGAGCCTAAGTTCCTCCTACTCTACCACTATCTTCCTCTCTCCAAGAATATATAAAACTATTTTCAAAGATATTTTTTCAATTCCATGTTCTAATTTACTAGAAGTGTGTAGAAATGCAAATGATTTTTTATATTGACCTTGTATCTGATGGCATTGTTAAATTCATTCACTAATTCCAGTTACTTATTTGTAGTTTATTTTGGATTTTCTATATCCATAATCAAAGCTTCTGTGAATAATAAAAGTTTTACTTCTTTTTCCCAAACTTTATACTTTTTATTTGTTTCTTATTTTATTGGAATGGCTTGTTTTGCAGTTCAACATTGAAAAACTTGTGATAGGAAACATCTTTATCTTGTTTCTACACACAAGAAACTTTTGATATTTTTTGCTGAAGAATTTTTTTTATAGATTATTAGGTTAAGGACATTCCTACCTATCCTTAGTTTGCTAACAGTGTTTATTATGAATGGGTTTTGAATTTTATCAACAGCTTTTGCTATATCTGCTGATACGATCATGTGGTTTTTCTCCATCTTGGTAACACAGTGAATTCCTTTGATGCCAAAACATACGTGCATTCCTGAAAGTAACTTAACTTGGTTATGGAGTGTAATCTCTATTATATATTGTTAAGTTGAATTTGTTGATATTCTGCTTAGCATTTTGCAAATGTTCTACAATTTATTTTTCTTAACACCCTTTTATTTTGTTTTCAGTATAATGCTGATTTCATAAAACAGCTTGTGAAGTTTTACCTCTTTTTCTACACTGAAAGAGTTTATATAAGATTGTTGTTATATCATAAATGAAAGAATTGGTTTCATTAACTGTTGAGGCAATTTGAGGTTTTTTTTCTAGCAGTTTTCTTTGTTAGAAGGTTTTAAGTTATGGATTGAATTTCTTTAATGAATATGAAATTATTAAGATTTCTTATTTTAATTTTATTAAATTATTTTGTAAGAAATTCCCTTTTTTTTTAAATTTAAATTTTGTTTGCATAAAGTCTTCATAATATCCTCTCTTAAACTTTGTAATATCTTTAGGACATGTGATTATATCCTCCTTTTTATTACTGAAATTGAGTCTTCATTCATTCTCTCTTTTTTTCTTGGTCACTCTTGCTAAAAGATGAACAATTTTATTTTCTTTTATAAAGAATCAACTTGTATCTTTTTTTTTTACCTCCTCTATTGTATATCTGTGTTTATTTCATTAAATTTTTCTCATATTGTCATTTCCTTTTCCCCATATTTAGGGGATAATTTGCTGCTGTTCTTTTTTTTTTTTTTTTTTTTAGCTTTTTTAAGATGGATGATTATAATCATTTATTTTCACCTTTTCTTATTTTCTAATTTATGGATTTACATCTCGACAGATCCCTTTAGCTTGTCCCACATCTTTTGATAAGTAGCATTTTAATATAATTTATTCAAAATATATTCTAACATTCATTTTGAAATATTCCATGGGTTATTTACAAATGCGTAGTTTAACTTAAAAGTATTTGGGGATTTACTGGTTATCTTTTTATTACTGAGTATTTGCTTAAGTACTCTGGTCAGCAAATGCTCTGAATTATGATGAGACTTGCTTTATGGCACAATAATTGGTCAATTTTAGTAAGTGTTCCATGTGTACTTGAATATAAAATGTATTCTGCATTTGTTGATGCTGTGCTTTAAGCATATAAATTAGGACATTTTATTAATCAAGATATCTAAATCTTCTATTCCTTAGTTCAAGTTGTCTATTATATAGTTTGGCTTTCTTTTACTTACAGTTTTTATAGTATCTTTTTTTTTCTTTTATATATACTCTTATAGTATCTTTTTTATTTTCTTTAACTTACAGTTTATAGTATCTCTTTTTTCTTCATTTTATTTTCAATCTTGGTCTGTCTTTATATTTTTCATCCCAGTTCTAATTTTTTTTAACTGGGCATTTAGCTTATACCCATATATAAATGCTAATTTACGTGGGTTTTAATCTTACCATATTATTTTTTTGCTCTTGTCCCATCTCTTTTGTTTCTATTTGTTTTCTTATATTGGTGGATCAATTATGTTTCATTATTCTGTTCGTTTCTGTATTGAGCTTATTAGTCATGCTGTCTTTTGTTACGCTTTTAGTAAGTTCTATCAAAAGTTCAGGAATAACAGAAGTAAAACCAATGAATTACCAAAGTAGTGATTAGTAAAAGTTTATTATGCACACACCAAAAAGGCAGTTTTCAAACTAGAAGCACTCATCCAAAAACACAGAATGAGGCTCAGGGGTATATAGCGCATTATAAAACATTGTTATAATATAATATATAGTGGGAAGACAGTGGCCGTTTATTCTTCACAGCGATTGCTTACAATATCAGAATTTTTTAGATGATAGGGAATTGGTTAGTGGTTACCTCATATCGATTTTGGAAAACAGTTTTAAGTTTTGTTTATAATTTTGAGGGATGTAAGCAAGAAATGACCCAGGGCAAGTTAGTCTTGCAAAATAATCTCAGCTAAGCTTTGTTTGTATAACTAAACTGGTTTTATCTCCTTAGGGAATTTTCAAAGCTAGCCTCTATCTGTATTTGATTTTAACAGTCCCTTAGAGATATGGATAAATATCCTTGACTTGGTACTTACTACCTCAAATTAGTATGTTTTCCATTTTTTAAGACATGCCAAAGATCTTAGAAAAATAACCCTTTCACCTCACTCCCAAATTTTATGCTATTATTAACATGTATTGCAGTGTTATTAAACCATACAAGACACATTATCAGTGACCCAATTATCAAGTTATTGTTGTTGGCCCCAAATATACCCTTTTTGCCTGCTTTGTGATACTTTAGATGTATCATCTGAATATTCTTCTTGCCATCTGGATCAATGTAAGACTTTGTCATTAGAGGATTCTAGTGACAATGGGAGTCAACAGCAGCAAAAAGACAGTTTCCTTCTGGGTCAGGTCCTTCGACATGGATGCCCTATAGCCCTCACAGACCAGTTTCAACCACACCCTCAAGCCCTGCTCTCCCCACCCAGAGGTCCTGTTGTGCTTTTTTGGTAGCCCTGTCTGGATTCATTTCTCCCCACCCAGTGGCTGTTCCTGAGAAGCCCTAGTGGGCTGCTTTCTTAGTAACTATGGTTACATCTCAAGCAACTTTTTCCATCATAGAAAGCTAAGCTCCAAAGAACATCTTCAGCCTTCTCCTGTTTTCCAGCCATGATTGATCATTTATAAAGATCAGTGCTGGTCTGTGCCCCCTGGAAACTGTCTTCACCACTATGAGGTAGCCTGCTCCTATGGGAGCCATGGTCTCTTTTTTAAAAATCTGAATTTTGGCCTTAGGGTGCAGCAGGAGTAGTAGGGAGTGACTCTTAAGCCCTCAATTCCTTTATTTTTCATTCTCCCTCAGTCTATAAATAACAGCTGGTTTTCTTTGTTTTGTTTTGTTGCCCATTCTATTTATACACCCCCTTTACCTTTTTAAATAGTTAGCTGTCTTTGACTAGTGAACAAATTTTTGTATTAAACTTTCTCTCTTCTAATAACTGGTTTGGTTTCCTGTCTAGATCCTGACTAATATACTCTAATTTCCAGTAGTGCTTCCCATTGTTTATCATTTTTAGTGCTCTTTATTCCCTTCTGTATTTCTGTGATTTCATCTCAAATAATTTTCTTTGAAGAGCACTCCAGTATTTTTAAACTGCATGTCTGCTGACAATAAATTATCTCAATCTTTGTCTAAAAATACTTTATTTTACATTACCTGCTAATGAATAATTTTGCTTTGTGTAGAATCTAAAGTTGAAGTTACCTTCTTTTCAGCACTTTAACAATGCAATTTGTTGGCTTTGGCTTTATCATTTTTATTGATGAGTAAGCTGTTAGTCTCGTTTCTTTGAAAGTGATGTGCCTTTTCTCTGGTTATTCTTAAGGTTTTCAACTGTGTGTGTGTGTGTGTGTGTGTGTGTGTGTGTGTGCATGTGTGTGTGTGTTTAAAGTAGATTTTACTACTATGTGCCTAACAGTGATCTGCTTGAAATGTCTTCTTAGGTTCATAGAAATCCTTGAATCACACTGACTGATATCTTCAATCAGTTTTAGAAAATTCTTAACTACTATTTTTTCAAATATTACTTTTATCCAAATCCCCTTTTTCCTCCTTATGACTCCAGTTATATTTATATTCTTTTCACCATGACCCTTTCACTCTTTTGTATATTTTCATCCTTTCTTTTTATCTCTGTGTAACAATTTGGAAACATTTTATTACTCTGTCTTTTAATTTGCTGTTGTTTTCTTCTGGTCTAATTTGTTGTTATAACAGATCTATCAAGTTCTTTATTTCCATTATTATATTTCTCATATGAAGAATTTCCATGTGAATCTTTTAGTTTTTTACACAGACCAGCTCTCTTTCAACAATTTCCTCTACCTCCATGAACATATCAATAATAATCATATGCCCATGTCCCATTACTCCAATATCTGCATCATGTGTGCATCTATTTCTGTTGCAAACATTTTTTAGGGGGCGTTTGGTTCTGTTTCCTGAAATGTCTGTTAATTCTTGATTAAATATCAGAAATGGTATGAAATAATTATAGTTCCTACCTTGCTTTGCTTTTTGGTGTTTTTTAATCTTTGCATTGCCTTCAAAATAAAGTAAAAATTCTATATCTAAAGAAAAGTAAAGTTTACTTGTATACATTTTTTTTTCTTTTTGGTATGTGTATTTTATTATGGGGTATATTTCTGGAATTAAAATGTATAAAGTCACTATTTAAACCACAATATTTTCATTATCAGCTTTATTTTTTTATTTTGATATCTTCTAATACCTTTCTACGTAAGAGTGCATGGAATGTATATTTTGAAAGGCTGTACCAAAGGAATATCAAATAAATATCATCTTTATTAAAGAAGTAGGTTGCACTTGGAAGAGGTTTGCTTTGCCTGAGGCATTCATGATATAAATATAGAACAGATAATTATATTTTAAGTCTAACAGTTGCTATTAAAATGAAAAAAATCTACCAAGCATTTGAAATTTTTAAAGATTTTGTTATTTGTTAAGTCAGTAACACATAGGTCACTGATAGATATTTAAAGTCCGGGTACATGTTTGTTTTAAAATCATCACTTATTATTTTAAAGTCAGAGAATTGCATATTGAAAAATACTTGTGGAGAAAAAAAAAATCCTTAAACAGCTGTGGAGAGAAAGAGAGATAAAGATGGAGAGAGACACAGAAGAAAAGGATACATAACAAAAGATAAATATTTCAATGAATTCCATATTCTACCATTGTGGGAGAGTTATATTTATATCAGTCATATCTAAATATAACAGAACAATTCAGTATGCTGAAGACAGGGTATTAAAGTAGAAGTATTTAGGCCTGAATGTTAACAGGCAACAGGGCGGTCTTCAGATTTGAGTCTGGAAGAAGGTATTCTATTCCTCTGTTCTGGTTCTATATCTATACTTCCCGTGGGTGTAGATAAGCAACACTTTTCATAAGCAGCACTGTCAGCCTGAGTTGATTCACCTTGGAACCACTGCTATATACTTTTAACACCTACTCTTTTCTCCAGAGTACCTCAGATGTCTCCATTTTTACATTTACATTGGACATATATCAATATGGCTGTAGGGGCAGTGGACCAGGATATTGAGGGATCTTTATGTTTTTGGTGGCAATACTGTTAATTACACAATGACATGACTTATGTGAATACAATTAATGTTCTGTGTCTTTCTATGTCCTACAAAAGTTATGTTTGTGTTGGTCTAAATTAACACAATTGGGTGTCAAGATGTTTATTGCTAATTTTAGGATCTATAAAATATTGAACTTTGGTAAGAGAAAAAAGAGTGAATGATTACACAGTAGACAATAAAGCTTGTTACATAAATCTTTAATAGAAATTAAATATAGAAATATTAAATTAAATATAGAATATATGCTTATAGAAATGAAATATAAAGCATTAAGCATTGTGGACTGAAGTTAGTTCCTAGATTTCAAGAGACATTTTAGGTATAAAACTTATCACACTATTATGAGAAAATTTAAAAAAAATAATTTTTAGAATAAGAATTATTTTATAACTCTAGGAATACATAACGAAATGACAAATTGAAAATACTTCATTTTAAATACTTCTTTTCTATTTATCAATAAGCATAATTATTTTTTTCTATGTCAATAGTCAAGTTTTTGTTGTATTTAAGAGGTATATATTTTGTATTACAAAAATATTTCAATGTTTCTGGGAAAAAAATTTTATGTCACTCTCAGTGGTCATATCAACTTGGAATTTCTTTGAAAAATCTTACCCTGTTAGTGGCATTCCATCTAGACCTGTTTTGTGCAAGTAACTGTGTTAGGTACAGGGGATAAAAAGATGAGTACTATAGATTTCCTGACATTAAGAAACAAGACATAAATTTACAAGAAGATGCTCTGTATTAGTTTAAGTATGAATTTCATTCTGGTTCTAACTTATCTTCCAGCTCCCTAGGGAAGAAATTTTCTAGATATTTTAACAGATTTTACATCAAATCATAGTAATGAATCAAAGTAAAATAAGTACAAGCTTTTTCTTTCCTACTTTGCAGAATGACAGGATTTTTGCTTAGTTTAACTCATAAAAAATAAACTTCATAAAAATAAGAAACTGTCTCAGAGATAAATTAAGTAGTAGTCGTGTGAGATTTTGAGGTTTTCTTTATAAAAAGAGTTCCAATCAAAATGCGTTTGTGAAATATTTTTTGTTCCTTAATTTCTATGTAAATAATCCCACTATACATGAAATATCAAAATTTTTGAGGAGTCCTGTGATTTAAAAATTCTAAGTTTGTTTAGTCTAGCATTTCCCATTACTTAACCATAGATCCTCCCTTGTGAAGTACACACACAGTTACACACACTACATATATATATGTGTGTGTGTGTATATTTATATATATATATATACACACACACACACATATATACATGTATATGTATACATATACATGTATGTATATGTATATGTGAATATACATATATACACATACATATATGTCTGTATGTATATATGCATACGTGTATAAGTATACATATACATACATGTATATGTATATGTAGACATATACAAATATACGTGTATATATATATATACACACACATGTATGTATACGTATATGGAAAACAGTAACCTAAGTAGAGTTCACCCAGCAAAGAAAATGACACCTAAGTTTTTATTCTCAGACCTGAGTGCTTTTCACTAACCACACTTACCTGGCCAAGTAATGATAAAATGTAGTTATCATTCTCACATGAAGATTGAATCTATGGCTCATTAAGGCAAAAGGCCAAAAGGTGGGTTATTAACCTTTTTGCAAAAGGTCAAAGAAAGAAACTGTATTAGAAAGGGCAACAAAACTTTCCAGAAAAAGCCTATGTGGTAGTTAACAACCAGGGCTGTGAACCTAGACTACTTGTGTTCCAATCAACTCCAGTTATTAAAAGTGTGACCCTGAAAATTTTCCTTACTCTTTATGTGCTAAATTTTGCTATATGTAAATGGAAATAGTAATAGAGGCTATCAAATCATGTATCATGATCACTAAATTAGTTAATATTGTTAAAGTATTTGGAATAACGTATAGTTCATAAGAAAAAGTACTTAAGTGTATAAATAAATAATCTTCACAATTCTTTGTCTTTGTTGGGTCTCATAGTTGATGAATTATCTTCTTTCAATTAAGAAATCCATTTTTTAAATAAATTCAAGCTCACTGGGCTGACACCCAACAAATATCATGTTTGAGAAATTTATAAAATGTGTTTATGGAGTGAATAGAGTAAAAGGAGAAGAGGAAATTTTTCTTTACACAATCTTCAGCCCATGTTCATATCCAATATCTTGGGGCATGTTCACTGGAGAAAACCAACTAACCTTATGTAATGAGAACAATAGATTATTTTCTATATCGGTCCCTGTTGCCTCCAAATATTTGCTTGTGGACTTAGTTACGCAATATTAATAATAACAATATATTTAGTGAGTGCTTACCATATGCCATGTGCTCTTCTTAGGGAATTTAGTGTAATTTTTTCACTGAATTCCTACAAGAATCCTACAATTTGGATTGTTATTATCTGCTTTTTTATGGAAGGAAAAATAATGTGAAATGTCTTCTTACTACTAAACAAATTTACAGTTTTAAAGTATTTTTAAAAATTGCAAATATTTTAGTTCTTTCAGCATAGAAAATTGTCCTTTAACAAATCTTTCTAGTATGGGCTGCTAGGAAGAATAATTCATAGGTGACAAATAATGAATATTCACAACTTTTCAGTGTATACATCAAAAATAGTAACTCTTTGATACTCACCAAACCCATGAAATTGCTTTTTTTTAAATGTATAGTTATTTATTTTGAGAGAGAAAGAGAGCAGGAGACGGGCAGAGAGAGAGGGAAAGAGAGAATCCCAAGCAGGCTCTGAGCTATCAGCACAGTGCCCTATGTGGGGCTCGATATCACAAACTGTGAGATCATGATCTAAACCAAAATCAGGACTCAGACCCTTAACCGAATGGGTCAGCCAGGCACCCCCATGAAGTTTCTTTTTTTTTAACGTTTATTTATTTTTGAGACAGAGAGAGACAGAGCATGAACGGGGGAGGGGCAGAGAGAGAGGGAGGCATAGAATCAGAAGCAGGCTCCAGGCTCTGAGCCATCAGCCCAGAGCCTGACGCGGGGCTCGAACTCACGGACCGTGAGATCGTGACCTGGCTGAAGTCGGACGCTTAACCGACTGCGCCACCCAGGTGCCCCTGAAGTTTCTTTTATTATTCCATGTTATAGAAGCAAAGTGAAGTCAATTAGGTTAATTCAATTATCCATGCTCACAATGAAAATGATCCACTTATTACTTTCAAAATGGGCTAAAATTTCATCTGATCATGAAGTACTGAGGCTAGAGAAAGAAATGTTAGCAGTAATGGTAGATACATATGAGGTTATCAAACACAGGAAGGTCTCTAGTACTGAGCTAGAAAAACAACATAATTCAGAACAGTCTTTACTGAGAATTTTTTTCATACTGCTCATTTTCACTGTGCAAAAGCTGATTATGGATTCATTTATCTCATCAAGAACAAAACATAGGGAAGTTGCTTTAGTATGTACTAAATAGGACAAACATTTAGGAAATGAACATTTATATAATTCAGAATTTCCCATGCAGGTATGGGCACATCTCTAAATTGAACACAGGCCTTTGAACAGCTATTGCAATTACAGGAGTTGTCAGAGGAAAATTTATAGTGATTTCTTATCATATCTTCTTAAGTCTGGTCTCCCTGTCAAAATGACATGGAGCAACCTCTAAACAGCATAAATATGTACCTCTTAGCTATGTGCATATTTTGAAATCACTCCAACACCTTCAAGTTTTAACAGAAAATACATTGTTTTTCTATTTCTATGCAAGAAGCTTGCAATGAGTCTGTCTTCCACAGGAGCAAAATAAAGAAATGTCATGACTTTGTAATTATCATCTTGAAAACTTTCACACCTTAGTTTATCTATTTAAGAAAAAAAATCTTCACAATGCAACTGATACTATTTATCTCATTGTAACGGTTGAAAAAACATCAACTAATTGTCAGGAAAAATCCAACTTTATATTCAAGGTTTCCAGCATTAATTATCATGAAAATGCAAAGAAGACCTTCTAGTTCACTTCTCACCCATTCTAGGATTTAGAGCTACTGCCCAAAATTAGATAAATTGTTGAGTGACAATTAAATTTCCTTTGAATATCAGTTATGCAAACTAAAAAGAAATGTGATTCAACTCTCTCTTGTTTATATAAATGCAAGGAAACAGTAATCCAATGTAAATAATGTCTGGATTTAAAAATCATAGCACATTCAGAGCACTTCAAGTAGTTACTTGTGGCCATTATGTGGAACATAGAATCCTGGGGTCTAGCAGTGGGCTGACTTGTATTTGAATTCTACTCAGCTATGTTACTAACTAGCTGTGTAACAATGGGCTAACACCTTTACTTTTTTAGTCTCAATATATTCTTCCTAAAACTAAAATAATTATAAATATTAACTATTTATGAGGTATACATGAGAATTATATATTATATATCTATAAATGTTACTCAATTCCCACTATAAAGGAATGTTAAAAAACTTGCATGAGATAATGAATTCAATCTCCACATTGTGTGTTGTAAATAGTAGGTACTATTATTACTTTGGCTAGATTAAAAATCCGATTTAAACCAGAGGGGTCATAGCCACAGCTTGCAAAATCTGTTATGACATATAAGGGCTTTAGACTTCATACAGTGGTAGACAATAGAATGCCACTGAAAATTTTTACCCACAGGAGCATTGTGATACACTTTGCATTTAAAAAAAAATCATTTTGCTGGGTCACCTGGGTCGCTCAGTCAGTTAAGCATCTAACTTTGGCTCAGGCCATCATCTCCCAGTTCGTGAGTTTGAGCCCCTCATCAGGCTCTGTGCTGACAGCTGAGCCTGGAGCCTGCTTTGGATTCTGTGTCTCCCTCTCTCTCTGCCCCTGCCCCACTCACGCTCTGCCTCTCTCCTTCAAAAATAAATAGACATTGAAAAAAAATGTTTAAATCATTTTGCTTACAGTATGGAGGGCCAGTTGGAGGGCACAATAAGGAAAGCAGTTACAAGACTTTTTTGATAGTCCATGAGAAAAATAATAAAGACTTGAACCAAGTCAACCACAGAAACAACAGAGAAAGGAATATGTATGAGATTATAATAAGCTGGAAATAATGGAGCAGTCACTAACATCATGTTGCCCCATGTAAAAGGGAGGAAGCAAGAATGACACCCAGCCTCTAAAATGATGATAACTTGGTCAGGATAGCAAATGCAAGAGGAAGCACAGGTGGGTGAAAGGGGGAAAAGGTAGAACTAGACGATTAAGGTAAGGTTGGTTTTGAAGTAGAGTTTGAGGTGCCTGCAGGATATAAAAGCACAATTGGAGCCTGTATAAGATTCTCTCTCTCTCTCTCTCTCTCTCTCTCTCTCTCTCTCTCTCTCTCTCTCTCCCTCCCTCTCTCTCTCTCTCTCCCTCCCTGCCTCTCGAAAAGAAAACACAAGAGTGCTTTTATCAACGGTACATTCTGAATAAGTGTTTGTGTAAGATTTGAGGATAGGGGCGCCTGGGTGGCTCAGTCGGTTGAGCGTCCGACTTCAGCTCAGGTCACGATCTCACGGTCCGTGAGTTCGAGCCCCGCGTCAGGCTCTGGGCTGATGGCTCGGAGCCTGGAGCCTGTTTCCGATTCTGTGTCTCCCTCTCTCTCTCTGACCCTCCCCCGTTCATGCTCTGTCTCTCTCTGTCTCAAAAATAAATAAACGTTAAAAAAAATTAAAAAAAAAAAAAAAAAGATTTGAGGATGAATTGAAGCTGCAGTGTTTTCCATACATATGGCCTAGCACCATTTATTAAAAAACGTTCTTTCTCCACTACTAGTGTTATCTCTGTAAGCATGTATGTGTCAATCAGCTTTTGGACTCTATTGCATGGGTCTGTTAGTTTTTCCTTGTGCAACAAGGTACTCTATTTATGACTGTCACCTTCATATTAAACCTTGATTGGTGGTAGACCTCAAGCTTTGTCCTTAAGATTGTCTTGGCTATCATTTGATCTTGTACTTTCATTGTATTTTAAAATAACTTGACATTTCCACAAAAATGAAATCCTAGTGTGATTTTGATTGAGATTTCAGTAAACCTATAGAATAATTTGGAGACAATTGATATTTTCATAATATTGAAACTTAGTTTTTTAATCATACTTTTTAAAATGTTTATTTATTTATTTTGAGAGAGAGAGAGAGAGCATGAGTGGGCGAGGGACAGAGAGAGGAAGAGAGAAAATCCCAAGCATTTCAATCCCACAAACCAGGAGCCCACAGACCTGAGCTGAAATGAAGAGTTTGATGCTTGACTGACTGAGCCTCCCTGGCAACCCTATAATATTGAAACTTCTAATTCATGAAATTGAGTGTTGTCTAGAGGTTCGTTCATATCATTTGTGATATTGTTAATTTGTTTCTTTTTATTACTGAGTAATATTTCATTGTTGAATATACCACAGTTTGTTTATCCATTTTTCTAGTGAAGGAAATTTGACTCATTCCACTTGTTGGGTATTATGAATAAAGTTTCTATAAATATTCTTGTACAAATATTTTCATAGACATGTTTTTTTTAAATATCTACCTTGAATAAACACTGCAAATAGGAATTTCTTGCCATTTGTATAGTTTTTGCAAAGTGTTCAGTTCTTTACCCAAATTTTTAATTAGATTGTTTGCCATTCTGTTTTTGAGTTGTAGGAGTTCTTTATGTATCCTGGATCCCAGTTATTTGTTATATATGGTTTTAGAAATATTTTTTCCTAGTCTTTGGCTTGCCTATTTATTTTCTTAATGATGTCTCTCAATAAGCAGAAATGTTTAGTAATAATGAAGTCTAATTTATTAAATTTTCTTTTTGGTCACTAATTTTTGGGATTGGTCTAAGGAACTTCTACCTACCTACTGGTTAAAAATATATTCTCTTATATTTGCCTTTGAAATTTTTATCCTTTTAGTTTTAATGTTTAGGTCTATAATACCTCTTAAAGTAATGTGTGTTTGTAGTATAAGGTCGGGAAAAGGTTATTTTTTGCCATATATATATATATATATATATATATATATATCCAGTTATTCAGCACCATTTGTTGAAAAGGGTTTCCTTTCTTCATTGGATTTATACCTTTGTTGAAAGTGGGGATTTGTTTGTGGATTATTCTATGACATTGATTTATTTATCATCCCTTATCCAGCACCACACTGATTTGATTTTTGTAAGTCTTCAAGTTAGATAGTATAAGTTCTCTCACTTTGTACTTTTTCAATATACCTTTGGATATTCTGTCTTTTACATTTCCATATAAAATTTCAAATTTCCAATCAATGAATGAGATGGGTTGTCTGTTAAGTTCAATTCTTAAAATTTGCTCAAAAGTTTTTTTTTAAATATTCAGAGAAGAAATATTGTACATCTTTTATTACATTTGCTACTTAGTTTGGTTTTTGTTGCTATGGTAAAGGTAATTGGTTTTTAAATTTTATTGTCTGATTGTTTGCTACTGGCATATAAAAATAAAATTGATTTTTCTCTATTAATCTTCTATCCCTACAACGCTGCTAAATTCAATATTCAGTTCTGTATTTGTTTTGTAGATTTCATTGTATTCTCCACATAAATAATCATGTTATCTGTAAGAAGATGTTTTTCTTCCTTTCTGATCTGTGCCTATTGTTTTTGTTGTTTTGTCTTACAGCTAGGTTCTCTAGTACAATGTTAAATAGAGGTCATGAGAATAGAATCTTTATTCTCAATTTTAGAAAGTGTTATTGTATTCATTTTATATTATTGAACATCATATTTTTCATATAATTTTTATCATATTGAGGGAGTTCTTTTCTATTTTTAGCTTGCTGAGTTATTTTTTAACATCAATATGTGTTGAATTTTGCCAATGCTTTTTCTACAGCATTGAATTTAACATATATTTTTCTTTTTTATTAGAATGTTAAAATGGCAAGTTACAATGGTTGATTTCAAATTTTTTAAATCAACCTTATATTTCTGGGACAAACCTACTTAGTCATGATGTGGTATCCTTTTGATACATTGTTATATTGATTTGCTAGTACTTTGGTAGTATTTTTACCAATATGAATGAAGATTTGGGGGCTGAATTTTCTTTTTTGTGCTCTCTTTGTAAGATTTTAATATTAGGACTATACTGACTTTGTAAAATAACTTGGTAATTATTCCCTACTATTTTATTTCCTAAAAAAATTTTAGACTGATGATATTTCTTTATGAAATATTTGAGAGAATTTTCCAGTGAGAACCTGTAAGTCTGGAGTGCCTATAGCATATTTTGGATAAGAACTTCACCATCTTGGGGCGCCTGGGTGGCGCAGTCGGTTAAGCGTCCGACTTCAGCCAGGTCACGATCTCGCGGTCCGTGAGTTCGAGCCCCGCGTCAGGCTCTGGGCTGATGGCTCGGAGCCTGGAGCCTGTTTCCGATTCTGTGTCTCCCTCTCTCTCTGCCCCTCCCCCGTTCATGCTCTGTCTCTCTCTGTCCCAAAAATAAATAAAAAACGTTGAAAAAAAAAATTAAAAAAAAAAAAAAGAACTTCACCATCTTTAAAAGATATGTGTGTGTGTATTTGTGTGTGTATATATATATATATATATATATATATACACCTTTATATGTCTATATAAAGGTATAAAGATATATATATGTGTGTGTGTGTGTGTGTGTGTGTTATTTTGTGTCAATTGGGCTAGTTACATTTTTCATATTCATTTTTTTTCATCTAAGTTGACAAATATGTCACCATAAACTTGGCCATAAAATGCCCTTGTAATACTTTTAAGATCTGTAAAATCTGTAATGATAATCTTTTTTTCATTTTTGATATTGAGGGTCTGTATTCTCTCTTTTGTGCCAAGTCTAGTTTTGTTCATTTTCTCTATTGCTTGTTTTCTCTTTCATTGATTCTTCCCTTTTCTTTGTTATTTTCTTCCCTGTTACTTACTATGGCTTTAATTTTTTTTCTGCCTTCCTAATTTGGAAACTTAGGTCATTAATTTTAAATATATTTCTATTTATGCTATATTGCTTTAGCTTAGATACTGCATAAGCACTGCTTTAGCTTCATCCCATATATTCTGATATACTAGAATTTCCTTGTCACTTTGTTGGAGATATTTTATAATTTCCCTTTGATTCCTTCTTTGACCCATGCATTATTTAGCAATATGTAATTTAATTTCTGAGTATTTGTGTTTTCCCTAGGTATCTTACTGCTATCTAATAACTCTTAGTTTCTAACTTAATTCCCCTGTGGTCAGAAAATTTGATATTACTTTAATTATGTTTTAATTTATTGAGAGTTATTCTATGGTTTAAAAAATAGTCTATATTGATGAACATACAATATGCACTTGAAAGTGTACTGTACAATTGCTGGATATAGAGTTTTATCAAAGTCAACATGGCTGATAGTATTCTTCAGATCATCTATATCTTTACTGAGTCTTTTTGTATACTATTCTATTAATTGCCAAAAGAAAAAAGAAAAAAGCTTCAACTATGCAGAATTGTCTGTTTCTCCCTTTATTTTTGTCAGCTTTTGTTTCAGCTTTTTGAGATTTTGGTATTAGCTGCAGAGACATATATGATGTTTAGTTCATCCTTATAATTTGACTTATCACTGTGAAGTGTTCTTCTTTATCTCTGGTAACACCTTTGTTGAAGTCCATTATATCTGATATTAATATACGGATTCCAGACTTTTTATGCTTGCTGTTTGTACAATATATCTTTTCTATTTATTTTCAACTTCATTTCTGTCTTTGTATTTAAAGCATATCTCTTGTGACAACAAACAGCTTGGTTTTGCTTTTTTAAATCCATTCTGATAATCTCTGACTTACAATTAGAGTGCTTACTACATTAAACTTTAATACAGTTATTAATGTGATTGAATTTGGGCCTTATGTTTTATTTTTCATTTGCTGTTTGATACTGTTCCATAGTCTGTTTTTGGTCTCTGTTTGTCCTTTCTTGCCTGCTTTTAGACTATTTGAATATATTCAGAATTCCATTTTAACTTCTCTGTTGGTATTTTACCAATAAATTTTGTGTTGTTATTTTTGGTTGTTTTTCAAAATATTTCAATATACATCCATAATATTATGCAGTCTTAGAGTTAATATTGTATTAATACACAAAATAATGTAGAAACCCTGTAACCATGTAGGTTCATTTATCACCCTCCATCCTTTGTGCTATAGTTATGTAACATTTCTAGCATATAATATATACTCCACCAGAAAATGTCATAATTTGGTTTTAAATGGAACTTTTATTTTAATTTAATTTAATTTTATTTTATTTTGTTTTTAAGGTGTGTAAATACCGTCATTCTTATTTACCCTGAAACACAGAGCTCGAACTGCACAACTCAGGTTGGTTTTCCCAGTTGTCTCACAATTCGTTAGCCTACCCCTCCTAACTTCTCCTCACTTCACTATTTTTGTATTTATTAATTTATTTTTTTAATTTTAATTACAGTATAGTTAACTTACAGTGTTATATTAGTTTCAGGTGTACAATATAGTGATTCAACACTTACATACATCAACTGATGCTCATCACAGCAAGTGTTCTCCTTGATCCCTATCACCTATTTCATTCATCTCCCCGCCTACTCCCCTCTGGTAACCATCAGTTTGTTCTCTATAGTTAAAAATATGTTTTTTGGTTTCTCTCTCTCTATCTTTTCCTTTGCCTGTTTTTGTTTTGTTTTGTTTCTTAAATTCCACATATGAGTGAAATCATGTCTTTCTCTGATTTATTTCCCTTAGCATCATAACCTCTAGCTCCATTCATGTTATTGAAAATGGAAAAATTTCATTTTGTGTTACGGCTAAATGATATTCCATTGTATATATAAATGACACCTTCTTCATCCATTCATTTATTGATAGACACTTGGACGTGGGCTTCTTCCATAATTCAGCTCTCATAAATAATGCTGCTATCAACATAAGGTGCATGTATCCCCTTTAATTAGTGTTTTTGTATTTTGGGATAAATACCCAATAGTGTGATTACTAGATCATAGTATAATTCTATTTTTAACATTTGAGGAACCACAGTACTGTTTTCCACAAGTGGCTGCACCTGTTTGCCGGCGCAACCTTGCAACAGGTACAACACAGTTCCCTTTTTTCCACATCCTCACCAACACTTGTTGTTTCTTGTGTTCTTAATTTTAGCCATTCTGACAGGGGTGAGGTGATATCTCATTGTAGTTTTGATTTGCATTTCCCTGATAAAGAGTGATGTTGGTCATTTTTTCATGTGTCTGTTGGCCATCTGAAAGTCTTCTTTGGAGAAATGTCTGTTCATTTCTTCTGCCCATTTTTAATTGGATTATTTGGGGTTTTTTGGGAGGGGTATTGATTTGTATAAGTTCTTTACATATTTTGGATACTAACCCCTTGTCAAATACGTCATTTGCAAATATTTTCTACCATTCAATAGGTTGCCTTTTAGTTTTGTTAATTGTTTCCTTCACTGTGTAGAGGCTATTTATTTTGATGTAGTTCCCATAGTTTATTTCTGTTTTTACTTCCCTTAACTCAGGAGACATATCTAGAAAAATGTTGTTATGGCCTGTATTGAGACCTTACTGTCTGTATTCTTTTCTAGGATTTTGATAGTTTCCTATATCACAGTTAGGTCTTTAATCCATTTTGAACTTATTTTTGTGTGTGGTGTAAGAAAGTGGTCCAATTTCATTATTTTCCATGTAGCTGAACAGTTTTCTCAACACCATTTGTTGAAGAGATCTCCTCACTTCTTTAAATGCTTATTATGTCATTTATTATTATTACTATTATTATTATTTATTTTAATTTAAATCCAAATTGGTTAACATATACTGTAATGGTGATTTCAGAAATAGAATTTAGTGATTCATTACTTACATATAACACCCAGTGCTCATCCCAACAAGTGTCCTCCTTAATACCCCTTGCCCATTTAGCCGATTCCCCACCCAGCACCCCTCCAGCAGCCCTCAGTTTGTATTTAAAAGTCTCTTATGGTTTATCCCCCTCTTTGTTTTTATATTATTTTTGCTTCCCTTCCCTTATGTTCATATGTTTTGTATCTTAAATTCCACGTATGAGAGAAGTCATATGATATTTGTCTTTCTCTGACTTATTTCACTTAGCGTAATACACTCTAATTCCATCCACATTGTTGCAAGTGGCAAGATTTCATTTTTTTTGATAGTTGAGTAATATTCCATTGTATACACACACACACACACACACACACACACACACACACACATGTATGTACATCTTCTTTCTTTATCCATTCATCAGTCAATGGACATTTGGGCTCTTTCCATACTTTGGCTATTATTGATAGAATGGCACATTTATTTTAAAGGAATTATAAGATACTTACAATCACCCAGATTTTTAACAAATTGTGATGCTATTTATTTTCTCCTAAAAAAATTCCTATCTGGTGTAATTTTCCTTCAACTGGAAAACTTCTTTTAACAATTTCAAACCAAACAATTTCGAACCATTTCAAACCAAGGTAATTACATCTCCTCTCGTGTACATAATCCACATAGGCATAGGGGAGCAAGCAACCACAACAGACATGGAATAGTCTGTCATGCCTATACTAACACCACACACAAGGGGGTCTTCCTGAGCACTGAGTGAATCTCCTCACCAGTCAGTACATGGACTTAGACCCATGAGGTGGGAAGGGTTCAGAATAAACTGTGTGCCACACACACAGGTCAGTGGTATTTCTTTTTCATCGAGAATAGCCCTATACTTGCTATAAAATCCTTGAAGGCTAATTCCAACATCCGGGTCTTCTTGCAGATGGCCTCCATTTTGTCTTTTCTCTTGCAATTGGGAAATATTTGCCTGTTTTCAATTTTGTTTTTTTGTATCATGATAGACATTGTGAATATTGTGTTTGTAACTCTGGCTTCTTTTCCTGTAAAGGGTTTGGGTTTGCTTGTATTGCCTATTCTTTTTCTTGATCCTATTTTTTCATTTATCAAAAATATATTTTTTAATATCAGATGTTGCATCTGAAAGTTTATGGACTTGGATAATGTTATGTCCCTTTAGAGATGGTTTACCCTATTCTCTGATGAACAACAGAAGGCATATCAGCTTGATCTAATCATAGATTGAACTGACTTAAAGCTGGTTTTAGTGTCTGTTAGGCTCAAACTTTTTCTTTTTTGCCCATGTTCCTATAGTATAGCCCTCCAGGGGTCCCAGTTAACAGTCTGGGCTGTATTTTATTTTATTTTATTTTTCTTAAATTTTTTTTTAACGTTTATTTATTTTTGAGACAGAGAGAGACAGAGCATGAAAGGGGGAGGGGCAGAGAGAGAAGGAGACACAGAATCGGAAGCAGGCTCCAGGCTCTGGGCCATCAGCCCAGAGCCCGACGTGGGGCTCGAACTCACGGACCACGAGATCGTGACCTGAGCTGAAGTCGGACGCTTAACTGACTGAGCCACCCAGGCGCCCCTGGGCTGTATTTTAAAGCCCTCATTCTTGGGGGCTTCTAAACTCCATTTCTTTACCTCAACACCAGAAGACTACCAAAATTCTACTCTGCTTTGCAATAATTTTTTCTTGATTTCTTAGCTTCTCATTATGTGCAGCTAAAATGGCAAGTGTATTCATGAGTAAACATGTGCCCAGTGTCAAGGTGATTTATTTGCACCCTTCTTCTCACTGAGATTTTAAACTTTGAAATCCAGCCTGCTTTGGTGACGCTAAACTCAACTTTTATCTCCCCAGCCTAAAGAGATGGTCTTGAAACTCTACTGGCTTCTCTGCCAGTGCCTATTCTGCAAGCTTCTTGGCCTTTTGGTCTCTTTACCTATGCAGAATATGAGCAAATATCCCCAGAGAAAAAACAACATGAAGAATGTTGGGTACACTTTAGTAAAGGTCTCTTCTCTGTTTGATATGGCCCCTCACATCCTGGTAACTTAGAAGCTCTCTAATATCTTTATCAAGATTTTAGTGGAGTTTTTGTTGTTATTATTTTTTTTTTGTTTTTTAATTATTCTAGGTGAAAGTACTGGTCTACTAGATAATACTCTATCATAGCCAGCAGACTTACCTTGAATTATTATTTCTTTTGTTTGTTTGTTTTTTAAATTTGTTCATGTTTATTTTTGTATTGCTTTTGTTTGTCTTTAATTTTTTTTTTTAATTTACATCCAAGTTAGTTAGTATATAGTGCAACAGTGATTTCAGGAGTAGATCCCTTAATGCCCCTTACCCATTTAGCCCATCCCCCCTCCCACAACCCCTCCAGTAACCCTCTGTTTGTTCTCCATATTTAAGAGTCTCATGTTTTGTCCCCCTCCCTGTTTTTATATTATTTTTGCTTCTCTTCCCTTGTGTGGATCTGTTCTATGTCTTAGAGTCCTCATATGAGTGAAGTCACATGATATTTGTCTTTCTCTGACTGACTAATTTCACTTAGCATAATACCCTCCAGTTCCATCCATGTAGTTGCAAATGGCAAGACTTCATTCTTTTTGATTGCTGAGTAATACTCCATTGTATATAGATACCACATCTTCTTTATCCATTCATCTTCAATGGACATTTGGGCTCTTTCCATACTTTGGCTATTGTTGATAGTGCTGCTATAAACAGTTGGGGTGTATGTGCCCCTTCAAAACAGCATACCTGTATCCCTTGGATAAATACCTTGTAGTGCAATTGCTGGGTCATAAGGTAGTTATATTTTTAATTTTGGGGGGAACCTCCATACTATTTTACAAAGTGGCTGTATCAGTTTGCATTCCCACCAACAATGCAAAAGAGATCCTCTTTCTCCACTTCCTCGCCAATATCTGTTGATGCCTGAGTTGTTAATGTTAGCCATTCTGACAGGTGTAAGGTGATATCTTATTGTGGTTTTTATTTGTATTTCCCTGATGATGAGTGATGAGCATTTTCTCATGTGTCTGTTGACCATCTGGATGTCTTCTTTGGAGAAGTGTCTAGTCATGTCTTTTGCCCATTTCTTCACTGGATTATTTGTTTTTTGGGTGTTGAATTTGATAAGTTCTTTATAGGTTTTGGATACTAACCCTTTATCTGATATGTTGTTTGCAAATATGTTCTCCCATTCTGTCAGTTGCCTTTTAATTTTGCTGATTGTTTCCTTCACTGTGCAGGAGCTTTTTATGTTGATGAGGTCCCAATAGTTAATTCATTTTTGCTTTTGTTTCCCTTGCCTATGGAGAAATGTTGAGTTGCTGCTGCGGTGTTGAGTTGCTGCTGCGGCTGAGATCAAAGAGGTTTTCCTGCTTTCTCCTTTAGGGTTTTTATGGCTTCCTGTCTTATGTTTGGGTCTTTCATCCATTTTGAGTTTATTTTTGTGTCTGGTGTAAGAAAGTGGTCCAGGTTCATTTTTCTGCGTGTCACTGTCCAGTTTTCCCAGCACCACTTGCTGAAGAGACTGTCTTTATTCCATTGGATATTCTTTCCTGCTTTGTCAAAGATTAGTTGGCCATAGGATTATTATTTCTAAAAAATCACTAAATTACAGGCATACCTTGTTTTATTGTGCTTCACAGGTACAGTAAAACCTTGGATTCCAAGTAACTTGTTCTGTGAGTGTTCCACAAGATGAGCAAACATTTCTAATAAATTTTACCTCCATAAAGAGCAATGTCTTGCAATACAAGTAGTATGTGACGCTGAATGTCACATGATCACAACTGAGCCAATGGTTCTTGAAATTCATTTTGATATACAAGCGCTTTGGAATACAAGCCTGTTTCTGGAATGAATTATGCTCCCAAACCAAGGTTTTACTGTGTTATGTTTTTTAACAAATTAGAGTTTGTAGAAACCCAGCACCTAGCAAGTCTATGAGCAACATTTTTACAATAGCATTTGCTCACTTTGTATCTCTGTGTCACATTTTGGTAACTCTTGCAATATTTCAAACTTTTCCAATATTATTTTTATTATTGTTATGATGATCTGTGATTAGTGATTAAAACTTGTTGAAAGCTCAAATGATGGTTAGCATCTTTTAACAATAAAGTATTTTTTAATTAAGATGTGTATGTTGGAGCACCTGGGTGGCTCAGTCAGTTAAGCATCCGACTTCAGCTCAGGTCATGATCTTACGGTCTGTGAGTTCGAGCCCCGCATTGGCTTTGTGCTCAGAGCCTGGAGCCTACTTCAGATTCTCTCTCTCTCTCTGCCCCCCCCCCCCCCGTTCATGCTCTGTCTCTCTCTGTCTCAAAGATAAATAAAAACATTAAAAAAAATTTAAGAATGATATGTACATTGTTTATTAGAGATAATGCTGTTGTACAGTTAATAGACTATAGTATAATGAAAATATAACTTCTATATGCACTGACTTGCTTTATTGCGATATTTGCTTTATTGCAATATTTGCTTTATTGCAATCATCTGAAACTGAGCCTATAATATCTCCAAGGTATGCCTATATTTTTATAACCTAAATGTTAATGATCCCATTATATTTCATTGAATTGGTTTTCTATAACTTTCTCAATGTCCTCCTATTAAATATTTATGATGATCTCATTTAAAAAAATTTGCAGTTAACCTCTAAATTTATATAGCTTTTTTTCTGAAGAATTATTTTTTCAGAATGAATTCAAATATATTGTGCCAATTTGCAGTACCACTTACAATGTGTACTTGCTGCATTTTTCTTTCTAGTTCTCTAGCATTAAAGACCTTTATAATACTTTATTTTATATGACTTAATAATTATACATAACACCTTATTTCAATTTGAATTCTCTTTGATCCCTTACAAAGTTAAAAATTGTGTTATATCTGGGGAGTGGGGAGTAATCTCAAAAACTGCATGTCAATAGGTTAGTTAGGTTAATATCCTATGATTAGATTAATACCTGTAATTATAATAACGTATGAATCTATTTATCCAGTTGATTGTGGTTTATCCCCTGTGTTCTTCTCATAATTTTGCACAATACCCAATACATAAGATATATCAGTAAATATTTATTAACTTGAATACCATCTTACTTTTTTTTTAAATAATTTTAGACAGTCTTTGAATAACATTTCAGAGGCTTTAGTTGTACATGGTACAAAATTGTGGCTTATCTGTTTAAACCATTTACCATATATCTAATATCTTTCTTTCCTGGATGCCTCATTCTGATCTATCTTACCACCATGAGAAATAATAGATTCATTAGTTACATATCTGTTATCTAGAATTATATTGGTAGGATTTTCCTTTATCTATAGCAAACTACAAAGATGAACACAACTATATTCCTGGACTTCAGCAGGCTCATAATGACAGACTTTTGAAAAATGAAGACATTATTCATGACTTCTAGATAAAGCATGTCAGCCAGAGTTCTGATTGGAAAAACAGTCAGTTCTGCTCAGCCATCATTCTCTAAACTCCTATCTTTCTGTAAGCAAAGATAATGTAGCCAACTTGTCATCAGTAATATGGTTTTGAGTTGCCTTTTTGGAAGTAGTAACCAATTTGCAATGATCTTTTCTTGTATTGTAAAATTTCTGGACAAGATGAAATTGTGGCAAAGCAGTTTATTGTTATCAATGATATTTTTAGGAAAAATCATTTTCACAATACACTTTAAAATGTACACTATAAAATACCTTTTAAAATTCTTGATAAGTTTAAAGCATACCTTTACTTAGAAGCATAAAATATATCTTGATTTTCTCATAAAACCATTATATTTGCTAAATTAAGTTTAGAAGTAAGGATTATTCAACAATAACTACAAAGGTCCTAACTGAATTTTCACATAGTGTTGTTGTTTTTAATGTGAAACCATAAGCTACATAACATTAAGGATATCATAATCTCTTGATATATTGAGAAACAGGAGAAATTTTGTGGCAAATTTATTTAAAAATTTTTTAAAGGATATGTACGTTTGATCCACTCTTTTCTAGAGAAACAGGTAAAAAAGAACTTTTTTTTAAATGAGACAAAAATACAGGAAAAAGTCCTTTAACTCTTTTTTTTTTTTTTTTTAATTTTTTTTTTCAACGTTTTTTATTTATTTTTGGGACAGAGAGAGACAGAGCATGAACGGGGGAGGGGCACAGAGAGAGGGAGACACAGAATCAGAAACAGGCTCCAGGCTCCGAGCCATCAGCCCAGAGCCCGACGCGGGGCTCGAACTCACGGACCGCGAGATCGTGACCTGGCTGAAGTCGGACGCTTAACCGACTGCGCCACCCAGGCGCCCCAAAGTCCTTTAACTCTTAAGAGAAAATTGTATTTATTTGGTTTTATTTTTAGACTGGAAAAAAAAAACTTTATATATATTTTATTCCTCCACTATTCAATGAACAAATATCCTTTCTATCATTCTTTAACATAATTACCTATATGCTGGGATTTCATGGTTGATGAAAGATAGACATTTCAAGAGGTATCCAGGGAAGCCAGTGTTGGCTTTGATACCTTATCATTTTGTCAAGTTGAAGACAATAAAAATATCAACCAAGAAAGCCTAATATCTACAAATATCATTTCCCAATAGAAAGAGAGAAAGAGTATCTTAACATAGAAAGAAAGAAAGAAAGAAAGAAAGAAAGAAAGAAAGAAAGAAAGACACAGTCTGAGTGTTAAGAAAGGCTTTTCACTGAATACATTTCACTTTGTGGAAAAGTCATTATAACTTTTATATTTTATTTTTTAATTTTAGCTTTATTTCTGGAACTGAATGTTGGTTACAGGGTGGGTTCACTTTGCCTCATAAGACAAAAATTATCTTAAAAAGAAAAAAAAAACTTCACAGATGAGAGTCCATTCCCAGACTAACATATACTAATCTAAATATTTCCAGCCACTGAAAACTTATTATTATTATTGATGTTTAAAGGTTAGAATCATATTAGTAATTTCTAAATGTCTTTCTGCCACATTTTATCATTTTCAGGGACTCCTGAAACCCAACGCTTTGAATATCTTGAGAGCACCTTCATATAATTTAATGGGCTACTTTGTTTTTTGATTTTGTCTGAATTCAAGCAGTACATGAGCTTAAGATAATGGTGAGCATCTTGGAAGCAAGAAGTAATAACCAGAGGCCTTGCCCACAGAGCGCCAGAAGGCTTTTCTTGGCAGCATCTGAGACTGCATTTCCAGCTCAAATAGCTCGGTGTACTCTGTTCTCTAACTGCTGGAAATACCTTTCCACCATGAGCCCTCATGTGCAGGATGGTTTTTCCATCCTATTGAGTGCCATAATAGCATAGCCCTTATCTAATGAGAAGTGTCCCTGGAGGCAGACATGAATCTTGCTTGCTTTTGAGAGTTGTATTATTTGTCCTTGGTTACAGAAATAGTGATGATCTTTTCCTGTGTAATTTAACATCCTCCTCCTGCAGCATTTGTAGGAATCACTCTGGGGGAGTAAAAGCTGAGTAACAGTATTACAGTGCTTAACCAAAGGAATTTAGTTCTAATATTATTCCCATCCTATTTATTTTTCATGCTGCTACAAAACTACTCTGCAAATATGTTCATTGCCTTTATACTGGCATCTTGTAATTTTCAGGGTAAAATATGGGATCTTTGTGGCATGGAGAATCTTCCTGACCTGATTCCTCCTCTCCCTATCGTCAGGATCTGCATGATCTTTTGTCATGACCGCCTCCCCCACCCCCCCCACCCCCACCCCCACACACTGAAAACTATACTCCCATTGAACCACCAGCTCCTCTGTGATCTTGTGCTAGCTACTCCCTTAGCCTAAAATGCCCTTTGCTACCATGCTTCTCCTGCATTATATACACCAATAGTTATCTCATCAAATAAGTTCTCTTTGTGCTCTCTCTGCCACTCCTCTTTGTGCTATCATAGCACTCTGTGTGCAGCTCCATCCCAGCATAAACCACACTTGTATCAGAGCTTTAATTTTGCCAACCCATAGATTGTGAGTATCTTGAAAATGAGGATCTTATTGCATCCACCTGTGTATCCCCAGCATTTTGCACAGTGCCTAGCAGATGGTACTCTCCCTGGAAAATTTATTTTTCTTCTCCTCTACTTTGATAATTGATAAATGCTCTTTAATATGATCCCTTTGTCAACCAGCTGCACACATTTATAGGACAACTGACAAGAAACTAGGATGAAAATTGAGAGAAACAAATCTATCTGTCCCCAATAACTATCGAAACAATACAATTAACCTCATTGCTGAAGTTGTCCAACCACAGTGAATAAATCATAAACCTTTCGGTAACCCTTGTCTTACCAGGAATAATGGGCATTTCCTTTCGTGATAGTGCAGTGATGTTTGATGTTTTTGTAAAGATATATCGAGCTCTACTGCTAGTGACAACCATAGTGCCTATGTGACCACTGTGTGTAGAATAGCTGATGACTGTGAAGTCAGGATAACAATGAATTTGTCATGCTCTTTTACGGTGACAAGTAGAAAACACTGCTTTATATTTTCAGCTTCTTGGTAAATACAATTTGTATTTTCTTTAAAATATTTCCCAGTCATCATGCTGATGGATTGACAAGCTCAAAATCATTTTCTCACAGGGAAAATTTAGCAAAGCTTCACAAACCTGGTTCAAAATACAATGGAGTTCAGAAAATAAAAGAACATGCATAAAAGAAAATAGTGTGTGCATCAGGGCATACTCCACTTAGATTAAGGAGAAAAGTCAAAAGACATTTCTCTGCATGAGATCATCCCACTTTTATATCCATAGACACATGCATTATTTTTTTTCATGCAGAAAAATAAAAAATAAATGCTGCCAATAGAAAATTGTAAAAACAAAACTTTTTTTTTTTTTTACTTAGGAAAAACCTACTAATTACAATCTAGTGACTACCCCTTTTAATTGAAATAATCCAACTAATTTTTCTTTATAACTGCATATAAATCAGTTGCTATAGATATGACTAGTTGAATTAGCATATCGGTAGGGTGAGCCCCACCATTCTCAGTTGTATTCAATTACATGTATTGTGGATGTGGTATGTATAGAGGCAGAGTATTGTATGTGAGAAATGTTTACCTAGCACTAACTCTTTGCCAGGCACCACATCAGTTTCATTACATGATTATTTAATCATTACAAGGATCCTATAGGTATTTATATCTGCTTTTTAGAAAGGAGAAAAATGTGGCTCAAGTAAATAGCCAACTCAGGATTAAAATCCAAGCCAATGTGATTTCAAAGCCCCTATTCATTTCAGTGTCACATTATCCAAAGACACCTCACTTGTCATTTCATCTTCATATAGTCCATGTCAGTACTGAGCAGGATAACCTCCAATGAGTTTGTTATGGGGCAGCCATGTGACTTGATTCTGCCTGATGACATATGAGCAGAGGTGTGCTACAAATATCTGGTCATGTTTTTCTGGCTCTTAAAAAGAGACACGTATCTCAAAAGGCTACATCCCATATGATGATTCTAACACTCTATCTATGTGGAAAAGCCAAAACTGTGAAAGCAGTGAAAAGATCAGTGGTTGCCAGGGGATAGGAAGTGATGAGAAGAAAAACAGGCAGGACATAGAAGATTTTTAAGGCAGTGAAACTCTTCTGTATATGGTGAATGCATGTCATTATACATTTGTCTAAACCCACAGAATATACAACACTATGAGTGACCCCTAATGTAAGCTGTGGAATTTAGGTGATAATGATCCATCAGTGTAGGTTTATAAAGTGTAACAAATGTACCACCGTAGTGTGGAATGTCAATAGTAGGAAAGATTTGTGCATGTCTGAAGATGGGTATATGGGAACTCCCATACTTTTCATTCAATTTTCCTGTGAACCTACAACTACTCTAAAAATTAAGTTTTATGACTTTAAGAAATAACCACAAACCATATAATGTTACATCAAATTACCAAAATTATTTTAAGTGTGAAAGTAATATGTAGAAGTACTCATAATTTTTTAAATTTGGAGCACATTGATACAGTAAAAATGAATCTGTTTAGATCTGTGTCTTTCCTGGAGAAAGGTATTTTAAATCAGTTTGTTCTGTCGTTTGCTTATTTCACTTGATGATAACTGTTGACTAAGATAGCAATTATAATTTTACTTCCAAAAAAGGACAAGCAATTGGAAAAAACTTTCATAAACCACAGTTCAGCTGTCTACGCTTTCCTCATTAAATTGGCAGACCACATTCTCAGTGAATGATCCACCACTTTCACCAGAAGAGACAGGATTGAAGAATATTCTTTATATTCCATTTGTATTTTCTTTGGTTTTGGTTATAGACAATTGCATTGTTGTTTATCTGATTAGAGATGATCTCACAGTAGGGCTTTCAAAGTCTTAAAATCATCCCTAGAAGTGAAGGAGCACATTGCTGTTGAGTGTGTGTGTGTGTGTGTGTGTGTGTGTGTGTGATTACGGTTTTACTGTATTCAACAATAGTACCTTGTGCCTTTGTAAGTGCCTTCAATTCTTACCTTTCTGTCCTACATATACCTAGGACCTAATGTGGGACCATGCACATAGCCAGCATGATGAAGGAAAATAATCTCCCAATTCCAATACTTAACATTGTGCATGGACTAGCTCCTTAGCCTCTTTGTGCCTCAGTTTATTCTTTGGCCAACACCTTTTCTGATAATTAACCGTATCAAAATAGAAGAAAATATCCACTAACATTCAAGGAAAATGAGGGGTTACTATACAACCAAAATCTTACTAGACAGTAGTATTAACGTGGAGTGATAGGAAGCAATGGGATTGAGAACTGACAAAACTGGCTTTTGGTCTTCTCTTAATGATAGGAATGTTTTGAGAGTCTAGGAGGCCCTGTGAAGCCTCAGTGGTTTGAAGTTAACAAAGGTCTTGTGCCACCAGCACCTGTATCTGGGTTAATGCAGTGGAGAATAAAGCTGCTTAAGAGAAATTTTCCATCTCTGCTGGAATCCAGCAGCCCAAATGGACATACTGTTTGGACAAGGGGCTCCAGAATTAGGACAATGGGATCCAAGACATCTGGATTAAAAGCCTCTAATAAAATGGGACAAAAAGGGCTATCCCCAAAGCAGATAAATATTTCTCTAAAGCTCAGGGAGTTTAAGCACTTTTGAACATATCTTGAGAGTTTGTTTGCTTGGTGGTAAAGGACATTTATTGATGGGAAAGTGGGTGTCACACAAATGTACTTTTGTTTTCGTTTCCCTGGAAGTTGCCCCCAAGTACTTCAAGTGAGAAGTGCTAGAAGAAACAGGGGGCTTAAAACGAGTCTTTCTGAAACTTTAGTAGAAGATATGACGATAGGACAAAAATATTGCAGTAATGGGGTCATCTTTGGAAGAGCCTAATATGGAGGAAAGGGACCACAGGTAGAATTTTGAGAAAAATCAGCCTCATAAGAGACATTAAGCACTTCAGGTCACCACTAGAATCTAGAAGAATAACAGTGACACTTCTAGCTCATGACGACAGAGTGGATAACAGTATGAATAACAAATGTGGCAGAGATGGGGAAGGAGACTTTACCAGAGATACCAATGAATGATACAGGGACTTGAGTCTCATCTTTTTTATTGTGTTGAACTTGGAGCCTCATGTGTCTTTTCAAACCATTCCTATTATCCACATGCTTTGTAATGTTATGATCCAAAGATGCAAGAGACACAAAAATAAGTACATTTAAAAACTAATCAATGATGAATATGTTGGGGGGGGTAGTATTTGTTAAAGAAAGAAATCAATAATAATAGTAAGGCTAAAAGCAAAAGAAAATGAAAATACATAGATCTCTTCAGTAAGGATTCATGAATTTGTAAAAATAACACTGATTTACTTAATTCTGTAAATAAAATTTTTAAGGAATTAATTCTTAATTTGTTTAATTCAGTAAGAGATAAAGATCAGCCAAACTGAGGTATAAGTACTAGATCTAACATGTAGATCTGTCTTTGGTTCATATCAGTTCAGTTTCACAGGAATTTTTCCAAGACTATCTTCTTTGGAAAGGACCATAAAAACACTTCAGTATTTTCACCTAGGGAATATATAAGCCATCATTTTTTATCCTGAAAGTTTTTGTGTAATATTCAATGGGAAGACAAAATACCTGCTTTTGGAAATGGTATCAGAAAAAATATCCTTTAGACAAACTGAAAAAAATACTTCAGAAATGAATACACTGGAAATGAAGGTTTCAAACTTACAATGCTTATCTTTTATTTATTTTTTTAATTAAAAAAATTAACGTTTATTCATTTTGAGACACACGGAGACAGAGTGTGAGCAGGGGAGGGTCAGAGAGAGAGGGAGACACAAATCCGAAGCAGGCTCCAGGCTCCGAGCTGTCAGCACAGAGCCCAACACGGGGCTCAAACCCAAAAACCTTGAGATCATGACCTGAGCCCAAGTCGGATACTTAACCGACTGAGCCACCCAAGTGCCACAATGCTTATCTTTTTAAACATATATCATGTGAATGAGATAAAAATATCAGTAGAGAGTGTGTTTATATCTATATTAATCAGTATTCTTCATAGAAACAAACCAGTAGGATACACACACACACACACACACACACACACATACACATACACATACCTACACCAACTTAGAAAGAGATTTATAAGTGGAGATTTATTTGAAGGAATTGGCTTACATGCTTATGGGGGATGTAAGTTTAGAATCTGCAGGGTGGTCAAGCAGTCTTTAGACCAAGGATGAGCTGTTGCGGTTCAAGTCAAAAGGCCCTCAGGCTGGAGAACCAAGAGCGAGTATGGCAATCTCTGGTAGAATTTCATTGTGCCTGGGAGAAGGTAATCTTTATCTATGAAGGTTTTCAGTTGATTAGATGAGGCCACTCAAATTGTGAAGGGCAATTTGCTTTACTGAATATCTACGGTTTTAAATATTAATCTCATCCAAAAACCCTCTCACAGAAACGTCCTGAAAAATGTTCGACCACATATCTGAACACCATGGCCCAGCCAAGTTGATGCATAAAATTAACCATCACAGTATCTATAAAATCTATTGATTTTTAAAATTTAGGCTTTCTTTCCAAAATCATAAACATGTAAGAAAAGACCTCCTAAATATGAAATATTTCATTGACTGCCTACAATTATTAAATAAATAAGAAACAATAAATAATAATAAATAATAAACAATTATTAAATAAATAATAAACCCATTATTATCAGTACTTCAGATATATATACCCCTGACATTTTCTCAGCAATTTGTAAGTTAGGTCAAAAATTTGTCACAGAATTATATTTTTGCTTAACAAACATAGAAAGGGAGTATGAGAGACTACTATTTCCAGAAAAAAATTCTCTTCTAGATAGCTTTACATTCCAAGCACCTTGAACATTACTAATATTGGACACACACAATGCCAGTTTACTGAAAGAACTGCTGATTGGGAAGCCCAACTTGAAAGCCAGTAGTGGTTGGCATATACTATGCATACAATAAATGTGTATGGAAAGATGGCCATGAATAGCATGTGTTCTTCCTTGCTTCTTGAGATGGCATAAGCCAAACATACTGAAAATTTGATGTCACTTGTATGAAAACCTTAAATAATTCTTAAACATTCAGCCCGGGCTTTATGTTCGTGATATCAGCAAGCATTGCTCAAGCTGATCTTTGAAATTTTTGAAATACATCTCTTAGTACATGCCTATACCCAATTCTCAACAGAAATTTATGCATGTCCATTTTGTTATTATTCCTTTCTTCTCTCTAACTCATCTTTTTCTCTTTTTTATTACTATCCTTTCTCATTTATAGCTCTCATTTTTGTTTTTTGGTTTTTTTTCTTGGTAGAGTTTTAAGTTTGATGTTGCCCTTCCCTGTCCCGTATTGTATTATTTAGGCCTTTTACAAGCACTTGAAACTAAGCAGCATTTAGCTTTTCAGTGATTTTAAACTCATTTGTTTTGCTATTTGCATTTGTGTTTGTCTCAAAGTTCTATCTAAAGTTCTATGGTTCTATCTAAATGTCTATCTCACGAAGTATAAATGTCTATTGGCAAAGTGTAAAGTTAATCATAGGTGTATAAGGATGATGATGGTTGAAGATGATGATGAGGATGATGATGATATCATGAATAATGGCAAATGACTTGCAGACTGAACTACTGGCAGTTACCAGTATCTTCCCTACCCTCCCTCATTTTGATATAATAGCTACCCTTTGACAAACATGGCCTTTACAACTTAGCTTTTTTTTTTTTTTAATAAAAGACACAAACAAACAAAATTACACCTGACAATTTTGATCAAGCCCTGGGTGGATACCTGATTCAGAGAAAATACATATAGGCTGGCCAGTGACTTGTGGAATTGTTGGAAAATTGAACTTGGCTCAATCTGATTCCAGTTTCAGGAAGTTGAAACCTGAAAGACTTTTTGTTAATAAAATATGCTACAACTGGGAGGCCATGACATAAAGCTGAGGATTGTGGCCATTATCTGAATATATGCATGTATATACATTAATCAGGACAGAGCATGGTGGGGACTGGTGGTGGAGATAAATGCAGCCAACTCTGGACCGTAACTGAGTACAGACAGACCATACAGTGCTTGAGAGATACAGAGTAAGCTCCTGGTTTTCTAGTTTAAAGTTTCTACTTTCACTCTTACCTAAGACTCATGAGAGTTTTAGTGGCTCTCTGTTCCTTGATGCCAGAAGAAGCTTAAGAGTTTTCATGAGTCTCTGCTTCAGAAAGAGGAAAAATTATGGTTTATTTGTTGTCATATCTTAACATATATTCTACACAGCTATTCAAAATATTTATGCAGCATCTATTATAAATAAAAATCTACTCAGGAATCATAATTAGAAATAGAATACACCAATTTTGTATTTCTTCTTCATAGAATTGGATGACATCTGTTATCACTTCTTTCTTGCTATTTAGTAACAGAACTCCCAAGTTTCGGTATGTCACATATTCCAGGAAAGTTCTGTATCTCTCAGTGTCCCTTGCAACTAGGTGAGGCTAGGATTCGTTCTAGTTGTGAATGAAAGTGAAATGTGCAACTTCCAGGCTAAGTCTCTAAAGGAAGGAAGCATGTTCTCTGCTCCTCCTTATCTCTTTCCCATTGGCTGGAATGTATCCCTTATAATCTTAGACTATATAGTAGTCACACTATGATAATGGCAATCTCTGATATTATGGATCCTTCATTTAAGATCGGGACTCTTTATACTTGTATTCTTGCATAATATCTCTATGTTATTTAAACCAATGTTACTTTTTCTTTGTTAGAACATCCAAAGAGATATCTTAAACACAGACAGCATTAACGAAAAGGGGATTCTGTTAAAAAGAGGAAGGGGGGAAAAAATCAAAGGTAATTAGGTTAAATAAGATGATTTGGTTTTGGAATTTAATACCAAGGGTATACTTCACCAAAATGTTGAAAGTAATGAACAAAAAAGTACATCTAGATATATAAGAAATCAACTGGCCTATGTTGAAATTCTAAATGGTTACTTTAAAAAAATTTTTTTTAATGTTTATTTATTTTTGAGAGAGAGAGAGAGAGAGAGACAGAGACAGAGACAGAGCATGAGGGGGGAGGGGCAGAGAGAGAGGGAGACACAGAATCCGAAGCAGGCTCCAGGCTCCAAGCTGTCAGCACAGAGCCCCGCGGGGCTCGAACTCACCAACTGTGAGATCATGACCTGAGCGGAAGTCGGACACTCAACCAACTGAGCCACCCAGGAGCCCCAATAAATGGTTACTTTTTAAAAATTTGTTTTAATGTTTCTTTATTTTTGAGGGAGAGAGAGTCAAAGAGAGGGGGTGGGAGAGCGGCAGAAAGAGAGGGAAACACAGAATACGAGGTGGGCTCCAGGTTCTGAGCTGTCAGCACAGAGCCCGACACAGGGCTCAAACTCAAGAACAGTGAGATTGTGACCTGAGCCAAAGTCAGTTGCTTAACCAACCAAGCCATCCAGGTGCCCTGTAAATGGTTACTTTTAATTGGTATATTATGTTTCTATTGCTTGTCCTAAAATAATAAAAGTTGTATCTTTTTATCCTGAAAAAAAAAAATACTACATTTGGATTAATGCTCTAGTTCAATGGATTAAAGCCTGTTTGGGAAAGGAAAAAAAAAGAAGTAGAAAAAGAAAAGGGAAGCAGAAAATTGCACAAAGTTTATGTGCTCTTAATATCACAAAAATGAAGTAAGTAAACAACACAGCAGGTTTTCACTGAGTATACGCTGTGCTGCACATACACTCCCCCTGATTGCCCTGGAAGGAGAACTTCTCTATGGTAATGCTATTATGGTGAATAATATTATATGCAAATGAAGTAAATTAGCGATAGAACTAGCCACACATTGTCTAATCAGCACCATGTCAGAATAGGTGCCATCACGAAAACTAAGGTCATGAGTGAAAGAACTTGAATTGTACGCAGAATGCTTAATTTGAACTTGTGCTTGAAAAATCTTTTATGAATGACATACCTGTTTTTCCCTGTGACTTTGCTAAAAGTTAGGGTATATAATAAGTAAATAGTTGGGGCACCTGGGTGGCTCAGTCGGTTAAGTGTTCGACTTCAGCTCAGGTCATGATCTCATGGTTTGTGGGTTCAAGCCCCGCATCGCGCTCTGTGCTGAGAGCCTGGAGCCTGGAGCCTGCTTCGGATTCTGTGTTTCCCTCTCTCTTTGTCCCTCCCCTGCTCACGCTTTCTCTCTCTCTCTCTCTCTCTCTCTCTCTCTCTCTCTCCCCTTCAAAAATAAATAAACATTAAAAATAAATTTTTTAAATAAGTTAATAGTTGCATATTCATGCGGTCTCACCAGTTCTACATATTGGAATCACTGTCTTAAAGAACTCTTTATCTGAGAAATGGTGTCAATTCCTTTTTCTTGGTAACCTGTGGAAGCTGCTTTGGGTTCAAAATGGTTGTAGAATCTTTCTGCTTAGATTACGTTCCTTGTGCTGATCACTATCAACCAGAGGGATTAGAATGGCCCAGAGGAGGCAGTGAGAGTAAGACAGACAGAAAACGATCTGTGGAAATTGTAAGGATTTAATTAAGATTCCAAAAATAAACATTCTGAATCCAGATCCTTCAACAACATGAAAAGGTTTTGTTTTGATGATGGTAGGACTGGACTGTCATTTCTACAAATATGATAATGGTTAATTAGAGCTAGCATATAAAGTTAATCAAAGATGTTAAATATGTTTGTTCCTAACAAATACTGGCTTTATGTTTTGTATGATAATAATGACCAATTTTATAGAATTGTATTCTGTTAAAGTAATTATTATTCATCAAGTTTTATAAAGGGCTGTAAACTTGGGTTTCTAAGGACAGTGAGGAATGAGGAAGCAAATAATACTCATTCATTTGTGGGCATGCCACATTTCCAAATATCAGAATAAAAACTTCTTATCTTACAAGACTCATACTTACAAGACTTATGTACTCTGGGAAGCCTTGTCGAAATTTCTACTCTTGTGCCTAGGTTAGGTTCTCCTGTTCTGTGCTCCAACGGTACAATTTATTACCTCTATTATAACACTTTTGTGAATTTATTTAAGATCTGCCTCTGTTGGGTTAAGTCTCTTATAGTGGGAATATATATTACTGGATCCTTGTATGTTCCAGTTTTTAGTTGATGCACAGCAAATGACTCTAAAGCTTTGTGGCTTAAAACAAAAATAATCATCTACCATCTGGACAAGACTCAGCAAAGATGGTTTGTCTTTGTTCCACACAGTATCAGTGGAGTGGCTGAACCAGAGCAGGAAAACCAACTTCCAAGACCGCTTTTATGAATGGCTGGTATATTAGTTATTTATTAGTACATAACAATTTAACTGAAATTTAGTGGCTTAGACAAAAGCATTTGTGGGTGCTTTTGTTTTTCTACACAGTTTCCGTGGGGCAGATTTTTGAGAGAAAATTAGCTGAGTATTTCTTCTCAGGGTCTCTCATGCTGCATCATGCATCATGCTAGCCAGGCATTGACTAGGACTGCAGTCATCTGAAGGCTTGATTGAGGCTGGAGAATCTGTTTTTAAAATGGCTTACTCACATGGATGGTTAGTTGGTACTGGCTATGGTCAGAAGACCTTAGTTCCTCACCATGTGGACATCTCTGTAAGGCTGCTTGAACGACCTTATGAAATGGCAGCTGGCTTTCCCCAATGTGATATGAGAAAGAGCAAGACAGAAGTTGCAATGGCTTTTAATACTTAGTTTACGAAGTCACACCATGTTGTTTCTGCAATATTCGATTGGTCAAGCATAGTTCAACTTAATTCAGTGTGAGTGGATATTATGTAAGGCCATGAATACCAGAAAGTAGGGATCATTGTGGGCCACTTTAGAAACTGGCTACCACAGATGGTGTATTGGTATTGGCTGTTACCTGTGTTTTTCCATACGCCTGTTTGAGCTTCCACACAGCATGGTGACTAAATATCAAGAGAAAGAAGAGGCAAGAAAACCAGTGGGCAGGAAATGGCACAATGGTTGTGTCAATTTTCGGGTGTGTACTCAGAAGTTTGTACCACATCATCTCCGTATTATTCTACCAATAAAAGCAGTTATTTATCCTACACAGAATATTCAATAGGAAGAATGTCAAAGGTTTTGTGGTCATCTTTAATTTTTGACCAGATCGTTTTGGGTTTGACATCATGTGAAAACAATCATGTGTATGACATCTGCACTTAGCACAATGTTCAGTGAGCATTCATTAAATATGGGTTCAAAGAGCAAATGAACTTTGTGTTTATTTTGTAAAGTATTGGTCGGGACAGGTACATAGAAAATCATTTTAGGGGCACCTGGGTGACCCAGTTGGTTGAGCATCTGACTTTGGCTCAGGCCATGATCTCCCTGCTTGTGGGATCGAGTCCCATGAGAGCTTGCAGCTTGGAACCTGGAGCCTGCTTCAGATTCTGTCTCCATCTCTCTGCTCCACCACACTTGCACTGTCTCTCTCTCTCTTTCTCTGTCTCTCAAATATAAATAAACATTAAAAAAATCAAAATCATTTTAGAATTGAGATTTTAACATGTATTAGTGCATTCACAAATAAAAGGAATAAAAGCTGCTTTTATGTTCTAGTTAAAAGACACATTATATTATTCAAGATTACTCATTTAGTATTGCTTTTTCATAAAGAGAAAATCAAATTATAGAAACTGCTTTTTCAAAACAGCTTTCTAAAAACGAGTCTTGAGTAAGACCTGCAGCTATTAAAGGCTGTGATGACATAACATGGTTATTATTTAATGTTGAATTAGTAGGTAGTAAACATCATAGACAGTAAGGAATGGAATTCATAGAATTTCTTTCAAAGAGATGAGGTCCTGGGGCACCTGGGTGGATCAGTCGGTTAAGCATCCAGTTTCAGCTCAGGTCACGATCTCATGGTTCGTGGGTTTGAGACTCACATCGGGCTCTGTGCTGACATCTCGGAGCCTGGAGCCTGCTTCAGATTGTGTGCCTCCCTCTCTCTCTGACCCCTCCCTGTCTGTCTGTCTCTCTCTCTAAAAAATAAAAAATAAACATAAAAATTTTAATAAAAAATTTTAAAAAACAAATGAGGTCCTTATGAGGTAGAATCAGGAAAAGGTTCATAAGATTTCCAGATACCTTGTAACATATGGCTTATTCATAACCAATTTTAGTAAGAATATGTAATTTCAAATATCAGGCATGGGGCAAGGGGGCATTATTACACAAAGATATGTCCAAATTGGTTTAAGCAAACTCCTTTAGTTAAAGACAGCACCTGAAGCATCAATGTCTGTGTTGTTTACACTTTTAACAAAAGCTAACTGTATTTTTTGAAAGGTAGTAAAATAAAATTACAGTGCTGCTGAGTCCAGGCTCACCTTTAGACAATTCTTTCAACCAAATTATAAAGGTCTGGTAAAAGCATGGTAGACATTTAATTACTATCACAAGAGCAGCACCATTCCAATATAGCCTTCAGTAACACATATTATCAATCACATTGAATTTTTAAGAGTGATTTGTGCAGAATACATACTTGATTCTGTACTCTGTGTCATGAATAGTTTTCTAAGGACCTTAATCCATATTGGCTTTAGCTCTGTTCCCTAGGGTTCTTTCAAGCATTAAATCTGGAGTGAGAATATGTAATGAACAAACAGCACAGTACAGTATCGAATAGTAGTATGCAAACGGTAACACAGACTGTTTTGTTGCTATTTCACAGTGAAGCACAAGCTACAGCAACTTGACTATGACCTGAATAATAAAAAAAAACAAAAAAAACAAAAAACCCTTGCATTAACTTTCACCTTGAATACTTATAGAGAAGTTTTATGTATCAAAAAAAAAGAAGTCCATAAAGTCTTTTCTTCATTAACACTTGTCCTAGTAAAATATTTTGAAAACAGCAAATTCTATAATACTTCACCTTTATTAAAGGCTGTATGCCATGAAGGTAACTTAGACTGATATGCATTAACAACAACAAAATCTTCTTTTAATTTTTTTTCCATAAATCAATAAGTAGAAAATGCAGTTACTTTCAGAGATATTTAAACTTAAACCTAAACTATGAGAAGAAGCCAGATTTCAAGGAATGCCAGGATGATGATTCTAGTTATAGGAAAAGAGAAGTGCAGAGTCTGAGATAGGAAAGAGCTTTGCATATACCAGAGACTATCAGAAAGTGAATTTGGCTGAAGTGCAGAAGTGAAGCAAGAGGGAGACTGATGCAATATGAGTTTGGAGGGTAGGCAAGCAACAGTGCATACCCGTAGGCAGGTTAGAAAATATTTTGCTCATATGAGTGTTTAATGAATAGATTGTAAGGGTGCAAAGTGAAACTGTAGAGACAAGTTAAGAGATCATTCAGATTGCACATGATGATACTTAAGGGCAGCAACAGTGATGGTGGAGTGGAGCAGACATATTTGAAATACATTATACAGAACCAATGGAACTGGGGTGGATTGGTTATGTAATCTACAAGAGATGGAGATATCAGGAATGACTCTGAGGGTTCTGAGTTGAACATCTGATTCAATTTTAGTGACATGGGGAAGCGTTTGGGGGAGATAGGTTTGGGGGGAAATGCAATAGTTTTATTTGAGGATATGTTAACTCTAAGATGCTTGTGAAATACATAACTGGCAAAGTCAAATATTTCTTCAGTTACAGAAGTCAAGATATCAGAAAAATCCTATGTCAGGATTGTGGGTATAAGTATGGGAGTTAACAGTGTAAAGATAATGTTCAAAGTCATAGGAATGGATGAGCTCATCTAGCAAGAAAACATAAAGACAAGAACCAAGAACTGAGCTCTAGCACAGAATTTTAATAGCTGTATATAGAAAGAGCAGCTAAAACCTTTGTGAGAAAACCAATAGAGCATAGTGTTATAAAGATTGAGTAAAGGACTTATTCAGAAAGAAGGTCCGATAAGATAAGCATAGGAAATGGCAATTTCAGTTCCCTGGTGGGGATAGAAAACTTATTAGAAACGTCAACAAAATAACAGGTGTGAATAAATGAAGGGAGTAGATGACTTTCAAAATATGAACAGAAACAAAGAAATGTAGAGAAACAAGGGGACACCTGTGGGATCAAGGGCAGATTTTCTTTGGTAAGATGGGAAGAACTTTGGCAGGTTTACATACTGATGGGATTGGTACACAATAAAAAAGAGAAAAAATGATGATGCAGAAAAAGGGGGGTTATTGTCAGAGCATCTCTCTACCTGACTGAGGTAGAGATAAAAAGAAGGAAAGGGGTAATGAATGAAAGGTTAAGAGTTACACGAAGGTGTCAGTTGCTCAAGAAGGGAAAGACAGAATATAGAAAACAAGGAGGAGGGAGTCTTTATCCACCATAACTGGGGGAAACAGGAACAGATGGGATAATGTGTGAAATAATTATTTCAGAGAGTGAGGAATGTTTTTTATAGGAACACACAGCAGAAAGGATGTGCAGAATCAGGGACCTGTTTGAGGTTTGTAGGTATGAATCTAAAATGAAACCAGCACTCTATGGTTTTGTCTGGCAATATTCATTTCCTTGTGTATAGGCAAAGAAGAGAAAGGAATTTGGTTTCTCTAGGTTGGAGGCTATCTCAGGTGATAACAACAGAGAGAGAGAGAGGAGCAGGTAAGCTGAGGATGCTTGCCAAGGTGTGATTGTAATTATAGACTAGGGAATTTAACCTGAACAAGGAATGTAGTAAAGACAAGAGGGAAGAGGCAAAGAGGTAGCAAGAAAAGCCAAAGTACGATGTTTTAGGTCTCAAGGAAGTTGAATTAAAGGAGCTGTGGTTCTATAGCAAATGTCTTAGAGGTATAGAGAAAGTTTTGATGAAATATTGGTGTGTCTGAAACTCAGATCTAAGAGAAGCCTCAGTTTCTGATGACAGCATCCAAGTGCATCCAGAAGAACAGATGGCTGAAATGGAGTGGAAGAAACCATCATTTGGAAGTGGAAAGAAAAAAACAAAACAAAACAAAACTAAAAACTGAGATTCCAGTTTCCGTAGACATCATTGATGCATAAGTCACTGAGGATAGAGGAGAGGAAGAAGGTGATTCTGGGCCAGGAATGGAAGTTTTAAATGTGTGCAGTAAACCAGATTTCAGTCTCCAGGCCTACAAGGAACAGAGCATATTTATTTCATTGAATTGGTCTTTTTAATGCAATCAGATTTATTTCTCTTTGGTTTACATGAACTCATGAAAAATGGAATTTTTTCAATAGTTTTTCAATTATGTATCCTGAAAATTTACACATTGCAAACCAAAACACCTCACCACTGCAGTTCTGGGAAATGCTGAACCCAGAAATGATTGAAAAGAGCTGCTGAGGTAGCAAGACAGCACCAGGGGAGTCACAGAGGAGCTAGACACCTAGGAAAAGAGGAGACAAAGGCATTCAATCGCAAATGACATGGGAATTGAAGAGAGATATTAATTCAGAAAAAAATC
The DNA here is from genome assembly GCF_028018385.1 of Neofelis nebulosa. Classification (NCBI taxonomy): domain Eukaryota; kingdom Metazoa; phylum Chordata; class Mammalia; order Carnivora; family Felidae; genus Neofelis; species Neofelis nebulosa. The sequence continues at coordinate 164,726,160 of NC_080783.1, read as the reverse complement.
AAATGCTTGCTTAAAAGGTATAGGTTAGGGGCGCTTTGATGGCTCTGTTGGTTGAGTGTCCGACTTTGACTCAGGGCATGATCTTGCGGTTTGTGAGTTCAAGCCCCGCGTCGGGCTCTGTGCTGACAGCTTGCAGCCTGGAGCCTGCTTCAGATTCTGTCTCCTTCTCTCTCTGCCCGTCCCCCTTGCTCTCTGTTTCTGTCTCTCTTGAAAATAAACATTAAAAAATTTTTTTTAAATAAATAAAAGGCATAAGTTGTGTCCTCAAATACTTTCTCCATTCTATGTGAACCAAAGACTCGATCATTACATAGCCTAGCATTTTGAACATTAACACAGAGATAATGCCCATGTCATCTGGTTGTTTTAAAGATCAAATGAGGGGAAATACATAAAGCCCATTTATTATTCACAGTATATGCTGAGGTGCTATAAAAAAAAAACACCAAAAATTATAGGAATTTGAAAAAAAGGAACATATGTCTTTGCCACTGAAAAGACCAAGATGGGTCAGTGAGTCCTGCTTTGCGAGGCCTTTCAGGGATATCAGTTCTTTCCATGTTGACATTTTCTCATATTCTATGGCATGGTTGTGCTCATGGTTGAAGCTGGCTGACTTCCACATCTGCATTTCTCTTCTGGGTGATGACAGAGCATGGAAGTCCAGGGTAGAGAGCTTGTTGTCAGGAAGTTAGCACACATTGTGCACATTATTTCAACTTTCATCCCATTGGCCCAAACTTTGTCACATGTCTCTAGCAGCAGCCTGCTTCTCAGCCTTATTTTGGAGTTTTGGGATTTAATACCAAAAGAAATAAGAGGAAAATGGAGACTGTAACTCTCCCCCATAGCACCTATCACAATACGTGGTCCATGTTAATGCTAATCATCAATTCCATTAATTACCCTTTTCAGGAATTCCTTTTATTCATCCTTTATAGATTTTGTTGACTTTGAAGTATGAACACATTGGATTTTTATTTATAAATATATAGTAAAATTGGATTCCTTGATGGTTATTGACATATCTATATCCAGATTTCAGGAACACTTTACAAGTATAAATGTTTAACCTGGTGTTTTGCAGAATCTATTCCCATAACAAAATGGTGGCTGACTATGGTTTAATTATATGGAGAACTTTCATATGGAGTCCATACTCAAACACTTGTGATGTCCGTATATGGGTGGAAATGAATCTATTATTTGACTAAGTGCAACAAATTTATGTACATGGACCCAGCCCAAGTAAAACTACTCATAAGTAACAAGTTAATAAAATGGCAATAAATCAAGTTCTATTCACTTAATTTGGTAAATGGCCTCACAGCAATATATCATCTCTGCCAAAAAAAAAATCTATGAATGTCTAGTTTTGTTCCCTCTGTTTTACTTATTAAGCATTTTTTGCTTATGAATATCTCTGGTTGTTCAGCATATGCCCAGTGAAGCAAGAGAATATTTGCCTCTGATTCCATCAAAGCATTTCCAATAATGGGCCTATGCTGACTAAAGCAGCTGTAGCAGCACTAGGGACATGTAAATCAGGATGTTAATGAAGAACTGAACACTCAGATTTAAAGAGTTCACAGAAATATGGCTCATAGAACTAAATTAGGTCATTACAACTCAAAGTCAATTTTATTGGGGAAATAAAACATTTAACTTCTATTACCAAATGAAGAACTTTATAACAAGGACCCTGAAAAATCAATGAAAAAAAATACAAAACTAATTCTGTTTAAAATAATAGCTTTTACATGTGGATCTCAATGGAGGGCAAATTACCCTTCTCACTTCCCTCCTTTTGGTCAATATGTACCATATCCTTTAAAGTCATTTTATATCTTATCTTCTTCAAGAGGCTTTCCTGGATTTCTTGTAATCTTGTGTTCCATTATTTTAATTTTTTTAATATTTATTTTTGAGAGAGTGCGAGTGGGGGAGGGGCAGAGATAGAGAGGGAGACACAGAATCCCGACCAGGCTCCAGGCTCTGAGCTGTCAGCACAGAGCCCAATGTGGGGCTCAAACCCACGAACCATGAGTTTATGACCTGAGCTGAAGTCAGATGCTTAACCACCTGAGCCACCCAGGTGCCCCTTGTGTTCCATTTTTTTATAGTCTGAAAATATTTAAAATTTTTTAGACTCATTGATACCTGGATTTGTAAAGTTAAGATAGTACTACTATGATTTCATTGTTTAGCTATGAATATTACAAATTTAAAATAGAGGAAAAGGGAAAGAAACTGACATATAATTGGCACATGTTATGTATCACTTACATTCACACACATATTTTCATTTAATCCTGTGCAGTGTTTTATGATAGTAGACACTCATGTTCTAGAATCAGACAGTCCTAGATTTGAATTGCCTGCTTGCCAATTTTTGTGTAAGTTATTTTATACAAAATAACACTAAATTTCTTCATTTTTATAATTATAGAAGCTACTCAGCAAAGTTGATGAGTGATGAAATAAAATAGGTATGTAAAGCACTTAGATTATGTGGATATGAGGTAAATGGTAAATAAATATTAGCTTTATTGCTGTTACTACTAATTACTTCTCAAACTGCAGATATTTTGAATCCATTTGTATCAGTAACATATCAGGGTTCAGAGATTTTAGGTAACTTGAAAAATTTAAGTGTAATTGAGGATTTAGAATTTAAAACCAGGTCTAGAAATCCCAATGTGTCATGCTTTCCTATCACTTCTTGTTCTTGTTCTTGTTTTGTTTTATTTGAATTTTGCTCTCCTACAATATCTAAGCAAAACTATTGTTTTAGAAAGATTACTGAAACAGCAGCCCACTTCCAGCCAGGGGGCTAGTTGGATATTTTATATCCTGGATGGATTGGGAAAGAGAGGGAATAATTGCTTTCTCGTACATTTTGGCTTTAGTTACTTTTCATTTTGGCATTGTTAGAGAGAACAGTATCTTTTATTATTAACTGACTTTGTTCTACAAATCCAGCTGCCTCCAGGGGGATGGTGGTAAAAGGAACTGAAATGGGTCAGACCTAAAACTAAATGTATAGACAATGAACAGTGAAAGAGTTCTGCAGTCAGTGCTGAAAAGTTTGGATTACTTTCTGACTTGCAAGCTAAAATTTTTACTGTACTATGATATGCTGCTTTTCTTTGAAAGAAGCAATATTTATTATTTTGTTAGAAGTGAAGTAAGAGTTTAAGAGCTGTAAGTATTGAGTCAAGCAGACTTTAAAGAAAAAATCAGATTCAGACAGCAAAGAGAAAACATACAAATATCATATTTAACAATCAGGACTGCGAGTCACCAAGCTGCAATGTATTGTTCATCCTGTCCCTTGGGGGCAATTTGCAATGCAGCCACAGTTATGATATTCATATGTTTTGTATAGATTATCATATATATAATATAAATAAAACCATATATATATATAATTCATGGTGTATAATAGTATATATATAATAAATATTATATATATACTATTAAATATTATAAATTACATGTTATCTAATATATAATTATATATATATATATATATGCATACAATCTCAATTGAGTTCTAAGACTTGGCACTTTGTTAATTCACAATAAATTTCTTTTATTTATCTCAAGACATAGCAGTGTTTTGACAGGCATGTTCTACTTCTACACAGATCTTTTTGTGAAGCCAGATGAAAAAATCCCTATATGAATTCAGTGCTCTGGTCAACGGATCCTACTTTTAGAAGCAATGGATAGAAGTCGCTTTGGTGGGGGCAGGAGCAGTGGCAGGTAAACGGACAATTGTGAGATTTTAGCTAAGAGGTGATAAGAATCTGGATTAAGAGGAAACCTGGTGATAGAGAAGTATCAGGCTAGTTTAGTACTTGGAAGTTAAGAAGGAATACAGAAAAAAAAGGAAGGCACTTGGAATGAAACTTGACTTTGGACTATGATGGCAAGTGAACAGACTTAAAAGAAAAATTAAAAAAAATTAAAGGGGCACCTGGGTCGCTCAATCAGTTGAGCATCCTACTTCAGATCAGGTCATGATCTGGCGATTTGTGAGTTGGAGCCCCGCATTAGGCTCTGTGCTGACAGCTCAGAGCCTGGAGCCTGCTTCGGATTCTGTGTCTCCCTCTCACTAACCCCTCCCCCACTCTCTCTCTCTCTTTCTCCCTCTCTCTCTCAAAAATAAATATTATTTTTTTTAAAAAATTAAGAACAAGTAAGGATTATGAGATCATAAAAGTCATTCAGATGAAAGTTAAATATACACATTAACGAAGTTTTGAGAAATTTTATGAAGATAATTATTCAGTCATTAATTATAGCAAACACCTATTCTGTGCTTCATAGTAGCTCTCTTACACATCATTTAAAGATTTTATTATTACATTGAAATTTAACCCAGATAGAGATGTAGTATTTTGAAAGATATTAATTGAAAATGTTAAAGCTATAATAGTTTCAGTCAGAGTGGCCAAAATGAAGAAATCAGGAGACTATAGATGCTGGAGAGGATGTGGAGAGACGGGAACCCTCTTGCACTGTTGGTGGGAATGCAAATTGGTGCAGCCGCTCTGGAAAGCAGTGTGGAGGTTCCTCAGAAAATTAAAAATAGACCTACCCTATGACCCAGCAATAGCACTGCTAGGAATTTATCCAAGGGATACAGGAGTACTGATGCATAGGGGCACTTGTACCCCAATGTTTATAGCAGCACTCTCAACAATCGCCAAATTATGGAAAGAGCCTAAATGTCCATCAACTGATGAATGGATAAAGAAATTGTGGTTTATATACACAATGGAATACTACGTGGCAATGAGAAAGAATGAAATATGGCCTTTTGTAGCAACGTGGATGGAACTGGAGAGTGTGATGCTAAGTGAAATAAGCCATACAGAGAAAGACAGATACCATATGGTTTCACTCTTATGTGGATCCTGAGAAACGTAACAGAAACCCATGGGGGAGGGGAAGGGAAAAAAAAAAAAAAAAAGAGGTTAGAGTGGGAGAGAGCCAAAGCATAAGAGACTGTTAAAAACTGAGAACAAACTGAGGGTTGATGGGGGGTGGGAGGGAGGGCAGGGTGGGTGATGGGTATTGAGGAGGGCACCTTTTGGGATGAGCACTGGGTGTTGTATGGAAACCAATTTGACAGTAAATTTCATATATTAAAAAATAAAAAAATAAAAAAATAAAAAAATAAAAAAAAATAAATAAAAAAAAAATAAAGCTATAATAGTTTATTTCTGTTCAAGTCTTTTAACTTTAAATATGTTTATACCTTTTGTATCTATTTACAGCTTATTCAAAGATTTGTTTGGTTTCAATGTAGGGTTCTTTTACCCAATAGAAAGATATTTTAGTTTGGTTATTGCTGGAACAGTTGCAGACCACAGTTTCATAAATTATATAATGGGTTATATTTGTTTTAGTTAAAATGTTGTCTAAAAAGGATTTTAAAAAACCTTTAGCTCATTGCTTTGATTTCATCATAATCAAGTCGCATTCATGCCACTTAGGCTGTGTCAGCACCCAGATTCAGGTCAAACATTCAGTTAATTTGGATGAGCCTAGGACATTGCAAATACTACCTCAAAACAATTCAGTTTTAGCATATTTTTCATCAAAGAAACTAAATTTCCTATGATTTCTTAATATTTCAGTCCACCAACTGTTCTGTTGTTATAGACAATCCAGTTCTTTACCAGAATTCAGAAGACTGATTCCAATTATGAATATAAATGAAATATGTGTTTTACTTTTATCTGTGGCATTTTATTGACACAACCTTAAATAAGACAGCATAACATAAATCAACACTTCAGTTTTTTTTTTCTGTCACAAGGAGATTTTCCATTTTAGATAGAGTGGATTGGGAATAGAAAATAATTTAGCAATGGTGATGACAGCTTTCTTTACCGATGTTCCCATTTTCCATATAGAGGCCATTAAGTAGGGTACAGGAAGCATGTTAATCATATGAGTTTTCTAATTGATTTAAGTCTCTTTTTCCTTCTTCTTGTTGAAAAACCAGATTGTACAAATTGTAAAATATTTGTCTATCTTTCTAGTCTCAAAGTAAATATGAACACAAAATGCATTGCCTTAGATTAGGAAAGTAGTACATTATTGTAAGTTTTGTGACGATGAACAAGGCACTGAAACTATCTGAACTTCAGTTCCCTTACTTGTGATATTAGAATAAAGCAATATAGTTCTTACAATTAGTGCAAGAATGAGATAATAATTGAGATAACAAGTAAGATAATAAGTAAAAAGGATTTTATATCATTGTAAATCCCCGTTAATTGCAAGGAATAACTTGTACATTCAACAAACACTGAATGCATTTTATGTGCCAGCCATTAGAGAGATGAAGAAAACAAGACAAAAGCTCTCCTTTTAAGAATCTCTAGGCCTAGATGAAGGTATGATAAAATAAACAAAGACTGTAAATACAATGAGACAGGAAGCACAATAAGATGTGCCCATGGCTTTGAGAGTGCTTAGAGAATTACGTATCCTAATCTTTTGAAAGCCTAAAATAGAAATTTCTAAGTATCAGATGTTTTATGTAAGCCTCATGGTAACCACAAAAAAAAAAAAAAAAAAAAAAAAAAACTAAAGAAGATACACAAAAGAAACATAGAAAGGAATCAAACCATATCAATACAAAACAATCAGCAAATCACAAAGGAAGACAGCAAAAGAGGAAAGGAGGAACAAAATAGCTACATAACATAAAACAATGTAAGAAATGGGAATAGTAAGTCATTACCCATCAATAATTGCTTTTAATGTAAATGGATTAAACTTCACAATCAAAAGACATTGAGTGGCTGAATGCATAACAAGACAAGATGCAACAATATGCTTTCTACAAGAGACTCACTTTAGATTTAAGTATGTATGTGTATAGTCTAAAAGTGTATAGTCTACACTATATGTGCATAGTCTAAAAGGAAGCAGGGGTGGCTATACTTATATCAGACAAAGTAGAATTTATATAAATAACAGTCATTAAGAGACAAAGATGGTCACTATATGCTAAAAGAATTCATTGAACAGGAAGATACAACAATTATAAATATGTATGTACCCCAAATCCGAGCATATACAGAGCAAAAGTGTCAAATCTAAAGGGAGAAACAGACAGTAATAGTAGGAGTCTTTAATATCCCATTTTCAATAATGAATAGAACATCCAGACAGAAAATCATAAGAAGACAGTATATTCGAAAAACACTTAGACCAAATGTACCTAAGAGAAGCAAACAGAGTATTTGACCCAACAGCATCACTCAAACAAACATGTAACCTTCTCCATGGATAGGTCCATGCTAGGTTAAAAGACAAATCTTAATAAATTTAAGAATACTGATATTATACCAAGTATCTTTTCTAACCACAATAGAATGAAACTAGAAATCAGTAGAAGGAATAGTGGAAAAGTCACAAATATGTGGCAATTAAACAACACATTCTTAACCACTGAATCTAAGAAGAAATCAAAATTGAAATTAGAAAATATCTCCAAACAAATGAAAATGAAAATACAACATACCCAACATATGTGATATAGCAAAAGCCATATAAGAAGCAAGTTCACAGCAATAAACACCTACATTTAAAAAGAAGATCTCAAATAAACAACCTAAATGCATACCTCAAGGAACAAGAAAAAGAAGAACCAACTAACCCCAAAGTAAGCAGAAGAGAGGCAATAATAAATATTACAGCAGAAATAAATGAAATAAAATAAAAAAATAAAATAAATTAAAAAAAAGAAAGAAATGAAATGGAAAATTGCAAGACAATACAAAAAATGTATGAAACTGAGTTGATTTTTTAAAAGATAAACAAATAAACAGAACTTAGCAAGACTAAGAAAAAGGAGACTCAACTAAATAGAAACAGGAATGAAAAAGAAGACATTTCAACAGATGCCTTAGAAATTTTTGAAAATTATAAGAAACTTTTATGAACAATTATATGCCAACAAACTGAACAATCTAGAAAAAATGGATAGTTTCCTAGAAACATACAATGTACCAAGACTGAATCAAGAAAAAATAAAAAGCTTGAAGAGACCAGTAAGAAATAAGAAGATTGAATCAGTAATCAAAACCTCTCAACAAAGAAAAGCCCAGGACCAGACAGTTCCACAGATGAATTCTACCAAACATTTAAATAATGATTACCAGTATTTCTTAAACTCTTACAAAAAAAGAAAAGGAGACACATCTGAACTCATTTTATGAGGCCATTATTCCTTGATACCAAAGCTACAGAGACACTGAAAGAAAAGAAAGCTGTAGGTCAATCTCCCTGGTAAGCATAGAAGCAAAAATTTCAACAAAATACTAGCAAACCAAATTCAACAGCATGTTAAAAGAATTGTATCCCATACTCCGGTAAGATTTTTCCCTGGGATGGGAGCATCACTCAACATGGAATAATCAATGTGATAATACCACATTAACAGAACAAAGGGTAAAATAGCATTATAATATCTATATATGCAGAAAACTATTTGACAAAATTCAGCACCCTTTCATGATAAAAACTCTCAACAAATAAGGTATAGAGAAATTTACCTCAACACAATACAGTCCACAGCTATCATACTCAGTCATTAAAAACTTTGTTGTTCTTTAACATCTGTAACAAGGGAAGGATGCCCTCTCTCACCACTTGTATTCAGCATAGTATTGGGAGTTCTAGTCAGAGCAATTAGGCAAGAAAAATAAATAAAAGTCATCCAAATAAGAAAGAAAGAAGTAAAATCATCTTTGTTTGCAGATGACATGATCTTTTATGTAGAAAACAAGACTCCACACAAAAAAATAATAAATTTAGAAAAGTTACAGGATATAGAACCAATATATTAAAATGCAGTTGCATTTATACATACTGGCAATGAACAATTGGAAATGGAAATCAAGGAAAAAACTTTATTTACATTAATATATAAAAGAATAAAATACTTAGGAATAAACTTAACAAAGGAAGTGAAAGATTTACATACAAAAATTATAAAACATTGATGAAAGACATTTTAAATGGTAAATAATTAGAAAAATATGCTGTGTTATTGGATTAGATGAATTATTCATTAAAATGTCTACTGTACCCAAAGCAATCTAGAGATGCAATACAATCTCTATCAAAACCACAAGAGAACTTTTTAACAGGAAAAAAAATCCCAAAATTCTTTTGGAAACAAAAATACTCTGCATAGGGGCGCCTGGGTGGCGCAGTCGGTTAGGCGTCCGACTTCAGTCAGGTCACGATCTCGCGGTCCGTGAGTTCGAGCCCCGCGTCAGGCTCTGGGCTGATGGCTCGGAGCCTGGAGCCTGTTTCTGATTCTGTGTCTCCCTCTCTCTCTGCCCCTCCCCCGTTCATGCTCTGTCTCTCTCTGTCCCAAAAATAAATAAAAAATGTTGAAAAAAAAATTAAAAAAAAAAAAAAAAATACTCTGCATAGTCAGAACAATTTGAGCATGACACTTTCTAATTTTAAATATATTATAAAACTACAGTAACCAAAACAGGTACAGTTATAAAAACAGGTATATAGACCAATGGAACAAACTAGAGAGCCCAGAAATAAAGCCATGCCTATGTGATCAACTGAACTTCAACAAGAGTGCCAGGAATACATACTGGGGAAAAGGCAGTATCTTCAATAAGTGATCTTAAAAAAAACTGGATATCCACATGCAAAAGAATGAAATTGACCTTTATTACACCATAAACAAAAATAAACTCAAAATAGAATAAAACTTTTTTTAAGTTTATTTATCTATTTTGAGAGGGGAGGGAGGGGCACAGAGAGAGGGAGGGAGAGAGGATCCCAAGCAGGTTCTGCACTGTCAGTGTGGAGCCAGACACAGGGCTCACTCTCACATAGCATGAGATTGTGACCTGAGCTGAAATCAAGAATGGGAGGCTTAACCAACTAAGCCTCCCAGGGACCCCTCAAAATGGAGTAAAATCCTAGATGTAAGACCTAAAACCATAAAACTCCTTTGAAGAAAACATAGGGAAAAACCTTACCACTGGCTTGGGAATAATTTTTTGGATAGAACACCAAAGGCACAGATAACAAAAGCAAAAATAGACTAATAGAATTATGTGAAACTTGAAAGCTTCCACACAGCAAAGGAAACCATCAACAAAATGAAAGGCAACCTACAGAATGAGAGAAAATATTTGCAAACCATATATCCAATAAAGGGTTAATGTCCAAAAAATGCAAAGAACTCTTACAACTGAATAGTAAAAAATAAATAATCTAATTTAAAAACATATAAAGGAACTTAATAGACATTTCTCCAAAGAAGACTTACAAATGGCCAACAAGTATATGAAAAGGTGCTCAACATTACTTATCATCAGGCAAATGCAAATCAAAACCACAAGGAGATATCACCTCACACATGTTAGAATGGCTATATATAATAATATAAACATATATAGTAAATATCAATTTTTGTATATAATATATCTAAATTAAACATGTATATTTTACATATATGTAAAATATATGTGAAAAATATAAAGATAAATGTTAACAAGGGTATGAAAGAAAGGAAACCCTTGTATGCTGTTGGTAAAATGTAAATTAGTGCAGCCACCGTGGAAAACAGTATGCAGATTACTCAAAAACTTAAAAGTAGAACTACGATATAGTCCAGCTATTTCACTGTTGAGTATATACCCAATAGAATTAAAGTCACACTCTCAAAGAGATGTCTGCACTCTCATGTTCATTGCAGTGTTATTTACAATAGCCAAGACATGGAGGTAACTTAAATGTCCATTGGTGGATGAATGGATAAAGAAAATGTGATATATGCATACAATGTTATATTATACCGACTTAAAGAAGAAAATCCTGCTATTTATGAAAATGCGGATGAACCTGGAGGATATAATGCTAGGTGAAATAAGCCAGACACAGAAGGGCAAATACTACATGATACCATTATATAAGGAATGTAAAATAGACTCATAGAAGCAGAGAATATATGGTGGTTGCCAGAGGTTGGGGGTATGGGAGAATAAAGAGTAATAGCCGAAGTGTACAAAGTCCCATAGATTGTGGTGATTGTTTCATGGGTGTATACTTATCTCCAAACTCATTAAACTATATTCATGAATTATGTACAGCTTTTTGTATGTCAATTATACCTCAGTTATAGGTGGTTTAAAAAAAAAACAACAAAATTAATTCGATACAACTAATAGGGGAAATGATGAAAAAAGTAGTGGGGGAAAAGACAAATAGAAGTCTAAATTAATAAGACCAAGTTTCTATTTGTTACCATATTATACGAATAATACTCATATTAATTCAGTATATTATTTCACTAATATTCACGGAAAATTTTTGAGAGAAAAAAGATTAATATTGTGTTCATTGATTGGAATATTCATATTAAGGACATCAATTCTCCCCTACTTGATCTATAGGCTTAATGCAATTTTTATCAAAATCCTTGCAAGGTATTTTGTAGACATAGATAAGCTTATTCTAAAATGAATATGGAAAGATACAATCTCTAGAATAGCTAAAATAATAAATAAAGTGGAAGAAATCTGATATTAAGGCCTATTATATGGCTACATTGATCAGAACAATGCGATACTGATAATAGGCCCACACAAGTACAGCAAAATGATTTTTGCAAAGATGTAAATGCAATTCAATGGAGGATAGAGAGGCAGTTTGATCTGCATGCAGGGGTAACCATTTCTTCTCTTCATTATGCACTCTCTTAGTAAAAATATCTGACCATGTACCTCCAAGACTTGTGGACTCATTTAATTATTCATAAATTAACTGTGTGTTCTACTGTATTAACTTCTTATGAAGAACATAAGCAAATTATATATAATTTTTGAGTGTAAGATAAAATATAATTATGGATTTTAAAAAATTATTTCTATACTGCAATGGATCATCTTGTGATGCAAGCCCTGCAATTTGATGATGGCCAATTGTAAACAAAGGGTAGTTACTTAAGGGTTCTCTTTTTATTCTTCTGTTTTAGTAACACTTTTTTTTTTTTGCCTGAAATCACTGCTTTGAAATATTATAAAGGACCAAATAATATAGGTGATATTCTCACAGTGTCCGAGCATACCAGGATTCTCTAGAGAATATTTTCTGTGTTACTAATAGTGGAAAGTTAACCAGTTTCTAGAGGCAAGAGAAATGTGAAGAATCTTGGGTTTGCTCATTATATTTAAAGTATGTGTGACAAATTTTGCAGTGCTAAGAGTAAAGAAAACCAAAACATACTTTTTTCTGCTAATCAGTATCTCCTTATACTTTCTTCATATCTCCCTGCAAAATATATAGCAATTGAGAGCTGTAATTCTTTCACAGTATGCATATATGTATGTATACTTTAATATTTAGTAGTATTGAAATGATGGGAATTTACTGAACTAAATATATTACTATAAAATGTTCATGTCTTCTGAGTTTTTTTTTATTTTTTCCCGTAGCATATTGAAACAGATAGAACAAATAAATCAGTTTTTTTTTTTATAAAGGCAGGGCAATGCTGTTGTGTTTTATTTCTTCTTATATGACCAATAGATAGACTTTGGTAAGTAAATATTAGAATAACATGTATAAAGTATATATAACATATATATGTAACATATAAGTGACATGTATGTAAAGTATAAAAAAGGAACAAATATTCTAAGTGCACAATGAAGAGCACTGAAAGGGTGGACTTTCAACAAACATGGTAAAATTTTTGGAATAAGTATATATTAGCAAATAACCCTCTTTAAAAACCAAGGAATTTAACAACATAAAGGTCCAACTGGAGATAAAAATATTATCTATTCCAAAACCAGTGAAGAATTCAACCGCCTGCCACAGATTTTAGTGAAAACCCACCTGATATGAAAATTCTGAACCAACTTAAGGAAGGATGCTGGTAACCAATGTACGGCTCAGCTCAGTTGTTCATGAGCATGGAGCAGTATTATGAGGAATAAATTAGAAAATTCTACCTTTAGGTTCTAATAGATGAAGGTTAAATAAAAGTGGGCTGTGTGATAGGATATAAGAAACCCATACTTCTTTAAGTCATCAAATCAGGCATGACTAGAAGAACATTTATTATCTAACCTGGCCTTTAAATGAGAAAAAAAAATGAGAGCTAGAAGTACAGTTATGAGAAATAACTATATGGAGATAAATAATATTTGGACTATGATATAAACAAGTTTCACTAATTATGTGACTCTCTCTCACTTTAGTTTTCAGCAAAATAACTAGGCCAGTCACAATAGAAAGGAGAATCTTAATTTCAAGGTAACTCACCATGAATGGGACAAGACATATTCCTGGTCTAATAGAATGAATCTAATGATTTAAAAAAAAAATCAGATAAACCACAGTGCATTGCTTGGGGTCCCAGCTCCTTGGGACCTCAGTAGGCAATCAAAATACCAAACACTGAATTTATAACTTAGTTTCTAACATCTTCAGGAAAGCTTTACCTAATATTAGCTAAATATGCATCAGTTTTATAGTCATGCTTTACTACATTCCCACATGTCATTTTCTCCATAGTGTTTACTGATGTTAAACATCATCCTATGTATTTATCTTATTGTCTAAGTTTTCACACTATAATATAACATCCTGGAGGGCTGGTCTGTTGTCTGTCTTGTTAACCTTTATACCTCCAGGGTGAACAATAGTGCCTGGTACAGAGTAGACAATAAATGTATGTGCATTGAATGAACAGATAAATACTAAGAGAGTCAAGGGTATTATACTTGTAACTTTGTGACATATAGGTGTGAATAGAATGTACCCTACTTAAACATAAGTAAACAGAAAAAAATAGGACTTCAGCAAAAAAAAAAATTGACAAAATATATTTAAAAAGAAATATATTGCAACTCAGGACATTGAGGAAACCAGATTTTATGAAATAGAAGTTATGATAATAAATTAGATAACATAGACTAAAGCAGAAGAAGGGAAAAATAAAAGGGAACAATAAAGATAGAACAGAATTTATAAACAAACCGAAGTAGAGAAAGAATGCAGTCTACTTTCAGATCAAATCGATGGCATGCAGTAGAGATTTCAGAAATCACATAATATCCCAGAAAGCAAATAAAAGGTAATTGGTGAAAAAGACAGCACATATCCAACACAGAGATTACTGGTATGCCAAGAGAAGAGAACTGAGCTAGTAAACAAGAAAAAAAATCAAAATATTAACGAAAGAATACTTTCCTGAAACAAAAGATGACATAAATCTGCACCTCCAAGGGACTCACTGAGGTCTACATGTCAGAAAAAAATTGCAAAGCTTCAGAGTTACAAATTCTATTTGTTGTTAATTTTATATTTAGCTTATCTAAGAAACATTCAGCTAAAATAAACAGGTCTCTTACAAAGAAAAAGAAATAGATTTACCTCACACTTCTCTTCAGCAACTTTGGATGTTGACAATGAAGCAGTGTGCAAAGCTGAAGGCTAAGAGGCAAATCAGGACCTTTAGCCATTCAGATTGTCATTCATCTGTGTTGGCAGTATAAATACATGATAAAATACACCAGCACTCTGCAAGCATCACCTTCGTATCATTTTTTTTAATTGTTTGAAGTCATCTAGTCAAGTGGGAGATGAGTCAAAAAGAATTTATATAGTAAAATTATAAAAATAAAACATGGAAAAAATAAAATACTTTTTAATGAAATGTTACATTTATTTTTCTCATAAAATATTTATTCATAATTCTATTTAAATTAAGAATTAAATTTTAATATCTATGACAATTGCAGCTATAAAACAGAATGTGAATGTAATTTAATCTGCTTAAACTAGAGGAGTTTCTGCTATACAAATGAAAACTGTTACAGAGGCATATACGTGTGTCAGGGAAGTGCAGTCTGCTCTGAATGCCACCCTCCCTCTTTACTAATCTTCACTGCCAGACATATGGTCACACTCTACACTGGCATCAGCTGCTGGTGTCACTTGAGTTCTTGTCCCATATTCCACAGACTCTGCATGCTCTTCCTTTGCCCTTTCAATATCTGTGACCCTCTACCATTGATGCTGGTGGGAAGGTTAGAAGGAGGGGGGTCTCTGAATTTCTTAGCTACTTGCCTGCTTGCTTTCACCAAATGGACATTTCTTTTCAGACGATCTGTCTAACCACATACTCCCCTCCACTGTTCTTTAGTCTTACTGGGCATCTCTAAGAAGTTTGCATCCTCTCTGGATGTGGAAGTGCAAAGCCAAATCCATGCTCATCTGTATAATTACGTTTTGGGAGGTCTCAGAGCAGAAAGATCATCTTTATCAAATACACATGCACCCATGTATCCACCTGCATGCACATTGGGATTTGGCCTACAGGAGGTACTATAGAGATAGCTTGGGAATTTACCAGCAAATAAACGCTACGTCTCTCCCTTATGAGCTTCCTCTTTCTATAGTCTTGCTCTATGGCAATTTTTTTTTCAGTCCTCCCCAGTTTGCTTCTTATAGTTAAAACTCAGCTTATGAAAACAAGGACAATCTTCCCTTTCAACTAAAATCAAATATGTTTGACTTTAAAACCTTTGTGCTAGGTGTGCTCAGTCGGTTAAGTGTCCAACTTTGACTCAGCTCATGATCTCATGGTTTGTGAGTTCAAACTGCACATCTGGGTCTCTGCTGCTGTCAGTGCAGAGCCTGCTTGGGATCCTCTGGTCCCTCATTCTCTGCCCCTTCCCCGCTGGTGCTCTCTTGCTCTCTCAAAAATAAATAAAAACATTAAAAAATTTTTAAATACAAAAATGAAATCATTTTCCCATACTTGAAGTTGATTTTTTAAATTTTTTTAATGTTTTATTTATTTTTGAGAGAGAGGCAGAGCATGAGTGGGAGAGGGACAGAGATAGAGGAAGACACAGAATCTGAAACAGGCTCCAGGCTCTGAGCTGTCAGCACATAGCCCAATGCGGGGCTCAAACTTACCAACTGTGAGATCATGACCTGAGCCAAAGCTGGACACTTAACCGACTGAGCCAGCCAGGTGCCCCCAGACCTGGAATTTAAATCTCTATCTTAAAACTTAATACTGAGCAATGAATTCCCTGCCTGTTTTGTTCTAGTCGGTATCTGCCTTCTCTATGATATCCAGCATTTCTAGTTTTTTTTTTTTAATTATACATGGTAGGCTCAGAAATACTGTCCATTATAGTATATCTTCATAAATATATTTATAATATAAAATATATAGTAATATATAAAGTTATTTTTCTGTTTTACTAGTATTGATGTTGAGTTTGGTATCTGTTTTATGGTATTAATTTTCCTTGAATTGTCAATGATTCTTGGTTATTTTCTCATATTTGTGTTGAGATTCTCTTTTTGCCTGCCTGCCTGTGGTGCTTGTGATGGAATATGGGGATATGTAGACTAGAAGTTTGTCTTTGGCATCCAGGTGCCAGACCAGTTGGGTGCCAAACTTGGGTTGTTAACTACTGCGGGTATTCTCTGTTTCTCTGGTTTCAATGTACACTCTCACTCCTGTACAATATGCGGGCAAATAACCCAATTTACTAACTATTCAGCCAACCATGAGGAAATAAAGAGACAATCCCTAAACTGCTTCAAATACAGCTTACTCAGAGATCATCTTAACATTCTTCTTTTCTCCACCTCTATCCATGTGCTCCGAGCTTGGTTTCCCCAAATCATTCCTATCACTCCAGGGATCTCTCCCTGATATGCCCTATATTCTATCTCAGTAGTTCATCAGTTTCTGGTCTAATGTCCTTGCTGCTTGCACACAGCAGAGTAAGGAGTTAATGTGAAATAGGATAAGGGAAGACATCTGGGAGAGGTAACATTTCAACAGAGACCAGAAAGAAATGAGTCATAATATCTTATGTGATATCTAATATATCTGTGAGAATAGTGTTCAAGGTAGTGGGGGTAACAAATTCAAAGATGCTGGGAGAAAAAATATCCTTAGCTTGTTCAAAGAATCCAGTAGTACTAAAGTATAGTATACTAGTTATTTCTTGATGGCATTGAGGAAAAGCTATGGCTGTGTCATAATGTTATAAGGGTAACAAATACACACACATAAAAAAAATCAACTCCAAACAGAATAAGATGAAAAAACAAGAAGTCCCCGAATTTCATGATAAGTGACTGTAAGAATAGGAGAGATTAGTTTACATGATAGACCAAGCAAGATTGTGTGAAAGACCTCAACAGAAGTGTTTTATTTCTTATTTATGCAAAAGTGTAAGTTTGTTTGTTGACTGTATTGAATGACTTCATCAAGGGATCCATAGTTTGTAAAGTGTTCTTGCCTGAGTGGTATGAAACATCTCACCACTGTGCTGACATTGCAGTTAGCAAAAAGGGAAAATGGAGGATAATGTGAATCATCTCTTCCTAGGCAAGACTTTAAAATCACACATACCACGTTTACTTACACTCCATTGGTTAAAAACTTAGTCATGTGGACAACTTAGCTGCCATGGAGATTTGGAAGTATAATCTTCATGTGAATTGCACTCTACCTAGCTGAAGTCTCTATTGCTTTGGGAGAAAGGAGAAAAAAATGCAAGGGGAAACTGGAAGTCTATACTACACATTTTAAGAAGAAAATATTTATGATTATAGTAATTTAAACCTATTCATTATTACACAGTTTAAAGCTCGAATGCTATATAAACTTGAGTTCCATTAACCATCTAAAGAATCACATTGATCTTAGGCAGTGCTAACCCCACCTTTCATTATATTTAGCTTTAGATACTATATGGAGCATTTTTGACTTGTTGAATTACTTGACTAATAGGCTGTAGCATGAATTAAGTAGACACTCTACATCCAAACAACAAATACTTCATAGGTTACCTGTCAGATTTCAAATTATAATGAATAAAACTTTTATTACTTTATTCTGCATCACACTCATGGATTTTTATATTACCATTTATAAGGGTCCATTCTATTTCAAATTTGATGGATGTGCATAGTATATGAAGTAATCTATATTTATGTTCCTTGCAAAGGCCAAAAGTTGACTAAACACATCTAGAAACTGTTCCTGTTGAAATGTAGTTGTACACAGCATGAATACATTATTGCTGCCGCAGCGTCTGCAATGCATTTGGCACAAACCACTGCAGACATCCAGCAGACTACAGCAAATGGCAAATATATGCTGCTCTTTTATCCAAAGGGGAAATACTGCATGGTTTTTGGTGAAGGTATGGTCCCCAAGTTAACAACAAAACACAAAAAATGAGTACTATGCAACAGTTGTGATTGTCTATAAATGGAGGGTTTCAATAATTCCACTCATACACTAATCTGCAAGAAAATTTGATTATCCTATATTATCAGTGACCCAAATATAAATACGGAATGAAACTTAAATGTTAATCGCAATTTATTAATATAGTGGTTTTGTGACCAGAATGCCAAAGCTATCATCTACAAATCATTATATATGCAAATGGAATAAGTAATTCATAATTTATTAAATGATATAGGTAACTGATATTTTGTATTACTACTTACATTGTCTGTTGATAATAAATAGTCCTATAGTTAAATAAAAAATAATACAATGAAACAAGTAGACATTTAACATTCAGGTAAGTTTTATTTATATTTTAAAATAAAAGACTTCAAATTAAAGTACAGCCATCAAGAAATGATCGCTGAGGAAACTATTCCTAATATATACCCCATGGCCCATTGGTTTTGAAAAAAGCAATGAAGAACTGTAATTAATATGAGAAAGGTAACATATTGCATTGATAAAAGGGAATTATATAAAAATGGAACAGAGAAGAATAAGTTTTTGAAAATGAGAAATATGATAACCAAAATAAATATATTCAAAAGAATAGTTCAAAGCGTTGAAAAATAACATCACCTAGGAAGAAAATAAAAAGACAAAGATCTCAAAAATAGGAAGGAAGAGATAGAAAATTAAAGAGTGTAGAAGGTTATATATATCTGAATAATAGAAGTTCTTGAAAGAATAGAGAAAAAGGGAGAAGTTAGCAAATAATAAAATACAATTTTCATAACCAAAATATTTGACTATTTCCATTGATAAAACTCAGCAAGGATCTAACAGAGTGAATAAAAATGATACATATCAAGGCAGCATTATAAAATGTTGGAACACTGGGTACCAAGAAGAGTCGGAAAACCTTTGGATGAGAAAAACAGGTCAGATACAAAGGAATAAGAAAACATTGTATTGAACTTCTCAATAGCACTTGCAGATACTAGAAACAATCAGCAGTGTTTTCAATATATTTAGGGAAAATTAGTCCCAGCTTAAAATAATGTATCCAACCCAACTCTCAATCAATTATGAGGGTAAAATTTTCATACATGTAAAGAGTAAAAATACATTACATTTAGTTCATTATCTTAGGGGACCAATGATTGCTGAATCTAAGAAGAATAAGGAAATAAAGAAAGAAAAACCTAAGCAACAAAGAAATTAAGCAAAGGGGATTTCCAAAATAAAAGTGAAGGAAGTCCCTGGATAGCAGCTATTCATCAGGCTGAGAAAGAAATCTGTTCAAAGTGGAGCAGAAAAAAACAAAGGATTGCATGAAGGAAAACTAGAGAGAGGAGGGAGACAGAAAACAGATGAAAATAAAAACATAGAAATGATAAATCATCTGATGTTTAGCAGTATTTATGAACATTACTGTAAGGTGTTTGACAGACCTGTGAGAGAATTTAGAAAAAATAAATAAATAATTGATACATGTAACACTAAGCAAATGGATAAAAATGAGACAATAATTAGCTTAGGTTAAATTAAACGTGTTTTTGCAAAAAAGAAATATATTCAGAGTCCATGACAAGGCTCAGCAATTTGCTTAATTCTAGTACTCTAAATACTCACAATTTCACAAAAAATTATGATGTAGTTGTCTTTGTACAGAGAAGATAAAAGAAAGAATGTTAGCTCATCCAAACTCCTAACTGCTATAATGAAAAGTTTAATGGATTCTGTCAAAATTAATCAACCAAGAGAAATCAGAGTAGAAGTATGGATGTAAATACCAGAGGAAGCAGCTAAAAGGTTGAGAAGTGGCTGCCTCTGGGAAGCATGACAATAGAGAAGACATTCTGGACACAGATCCTTTTTGATATAAGGGTGACAATTTTATTTTATATATATGAGCAGGATTCAATAAGGTGCAAGTAGAAAACAAATTGATGCCTCCACTGCTCTTTCAAATACAATCTTCTGTCTCTTTATCTCTTGGGTAAATTTTCTTGTAGATAAAATAGCTACTGTAGGTTACTCATTGACAATAAAATGTTCTCTGGTCATTTTTAGACGTAGCATAGTATTCACATTGTCTGGGTTCAGGTGATAAGGGCAGAGAGGTATAGTCTTCCCCATTTAAAAAACTTTCTCTATTCTTCAGGGCTGTTATAGGCTGGGAGGCCTACAAAGAGGGCTGCAGAATAGTGACAGGAGACAATGGGAGACTTCTCTATTTATTGCTTTTCCTTTTCCCTTACCCTCTGACTTTTTTTTTCTCCTGTGGGTGGTGGCACTTTTGTGTTTCTCAGGGCTACTTGTTCTGGGGCTCCCCCAATAAAATCTCCCTTTTTTTGCTTTGGAATATAATGGCTCTCTCTGGTAACCTGCTCTCCTAGGTTGATACCCTCCATTTATGAACCCAGTAACACCTTCATCCTATAAGATACACTATTTTAACTTGGCTGCAGACCATGTACATCTTATGGGTCCACTAGACTCATGGGAAAGTGTCACATTCCTGCCAGGCAAAATGGAAATGCATCTTCCTCCCAAGGAGAAAATGGGAAAAACGTGCTCTGTTTGCTCTGCTGCAGGCAGGCAACTCCACATACTACTTTTTACTTTAATTTTCCTAGATGTGAGTCAGTTACGTGTATTTATGTCCCCATAAAATCTAAGAAGTCTATGCCAGTTATCAGACTGATCCTCTCAAGGCCCTTCTCACTCATTTTAAGATGAGAGGGAGGCATCCCTCGCCCTCCACCTTCTAGAGGTGAGAACTATACAGTACATGAGAGCCTTCTTTCAGAATTCTCTTTCCCAAGTCTTTAGCCTCCTCTCTATTGCCTCTATTCTGGGGAATCATGAAAGTTGGGAGAATCAGTTCCACAATTGGTTAGCCTATACAGCATAAGGGTAGCACCTAGGGCTATTTGGTAATGATTTCTTTGTTCTTGGCCTTTGGTCATCGAATAAAACTAAAAAAGACATTTAATTTTATTATCCTATTGCATAGCTTTTTAGTACTATTTTTTGAACTATATGCATTTTTTATTGGATCAAAAATCAAGGTTAATTTTTCTTTAAAAAGGAAAAATTATGAAACTCCACAGTATAAATATCTTGTAATCCTGAGTCTTTTTAGTCAAGTTTCCTGATAAAGAAAGACTTGAAAATGATACATATCATGAAGCAGCAAGCCTTAGGTAAATTTCAAGGATCTGATATGCAAAAGTTACAAACTCAAATGCCTACCAGAACCAGACAGACAATAGGCATACATGAAGGAGGGTAACCTAAAGAGAAACTGTGGTGCAATTCCCACCTCCCCCAAAAGATAAATATATGAGTTGATGGATGTGTTAATTAATTAGATAAGGAAATCTTTTTACAATGTATACATATAGCAAATCATTACAGTACCATGAATTTACATTTTAAATATGTTACAAATTTATCTGTCAGTTATGCCTCGGTAAAGCTTAAGAAAGAACAAAAACACTGCAGTGCAAACATACTGAGCAATGGCAACCACTGTCAGAAAAGGAAGTGAGGGGCAAGAATTCTGAGAACCTGAACTATCTAAAGCAAACAGCTACAGAGGCTGTGTGCTGATGGCTGATGCTTGAGATTCTGTCTCTCCCCTCTGCCCCTCCCCCGCTTGTGCACAGGGCACCCTGCTCTCTCTCTCTCTCTCTCTCTCTCTCTCTTTCAAAATAAATAAATTAACTAAAGCCAACAGCTACTATGTTTCAGCTGTTTGTCATGCAGCTGATTTAAATCTTCCAGTTTCAAAGAGAAACTAATTTCATGTAGACTCTTAAAAATTTTTTTGACAACTAATTTAAAAAATGTTGAAACGTATATAAGACATACAAAACTTGTCTGTCAGCCAGACCCAGCAGGTAGGCAAATTCTGATCTTCAGATTTCTTTGCAACAATGCCTGTTGTATATCAATGCTGTTATATAGGTAAATTATTTCCCATGGTACTGTGCAATTTTCTCTAAGACTGTTTGTTGACCCTAGATTATAGAACCGCCAAAATCATGGTCATTAACTAAATCCATTCAATCATTCAACATATTTATTGAGTGCCTGCTATGTTTCAAGAACTATTCAAGGTACTAGAGGTATAGCAGTGAAAGCAAACAAACAACACTTCTGTCCTCATGTAACTGAGTCCATTGGCAAACAAATAAGCACACCAGATTATGGTGAATTCATATGTGTAGGGCAGAAGTGTTATCTTCATAAGCATCATTGCTGGTTATTGACTGAGAACTTGTTTAATCATCAGAATAAAAGATAATGAAGATGCCATTGGTTTCCTCATTTTACAGATGAGAAAATTGAAGCCTGAGAGAGATTAAGTGCCTTGATTAACTTAACACAGCTATTAATTGGCACAATAAGGGCTTGAACTCAACTTTGTCTAACTCACAAACCCTACATAATTGTATCATGTTGAATGAAGACCAACAAAACAGGTTTAGGAGGTAAGCTAAAACAGAGAGACTACATGTGGGAAAATGATATGATGATTACACATGTCACAAATGTGTGACATCAAGGAATAACTTATATCCAGAATATTGGAAAATAAGAAACACAAGTGCACAAACTTCATGTTTAGATATCAAAGGTAAAAAAAAATCTTTAGACAAACACATGATAAGTATGCAAAAAATTGTCTCAGCTAGGACTAAGTAAAAGAAGGCATGAACAATAGTAACTTACACAGGACATTTTGTATTTGCTAACAAAACTAGAAGTCAGTGGTTCCAAATTTGTTTATAGAAGCTTAACAACATTGTTAAGATCCCAAGTTTTGTTTCTTTTTCTTTCTTTTTTTTAATTTTCAATTCTTCCTCTCAAGCATATGTGCCTTGCTGGCTTCTTGTCATTAACTTATTTTCTCAAGGTCACAAGGGTCTAAATGAGGATGAGAGGGAAGGGTTCTTCTTTCTCTCTTTTGTGAGTTTCTACCAGGGAGAAAAATATTTCCCAGAAGTCCTTCCATAGATGTTTGCATTTCATTGGTCAAAATAGTAACTGACTAATATGAATGGGATTATTCAAACAAATTATGATAGGCCTGGACAAATGTTGATTCCTCTATGTAGTCAGACACATTGAACAAAATTATGGTTTTACTAGCAAGGAAGAAGGGATAAATGGTTGTTGGATAAGCCACTAATGAAGTCTTCCAAAATAATAGAAAAGCAAATATTTATTGTGCTCATTATATACAAGATTCATATAATACTAAGAAATAAAACAATGCAATGATCTGTAAGTACAAAGCCTTTATTTTTGTGAATATTACAGTCAGAATTTTGAGTCAGATAGTTCATGGATTTGATCAAATGTATTAAAGTAACTACCTGCAAGAAATGAATAGTGTTTTAAAGAAGAGTCACAATTGAAAACAAAAATGCAGTCTTGACCTGAGTACAGTAGGAAAGACAGTGGATTCTTGCATATAGAGAGCACAGGGAAACCAGAGGTGCCCCTTCCATCTACCCAGTACCATGCAGTTCCCCTAATCAATAACTGTTGTGTGTAGGAGTTCAACAGCTCCTGCCCTCCTGCCTCTGACTAGAACAATTGAGAGGTGGTACTTACAGTGTTTACAGACTTCTTGAGATTGAACCAAAGTCACCCTTTGTGGACCTTTATCCTCTTGTTTGTCTGCCTTCCTTCCCATCTCAGTTCCTCTTCCTAAATGCCCCCAACAACTTGTATTTGTTTCCTAGGGCTGTTATAACAAACTACCACAAACTGGGTGGGACTTTATTATCTCACAGTCCTGGAAGCTAGAAGTTCAAGATCAAGGTATTGGTAAGGTTACTTCTTTCTGAGGGGCTATGAAAGAATCTGTTTTATGCCTCTCGTCTAGCTTTTGGTGGTTTATTGACAATTTTTGTTCCTTGACTTGGATAAGCATCATCTGATCTTGGCTTTTAGGTTCACATGGTGTTCTCCCTGTGTTGGTGGCTGTGTCCAAATCTCCCCTTTTTATAACAACACCAGTCATTATGGATTAAGATCCCACCTTATTCTAGTATGACCTCACCTTACCTAAGTACATCTGTAATGACTTATTTTCAAATAAGGTCAAATTCATATGTACTGGGGGTTAGGACTTCAACATCTTTGGTGGGGGAGGCACAACTCAACCCATAACAAAGTTTGTCTTAGTAAATCACTTTCACATGGATTCTCATCTCAAGGTTTGCTTCTGGCAGGCTAATTCTGTCCATCAAATATTTAATTACTGTCTCAGTTACAATGCTGTCACTTGCAAAGAAAAGATAGTTCAACTTAAATTTACTTACATAATAAAAGGAATGTATTGCTTTATGTAAATAAAAAATTCAAAGAGAGATCAGACTGTAGGCAAAATTTCTTTCAGAGATTCATGAGTCACTCAACAACAAAGTTTTCATTAAATGCCAACCCTGTGCCAGGAAATGTACTCTGTTTTGGAGATATAACAGCAAACCAAACAGAAACATTCCTAGAACTTATATTCAATTAAGAGAAGACAAAGACAAAAAAAAGTCAAAATTAATAAGTAAAATGAATAGCAATTATATGATGATAAAGATGATAAAGGAAAAAGTAATGCTGAGAAGGAAGCAAGCAGAGTTGTGGTGGGTGTATGTGGTAGATGGTGGGGCTTGTAATAATAGTGTGGTCTTAAAAGGTTTCACCTAAAAAGTAACATCTGAATAAAGACCTGGACAAAATGTAGAAGTGATCCATAAGAATATCTAGGAGGAAGGCATTCCAGGCAGAGGAAATAAGTAGTGAAAGAGCCTCAGGTAGGAGTTTGCCTGGGATGCTAAGAAGCAGAAAGGAGGCCATTTGGGTCTGAACAGAGTGAGGTAAAGTTAGGTAAAGAGCAATGAAAGAAAAGAAACAGCAAGAAAATAAAGTGTTCATAGAACCTTAAGGGCTATTGCAAGAAGCTTAGATTTTACTCTGAATGAGATGGAAATGTCTTAGGGGACACTCAGCAGAGAATTGGCCAGATCACACATTTTAACAAGTCTCTTGGCTACAGTGCTGAGAATTGATTAGGGGCAAGGGTAGATGCAGGGAAACCAGTTAGAAAGCTATTGTAACAAGCCAAGTAAGAAATGAAGGTGGCTTGGACTAGGCCATAACAATAGATGTGCAAGTTGGTCAGATCCCAAATATATTTTAGAGTCAAAGGACTTGCTGGGAACTTTTCTTTAAAGAGCAAATATCTTTAACATGCATCTACATTTCTTTACAGCTACATTTCTCTTTGATTCTCTCAACTTAGCCATCATTATGGACTAGGTGCATCTTCAGATTGCTTTTCTCGTGGTAGGACAACAGCAGCTTAGTGCCTTCATGATAACATCCAGGAGGAAAAGAGGGCTTCTTTCATTCATTCATTGCCAACAATGTGCTAAGCTCCCTTCTAATAAAATAACTTTAGTCACATTTACTGTGATCAGGAGAATATCCTATACCAGATGGCTTGGACCTGAGTTATGTACCCATTCCTAAACTATTAACTGTGGCAGGAAACAGAATTTCCCTGATTGCTTTAACCCAACTGTTGTACATGGGGTGGTCAAAATCACTGAACTAACATGGTGGCCACAAATGGGTAAGAAGTAAAATAGATACTAGTAAGACAAGTCATGTCTGTTACAAATACCACTCTGTGGTCTAAAAATTACTTTCAACACATAGACCTATGGCTTCCTTTGTAAATATGATCAGATATAAGCCAAATTGTGACAATATATATATATAGTCCATGAAAATTGCTAATCCTCCAATTGCCAATTCTGCATGTTTTCTTTGGTTGGTACACAGAGTCACATATAGAAGAATGAGAAAAGAAAATAAGGGTCTAATCGTATATAATGTTTTATGTAAATAATTTATTATAATTTACAGGTTAATTAGACAATATTTCAGAGAAGGCTGTCTTAGTAAGTCTCAGTCTACCCTGGTCATACTCTCTTTGATTATATTGTTCACTGTGGGCCTTACCAAATACTCAAGTTTAAGACTGATCTGTATATTGATATTATCTTTGATTATGTTAGCCTCCGTTAAAATGTAGAGAACCACGGTTAACACAAATCCAGAAAATGAAAAAAGTCTTAGATCACCTGGAATCACAATTTTGCAATACTGTTCTTGTCCAGGATCTAAGTTTCCATTTGGAAATGGCTCATTTGTTTTGGGCAACTAAATTCCATATTAGTCTAAATCCTTATAAATCCCCATAAACCTTAGTGATCTAAATAATTCAACATACATTTTCTTCTCCAATTTATAAGATGTTCTTAGCTACCTTGAAGATTCTCTACTGTCAGAGTTATTACACTGGTAGTAAAAACTAATAGTCAAAATCATAGGTTTCAAGCATGGAATCATAATTCCTGGGGGCTGGAGAGAGGAAGAAATGAAGGAGGACATACAGAATTATTTATCAATGGGCTTAAAGTTTCATTTAAGCAAGATGAATAAGCTCTAGAAATCTATTGTACAACATTATTTTACACTTAGAAATTTGTTATGGATATATATCTCATGCTAAGTGTTCTTACCAAAATAAAATAATCAAAAATAACACAATCACCAGCAAAAGCAATAATAGCTGACTCATTCACTATTAACTCTGCATGAAGTACTCTTCTAAACACTGTACATACTTAACACAAGTCATTCTCACAATGGTGTTTGGAACTCCATTCTGTGGATGGAACTGAGGCACAAAAAGGTTAAATAACTGACCCAGAATTGAAGCCAGACAGTCTCACTCCAGAGTCTGTAATTCTAACTGCTATGCCAGTGGAAAACTGCTACCCATTTCATTATTTTTATTTTTTTTATTTCAAAAGAATTATTATGGGAATAAGTCAATATTTGTGTTGTCTCTAATTTCAAATCCAGTAACAAACATCGAAGCAAAATGCTAGATATAGCATTTTTTAATATTTTACTGTGAGTTTTGTAACATTGACTATTGATTTCACCACGTCAAGCAGCCACATTAAAAATAAGGAATTTTCAAACAAATCAATTCTGTTGTCTAAATAGATGTACCTTGATCTTATAAAGTACAGAATAAATGAATTCAGTGGTAATGGAGTTTTAAACACCCAGGTTTAAAATGAATAAAATAAACATTTTATTTTGTTAAATTACTTTACCCTTTACACTTTAGTACATTGATAAGAATCATAACATATTTGAAAGATAATAAAACTAGCATTTTAGTTTTGGTTCTGTTTTGATATTATTTCATCTTTGAAATAAGAAGAGAGAACTAAATTATCTCTAATTTTGCTTCTAGCTCTTCCATTCATAAATAGAAAACTGATAAAATATCTTAAAAATGTTTAGTCCCCACAGCTTAGCTTTGTATGAAATTAAAATATGATTATATTATAAAGTCAAAAGGATCTAAAACAAACATTTATATATGTTTATATATATACTGTATATGTATGCATGTCTGTGTGTTTGCATACACACACACACACACACACACACACACACACATACTGTTTCTGATAATGTATTGATGTATTAATTAAACAATTGCTTTCTCTATCTCAGAATCTCTGGGGAGAATCTCTAGGATTCTCTCCCTCCCTCTGCCCTTCTCTCTTACTCATGCTCTCTCTCGCTCTCTAAAACAAAAACAAACAAACAAAAATAACCCAAATTTTTTTTTACCAGTATTTTAAAAAGAAATAAGATAAAATTTTGAATCTCAATTATTTTTTTAAGTTTATTTATTTATTTATTTTGAGAGACACAAAGACAGCATGAGCAAGGGAGGGTCAGAGAGAGAGGGAGGGAGAGAGAATCCCAAGCAGCCTCTGCACTGTCAGAGCAGAGCCCAATGCAGGGCTCGAACTCATGAACCATGAGATCATGACCTAAGCAATGACCAAGAGTCGATGCTTAACTGACTGAGCTACCCAGGCACCCCGATTCAAGTCAATTTTAAAGAAAAAATAAGTTTAACTTCTTGACATGGAGTACAAAACCATTACACATTGTTTTTGTTTTCTCCTATGTAGTTCTTATGAAAGTAGTCACTTATCATGAACTTACCTCTACCCAAAGACTTTGACCACATTTTAGATCTCAGGATAGGTAAAATAGGCACAGCACATAAAATATTGATAGAAATTCTGGCTTCTTTCTGATATGGCTTTCATATTCTATAATCTCTCATTGAGATAATGCCTCAAATTTTCATTACATAGAATAATAGTCATGTTGTCTGGAAAGTTTCACCTACACTTACAAGCAGCCTTAGAAATAAAAGAAATCTGTATTTGGAGTTAGTATCTTGAATAATCATCTTGGTTGTAACTGTTACTTCTGGGTAATTCATTTAATCTCATCTTTGGTTTCCTTATCTATAAAAAGAAGATAAGGACCATACTTGTCAGACAGGGTTGTTGTTATGAAGTACCTAATAAGCCAAAAATGTATTATCTTCTTAGTAAATGAATATAGTAAATGAATCAGATTTCTCTCTGAAGCACTAGATCCCTATATCCACCCAGCTGCTCAATAGTGAAACAGAAAACTGGGGTTAATTGACCATGTATTATGTGTCAAGATATAAAGAAATAAATTCCAATATTATGGCAGACTGGGTTGGCATGGAGAAGACTCCTGCTCAAATATATAGAAATACTTAATGAAATATAGCAATTTTTAAATACATAATCAACCTCAAATGGAAGAGATGAAAAATTCCATGTGACTGAAAAGAAGGGCAATTTAGACAGACATTGAGCCAGATATAATTCCTAGGGGTTGTGATTTTAACAAACAACAGGGAGTAGGAGATGAAACCTTGGACCAGAGTACAGTGAGGATCTGAAACCTAGATACTTATACTAGGATGATATCCTGGAAGAAGTTATCTTGGCTCTAAAATAAGGAAAAGAAAGATTCCCATCTTACACTGTGTCTTACATAGTTTGGGGTTCATGTTGACACCACCCATATGTTATAGGAATTCCAAGATATTAAGTATAAATATTGGCCCAACACAGGAAAATTCTAGGGAGTCCAACAAAAAGCAAAAGTTTGCATTATGGAAAGTTTGAGAACCTAGAACTCATGGGATGCTCACAGAAAAGATATACACACACACACACACACACACACACACACACACCAAAACAACAAACAAATAAAACCCCCAGGGGAGAGGGGGGGGGTGAGTACAGAAAAAAAGCAAAACAAAACTGATAAACCTTGAAATTAAATCCTTACCTTACACAACTCACAAAAATGAACTCTAAATCAATCAAAGACTTAGACTTGAAATCATAAAACTCTTAGGAAAAAAATAAGGAAGAAATTCTTCACATAGTCTTGGCAATGATTTTTTTAATATAACACTAAACACACACACACACACACACACACACACACACACCAAAATGAAACATCAACATGTGACACTGTATCAAACTTAAAAGCTTCTGCACAGCAAAGGAATAACCAAAATGAAAAAGGCAACCTACAGAATGGAAGAAAGTTTTGCAAACCGTGTATCTGATAAGGGGCTAATATCTGAAATTTATAAAGAATTCATCTAAATTCAATCTGATTTAACAACAAAAACACAAATCTGATTTTAAAATGGGCAGAAGAGGGGCACCTTAGTGGCTCAGTTGGTTAGCGTCCAACTTCGGCTCAGGTCATGATCTCATTTGTGAGTTAGCCCTGCATCAGGCTGTGTGCTGACAGCTCAGAGCCTGGAGCCTGCTTCAGATTCTGTGTCTCCCCCTCTCTCTGCCCCTCCCATGCTCATATTCTGTCTCTGTCTCTCTCTCTCTCTCTCTCTCTCAATAATAAATAAACGTTAAAAAAAATTAAAAATGGGCAGAGGAGCTAAATAAGCATTTTTCCAAAGAAGACATTCAAATGGCCAACAGGTACATGAAAAGGTGCTTAACATCACTAATAATCAGGGAAATGCAAATCAAAAACAAGATGATATGTCACCTCACATTTTAAGAATGGCAGTCATTAAGAGGATGACAGGTAAGTGTTGGTGAGGATGTGGAGAAAAAGGAAGTCTTGGGCACTGTTGGTGGGATTGTAAACTGGTTCAGCTACTGTGGAGAACAGTATGGAGATTTCTCAGAAAGTTAAAAACAAAACTACCAGAAGATCCAACAATCCCATTTCTGTATATATGCCCAAAAGAAATGTAAACAGATTACCAAAGAGACTTATGAACTCCCATGTTTACGGCAGCATTATTCACAATAGCCAAAATATGGAAACAACTTAAGAGACTATCAATGAATGAAAAAAGACACACACACACACACACACACACACACACACACACACTCAATGTATTATTATTCAGTCATGATAAAGGAAGAAATCTTGTTCTTTGGAACAATATGGATGGAGCTTGAGGGCATTATACTGAATGAGATAAGTCAGACAGAGAAAGGCAGATACCATGTGATACCTCTTATTTGTGTAATCTAAAAAAGATGAAATCATAAAAGCAAAGAGTAAAATGGTAGTTACCAGGGGTTGGGTCTTGCGGGGTGTGGTGGTAGGAGAGATGTTGTTTAAGGGTAAATACTTGCAACTGGTAGATAAATAAATCCTGGAGACCTAATTCACAGTATAGTGACTCTGGCAGCAAAACCGTATTATAAAGGTTGAACTTGTTAAGAGACTAGATTTTAACTGTTCCCAACACTAGAAGAAGTGATAACTATATGACACAATAAAGTTGTTGGCTAAGGCTACCATGGCAATCATATTGCAGTATAAATGTATCAGATAAATATGTTTAACACCCTAAACTTATTAAATATTTTATGTCAAGTATAACTCAATAGAAAAATGAAAAAAAAAACTGATTCTGGAAGCTCCCTCTGGGAAATGGATACAGTCATCTTCTGCACATACATTCTCCTCTCAAAAAAAAAAAAAAAAATTAAACTGATAAACCACTACCATGTAAGGAAACAATTCCTCATAAGGGAGAGTTAGAAAATATGAACAAAAGAATCAGCAACTTAAAAACCTGAGATAAAGAAAACGCCAAGTGAAAAAATATGCATGTTTAAAGTAGTAACAACAGTGATGAAGATTAGTTTTGAACTTACTACGTGTCATACTCTCTTCTACTTGTTGTATATGCTATAAGATATTTAATGTTTACAGTTTCATGTACAACTTAAAAGGCAGATTACCTTTAAAGAATGGTATTTAGGCAGACAACAATAATAGCAATAGTCATAAAGACAGAAAAATATTGGAATATTCAAAATGCTACTGAAAAGTAATTGAAAATCTGTTCCCATATAAATTGTGAATCAGTGGGTCACCTGAGTGGCTGAGTTGGTTAAGCATCTGACTCATGATATTGGCTCAGGTCATGATTTCATGGTTTGTGAGTTCAAGCCCCAGGCTGGGCACTATGCTGACAGCTCAGAGCCTGCTTGGGATTCCCTCTCCCTCTCACCCTCTCTGCCCCTCCCCTGTTCGCATGCACACTCTTTCACCCTCTCTCTCTCTCAATCTCAAATAAATAAACATTTTTTTTTTGAAGAATGAAAACAAGCACATGTCAGACAAAGTCTAACAGACTAGGCCACTCACGGACCCTGTTTGAAATCGCCACTAAAGTCAACACTTTACTATGGAGATATTCAAATCCAGAAAGAAAGAATGTGACAAAAGAAATTTGACAAGCCTAGTAATTAGTATTGTCAAATCTAAATAAGTATCAATTGTATAAAACCAATAATAATGATGATGGCTAATTTGAGTTATAAGATCAAGTTGGAGCTAAATACTGGATATTAGTATGGAATATTAGGAAGTGAGTTTAAATGCTGTTGGATCTCTATAGTCTTCTGGTGTAAGCCAGAAATATGGATTAAGAATAAACTTCATTAAGTCAAGTATTCACCTAAAGAATAAATGTGTAATGTATAAACTTCAAATCAGCTAAAGAGAGGAAAATCAAATGGTTATGAAAACCGCTGGAACAATCTAATACAAAGCAGGAAAGGAGAAAAAAAAGCTAAAAGTATGATAAAAAGAAAACACAGGTAAGATGTTCAATGGAAGTCAAAATATATCGGTAATAACAATGAATGTATATGTAATAAACTCATTAAAAGATAGTTTCAGTCTGTACTGAAAATATTAAAATCCAATATATGCTTCTTAATAGGACATCTGCTGCTTCAAGCATACACTGAACACCTAAGGATTAACAAAAATTGGAAATAAAGACATGGGAAAATAATATGCTAGGCAAATGCTAATAGGAAGATGGTGTGGTCCCATTAATATCAGACCAAAGTGAAATAATGGCAAAAAAAATTATTTGGGAAAAAGAAGTTTCTAAGAAATGGTAACATTCATCCTGAAGATACTATAATTCTAAATGTAAATACATGGAATAACATAGCTTCAAAATACATAAAGCAAAATTACAAAATTACATAAAAGATAATGATTAATCTATAATCAAAATACATTTTAATATACTTATTTAGTAACTGATGAATTGAGTATGGAAAAAATTAGTGAAATAATAGATGAGTTACATATTTATTAAATTTAACATAGAATTCATTGAGTAGAGAATTTGTATTCTCCTGAAGCACATATAAAACTTCCTCAAAATATGATCATCTACTAGAAAGAAAATATCCAAAAAAATATGAAAAAAATATAAATTCAATTATCTTATTAAAGTGTCTCAAAGAAGAAATCACAATGAAAGTTGCATAATATTAAGGATTTGGCAATAAAGACATTAAAAATCAAAACTTATGAGATATCTTGGGAAATCAATGGCATTAAGAAAGTAAAAAGATTGAAAATTAATGAGCTAACAGGTTAATTCAAGAAATTATAAAAAGAACAAAACAAATGGAAATAAGAGAAAGGTGATAATGATGATGTATATAAAAATTATTGAATAGGGAACATAAATTAATAGAATCCGTGAAAGCAAAACTAGATCTTTATAAACAACAAGAAAATAACAAAGTTGACAATGAGCTAGGCTTAGGAAAAGAGAGGGAAGAGAGAGAGAGTATATTTGGAAAGAAAATGGACTATAAAAATAATAATATTAGAGGGGCACCTGGGTGGCTCAGTTGGTTGAGCATCCAACTTTGGCTCAGGTCATGATCTTGTGATTCGTGAGTTCAAGCCCTGCATTGGGCTCACTGCTGTCAGCATGAAGCCCAGCATGAAGCATGAACTCTGTTTCCCTCTCTGCCCCTCCCCCACAGATGCTCGCTCTCTCTCTCAAAAATAAAGTAAAAAAAATAAAAAATAATATACTGTAAAACAAAACCCACTTTTCTAGAATGCTCCTCCCCCAAATACCTATACCACTTGCTTCCTATGTTTATTCTCTCCCCAAATGTTCCTTCCAACTGATCGGTGTAGGTATTTGGGTGGAAAAAATAATATACTATTCCTCACTGATATGAGTGAATATGAGACTAGCAGACTCAACAAGATCTGAGAACTAATAACTAAAGTCTAATAGCTAAATACTAATCAGTAAGAATATAAGATCACTGTCTAAAAGGGTGTCATATGTAAGAGATGAATCATCGGGTTCTACTCCTGGAGCCAAGACTACACTGTATTTTAACTAATTTGAGAATAGAACAATTAAAAAACAAAACAAAACAAAACACGTCACCGTGCGTGGTATCTATTGCTGTATAATAAACAACCCCAGACTCAAAAAAGAGCAGTAATAATTTCCATTCAATATCAACATCAGTTGGATAATAAGTTTTCAATAGTGGTATTCATAATATTAAAATAATCTGTAGAAAAAAAACAAGAATAAATCTTAGTGATGAGCAAGATCATAAAGAACATGAAAGAATATCTGTATAAATCTAACAAACTAACATATTCATGAATGGATAGACTTGCTCTTGCTACAAGGTAAACTGTCTCAATTTAATCTGTACATTCAATGATATTCCAATGAAAATTTCACCAGGGTTATTCAATGATTTTGAAAAGCTTAACCAAAAAATTATATTTAAGTTAGTGACTAGACCAGAGGAGCCAAGAATACTTTGAAATATATTGAAGGGGAACTTGTCTAACCAGATATTAAAACCCACTATATTTATTTTATTATAGACTCATTTGATTGAGAGTCATTCATGAGAATGGAACAGAATTGGACTCACATGTATAGGGGAACTTGATTTATCATAAATACTGCAAATCAGCAGGGTAAAGACCAAATGATCAAGGCATGGCATTGGGAAAACTGGCTATACATTGGGACAATAATGAACTATTGTTATTTCTTCTAATTTCCAGGAATAGTCACCTAGAACACATTTCAGTTGTTCTCACTCTAGATCACACCCAGTGCTCCTGCAACTTGGAATTTTTTTTATATTTTATTTTATTTTATTATAATTATTATTATTTGCCTACAATATACCTCTTTCTGAATACAATGAGGAACTTGGTCCTTCTATTTCTGGTATCCATTTTATTTGTCCCTTTCTGACCTCAATTTCTTACCTGGATTTTTCTGTTGATTGCATGAACTACTCTCTTGCCATCATGCTCAGATCCTTCAAATTCATGTTCTTTTGTGTTGTCCACGTAGCAAAAGCTCAACTCTGGATCACTTTCACAGTGGCCTTTTCTTACTGAGTGCTGCTTGATAAAAATTTTATGACCACGCACATTGTTGCCACTAAATTCATGGGTTCCAGTGTTAGCACCTAATTACTTTTTTTTTTTTTTTTAAACGTTTATTTATTTTTGAGACAGAGAGAGACAGAGCATGAACGGGGGAGGGTCAGAGAGAGAGGGAGACACAGAATCTGAAACAGGCTCCAGGCTCTGAGCAGTCAGCACAGAGCCCGACGCGGGGCTCGAACTCACATACCGTGAGATCGTGACCTGAGCCGAAGTCGGACGCCCAACCGACTGAGCCACCCAGGCGCCCCAGCACCTAATTACTTTTTATATTCAGCTACTATTTTAGTCACTTTCTTTACAGAACTTTTCAGACCTCCACTATTTTCCTCCCAGTTTTCTTCAAACCTCTTATGCTAATTACTCCCAGCAAATACCTTTAACAAAATGTAAGGCAGTCTGGCCTGAACCACCATCATCTTCTCTTCTCTCTGTGTAGAAACATTTGGACATTTATACACATGCACAGTTCCATCCTACCTGCCTCCAGGGCATATATGGCCCTCATTTTGTTTCCAGAGTAACCCTCTGTTTGTCATCCTTATCTGAATCATCTTTATGGCTTTTTGGACCTTGCTCCATTCTCCTTTCTCCTAAATCTCCAATAACTTCCTCTGAGTAGCTCATTACCCTTAGTGTAGACATGCTTATGCTTCAACCACCAAAATAGAAGTATTCTTTATGAAGAGACTCCCCTCTAGCCAGTGCCCTAATTTACTCACTTCTCAACCAAACTCCTTGGAAAACATAGTGTCACTCATTGCCATTTTCTTATCTCCTGCTTATTTCTCAGCTCTCTACAATCTCATTTAAAAAGTAAACAAAAGTGGGGCACCTGGGTGGCTCAGTCGGTTAAGCATCCAACTTTGGCTCAGGTCATGATCTCACAGCTCGTGAGTTTGAGCCCTGCGTCAGGCTCTGTGCTGACAGCTCAGAGCCTGGAACCTGCTTTGGATTCTGTGTCTCCCTCTCTCTTGCCCCCCCCCCTCAAAAATAAATAATAAATCATTTAAAAAATTGTTTAAAAAAGTAAACAAAAGCTTCTTAATATCTCCAGGAAATTCCCCATTAATCACTTAGCAGTGTATCCCAAGTCTTCATCTTTCTGAAATTTTCTCCTGTATCTGATCTTGTGGCTCATTTATTCCTTTTTGAAAAATTCTAATGTTTCTCTGCCCCTCCCCCACTCATGCTCTGTCAGTCTGTCGGTCTGCCTCTCTCTCAAAAATAAATAAAAATATTTTTAAAAATTAAAAAAGGAGGGGGACACCTGTGTGGCTCAGTCAGTTAAGCATACGACTTTTGCTCAGGTCATGATCTTGCAGTCCACGAGTTTGAGCCCCATGTCTGGCTCTGTGCTGACAGCTCAGAGCCTAGAGCCTGCTTCGGATTCTGTGTCTCCCTCTCTCTCCGCACCAACCACCCCCATGACCAGAGGGTCATGATCTGTCTCTCTGTCTCTCTGTCAGCAATAAATGAAAATATTTTTTAAAATTAAAAAAAGAAAATCTCCAATGTTTCCCAAATTTTCAAGAAAATTTATCTCTTGAAATACTCTTTTTATTAAAGTTTTGTGACTAAGTTTACAAAAGAAAGAAAAAAAAACACGACACATCTCTTTCCTGCAGTTCCTCCTACATTGTATATTAAAACGTCAGAGGATATACTTTACTGTCATATAAATTGTGCCCATTGTATTCTTTCTACTAGTATGGCCTTGGGAAGGGAGAATAGAATGGATGACTTTCCCAGAAGGAGTATAGAATGACTTAGGGAAAATACTAGTGAAATCTGGGGTAAGTGGAAATTTTGCCTGTTCTGACCTCAGATGAATGTTGGGAAGGTGGAGAAATCCTGAAGTCAAGGAATTAGGCAATAGGACCTGTGTGTCCCAATGTTTCATTTCCAGAGTAAAGAAGGGCTGTTTGCTATATAAATGAGAGTCAGTTCTGGGGGTGAAAGCTATTCCTTAACTAGTGTTGGTGAAGTTACCCTTCTGCAGAATGATTCTGCACACCAGAGGCAAACCTATTAAACAAAATAAGGGCAGTGACACAGTGTGGACAGATGTTGACTAGTTACTCACCAAGTGTGCCAATGGCCAGAGTGCCCTGTGGTTTGGCCGGCATCTAGACATTCCCAAGTGCTTGCAGGGGTCACAGAAAGTAGCTTGCTGGTGAGTTTAGTATAGAGAATGCTGCAATAGAAGAAAGTAAGTCCAAAGCTGTAGATTAGGGTTTAAGTGGGTTGTATCCAAAGTTCAAGTGCCAGTGAAGACTCACGTGGGACCACATTATCAGGGAGGACAAGAGGCCCTTAGTTAAGCTCAGGGAAAACATAATTTCCACTTGGTCACAATGTCAGTTAAAAAAGCAATGACTAAACGGACAAGGAAATGATCAGTACAGAGTCCAAAAAAGACACCCCATTACCCAATGGATATGAAGCACCTTTTCTCTACTGGTAGCACCACAAGGACACAGTATTCTCCCCTAGAATTCCAAATGCCATTTTGGGGAAGACCAAAGGAAGGATGCAAAAGTATCAAAAACAGCATTTATCAGTAAGGGACTAACTTAAACTAAAATCTGTTACAACTAGGTAATCTTTGAAAATTTAAAGTAGGTTTTGTTGTTTGTTGTTGTTCTTGTTGTTGTGGTTTTTTTTTTTAAATTTTTTTTAATGTTCATTTATTTTTGAGACAGAGAGAGACAGAGCATGAACAGGGGAGGGGCAGAGAGAGAGGGAGACACAGAATCCGAAACAGGCCCCAGGCTCCGAGCTGTCAGCACAGAGCCCGACGCGGGGCTCGAACTCACAGACCGTGAGATCATGACCTGAGCCAAAGTCGGATGCTTAACCGACCGAGCCACCCAGGCGCCCCCTTGTTGTTGTGTTTTTAATAAAAAGCAACCCCCTGACTAGCCAGAAGAGTGAAGATGAGTGAGAAAGAAAGGCAGTTATCTGTGCACAATTCTGCTCCCAGGCCTAGAATCATGCTTCAATGTGCCTGCTTCTTAAGAGTAGGAACATTACACTACACACCCTTTTCTGCCCTAACACCTACCATGGTGCCAAGAAGAGAGCAAGGTTGCGATTTTTTTAAAAACTAAGCTGAATTTGTAACTTAATTGGCTGACTTTACAATGTTTCTACAGACCAGTGATTCTTAGACGGGTCTGTAGACCTCTGGATAGCCTTAAAGCTTTTATAAGGAATCCATTAGGACAGAAATATTTTTATAATAATAAGAAGACATTTTGATCTATTCACTATTTATTCACTATGTTAAAATTTACACTGACGGTGCAAAGAGAATGGTGGGTAAAATTGCCTACTTCGTAGCAAGAATCAGGACAGTGGCACCAAACTGTATTGTCAGTTGTTGTATTTAACCACACTTACATTAAATAATAATTAAAAAATAGTACTCAGACTCTTAAAAATAATAATTGCAGTTTTACTTAAGGCCATTATTGATAAAGTAATAAAAATTATTGAAATAAATCCCAACCTTTCAATATACTTTTTAAAGTATATTCTGTGTGACAAAAATATGAAGTATTCCAGAATAGTTCTGCATAGCAATAAAATGTATGTGTATCAAGAAAAGGACTTATATAATTGTTTTTTTAATTTTTTTTTAACATTTATTTATTTTTGAGACAGAGAGAGACAGAGCATGAACGGGGGAGGGTCAGAGAGAGAGGGAGACACAGAATCTGAAACGGGCTCCAGGCTCTGAGCAGTCAGCACAGAGCCCGATGCGGGGCTCGAACTCACATACCGCGAGATCGTGACCTGAGCCGAAGTCGGACGCTTAACCGACTGAGCCACCCAGGCGCCCCAATATAATTGTTTAAGTTATGAGCTGAAAAAAACTACTTTTCCCCTCATAGAATACCATTTTGATTTGTAGGTAATATACTAATTAAATAATTTATTGAATAAAAATTTCTACTACTACACCTGAATGTAGTAGACTTTTGGTGAATAAAAAGTAATTGGCTTCTTTGTTGCTTATTCTAACCCATCTGTCTCTTCTTTCTTCCTCTTAGAGCCTCACTTTTATTCGGGTATAATAGCCCTTCCCAGCAGCTCACATGGCTCAGAAAAAAATGTCCCTACCTCCTAGTTCTGGGATAGTCCTGATTATTTTAAGAGTCCCATTCCCCCTTGTCTAGAGTTATAAAGAATGGGCAAGAGATTCAAGTCAAGCCAGTAAGAACCAGAGAGAAGTTTGGAAGTAGTTTCTAGAAAAATGATTCCTAACATTTAAAACAGAGTCACAAAAAGCCTTTATTCCTCTCATCCCATGTCTGCATATGGACAAGAAAGAATACAGCTTCAGTAACCACTGGCAAACACCCAGTCATCTAGGGTGCCTATGAATAAGGATATAGAAAGAACCTGGGTGTTTGGTAAGGCTCTTGACATATTAGGCCAACCACCCCTGAGAACTTCTCTCCATCTGGAGCTCATATCTGAGCAAATTACTTTCCTTATTGTTTAAACTAATTGGAGTCCTACTTTCTGATCTCTGTAGCCAAAAGCATTCTAAGTGCAATAAGATAGCTATATTTTATTCTCAAACTTCCCATTAAGTAGAATGTTATAGATTTTTGACCTTCATCTGTTGCTTTCTTGCCATGAGGAATAATTTGCAGGGCAACCGATGTTCATGTTCTTCCATTTGTCTAGAACACCGTCCCCACCTATTTGGCTGATTGATTCAGGCCTCAGACAAAGTCTTTTCAAACTTTGGCTTTATGTTTTTTATAGCAATAATAATTTATGATGCTGCACCAACAGATTTGCTTTTTAACTACAATTGCTAGTGCTTTAACAAATTTATCTTTTCAGCACTTTTGAGAACTTTGAGAATAATATTATATCAAACTAAGTATTATATTGATGGCTATCCAAGGATGTTACTGTTTTATTCAAAATGTATACTATGTTTTCTATATAATATTCATTGTGTGACAAGAATACTATATCAATAGATTAAAATATAAACTAACTGCATAATTTCTTTTACACCAGATCCACATTAACTCCCCATTAATCAGTTAGAATGATTTTGATTTCAGGTTAGACAATGCACAACTAAAAGTGGCTTCAGATCATCTGGGTTAATAAGTGGAAGAAGATAATGGTTGAGCATAGGCAACCAAGAATATCTATACCTTTCCATCTCCTAAATGAGATGCAATTTAGCCCTTTTTCTTCTAAACAACTTTACTCCCACCAAAACCTACAACTTACCTCTGGAAAATCAGACTTGTTTTCACTTACTTCAGAAAACAAGCAGGCTGTTAACACAAACCAAGGGAGGGGAGAGGAGTAGCAGGAAAATCAGTGTCTCTACAAATGAGTCACCTATAATAAAAAAGATGACCTAATCCAGTGAATTCGACACTTTGTGATTTAACAAGTAATGTGTATATATATATATATTTTTTTTAATGACATTTTCACTTAAAAATTTAAAAAATGCCTAATCGCAAATGAGAGTTCTAATGAAGAGTAGTTCAGTTGTAATCTACATTGATAACAGTTAGATAAGTAGAGTTTATTTTTATTTTTTATATATTTTTTAATATCCTTCTGTCCCAGCACTAATCCTCAGCCTCATCTAGCTTAAGTTAGCTAAGGACACATTAGAAGTAATATCTGAACAAACTGAGGTGTTAAAGAACAAGATTTAAAAGAAATACAAATCCCTTTGTCCAAGTCATTATCATATCATTTCTTTCTAAATTCCCTCCTAGTCCCTAATTAAAATAATCCAACTTTGGTAGTCTCTTCTACATGTCTTTTAATCCATCATCTTGTCTTACTCTTATAGATCAATTAATTAATTTAGTATCTTAACACTTTTTTGAGCATATATTGCATGTAAAGCATAGTGCCACATGCTTTAGGAATATAATGATGTTCAGAACCAGTCCATTTCATCACCCTCCTCATTCCCCAATTCTTCAGGTTCCCTTAGTTTTAAAACATGCTCCTTCAAATATTAAAAAATCTTACCTAAATCTTATCAGGGAAAAGGAGAAACTGTTCAGCTTAAGTTTTCCTGTTTAAATTTTTTGTGTTTTTTATTCTGAGTCTGCTCTTAGTTCTTACAATAAGCTATATTTATATTCTTTGCTATATTTAGAAGAACATTTTAAAAAGTTTAACTTTAGGTGCTCCTGGGTGGCTCAGTCAGTTAAGCATCTGACTTCGGCTCAGGTCATGATCTCACGTTTTGTGAGTTCGAGCCCCGCATCAGGCTTTGTGCTTTGGAGCCTGGAGCCTGCTTCAGATTCTGTGTCCCCCCCCTCTCTCTCTCTGCCCCACCCCTGCTGTGCTCTGTCTCTCTGTCTTTCAAAAATGAATAAGCATTAAAAAAGAAAAAGTTTAACTTTAATGTCAGCTTTACAATCAGAAACATCCTCCTGTCATTTGCTTCTGGTGCTTTCTCCTTCATAGCACTTGCCACAAGAAGTGTTAAACGGTAGCTCAATGTGCTTTTTTCCTGCTGGCCTGGAATCTCCTTGAGGACAGTCAGAGCCTGCTATTCACTATTTTATCTCCAGTACCAGGAACAATTCTTGAACAATTGTTAGAACTGAGCTAGTTTTTGTTGAAGGAATAAATGAAAGAATTCATAACCTTATTCAACGTCAACTTCTCCATTTTCTACTACTCAGTAATTAATCTGTATTAACACTACAAATATTCATCAAGCAAAGATTGAATGAGGATGTACTACATGCCAGGCAATGGAAAGATAAAAGCTTGTGATCTCAAGGAGCTCACAGTACAGTGAAACCTATTTAATCACATTTGAAAACTTGATTTTGATTTTTAAAACAGGTAACACTGGTGCCTAACATGACTGATCACTCCTTCATACCACTCTCTGGTTATTATTTTTCTTGGAATATTTTAAATACAATTTGAACATATGAAACTGATTTACTTTAAAATCAGAGCTATATACTACTTTACTGTTAAGAAATCGTTCAGACAATAGAGAAGCTGAAGGAAAAGTTTGGAAGAGGAAAAAGTCATGCAAAGTGCATTCAGGACTATTTGTGATGTCACATGCTCATGGAGCAGAAGTTAGAGAATTGCAAGCACAAATGAATGAAAAATACACCTGAACTATCCAAATAATAATCACAATCACATAGATAATATTTCTTTCTAATTATATGGTGAAATCCATAAGAATTCTTAAAGAGTATTTTTAATTGTGAAATGTAGTCTTTT
This sequence comes from Neofelis nebulosa, assembly GCF_028018385.1. Classification (NCBI taxonomy): domain Eukaryota; kingdom Metazoa; phylum Chordata; class Mammalia; order Carnivora; family Felidae; genus Neofelis; species Neofelis nebulosa. Next base: position 164,683,802 of record NC_080783.1, on the reverse strand, counting down.
TTATCTTATTCTCCAGATATCCTTCTCTTGCTTCTAAATCTTATTCAAGTTCTGGCTCTCATAAGAAGTTTTCAGTAATTCTTCTACCTAAAATAATTCTATCTACAACACAGAATTGTCAGAAAGGATAGTAAGTTGAGAATAAAATCAAGAGATCATGGGAGAACAAATGTGTAGATCATATAAGGATTTATTTACCAAATGTATTAATCAGTTATTAGTAATTACTTTTTTTTTTTAATTTTTTTTTTCCAACGTTTTTTATTTATTTTTGGGACAGAGAGAGACAGAGCATGAACGGGGCAGGGGCAGAGAGAGAGGGAGACACAGAAGCGGAAACAGGTTCCAGGCTCCGAGCCATCAGCCCAGAGCCTGACGCGGGGCTCGAACTCACGGACCGCGAGATCGTGACCTGGCTGAAGTCGGACGCTTAACTGACTGCGCCACCCAGGCGCCCCAGTAATTACTTTTTATAATTAATAATTAAATATTTCCCCACATGAGCATTCACAGTACATTTTGATGGTACTTTCTTAATGGTACTTCTTTAACGGTCCTTATCATTCTTTTCCTTGTATCAATGCTTTTATTCTCTATTAGATCACAAGATTAAATCTTACTTATCATTTACAATGAGCAAATCACTGCTCATAAAAATAAGAGAATAAATCCAAATCACTGAGTTGACTTCCATTAGTATTTTTATCATGAACAGATGGCCACAAACTTGGCTCCTCCTTCATATGAACCAAAGCAGGATTCAGTAAAATTTCACAAATTTGTTTAGTCATAGTCTGAATATCTGATTGACCCTCTGTAGATAAGCGGTTTTCCAAATTTGTTTTGGGACCATTAAAAGTTCCATAAAAATTCCCCAGATGATACATATGCACCCAATAAGTAAACATGTACAGTTCAATGACATCCATGCTCTAAGACTTATAGGTATGGGATCGTAAATATGATAAATATCCCTGCCTGCATAACACTTATACCCTAATGGGAAAGGCAGTCATTATTTGTAGTTATAATGCTTCTTGTACAAAAGGAATTAATTTTACTCCTACACTGAATTAACATTTATATATGTAAGTTAATGATAAATAAATAACAATAACTTATAAATCCCTATCTCACACAGCCACTAAGCCCTTTTTAGGTATGGTTTTATTTAATATTCATATAATATAGACAATTAGATATCATTTTCATTTTATAAAGGGAGACATTGAGGCACTGGCATTTTTTTTAATGCCAGAATATGGGCAATAATTAGCAGAACCAGAAGCAGAACATAGAGTTGCCTGACTTCAATGTCTTATTCTTAACCTCATAACCAGTTACTTCCACTTGGTAACTTTCTCTAGTGTATCGTCAGGAATTTTTTTATTTGTTAATTAATTTTGTATGGCAGAGGAGAAGTTTGGGTTCCTTTAAATTTGTCTTATTTCAGCTTGTGTATAATGTCCAGGACTATAAAAACATCCAAGTTACCAAGATATTGAAAATGGGTATGTGAATAATCATAGTTCAAGAGGGCAATAAAGAGTATAAGTAGGACCCAGGACTATACAAATATAGTCCAAGAATATTAAATTTTAGTAAGGATAATACTTCATACTTAAGTAATACTTTAGTGAGGATAGTACCTAATAAACTTAGCTGTTATTTCAAGCTGTTTCCATATTCTTTTATAAATATTTTGTGGTTGCTTGGATCAATTATAAGAATGTAATTTAAGAGACCATGTCTTAAGTTCATAACATATCTTTCTGAGAACTCCAAAAGAAAAAAATAAAAGACTCAGTTTTCTTCTCTGTCGCATAATATAGACAGAGAGGTGCCAAAACCTTTAAAGGAAATGCTTGATGCCAGAGTTTGAGAGGTTAATAATGATTTTTATGATAGACACTTGTCCCCATGTACAATAATCATAATTAGTCTCTACTGCCTAGGCTAAGAACAGGGCTGGAACATATTCTCATATTCTCCAGAACATAAATTCTGTTATGTATATTCTCTACAGGTGCACACAAGCCTGCTCTCCTAAGGAGCTTTAAGATCTCCTGAGATTTGTGAGGTATGTAGGAAACTGTTGCTTGGATTACTATTTAGCAGTGGGTGGTTTTCAACATAAATTTGCAAAGGCTTAGAAATCTTCCCTTCTATATGAAGAATTTCCTGACCACCCTTGTCTGAAGTCATAAAATACTTCCCGTTGATGTATTCTTTCAGAAGTTGTTGTGTTCTTTCATAAATTACTACTTACATTTTCAAATGTAAGAGGGTCATCCTCATAGGCTGATATGACACTTTTCCCCTCTGCAGAAGTAGATTCCCCCATTGCTTGTTATGAGAAATCTAAATACAACCAGCATTTCCTCAATCTAGCCCCATTTGTGAAGATTTGATGGAGTCATGTAGCTGACTCATATGTTGGCATTTGACTCCCATAATCTCACCATCTGATTTTCTTCCCCAAACTATCTCATTCCCTGGTATATCTTCTATAATCCTGCTCCAAATGGTTGCCAATATCCTAGCCTCTACCTTCTTTGATTTCCCCTTTCTATCTGTTGTCAACACTGCCACTGCCCACTTTACTTGCAGAATAATGTATTCAGTATGAGCTTCTACACTCAGCTCTTATACCCAGCTCCAATACGTCAGAAAAATAACAATAATAATACATTTATTCAGTTGTTATGAATCATCACATCCTAGAAAATAATAAGAATTATAAATAACTTATATAGATATGTATATATACACATATGTGTGTGTTTGTGTGTATGTGTGAATACATGTCAAAGGATTTCACTCTACTTTTCTATGTTATCCATAGACCCTTGCACTGGGTAAACACTGTATTAAATATTATTTAGTTTGCTTAAATAGAATAGACCATCAGATAAAGTAAATTAATAAAAAAAAAGATTTCCTTATCTCCAATGCTTCTGGAAAGGGGTGTATTATTTATTCAGTTTTATGTTACTGGAAAGGAGAGAATCCAGTAGTCCATTTTAGTTAGGAGTTTTTCAAATACCATCTATGTGAACTTACTGGACTTTAAGCTCTTAGAAGCCAGAGACTTGGTCTATTTCATCTTCATTGTGAAAGGTCATGAGAATTTAGAGGCAGGAATTGATAGACACATCCATAATGGATGTAGTTTATAAAAGAAAAAAACTTGCATGACTGCCCTGCTATGTCATGAGGAAAGTAGGACAAAGATGGGAAGGAGGAAGAGCGAAGGTATATGCACATGTTCTGCCCATGTTTGTTTGTTGTTATTGTTGCTTTGCATATGTTTCAAACCTTATCTGTGTTGCACTTTGATTTACTTTGCCTGAGAGAGAAGTTATGCAATTTATGGAAAAAAAAAATCTTTAAGCTCTTGTGGTGGCATCATCAGAGAAAAGGTGTCTGGAGGTGGTGCATCGCAGAGCAGCTGGCTGGAGGTGCAAATAATAGACTCCTTCCTGGAAAACAACCACTTTAAAATGGAGTCTACCTTCTGGTTGCAAATTCTCGGCATCATAATGGGGCAAGGTAACAGATACTGGTATCAACTGTACACATTGTTGAATAAGCCTCATTAATTGAATAGACATTTTTACCTTCTTCCTATTCTCTGAGAGACTCAAATGCCCATGCTGATCCGGGAGCCGTGATACCGTCATTTATATTCTCCTTAAAACACTTAAAGCGTTTTGCATTAAATGTGTTGAACGTCATTTTACACAATTAACCATACCTTTAGTATGAAGTAGAATTTGGAAGCAGAATTCAAAGTTTTAATTTCGTGGTCGTTTTTATGAAAATCAGCTAACAACGTAATTTCCAAAAAAAAAAAAAAAATAGGTGTATTAGAGGGCATAAAAATGGTGAAAGTATAAAAAGGAATTTTTTTGTAAAATAATTTTGGTACAGATTGTAATTACAAAGACACTTAAGCACACATTGTGGGTAGTATAAGCCAGCAACTTCAATTTTAAATTAAGGAGTTTTTAATGTAATAACTCTGCTACCTATATAAAATGTTGAGTTATTTCTGGGGAAGTAAAATAATCTCTTTAAATTTAATGTTACCATAAGCATAGAAATCTTAAGTTATCCAGGTGTGTACTTTAGAGAAACAGGAATATTATCTTGACATATTTAAAGAATACAATACATAAAGGTTAAATAGCAATGGTAAAATCTTCCTGGTTATTTTAGATATGCATTTAACATTATAATACCTTATTAGGCTTTAGAAGATAATATACTCATCCAAAATCATTTATATAATGAAAGTAAACAAAACAAAACATACCGTTGCAGGTTTAATACTATAAATAAATTATATTCATAATGATTTTCATATTATCTATTTATTCTCAACCTTCCCAAATTCTTACTTGTTTTTTAAATGCCTTGTACATACAGAAACTGTATAGAAACAAATGCTACTCATTTTTATTTGAAATATCAAGCTTAAGACAAAATGACTGACAGTGAATTATATCTAATTTTCTCTTCCTATGCAGGAACAAATACACTAAGTGATCCATGCTCAGAGATAGCAGTCTATGGCATTTTCAGACAATGAAACTAGGAAAATGCTATTGAGCTTGAAGATTACACAATGTGAACTGTCAGTGTCTGGTAGGAAGAATAAGGTTATCAAAAACCCTTTGGCAATATCTATGTAATGGCCAAATTCCTGTCTGAACACTAAAACATTCCTTTCAGTCAACTAGGTGAAGGTTAGTTTATTGATGTGGTTTAAATCCAGGAGGATATCAGACATTCTCAGATCTGTGACCTTTTTCTTGGTAGAGAAATGAGAAGGAGCTGGGGGTTGGGATTGTGGGGATATGTAATGAATTGAAAGAACTTCAACACTTTTCCTTTTACCCCTAAAGTCTCATGGGATTTAACTAAAAACTGATTTTCTGTAGGGAAGATTTTGATTTCTGTACTGTTATCTTATTCCTGGTTATTTTCTTGCCACAGTTAGAAGATAGGATGAAATGAGACCATCTTATCCACTTACAAGTAATAAGGTAAACCCTCTGCATTTCAAATTTCATAAGAAGACATGCTTAACCTCAATTTAATAATTATTGCAGATATGCAAGTAATGAAATGTGCTTGTCTATTAGATTGGGAAGGTTTAAAAGATGACTGATACCCAAGATCAACAGTGGTGTGAAAAAACAAGAATTGTGATGCACAATTTATGACAACATGAATTAGTTTAACATTTTTGAGAGGGATTTTGGTACCATCTATCAATTTTTACATATTATCATTTTCAGTAATACTATAACAATTACAATATGACTATATTTTATATTATTATTAATATATATTTATATTATTATAAAATGTTTAGTTTATCAATATTTCAAAAAATATATGCTATATATTCTCACATAAGAATACAAATGCATGTGTACATGGAAATGCATCACAAAATTGTTACAATGGTGAAAAAATTACAAGTCCCCAATAGCATTAATAGGAAAGAGGTTGCATAAATTATGGTATATCCATGGAGTGGGATTCTATAAATCCTAAGAGAAAAGGAGATTACTATATTGAAACTGAAATAGAAGGATATTTCACTATATGTTAAAAGCAAAGAGCATGTTATAAGGCAACATACATAGTAAGAATACCTTTCTGCAGGATAAAATTAATAATATAGTTGTATATTACTATATGCTGAGAAAAATTCAGAAGGATACACCATTGTAATAAATAAATGTAGTTATTTCAAGGGAAGAGGTTATAGAGCATTTTAATATTTTACTTCATAAAACTTCTGCATTTCCTGGGATCTTAACAGTAAATATATATTTCTTCTATGATCGGAAAAGAATGAAAATATAAAAATGTCTGTCAGAGAAACAATTAGGTAATATTTAATATGTTCTTTTCTTTAACAATGCTATGTTGTTACTAGTCTCTTTTTCTTCCATAATTTTCTAGATTACTGAATTCACTGCTATATCTTTATCAAAGAGTCCATGTATTCCAAACGGGGCTAAATTTGCATGTTTTTTTCTTTTACGTCTCATATTTAAACCTTTAATTGGTAGATAAACACCGTTCGTGATTCAAGTTGTTTGCGATACTGCTATCAGGGGAGTTGGCTTTAATCAAATAATAACTGAATGCTATCTCATAGTTGGACCTGTAATAATAATAATAATAATAATAATAATAATAATAAATTTCATTTAGTAGAACGTGTTCATTATCTAACTGATGAAGATAACTGGTATTGAAAGAGATTTGTGCCTACACTAACCCTGAAAATATATTAGGGAAATCAAAAAATAACTAAATGTGTTTTTGCTTATTTTACTTAAAATCTATCAGTCAGTAAAGTCACCACACTATCATTTGTAACATCATGGTGGCAAAGCTCATACCCACTGTTACCACTTATAATAGCATGCTCTACAAAAAAGAAGTAAACAAATGCTATTTCAGCTAATTTCAACATTTTGGCAACGAAAATATCACCTCAAAAATTGTCCTGTAAACAGATAAATTAGTTCCACTTCCAAAGTATGGCAGCCTAAATATCATGAAAATACTTGAACAAAATATCTAGAAATGCTGGAGCAAAATAACAAACTGCTTTTATTTATTATTTTGCAGACAGAGAAATTCCAAAAATAAGATAATTTCTTAGAGGTCAAAAATTAAGAGAAAACAGAAAATTATAGTGATAAGTAGCATTTAATTAAAAAAAAAATAAACAAGTTGAGAGGGTACGTTGCCTGGTTGGCTTGGTTGGTAGAGCATATGACTCTTGATCCTGTGGTTCTGAGTTCAAGCACCACATTAGGTGTAGAGATTACTTTAAAAAAGAAGAAGAAGAAGAAGCATTAAATATTTAACTCCTCTGAAGGCATTATGCCACTCAGTAATCTAGAATGTGCCTATTAACAGGCAGCTAAATAGGATACTAGACCTTTTGCTTACGAAAGATGGGAGTTAGGGGCGCTTGGGTGGCTTAGTTGGTTAAGTGTCTGACTTTGGTTCAGGTCATGATCTTGTGGTTTGTGAGTTCAAGCCCTGCATCTGGCTCTGTGCTGACTGCGCAGAGCCTGGCGCCTGCCTGGGATTCTGTGTCTCCTTCTCTCTCTGCCCCTCCCCTATTCACGCTCTGTCTCTTAATACTAAATAAACATTAAAAAAATTAAAAAAAAAGAGAAAGATGGGAGTTAACTGAGACCTCTATTTAGAAGGTGGGAAACACATGAAGACCTACATTTTTACTAAAAGGTTAATTTAAAATTATCTACCCCTGGTAAACAGGGATTACAAGGTACATTATCTGCTTCACTCTTGGCTCTGAGTGGAGAAGAAAGTCTTTCTCTGAGAATTTATCATCACAGCCATCTCCTTTTGATCACTTGGGACTTATTTGGGTGGCCTGGGAAACCCATAGAAGTTATTTGGGTAGCTAGCTCTTCAGGGCACCTGAAAAAACAAATATAGATCCTTCTTGGAAGAAAACATCTTCAGACCAAGGTTCACATTATTTCCACATGTAACATCTAACTGAAAATGAGCTCAGAATCCAAGGTGATATACCACCCCGAATAAGAAAATAAGTCAGCACCCCAAATTAGACCCCTTGAACTTCAGATATTAAAACAAGTAGACACAGAATGTAATATAAAAGAGGGAATCAAAAACAGTAAGAAACATGACACTTTCAGAAAAGATCAGAAAGTTTTGATACATAAAATAGATTTTGAAATATAAATATAGTTAGTGAGATTAAAAACATAATCATGGGTTAAATATTACATTAGATAATTGAAGAATTAGTCAACTGGGAGAAAAAGCACACAAATTTACACAAAATGTAGCACAGACAGATGAAAGGAAAAAATGTTAAAGAGTGGTTAAGAGACATGGAAGATAAGGAAACAGGATAGGCAATGATGGAGGGGCAAAATATATCCAGAGAAAGGCCTCATTTTTTTCCAAAATGAATTTTTAATTCATAGCAGCATAAAAAATAATAAAGGAAATAACATTAGATAAAATCTAGGAAATAAAAGAAAGGAAACCATTCCTAAAAACATCAGTACTCACAGACAAAAAGAAAATATCTAATAGCAAGAATGAAAGAAATGATTGGCTACAAATAAATGGCAATTATATTGAGGGCAAATATTTCAGCAGCAACAATGAACACCAAAACCCATGAAGTAATATCTACAAAACACTGAGGAATAATAACCATCAACTTTGAATTGTATACTAGTTAGATTATTATTGAAAAATAAGGTGTAAGAAAGATTTTAATCTAACATAAAATTTTGGAATTTGAGTTTTTATAATTACATATTGTAAGATATCAGGTGAAAACTGTTAGGGAGAAAAATTCACTGAAATAAAATGTTATCAAAATCCATACAATAGGAAGTTATTCTTATTAATCAATAGTATCAAGACTCTATTTTGAACTTTGGCTATATTCCATGCTAAATATTACCATTCTGAAACATACTGAAATAGTCTAGTATGATTTATGTACTGAAAGGCATTTCTTTGGCCTTGAAGTAAACAAAATAGTGAGACCTAACCAAAAAATGCTTGGCTCCTGACTACATAAGATGTCTCACCCATTCCATGCTGCTTTTACTAAAAATGAGTAATTTAATCAACTCATCAAATTGTTTGGCACCACCATTTGACTATTTTCTCAGGCAAATAGACTGACAAGATTGTGCAGACTGAAAAAGAGAAAAAAACTTATAAAACAAAATTACCAAAGTTGTCACAGCTTGATATATCTTTCTATAATTAAATTAGGATTTAATTCTATTTAAATTTACCTTCAACATTTCCATCTCTCTTTAGATGTTATCTTACATAACAAAAACATACTCATAATATTTTTTTCTGGCTATGTCTATTTTCTCATCATTGAATGGAAAACTGTTCTTTCCTAGGAATTATTTTTCTGGACCAGAGCAAACTCATGATACTATAATTGAAGTCCAAGACTTGTGTTATATAAGAAAACAATTACAGATGGGCCAATATGACTTCATAATATTGACCATAGCAAGGCACTATTCTAGCAGGTATTTGATAAAGGAAAACTTGAAAAAACTTAATGGTAGCTAATTTTTCAGTTATCCATCTGAAGATAGGACAAAGCACAAAGCAGAAAAAGAACAATGAATTTTTTTTTGTCCTAACTTCTAAGGAAAGATAATTAGCATTTCTACATAGAAAACCTGGTTTAGCATAGAAAAAAAAATTAGCATTGCACAGATTCCTTAGATTAAAGGATTATATCATCTTAAGGGAAGTAGAGTGTTATATATGATCTGGATTGTGTGTACATGTAATCTTCTGAACTCTGGCTGGTTATGCAGTTTGAATTCCTAAATTTGCAAACCACTGGAAGTTCTTCAGTAGCTTATAGTTGTATTAAAAAAAAAACTTTGCTGGGAAAGACATCAATTTCCTACCTGTTTTTATAATTCTTTCTTCAATTAATAATAATGTACTATATTAAAATTTAAGAACATACGACTATACAATTGTAGAATCATAAAGACCTTTAGGATGCTTCAACTACAAATATAAATGTTAGAATGAAAAGTGTATTTTAAATTTTGTACATAGATATGAAACTACCTAGAGATAACAAAGATGTTCTCAATAAATTTTTATGCATAATATGTTAGATAACTCACAGGCATTGCTTTTAAAAAGAGATTTTATTCCTGTCAGTTGGTCTTTTTCCTCACATGTTATCTAAGATCACCTTCCTGTTAGACTACTGGCATGATACATTTAGTCTGAACTGCTTATGAGAGAGAATTGCCAATTTTATACAGCACTAGACAGAGCAAGGTCTTGGGCTTTCATATCTGTTATCAAGATATCTGTGGTGTGAAAAACATTAAAGAAACTCTCATGGATCTATACCATGCTTATAAATCGATATCCCAAAAGAAAGGATGAAGAAAAGTCAAAGACATTTTAAAGAAGAACAAGACGAGATGCCATGTTCTTCCTATATATCAGTATCAATTATGAAATGACAGCAATTTAGAACAGCTTTTAATTGAGACAGTATAGCAAGACAGATGGAACCAAATGCACAGGCCAAAAATTGACCAATAAGCTGGTATATGATAGAGGAGGCATCAGTTTCTCATGAGGAAAAAAATGGAAACAAAAATTGATCCCTTACCTCACACCATATACACAATTTCAGATGGTTTAAAGTCTGAAAGTAAAACATTAAAATTATGAAGCTTTTGGAATATAGTATAGAAAAAAGGTATTTTTAATGTTGGGATGGCAAAGGTTTTGTTAAATTAAATGCACAGCATATATCATAAAGGAAAATGCTGATAAAGTTAATAATACTAAGTTTAAACTTCTTTTCATAAAAACATCATGTTAAGGGCACCTGCATGGCTCATTTGGTTAAGCATCCAACTCTTGATCTCAGCTCAGGTCATGATCTTAGTTCAGGTCATCATCTGAAGGATCATGCCCCGCATCAGGTTCTGCACCGATAGCATGGAGCCTGTTTGGGACTATCTTTACCCTTTCTCTCTCTCTCTCTCTCTCTCTCTCTCTCTCTCTCTCTCTCTCTCTCTCTCCCTTTCTCTGCTCTCCCTCTCTCTTCCCCTCCCTTGTGCTCACATGCTCTCTCTCTCTCTCTCTCAAAATGAATAAAATAAATAACATAAAAAAACATATTAACCATATTAAGAGTGATAATTAAAGGTGAAAAATAACTGACAAAGGATTAGAAAGCAGGTCACACACACACACACACACTCCCCCAAAATTGAAATGAGTGAGGTATATAAACCAAGAAATTCAAACTAGAATGTGGATTATTAATAAACCTATGAAAAGGTGTTCAATCTATTAAGTAACCAGGAAATTATGCATTTAAACCATAATGAAATAACCATTTCACAACACTAAGACTAGAGAATGTGAAAATATCTGATAATACCAAGAACTAAAGAGATGTGGTTCAAAGGAGACTCTCATAAATGATAGTAAAGAAGTAAACTGAAAAGAATTTAATATTGAATATACTCTACAACCCAAGAAGTCTACTTGTAGGTGATATGTAAACTAGAAAAACTCTCATACACATACATAAAGAGATAAAAAGAGATAAAAACAAACATGTTCACATCACTTATGAAAGCAAAAATTGTCATCAGAATGTGAATATGATAAATGTATCCAATCAACTATCATACAGCAGTAAAAATTAGTGAACTAGAGTGACACCTATGAAGATCAATTATTCTTAGAAACACAACATATTTTAAAATATCAAAAGCAAGTTGCAAAAGAATGCATACTACATTATATTATTTATATAAGGATTAAATTTCCAAAGCAATGCAAAAACATCATTAGCAGTAAAAGTGCGTGAGATTTATTTATGTGCAAAGGTATAAATAAACACAAAATTTAGGAATGAGGTTACCTCTGAGGGGTGAGGAGGCAGAAATAGAAGAATGAGAGAGGAAGCTTCACTCTTTCCCTCTTCAGGTGTGCGGTAAGTACGTCAGTGTTCATTGTATTTTGTATACCTTAAATATGCAAATTAATGTTTAAAAATAATTATCCAGATAGATTAAAAACCACAACAAAGAAGCATTCACTTTAGCTAGAACAGGTTGTTAATCTGAGAGATTAGTTTCACAGTAAAGGCCATGTAACTAATTTGAGGAAGAATTTTAATGATTCCTACTTCCTATTCAGAGCTTCTCCCCAGCTTTTCAAAAGCTAACCACAACAATGCAGCCCTTCCTATCCTTCTTGTACCCCACTGATACTGATCATTGTTATTAATAAACCTATGAAAAGGTGCTCAATCTATTACGTAACCAGGAAATTATGCATTTAAACCATAATGAAATAACCATTTCACAACCCTAAGACTAGAGAACGTGAAAATATCTGATAATACCAAGAACTACCGAGATGTGGTTCAAGGGAGACTCTCATAAATGATAGTAAAAAAGTAAAAATAACTACCAAACTCCTCCAGCTATTTCAAATTTTAAACATGTTTGTCTATTTTCCCAACGACCAGTATCTAACTAAGCTATTAACAGTTGGTAAAGCTAAAAGTGTTGTGCTTCCCATAGTAGTTTTACTTTAATGAGGAATTGCCAGAGAGGAAATCTTTTAAGACAAGGGTGACATTTCAGGCCTCCAAAGAGAAATATTAGGAAGATAGTTGGCACTTGATTGTTTAACATCACAATATGTCTTTATTCTCTAGGAATTTAATCCTGGGAATAGATTATCATTTCAAAAATTGTAGTAGTGTGAGTAAAAGGGATTGATTAACAATTTACAAAATTTTATAGGGGTGATGTCTAGCCATTCATAGATGTAATCTGAATGGCTAATCTGGTAAAACTACCTCAATCTAATATTTGAAATTGTTGTTATTTCTGCTTTTAGACCTCTGCTTGAGTGACAGCCTAAGGGTATTCATTCATCTTTCTCCGATTATCACACAGTCATCTGCATTTCCAGAGGGTTGATGACAGAACAACTTGGAGTTTAAAGACAGCACCTGTATTTGCATTTCAATAGTTCCATAATTCTATGAAAGCATTGACATCTCTTCAGTGTGCCTCATTGTTTAAAGAGTGAAGGTAGCCACATTTGTTCAGGATTCATAAATCTTAGAAAAAAAAATAGGCCATAGTATCCAAAGCCTCTTCTTCAGAAAATATTCATCTCCCTCCTTTTCTTTTTTTAAATGCTAAAATCATGTTTGTTAAAAACCATAGGTACTACATCCCATCTGTACATATATAAAAACTTTTATCCATTTGGGTCTTTATAACCTGAAATCAAGGTTCGAGGATAAAATAAAAGGAAAAGGAGGACATATAGTTTGAAGTATATTAAAAGGACATCATCAATTTTTAATTTGGAGTTTCAAAACATCTGTCTCCCTATTGGGAAGGAACAAGTTTGAGTTAGGGACACAGTTCCACGTAACACAAGGGAGTTAACTTTATTGGTGGGTATGTAAGCAGTTACTTATAGTCAATTATGATTTTAAGTAGAATGATTTTTGTCAAATATTTTGGTACAAGAGAATGAATCCTAGAGGAAAAATAAGAAATTCTGAGTTCAAATACAAGGCACCTGGGGACCTTTCTGAGTTGAGCCTTTGTACCCTTCCTGTAAGTGTAGGTAACATTATCCACCAAGTACTTTTAGGAAAGTGAAAATTCTGTGTAAACTATATCAAAAAAACCCTGGAAGTTTATAAAAGACTGCACAATTGTATAATTGTTGTGTGAGGTTAGTTTTTTATATTTTCAATCAGTACCTAAAATTTTTCATCTGACTGCATCCAGCTGAGACACTGAGATGTGGTAATACGTTTACAAGGACAAAACTATGGGTGGAAAAGAATAGAGCTCCACAGAGGTCAATTCAAAAATTTGTCATTTTAACATTCTTTTTCCATCTCCTTGCCATTTCAGAACCGTTTCTCTTTGGTGTTTTATAATACATTTTAAAAATGATCTGACTTTTTAAAACATATTCTCTCTTCCATATGCAAATGATATCGAATACTGGGAAGGTGTCCTTAAAAGTCAGCCCACCTTCATGGCCCAGGTAAAGTGGGAAATAATCCTCATTCTTGGTACTCTGCAGATTAGATGTCAATCTCCGAAGTATCTTCCTAGCTAATCCCAGCAGCCAGGAAGGTTTTTGACCTTGAAGATTTTAGCATTGCAAATCTAAGAATATAAGCAAGTGCATTTTCTTTTTAGCAAACTCTGAGTTTACATCCACCCCAGAGTGGCAATTGAATGCCATGCAGCCTGACTGTATTCTTAGGAAATGGAGATTCTTTCTCTTCCATGTGGAGGAAACAAAAAAACCCTATAGCCTATATTGCACAAAAGAATGATTCCAGGATAACAAATCCAGTTTCAAAGAGAATTCATCAGATGGGTTTAAAGAATAAAATAGAAGTCTAAAAATAGTACTAACTTCATCAGTATGTTTCTTAACATATTGCTGCTTATAAGAGTTTAAAGAGAAGTGTGTGAGAATAAAGTGTCTGTGTGTGCCTTTATGTGAAGGAGCTAGGAGTGTGTGTGTGAGAGTGTATGCTCATGGCAGGAGGAGTGGCGGTGAAACCATGAAGGGTAGTTGGGAAACCCCTTCTCTTTTTGCGCACTCCCAGGGTAGCAGCCCTGGCCACAGAATGAGAAGGAAATGTCAGAGCAGGCACAAAGGTCGCTGCCTTGACTGATGTGAAGTGACCGACCCGCAAGCAGAGACTTTTCTCCTTGGCAGCCAACAACCTGCAGCAGGAAAGGCGGGCGGGGGAGGAAACCCCGAGGAGGCGCTCCTGGCAGCCTCTTTGCTGAGATAGCAGGAGCAGCAGCCTGCGGAGCCACGAGCGCAGCGTCACTGAGCTGGTGCGGGTGCAGGGGCGCTCAGGGAGGCGCAGAGGCCCGGAGCCGCTACAGCCTCGGAGTCGCCCGCGCTGCAGGACGCCGCGCCGCGCCGCGCCGCGCCGCGCCGCGCCACTCGAGCGCCACGGGCCAGTCCCGCAGCAGGAGGAGCGGTTGGCGGAGCGCTGCCCTGCACGGTTCCTTGAGCACCTGCCTAGCCCACCGCGAGCTACGGGAGGAACCCAGAGATCTCGGCCTTTTGTCCCGTTCTCTAAAAGCAGCTTGTGAGCAAGCCCGCAGAAGGCGAGCATCTCAGTTCTCCGCCGGACTGGGATTTTTCTTCTCAATTTGGGGGAGCCCGTGTGTAGAGGTCAGAGAGGCAGGCGAGGATCCTCAAAAAGGGGCCGAGGGCTGTGAAAGTGGGCACCCCCTCTTATCACTGGAAAATCTCCTTGACATTTTTCACACTTTGAGGCAGCTGCAGCTGGTGTCGTCGGAAAAGGGGGTGGGAAAAAAGAGAGGGGGCGGGGAGAGCCGGGAGACACAGCCAAGAGCCACGAGCGGCGCCTCCTCGCCTGCCAAGCCTGGCACCTGTGCGCCGAGCCACTGCACGGAGGAGGACCCCACTCCAGGAGAACCTCGGGCTTGAAACCACGGACACCCAGCCCCTGGGCAGCGGGTTCTCGCCGGAGGGACCTGCAACCGCCCTCTCGGACCGCCGCTGTCGCCTGCAGACGCGGGAGCGCTCGGCCCCTTAGAGCCGCCACTGCGCCGGGTCCTCGGGGATTCTTGCCCAGCGGCAGGCAGGGTGTGTTAGAGTTGGGTGCACGATTCGCCTTCTCTGCTCGCCTCTTCTCCGCCCGGGATTTATTGTCTGTGGAGCCTTCTGGGGGTGGGGAGGTAGCTGCGCCTCCGCCACCGCTGCCGCCGCCGCCGCCGCTGCTGCTGCTGCTGCGGTCGCTAGCGCGGCGCGCAGGGCAGGCGGAGGCAAGGGAGTGAATGCGCTCCTGCCTCCCTGGCCGACGCTTTGGGCTTCCCCTCAGCCGCTTCCCGCCGGAACCTCTCCAGCCGTCCACCTGAAGGGCACCGGCATCATGGTCTAACGCGGCACCTGGCTGGAATCCCCTTTCTCCTCGTCTTCCTCCTCCTACTCCACCCTCCTCTCTTCCTCCGAGGACCCTCGTGCCCACTCCACTGCGGACCCCCGAACACTTTAAGGAATAAGCCTTGGCAGCTGCACGATTCACTCTCTCTGGAACCTCATGGGCAGTTTCTCCCGCCGGCGATGTGAGTAGAACACTCTTGTTTCGTGGCCAGTGGGGGCTGCGGGGGCCTCGCGGTTTTTGGCCTCGGCGACCGTGTGCGCCCGAGGTGTGGGACATAAGCCCCCGCGGGGGGAGGGGTGTGGGGGGAGGACACGAGTCTTCAGCGCTCTCAGGGAGCTGCTCGAGAGGTGGCCCGCGGAGGCGGCGGGGATGTGGTAGGTTGCGGGGCATTTGGAAATGGGTGCTGTCTGTGTGGGTGCATGGGAGCACCGAGTGGCCTGGGCTGGCGGGAGACCCTAAAGGGTTACATACTGCGAAAAGGAAAGGTAAAGAGCCAGTGTTGGACGCTGGTGCTGGGACCATTGGTGCAGCTGAGGTTAGTCTTAGCTCCTCTTTATTATCTTGGGTATCTCCTGTAAGCTTTTTCTTGGAGGTGTTTGAGGGATGAAGCGCCCGTTTGATCGTGTCACACACGCACACACACACGCGCGCGCGCACACACACACACACACACACACACACTTGTGGAAGGTCGCATTTGTCCCTTTATCTTGGAAGGTGTAGTATTACTGTTTGGTGTTCATTTGTTTGGCAAATGCAATTAGAAAATCTTTATGCCTTTGGAATTGAAGGGAAAGGGTGGGGTTTGTTGGGGGGGGCTGGAGGGGAAGAGGAGTATGACAGATTGGAGGACAGAAAGAAGTGGGTAGCAATGGAGAAAGCTTTTCCAGGGAGTCAGGGAGAATGATGCCTCTCTCCCCTTAAGCTAGACAACTCCTACCCACACATCTCCTTTGTGTTGCAAGGCGAAACTGGTGAACCTGCACGATTCCCAGTCCCAGAGCTGGCCCCCCTTCAGCATCTTGCCTCCTCCTCTTAGAGTCATTAAGGATGCAGGACTAGTTTCGGATCCTACATTGAAAGAGGGAGGGAAGCACATTAACATTACGGTAATCATGGCATCCTAGCTCATGGACAATTAGATTGGTTCCCGAAGGTCTCTAGTCTCACAGTTTGCAGACTCAAGAATGCGGGTGAGGGGATAGGGGTTGAACAAAATGCCTTTTAAAATAGTGTGACTTCATAACGGAGATGGCTGCAAAACTGCTTCATTATACTACTTCTTGGCCATCAGGGCTGAATAAAGGACCCGCCTCCGCCCTCTCCCTCACTGTCTCCTCCCCACCAAGTCACAAAGCGAACGGGCTGGGCGAGAGGGCACAGCGCCAGGCAGAAAAGGGAAGGGGTCACTTTCACAACTCCCGGGAATCGGCTTCAGAATGCAACCATCTGCGACTCCCACGTTCCTTTCGAAGTTCTCCTTCAAAGGGGATTAGAAATGATGGGGGAGGGGTCAGTGAGACATAAAGGTTCTCCACCTGCGCTTTTCGATTACTTTCCCATCACACTTTCAACACACTGAATTTACCTGCAGTGGTAACTGGGTCAGCACGTAAATATGTGTACCTGTATACACTGAAATGTAGCTCTTTTGATAGATGAAAAGCAATTCGCATGACAGCATATTTTAACCTTGGCAAAATTTCTAAGCACAATAGAGATTTTTATAGCGTGGGCGAGAAGAGTGCATTCCAGCGAAAGCAGGACACGTGATCTCTCCGACGGGAGAGATACAGTATTAGGAACTCGATTTTCTTTGTTCCAGGCTGAGCCTATGAGATGCTCAGCATCCGGCTGCTTAAGTCCTCCTATTAGAAGGTAAAATAATAAAGTTGACCAGGGGCGAGAGTAGGAGGTGGAGAAGCACAGGTAGATACCGGTGGAGGGCTTGGATCTTCTCCCCTGCCGCCCACTTCTCTTTTTTACCTCCCACTTCCCGCCCCACCCCTCGCCCCAGCTAGTCTCCTATTTAAAAGTGAGGCATTCCTTCCGGGAGACGTGGCAGAAAAGTTCTTCAGCCCCTGCACACGTGAGTTCTTCAGCGCCTCAGGACCTGCTGCTGCTATTCGCAACAGAGTCCGTCACCTCCCCAGCCCGTGTCACGCCTCCATCCAGGCGTCTTGAGCTGACTTCACCTACTCTAAGAGAACCACCAGGAGATCTTTTTGCAAAAGACAGTAGAGGAGGGTCAAATCCCTGCTTCCTGAAAATCATTCATCGCACCGGGGCAAGAATGAAGAAGCAGGGATGTTCGAATGATTTTATTTTTCCTTAAAAATAAGAGTCCTAGGACTCAAGTGTATCGAAAGGGGTGGTTTAGCCATATTTGCATTTAGACTCCCGGGGAGGTATCTCAGGCCTGTGGAATGTCCCAAGGTGTGATTATTTATAAATTTAGTGGATGTAGAACGTGTTCTAGTCTCTCCATTTAAATAGAGTTATCTGACCTGGAGTTCTCTTATTTCATTTTTCACTCCTTGTTTTTTATTAGCCATCTTAATGGGCTGAAGTTAAAAATGTGGGCTATTTCTGTACTATACTGCATTGCATCACATAATATGCTGTGGTAGGGAAAGCAGAGTCAAATTCCATGACATATTATGAAGTGAGAGTTCTTTAGACATTTTTTTATACTTCACTGTCCAAGAAAAGATGTGTACTTACCATGGCAACCCTTACATTCTCTGTCACGTGTGCCTGCACATATGCAGCTTCAGAATTAGAAACAACTTCTTAAAGAAATAAACCTGGTCCAGTTGCAGTAGCCATGTTTTATTCAGAATTTTAGCACTGTTTTAGGCTAGCATTAAAATTTCCTTAATTGAAATCTTATTCCACTTTCTTTTGTAGGCTTTCAATGTTTCCGTTTCCTCTGTAAAATACAGAACATAGCTTAAAGTTTTTGTGTATCTGTATTTTTGTTTGCTTTGGATTTGTTTTTAAATGTGCAGATACAAGTGACTATCACTATGAATTTTTATCACTTATGAAAGTCATTAAATAATTATCTTACCCACATGGAGTTAATTCCCAGGGGTATTTCTTAGAGCTCTCTTATTTGCAGTTCATAGTGTGTGGTAATACTTGATAGACAAACTTGGTCTGTTTAATCATGTCTTAAAATGTCCACTCTAGAACAGTTGAAAATTTGAAGATGTTATATTTGACCTTGATTAATTGCTAACTTAATAATCGATGTATTGAAATTACACCTGTTTATACTATAATTTTATCTTCAGATGACTATGGTCTTAACATAAGGATAGATCACACATTACATGGTATTATAAGTTCATTGTATATCCAAATTAACAGAGTACACAAAGAGTAACCAACTAGTGATGAA
Organism: Neofelis nebulosa; assembly: GCF_028018385.1. Lineage (NCBI taxonomy): Eukaryota > Metazoa > Chordata > Mammalia > Carnivora > Felidae > Neofelis > Neofelis nebulosa. The sequence continues at coordinate 164,664,825 of NC_080783.1, read as the reverse complement.
TTACCATCCAAGTTATTTCTGGATTCTTCTTACATTTTCTTATTTCACATAAATTATTTCATAATTTTCAGAAAATTCTTCATTTAAAGAATATATGTAATTCATTGAGTATAACAGTTGTAACAACCACACCATCAATAAAAGACATTATTTGGAACATTTTGTTCTTCAGTAACAATGACTGCTCTATAGTGTTACCCATATTCTTTTTTGGCTGAGTCTAGTCAGTCATGTGAATTTGCAATATGACTCTGGGGAGACCATTAATTCAAATCTGTAACACAGGACAGATCTTTTAGTTTGTGCCAAGGCAAATGGTCACTAACTAGTTCATATTTCCAAGGAAATGACTTGGAGATGACCCTAGGATCTTCTGAGAACCCTGAAGTTGTTTTGTGTTTTTGTTTTTGTTTTTCATATTGACTCTCTTAAATCTAGGGGTCATATCACTATTCAGTGGAGAGGTTTTAATACCTCAGGTTTAAAAAAATGGAATCTTAATATTAAAATAACAATTTGACCGTGTAGTATAGCAATTAAATTGTATTCTGAGGAAACACAAAAGCAGAGAGGCGATGCATAGATGGTAAATTTTACATATGTGTTGAAATAATGAATTGTGAATTGTCAAGGAAAACTCAAAATTACAAGTGGCACTATATATGAATCAACAATGTTTGGAAGATGATGACCCTAAAACCAATAATATTTTTCCTTTATGAAGTTTTTAGCCATGTTTGGTTAAACAAATTTGAATCATTATAAGTAGTAATGCTTTATAGAAAATACTCTAGTGAATTATCCTGACGTAGTGAAAGAGGAGTAAGAAAACCTTAGTTTTCTATGGTTTTCTACTTTTCTTACTTCCAGAATTAACATGTGATCTTTGGTAATATAAATTAGCCTCTTTTAATGCTATAAAATAAAGGTAGTAATAATTGCTAGTTTATAACTCTAGTGCATAGCAAATAAGACAAAAAGGTACATGAAAAGTAGTTTGAATACTTTAGAAGAGTGGGACATAAAAATTTGTGATACAAACCAATTTTTATAGTCATGTGGGTGGTGGGGGGATGCTGTGTATAGTGATGGCATAGTAGTATATTTTTAAGGTATGCCATTGAAATAGTTACACATATCTGTCTTCTATATTGGAATTCAGTGATTATATTCAGAAATCCATGAGCTTTCATGATCGGGAGTCATCCCTTGTCATCTTACTTCCCTTACCATAGTGCATGAACTATAATCATAATTAAAATAGCAGCCACCAGTTACTAAACACCTATCATGATTCAGATGCTTTACTTCAAAATAGTCTTGCCAGAAGCTTATTCTCACCATGTGAAAGATTAGAAAATTGGGGTTCAGTGACAGAAATGACAAGTCCATGTGACATAGCTAGAAAGTGATAAAGATTTAAACCCAGATTTGGCTCCTATGTTTTTTTTTTTTTTTGTTTCATACCATGCCCTCTCCCTCATAGGTATAAATTAATACTTGTTAAATGACTGAGATCTGTAGATCATAGAATTATATCTTTTTTTTTAAGTTTATTTGTTTTGAGAGAGACAGACACAGCATGTGGAGGGGATGGGCACAGAGTGGGGAGAGAGAGAGAGAGAGAGAGAGAGAGAGAGAGAGAGAGAGAGAGAGAGAAAGAATCCCAAGCAGGCTCCACACTGTCTGCACAGAGCCCTACACAGGGCTCAAACTAACAACCCTTGAGATCATGACCTGAGCTGAAACCAAGAGTCAGACACTTAAGTGACTGAGCCACCCAGATGCCCTTAGAATTATTTCTTAATGAATAAAGAAAATTTAATATCTCAAACCAGCTTTTCAAAGTTATTTACATATTTGGCAATAATGCACCATATTAGTTTTGTGACCGTAATTTAATATTGGCACAGAGATACTGCTTATCTTTCTGGTAATTAATTCATGACAGAAACATTTAATAAGCTGTTAGAATCTGTCATATAAATGTACATTAAGGCGACTTTCAATAAAGCAAGTTTGAGTCAAGAGCTGTCATGTCTACTTCGAAACTATTATGATATATTTGATATATAAACCTCTGGAGAGGTATCATATGTGCTATTTAAGTTGTTAATCATAATAGAACATTATCATTTGTTTTTCAATGACACATGGAAAAATATTAAATAAATTTAATGACCCACAGGAATTCCTGCATATACTCATTTTCATTACATTGTTCCTTGCTTGAAAAATTACTTAAAATCTCTATACAAAAATATTATTTTACTTTAATGCACATGAAAGCAACAGTCACCAGAGATGAAGTATTGAAATTTAAATTAGCATTGACATGATCTGCTTAAATATTTTAACAATGGAATAATTACATTGTTGAAAGAACTCATTTATTGACTTCTTAAAGATGTAGTTTCTTCAGTTGTGCCAGGGTATTTTTGCTCCACATGAAGTTCAGTAAGTTTGAGAACATATTTAACAGATACCATGCCCAAGGTAACAAATTTGTTAAGAACAATGGAATTATAGAATTTGCATGTGCTTTTGTGTGCGTGTGTGTGTGTGTGTGTGTGTGTGTGTGTGTTCTGATGAAGAGAATTAAATTTTGTGCTATCCAGGAAGTAAACACATGCTATATGTTTTAATCCAATTATAGAAAATATTTTATAGATGGCTGGTTGCATTATCAAATTAATTGGTAATAGAAAGGCAGGAAATGAGCTTTTCTGAGATAGAGTCTAAGTGTTAGGAAGACATTTGTTGCACCAAAAAGGTGAGCAATGGGCACAAACCTACACTATTTTAACTAAATTTAAAGAATTAATGTGACATAAATAGTGTAACTAAAATAATTTATTTTTCTAAAGTTTATTTATTTATTTTGAGAAACAGACAGACAGACAGACATGTGCGGGGTTGGACCAGAGAGAGGAGAGAAAGAATCCCGGGCAGGCTACATGCTGTCAGTGCAGAGCCTGACGTGGGGCTTGATCTCCTCAGCCATGAAATCATGACCTGAGCTGAAATCAAGAGTCTGATGCTTGACTGACTGAGCCACCCAGACATCCTGTAACTAAAATAATTTAAAAGTGCAAACAATTAGACTTCTTGAGTAGTAACTGTTTAAGTATTCTGCATCTAAGGTATTCAACATTGTAGCTCTTACCATGAGCAGTCTTAGAGTCATGTAGGATGCAGGTGCACCTCAGACTGCATATTGTGAACACTGATACCACATTGGATATTTACTCTGGTGTTATTCTGAGACGGTATAAGTCAAGACATGAAAAAAATTTCTTCCCCACTTCAAGTGTGATTAATTTCTTAAGACAATTATGAAAGCTATTGTAATTAAATCAAATACCTATTTAAACTCTGAGTGATTGTTAAATATTAGCAATGTCCTTAGGGTAATACTATATTGAACATTGGGCATACCACACACATGTACATACATGCTATAATTGCTCCATTTTGTAACACACACACACACACACACACACACACACACACACACAGAGCTATAACCTTACTATTTCATGAGTTTATAACACTTTGGAGATGGTAAGGACTCTATAGGGTCTTACTTTACAAAAGAGGAAACTGAGCCCCACTGTTTTCTTGCTCAGAGGCACATAGCTGTTAGTGAAACAGAAGTAGAACCAGATCTCTTGGCTCCCGACCTCTGCCAATAAAACCATACCCTTGGAACTATTGGAGTCCTTTACCTTTAAGGAAAGGGAAATAGGAAAAAGAAGCTTAATCCTATAAATTCAGTTAATGAAGCCAACCAACATGATGACTTTATCCAAAATACATCTATTTCTCATGTCATTTTTGGCCTGAATTTTGGCCTAAGTTTTTTTGATAATTATGTTATCTTTCCACTGTGATTTGGTGGCTTAGGCAGTTTAATACTATAAATTTAACATCTATTAAATATTTTATTTTTTAAAGGATACTTTTATTTAGGAAATATGGACTTAATTTCACTCATATAAAATATTCTAAATTTGGATACTATATCCTTTTTAATGAATATTAAAATATTCTTTTAAATTACTGGTCTTTTTTAGTATAATACCCACTAAATTAGTGTTGGATGATGGAGAAATGTTTAATTCATTTCAAATAAATGAATTATCCTCTAAATTTGCTAATTTAATTAAGGATCAATTAAGGATCAATCATCTTACCAAAAAATGGGAATGATTTAAATTGAGATTAGGCCTTTCTACATAATATTGCCTTAGATTTTTATTAAGAAAACATTTTAATCAAGAAAATAAAATGTGAAGGGTGCCTGGGTGGTTCAACTGCATACGCGTTGCATATGACTCTTGATTTCAGCTCAGATCATGATCCCAGGGTCCTGGAATCTAGCAGGGCTCTGGCTGAGCATGGAGCCTGCTTACAATTCTCTCTCTCTCTCTCTCTCTCTCTCTCTCTCTCTCTCTCTCTCTCTCTCTCCCTCTCTCCCCCTCTACCTCTTTCCCCAGCTTGCATGCTCTCTTGCTCTGAAAAAAAAAAAAAAGGAGAAGAAAAGGTGATGCAGTTGGAATTTGTGAAACATATTCATTTGTATGATTTTTTTTTGCATTACAAAGTTACATTTTGAAGGGTCCTTCAACAAGTTTTCTCTAACTGCTAAATAACTTTATATATCTGTTATGGCTTAATTCTCTCTTTTTTCATGAGACAAATTTGAAATAAATTTTTACCATTTAATGTTTTTTTCTAATGCTAAAATTCCGAGTCCACTTTATCAAGAAGTTTGGTTACTAGGAAACTTAGAGCAGGATGATTTTTTTATTTTTTAACTTACTGCCAAAACATATTTGCAACAATTATAAAGCACTTTTAAAATTATGATGTACATCTCTTAAAATATGCATTTAATTTATAAGCAATGACATATAGAAATATTTACAAACAAAAGTATTGATTTAACAAGACATACCTACATAGTTACATCTAAGAATCCTCTTTCAAAGGGAAATTAGAACATTTTAGTGCAGCGCTGGTGTTTAAAATGGAAGAAAAACCATGATGACTAAATTAGTTCATTACATATCAGCAGATTAGCTATGCTTTTCATTTGTAGAATGTTTCCTATTCATGCCAGCTTTCAGTGCACTGTTCTGGGACTCGTGGGTGTGATAGAACGGAACATATTTCTGTATCTGTGAATATAATCCCACACACCGTTTTACATGACAAAATCTGAATGTCCTAAAACTCGGTGTTAAAGATAAGACAAGATGTCAACCTTTGCCAGTTTGGGATTCGAATTATCTCCATAATAATACCATTTTATCTTTCAAAGTATCTAATTTTATTTAAAGAGATATTTAGACAGGTAATACAAGGAGTATGAGTGTTTGTGTTTGCTCCCTTACTTGCTCTCTTGCCTTTTCTATCTCGACATAGCTAAGGTTCACTTGCTGCAGATAATCAGCAAGCCGCTAAAACTCAAACACAGTAGACAAACACTAAAGTAGGATATGAACAAAGGAGGAGAGGTACAAAAGTGATGTACTTTTGTACTTTGGAACAGGAAGAAACTACTAGAACTGTAAGGCACATATATAAAAATCATAAAGAAAATCAGTTTTATTAATAGTTAATAAATATTTGGATTAACAGGATCACATTCCATACTGAGATAAGGTACATGCTATTTAAGAAAAATACATTGGAAAGACTAGGAAGACAATGGGTAATTAAGAATCATCTATCTTAAAGTCTAAAATGTGCTGGTAAATAAAAAAGTTAGAAGATGGTTTGTATAAACAGTGTTTAATGTCTGCTTTCCCTAGATATAATTATACATATGTCAAGTTCTTAGTCCCAGGTGCACTCTTTGTAGATCTACCCAAAGATAGTTTCTGAGCCAGGCCAAGGGTACTTGTCTTCGTAGACACTTGTAGCAGTTATTAGGTATATACTTTCTCTAACACTTATTAATTAACATGAATTCAGCCCTGAAGACATGGTGTAGCAGTGGCTGCTAACAAAATAACATACCAGTGTCTGTGATCAGTCTTGAGGATGCACTTGTCACTCTTTTTGACTCTGCATGTGACCGCGACAGCCCCAAACCTCACAGGTGCATGCCTTCTTTGCATGTGTAAAATTATCCGTAATTTTACAAATGTAATGTGTTCTTAATCTTATTCCCCTTTTTTCCTATATAGTTTCTTTTATTTTTAAAAAAATTTTAACACTTATTTTTGAGAGAGAGACAGAGCACGAGCAGGGGGAGGGGCAGAGAGAGAGGGAGACACAGAATCTGAAACAGGCTCCAGGCTCTGAGCGGTCAGCACAGAGCCTGACGCGGGGCTCAGAATCACGAACTATGAGATCATGACCTGAGCCAAAGTCAGACACTTACTCGACTGAGCCACCCAGGTGCCCCTTCCTATAGAATGTCTTTGTGTGATCATGTGTGAAAAATAGGAATGCAGAAAACAGAAAGTTGAACTTGGATTTGGGGAATATGAATGAATAATTTCTTGTTGTAAATGTCACCTAATATTTTTAATATTATTGCTTAAATATGGACAAAATAGTGTATTTGGGGTATAGAAGGTAGAATATTTTATTGGGAGTCAAGAATTATAGTCTGATGCTCACATTATAAAACTAATATGATGGCTTCTGGTATTTACACCAAAAAGGAAGGTAACAAAAAACTCTATGATGCTACTTGAAAGACTACTTGAAGGATTTTGCAGTCTCTTCTGGGTCTGAGTCAAGTCAGAAATCTACCCTTAAGCTGAGTAAAGATCACTGTAAAGTTGTTAAGTTCTTTTTAGAGTGATTGTTTGAATGGAAAATATGTAGAATGTGAGTGTAGTGTACTGAAACTTTAGAGTTCCTTGATTAACCTTTTTAAAATGATCCTTCTTTTAAAAATTTGTATAATTTGTGTGATCAAAGATGACTGTAACTTGGTCTTTTCTGGATAATTCAGTATGTGAATACACATCATTCCTAGCATTAAGTAATTGCTTGAACGACTGTCTCCAGTCTCCAAAACCAGCACATATATAGTGGTTTACTTGATTTTTTTTATCCCTAGCAAATTAGCTCACAGCATAGTGAAAAATGCACGTTACATCAATGCTTCTGAATGCTTCTAAGAGACTCTTGTAGCCATTAGTATTCCCTTCAATTTCTTCTTCTCTTTACTTTCTAAGAAAACCATTATACTCCTCAGTTTATCTTCAGTGTGAGGCATGGTATGTGACTTACTTTGGCCAATGCAATAGGAGCAAAAAGTGAGAAGTGTCTCTTTTGAATAGAAATATTTATGACCTAGTACACACTTTGCTTTTTCCCTGATGAAGCAACTATAGAAATGTGTGCCATGATACGTCCTCCATCAGCCTGGTCCCTGAACGACAACACTAAATAAAGTCATCTCTGCACACATGCATTCAACATGTAGCATGAGAAAGAAAACTATTAAGATTTGGGGAATGAGGGTATTGTTTGTTACTGAAGATAACCTAGCCTTTCACTCATTCCCTGAGTGAAATTCTAGTGAAAGTGGAGTCCTAATGTCCAGTATATGGTGTGACAATTAAAGGGATGTTATTTACATATGTCTCTGATTTTAATACAAAAATGTATTTTATTTAATGACTGATTAAAATTATAATAATTAACAAAGGTATTTTTAAAAGATACAAAGATCAGGGGTGCCTAGGTGGCTCAGTCGGTTAAGTGTCTGTCTTCGACTCAGGTCATGATCTCGTAGCTCATGGGTTTGAATCCTGTATCGGGCTCTGTGCTAACATCTCAGAGCCTAGAGCCTGCTTCAGATTCTTTATCTCTCTCTCTCTCTCTCTCTCTCTCTCTCTCTCTCTCTCTGCCCCTCCCCAACTCATGATCTCTCTCTCTCAAAAATAAATAAACATTTAAAAAATTTTAAAAAGAAAGGTGGCACGTGGGTGGCTCAGTCGGTTAAGCATCAGACTTCGGCTTAGGTCACGATCTCATAGTTCACAAGTTCGTACAAAGATCAATCTGCTTGCACTGTCAACAATTGCCAAAATATGGAAAGAGCCTAAATGTCCATCAACTAATGAATGGATAAAGAAATTTTGGTTTATATACGCACTGGAATATCACTTGGAAATGAGAAAGAATGAAATCTGGCCTTTTGTAGCAACGCGGATGGAACTGGAGAGTGTTACGCTAAGTGAAATAAGTCATACAGATAAAGACAGATACCATATGTTTTCACTCTTATGTGGATCCTGATAAACTTAACAGAAGACCATGGGGGAGGGGAAGGAAAAAAAAGTTATAGAGGGAGAGAGCCAAACCATAAGAGACTTTTAAAAACAGAATAAACTGAGGGTTGATGGGAGGGGTGGGAGGGTGGGGATGGTGGGTGATGGGCATTGAGGAGGACACCTGTTGGGATGAGCACTGGGTGTTGTATGGAAACCAATTTGACAATAGATTTCATATAAAAAAAACAAAGATCAGTCTGCTTGAGAAAATTTAATAAGTTTTAAGCACTTTGACTTTCTCAATTTGTAATTTAGTGTGCACTCATATTTTTGATACACTGAAGGTCTAAGAACTCTGCTACTGTTCTTGCACAACGTAATAACAGCTCCTCTGATTAGTAAACAAATGAAACATCTTCCTATTTGATATATATTTTCCCATTCTATGGATGGGTAGGACAATATATGTAATAAAGAATCTAACATATCTACTAGAATCTGCAAAATTTTCTCAGTTTAATACATTTTATTCAAGGGTATGTATTCATTCATTCATTCTAAATATCTGTTTTGCTGTTACTCTGTGCCAGGGCCTGTGTTAGGCAAGGCTGATTACAAATGTGACCCCTGTTTCCATGGCACTAATGGGTTAGGCAGACAATAAATAAATAATCACTCTAGGGATATAATAACTTCATGTTATGATAAGAGATAAGAAGGATAAGATCAAGGAACTGAGAATGAATATAATGAGGGTCTGAGCAGAAGAAGTAGCATCTCTGAGGAACTGATATTTAAATAAGACCTCTAAGATGATAGAACTTAGCCAGTAAAAGGGAGGAATCAGGAGAATTTTAGGCCAGGCAAATAGTATATGCAAAGACTTTAAGACAGGAGAAGATGGTGCATCGGAGGGAAGAGTGGTTGGAAAGAGGTTGGTGTAGCTGGATGTTAGGGATCAGAGGAAGATTGACACAATATGACAAAAGCATGAGGCAGATCACCTCGGGGTTTATTGACCAGGTTAAAAAATTAAGATTTTTATTCTATATTCTATGTGAAGTCATTAAACATTTTTGAAAGGAAGGATACTACAAACTGATTGATATATTAAATGATCACTTGGGCTGCTATGTTTACAATGTGTTAGAAGCCAAGAGTAGTAGTAGGGCTTTATAAATTAGGAGATGTTTACAGAAGGTTGGGCAAGACATTGAGGTGTCTTGGACTAGGATTTTGGTAGTGGAAATGGAACAATGTGGATAGAGCTGAGATATGCTTTGTACAACCTATTAGATTCATTGCTGAATTGGTATAGGGAGACGGCTAGTGAGTAAAAGTGTAGTATCAAGAATTATTGCAAGATTTCTGACAGGAACAACTGGATACATGCAGGTACAATTTCTTGTCTGGGGAAACCTGGAGAGGGAGCTAATCTATTCACGTATAACCAGAATATTGACACTAATAGAAGGAAACTGAATAACTGGCTGACATATTGAGGAAACATGAATCAGAGCATCAATTTATAAAACTAAACATCCCTATATAAAATTACTGGAAATGTAGTTAATAAGTCTGTGGGGATAACAATTAGAGCTTCTTTTTAAGAAAACAGATTCTTTCAAATAAATGATTTTTGAGGATGCATTAGAGTGACTCACTTATATTGCTATCATGGTTTTTTTTCTAATTGTTCTTTGGCATGAAGAGGAAACATGAATACATATCCATTCCTTCGGAATACTAATTTCTTCCATCTTTCTCCATCATGCTTTAAAGTTTTAAAAGAACAATCTACTCCTGGTCCTTCTATATTTGGTTGCCTGAGATGTGCAGAAGGATGTTAATTACTGGTGGAGTTTGTTGAAACAACTCATCTCAAGTACTTTGTAGCACCTTGTAACTCTGTAGCTCCCCAGGTATCCATACTGTGGACTTCTCTGGGCAAGGCCACACATATTTGCAACTTATCCTGTGTGTGTAGTCCCTTTCCTAGAACCTTTCACCATTTTAATTTCCTGGCACTAAGTTTTGTCAGTTAAGACACACTGTAAATTGCTGCCCAGAGAGTGCATATATAGGTAAAGTGATACTCATTCATTCATGTACATATCATCGGCACATTCTTTAGGAATGTGTTCAGCTGCAAGTAACCAACAATTAGTGGCTGCATTGAGTAAGATAGTGATTTTACCCCTTCTTCCAGTTAGCATTTGCAGTGGGCACTAACAATCCCCAAACATCTCCTTGGCTTACAACCACAGAGATTTATTTCTCACTTACAGATCTGTGAGGTAGTCAGAATTCTGCTTGGCTGTATTCACCAGTCTTCTAACTCCAGCATCCAGGCTGGAGGAGTAGCCCTTATCCGAGATGTGTTGTTCCCCTGATAAAGGGCAGGAAGAAGAGGCCTCACTGACCCATTCAATGAAAGTTTCCACTCACATATAACATATTTTGTGTCCACTCATATTCCCTTGGCCGTAGCAAGTCACATAACCAAGAGTGGCATGGCAAGAGAATAGATGGATAAGCATCCACACTGGCATTACGGCTCAGTGATGCCATCAGGAACTCTGACTCTTTTCAAATCATCATCCACCTTTTGGGTACTGTTCTTAGCATTTATACTCTGAGTTTTCCTACCTTAACATAATTGCCTTCAAGTGGACTGTCACCAAAGATAATAACAACAATGGTTATCAACTGCAATTCTCCAGTCTCTCTCTTCTTCTTCTCCTTCTTCTTTTTATTCTCCTTCTTCTTGTTGTTCTTGTTCTTGTTCTTTTTCTTCTTCTTCTTCTCCTTCTTCTTCTTTCTTTCTCCTTTCTTCTTCTTTTAATCCTAGCCAGAATGCAAATCCGTTTAATATAGTAATACTTGTGAATATATTTTGTTTTTTTTCTTTGATTGAATTGAAATGTATTTTATAAATTTCTCTAATAAATTACTTTTGTTATGCCCTGCTATTTCCCTAGCACAACTATTTTCCTAGCATGGGGCACTTGGAAAAAAAAATAACATTCATCTTGAAATTTAGACTAATAGTAATTTGTTTTTAGCTTGGGAAAACAGAATTTCTTTTAAAGCACTGAAGCTTAGTTAAGAAATAAAATTTTATTTTTTAATGAAAATTTTGAGGATCTGTGGAGTGATTCAGATTTTAAGAATGGATATACTTTGGAGTTTCAAGATGACTGTTAGTTGATAAAGCTATAATCTGAAATTCCCTTTAATGTTGAAACCTTATATATTTTACTTTTGTTCACGTCTACTTTAGCTATCACTTTGAAATGTAACCGTTGTTTGTTGCATGAACCATATTTTCATAAAGAAAATTTTTTGTTTTGTCGTATTAACATGTAGAATCATTAAAATTGATAATATTCTAATTAAAATGCTTCAGAAGTAAATAGATTAAATCATTCATGTTTAACCTCCTTTGGTGTTCTTTTGAAACCACTTGTACTCAGACTTAGGATTCATCACCAGTAGATGAATGCTTTTCAAACATTTTTGTAATTGTGGAACTGTTTTAGCAAGTGAAATAGCACAAACAACCCCAATGCATAAAACAAAGACAAGTAAGACTGCTGTGTTGGAAATCAGTGTGTTTTATATTCAAGAACCATCATGCCACAGTATAATTATTTTATAATTTCTCACGTCTTATTTTAACAGAAAATTTTTTTTATCCCAAATTAAGAAACTATAAGAAAATGTAGGCATTATTTATTTTCTGCCACAGGCTACCAGCAGATTTAGAGCTGAGCAAAGTCATTTGAATTGTTCAAGGAGTATGAATAGGGCTGCGTTGTGTTAGCTCTTCATTTTTTTTTTCTTCAATTGACAGAGGGTGATATTATCCACACAAAAACTCTCCAGAGGGTTTCACTTTATCACGCCAATTATCAGTGTGTATCTGAGGCTTCTTCAAGACAGAAAGGTATTTGGCAATGTCAGTTCTGCTTCTTAATGAATATCTTCTGTGCCCAGCTAAATAAGCAAAATGGTAGAGAAAACACAACTCTGGGATAATCTGAGGCAGATGAAAAGACTCATTTTGCTGAATACAGCTCATTAGGATGGTTTTAGTGTTTCTACTTGTGAGGCCTTGGGATCACTTCTGTCATCCTAAATATCCTATTGAAGCAGGTTTCAGTTTTTGTGAAAGTGGACCCCAGGCTGATCAGCAAAAAAGAACTTCAGAGGCAAAGGTAGACAGAGTGATTCTTTCCTCAGAATTTCATTTCTCTGTTTTTACATATGACAGAAATATTTGAGGGTATTTTGAGGTCTTCTATTTTAGAAGACACAGAATTCTTATCACCTTCGTTGGCTAACCCATAATAATCTCTTATCTTCTGCCACCCTGGACTTGAAATTTTTATTTTATTTTGTAGCTGTCAAAATTTTATTTTGCTGGCATCTGTGGTTTGGTGACATGTATAGTTGAACTGCAGGTAGAGCAAATACATGGGTTTAAAGTCTCTTATGGTACTTTCTTGCTAGGTGATCTTAGGAAAATTATTTTTAACTCCCTACTTCATAATTTACTAATCCTGGAAATGAACATAATAATACTCATTTCACTACTGTCTCAGCGTACACTGGACATGCAAATCAAAATTACTTTATCTCCTACACATTGAAAATAGTTTATTGATTTCCATTGATTCATTTCTTTTAAGATAGAGGCCAAGGGGCGCCTGGGTGGCGCAGTCGGTTAAGCGTCCGACTTCAGCCAGGTCACGATCTCGCGGTCCGTGAGTTCGAGCCCCGCGTCAGGCTCTGGGCTGATGGCTCGGAGCCTGGAGCCTGTTTCCGATTCTGTGTCTCCCTCTCTCTCTGCCCCTCCCCCGTTCATGCTCTGTCTCTCTCTGTCCCAAAAATAAAAATTAAAAACATTAAAAAAAAAAATTAAAAAAAAAAAAAAAAAAAAAAAAGATAGAGGCCAAAAAGTATTTTGTCTCTTGTTGAAAAGCTAGAGAGTTACAGGAAAGTTTTATTACATAAGGAAAATTTCATGTTGTAGAATATTTTAATTCTTTTTTCCCCCCAAGGATACATTTACACCACTTGCATAGATCAGACTAAATGAAATATAAAGCTTTTGAAAAGACGATGGTCTATATCTTGTGCATAATTTATATATTTATAAATGAAGTCACTATTATAAAAATACTCCCATTACATATGGAAGTATCTATGATATCAATACTCATTTGCATCATAAAAACAAAAAGAGAAGTTTTGAAAGAGGCTGCAGATGTCAAGAATAAGTTGTGGGCCATCACAGTAAACCTTTCTTAGAAGTAGACTATGTGATAAAACACTTTCAGCCAGTTAAATGAGGGCCACTGACCTTGTCAGGATGACACAGCCAGCCACCAGGGAATTCAGAAAGAACTGCATTAACTATTACCAGGAAATATATCCCTCTAAAATTTTGAGGTAGCAAACTGTTCCATTATTTATCTTCTATGTTTTGTAAGATGATGCTTTGATTCCTTTATACCACAAATATGGTTAATATCAACTAGATAAAAATCTTTGTGTACAAAAACTTATTCTTAAAATGGAAGGACTGTGGATTCTTATATGAATCTGTAGAGAATAGAGGGTTATTGTGGACTTAAGTCGACTATCGCCGTGTAGTGGAGGTACTAAGAACTGATCTGAGACTCAGCCAGGCTTACTGGCTCCAGTTATGTTAGATGGTAAGCCAAAAAATTCCAAAAATAAATGTAAGTTTTTGTCAGTTTAAAATATTTACCCACTGAGAAGTTTTGTTGTTGTTTTTTTTTTCATTCTGTCTGCCTATTTTCTTATGTGTAAGAATTTAATGTATTATTGTAATTGGTCTTTCTGACTTTAGTGTCCCTCACCCATCCGTCAAATTAATCCATTCTTTGTGAATGCCTTCCTTACAAAATTCATTTTCCTCTGGGAGATCTTTAGGAGTTTCCCACTGCTTATAAAAAGTCTTAATTTCTTAAGCTGAAGCTCACCAGCCTTAACATTCGCTTACAGGTTTCTCAAACACTCTGCTTCTTCTTTCTACAAATATTCCACCCTGTTTAAACTGAGCTGGGTTCTCCAAAGTATGTTCCCTCAAGGAGACATGGTGAGGAGTTGCATGGGTCTCCATTCTACTCTGCCAGTAAGCTGTGAGCTTTGTGAGTCCAAAGCTTTCTCCATTCCCCTCTGATTGGGTTTCCTCCTCTTTCAAATGGGAACAACTCTGCAATAATAATTACACGCACCCTCATAGGAATGTTTTAAAGTTACATAGGATAATAGATACAGAGCAACATGCGAAGAGCCCAGCACTGCTAGTTGAGGCTTAATAAATGCTAGATCTCATACCACTTGCTTTACTGAGTTCATATATTCCCCAGAAGTACCAGTGAATTGCTCAAGGTCACAGTGAAATGAACGTTTTTGATTATGAAGACAAAATGAGAAGAGAGATTGTGTCGATTTTGTGGTCAGGAGCAAGAGTTCCAGCTTCAGCTGGTCTGGAACAGGTTCTAGTGTTGCTTCCTTTCATCAGGGGGACTGTGGACAGATTAGTCTCTCATTTTTGATGTGTAAAATATGCAAAGTATTCCTGTTCTGATAGTGTATTGAGGGAGGATTAATGAGACAATGCATGTCATTTACCTAAAATAATTTCAGTAAGTCTTGATAAATGTTATATATTTTTATTGTAATTGAAAAACAAGTCTTTTGTTTAGTAGATGCCAATGTAGATTTTTAAAATCAAGCCAGTAATGTAAAAAAGCATGTTTACCTGTTATTCTTGGCATTTCAAGTGTTACTTAAGGCTTTAATTCACATTTCATAAATACTTGTTTTTTATTTCTCTAAAATACTGTTCTTTGTCCATTACTAAGCAACAAAACCTAAGGTCTTAAGAAATCCCATTCATTGTTAAACCTTAGTTTTACTGTTTTCTGAATTCTGAGGAACAAAATGGAAAGTGAGTGATTCTAATAACTCCTAACACATTCATGCCCTTCTCACAACTGTATCTAAAAAATGTCATTTGTAGGAGGTATTATTTTCTTGGCTTTAACGTATTTACCTGAAGAAATATATTGTATGTGTTTGTATACCTAGATGTCTGTTATTAGGAATATTTTTAAGTTTTCATATGTTAAAATATTGTACAATATCATTGAGTACTTTACTGCTATAGAAAATGTCTTCTTCCTTAAATCACTTCTCTCTGATTGTTGTTTCTCTTCCTTCCTCAGTGACCCAAACTTGACATACCTTACTTTTCCTTCCCTTATGAACATAAGCTTTTTCTTTTAGTTGTATGATTTCTAATTCCTAAACAGTTTTCAAATTCCTTTTCCCTTATTGGTTCGACTACTCCTCTCCTAGTTCAAGGCCTCCTTAGGCCCTCACTGCAGTGGCCCCTGACTTCCTCTATACTGTTCTTCCTCCAATCCAACCTCTATTGGACTCTCTGGCCTTGTGACTTTGTGAAAAATAGGTCTACCAGGACAGTTCTGGTTAAAAACCATCCCTGACTGTCTGTGCTCAAACTCCTTGACATGGATGGCATATACACACAGAAACTTCTGCTCCAACTCTGCTCCCATATGCCTTCAATATTTTGGCCGTATTGAGCTACTAGAAGTTCCAAAAATGTACCCAGCTTTTGTGCCAAGCCATGGCATGTACCAGAAATACTGGCAAACTTCTTCTACTTATTTTTTACAGTCTAATTCCAAATGTTACTTTCTCCATGAAGGCCTTCTATAACCTTTCTCCTTCTAGCATTCCAGAGTAAATTAGTGGCTTTTCCTCTGTTTTGAAAGTAATTTGCGTGCATCTCTATCAAAAGACTAATTCTGTTGTATTTTAAATGTTTATGTGTCCTTTCCAGTAGGAAGACCATTGTGATATTAGAACTAGCATCTTATTCTTTTTTTTTTTTTTTTGATACACCAGCTCTTAGCACACAGTACCTATACAATAAATATTTGAGGAATAAATGAATAGTAGAAGTATAAATGAACTTGATAAGAAATCGACAACTAACCTATGTACTCACTGCTAATTATTTCAGGCATAATGTGATCAAGTCTGCATTCTAAATTACCTTTTTATTCTTGTCATTAGATGCTGATTAAAGAATATACTAAGCATTTAGTTTCGTAAATTGAGTATATCAATATTAAGTAAAATGAAGCCATATAGAGTATGGAGAAAGCCTGAGCTTTATCATTTGTAGAACCTAGAATTTGAGTTCTGGCTTTCCAAGAAATAACTAGGAAATTTGGAACAGGCTACATAATTTTTCCAACGGTTTGTTTTTTTAATCTGTGTAAAGAAACTAAAAATATTAATGTCTACCTCACCATCTGTCCATAAGAATCAAATGAGACAAATATATTGAAATGTTTTATAAACTATTAGAGACTAGATGTTTTTAATTTAGTACTTTGGTAGGTTTAAATTTATAGTCACAGTCACAAACTCTGATGTGCCAAAATGTAACTCTAAAAAATCTACTTTTACCTAATGTCAAAGTATCTCCCAAGGTCTCATTTTGTTCTTGTTAAATGTATATTTCCTTGACAAATTTATCAAGTCACTTTTTGTCTAAAATAGTCTTTGTCTTTCCTTCTCTACACTGCTGTGTGTGTGCGTGTGTGTGTGTGTATGCGTGAGTGTGTGTGTGTCACATACATTAGGTGTGGGATACCTTATCCTTTACGCCCTTCTTTTCCTTTGCTCTCTGGCCTCTGCTGAGCTGAGGAATCCAACCACTGGGTTAACCACCATCACCATCGCTACTATTACCCTTAACATTTCTGTCTATTGTTACTTTCTGTATGTTGTTACTTTAGCTCAAATGTCACAGTATTTTATGTTCTCATTATCTCAACTCTCCATCCCTAAAGATACCCATCTTTTCAGCACTTCATGCTCACCTCAGAGAGTTTTAGTTCACAAACTTTCACAAAGAACTATGGGGTATGAAGAACTCTGTGAGGTGGCTCTTGGCCCCATGTCTATAGAGATCTCCTCAGTTTTTGCTCAGATACCAATTGTAGATTTGGGGTAGTTTTTTTAAGTTTATTTTTTTTTTGGGGGGGGGCAGTGAGAGAGGGAGAGAGAATCCCAAGCAGGCTCCATGTTGTCAGCACAGAGGTAGATGTGGGGCTCAAACTCACAAACTGTGAGATCATGACCTGAGCCAAAATCCAGAGTCGGATGCTTAACTGACTGAGCCACCCAGGCGCCCTGTAGATTTGGGATGTTTTAAGAGGCTTGTAAACTTCTAGGGTTATATTTTTGGGAAGATAAGCACAAGCCCTGAAGAGATGCCATTAATGCCACTTGGATATTTCTGTCCCTTCCACCTGAGATTTTGATCCGAATAATGGGCTGATCATTACCCACCCATGGTATCCATACTCCAGTTTTGTTCACTTTGAATCGTTCTGTCTTATATGGTAAATGCCTGTTTCCTTTGGGATAGGAAGTCAGGTATTAAGTCATCAAATACTTGTTGGTATTCTGTGGCTGACAGTTACAATCTTTGCCCTTTCTCCTAGCTTATTCTTGAGAGTTAATGTCCAGCTTTTGAAATTCCAAGAAAAACCTTTATCTCAACAGGTATTTGGATTTCTGACTATTGTGTCAGATAAGGGCTTTGAACACTCTATTTTGAAATTTAAGGCTGAGCAATAACTTCCTTGTTTTCAGCCATATTCATTCTCTCCCCCTAAAATGAAAGCCAGTGGCTCCACAGTTGCAGGGGACATAGGAGGTTGTAGACAGGGAATGTAGGAAAGAGTATTATCCATAAAGCATCTCCAATATTACATGGTCATAATATTATTAGTCTGTGCAATTTAGATTCTGTTTCTTTAAAATAAACCACCAATTATATCCCACAATTTCCTCAAAACAGTAAAGTAACAAATTTGTTTGTTCTGTCTGTTCTGTATCCCCAAGTAGATCAGAAATTGAAGACAAAAGCTATGCTTAACTTTCTTTATCTACAAACTGGGTATAATAATGCCTACCCTGTCAAGTTACTGTGAGCATTAAATGTGATAATATCTCTAGAGCACCCAGTTAATTCCTAGCATGTGGTAGGTGCTCAATAAAGTTAGTGCTCTACTCTTTCTTTCATCTTGTATTCTTCCGTAGCTCTTAACAGAGCTAATCAGCAGTCAGAATTAGCAAAGTCTAATAACATTAGCAATGATGCAGTACTAACAATTGTTGCTTTATCAGCCAGCTGTGGTGGACTTTTGCAAGTGTTACAGAAGCTTTAGAAAACATGATATTTTGCACAAAAGAAGCCTACTTTACCCCCAAAATTGTTGGCAACAATGGGCTTCGGAAAGTTTTTCCCGGAAGTCACTACCACAATAAGTGATACACTAGTATAAAATTGACTGGGATGTCATGTGAAGATATTCTTTGGAGCATTTAGGAAGTAGTGGATCTTATGTTCCAGGTTTCTAACTTGATGGTATATCCAGTTAATCCTGACAATGCCAACTATGGTATTGCATCTGCCCACAGATGTTCTGTTCAGCTCTTAGCATGTGCAGTCCTAAGCAGCTCATTAATCCTGGCCTAATATCAAATATGAGCTAATATCAAAAATATATAAAAGATATGATCTTTGTAGAAATTTAATCTCTTTTAATTCTGTTACTTTTACAGAGATGCAAAAATTGGAAAGAAAATAAATAAGAAAACACTTTAAAATATAAGATGCAGTAAAATATCATAGATAATCATTTATTAATATTATTATGTGAAGAAGTAGTGGTTAGAAACTATAGGTATTTTGCTTACAAGTAGAAAATCTTAGCCATACATAAACTGAAGTTTAATTTTCGTCAGACAAAGATGATAATCATTAATTGAAATGGGAAATAAACTGTAAGAAATCCTATGAAAATAGCACGATAGAATCTTTGATCTTTGATTGTGGATAGCATACCGGAGGCTGTGCTCAGCAGTTATAGGACTTCCATTGCTTTCCTCCTTGCAATTTTCGAGATTTCCTCAAAATAAATGGGCAGAACCAAAAACAGTGATAATCAATGACAAAAAAAGATAGCGTGTTCAATTAACACGGAAGATCACTTTACATACATTTTAGTTCTTTCTTTATGCCAGTATCTAATGTTAGGAGCATTTTATGTTGCTGCCACATAAAAAGGATGGGGGTAAGAGCTATTTGGCAGAACAGTTGTTTTCTCATAGATGTCAAGAGAAAAAATCTCTCTACCCAGCAAACATAAATCATACATGTTTTGAAGTAAAGCTATATGATCCTCAAATAATCTCCCTATAGAAAAGTATAATAAAAACAATAGCTTCCATGATGGATTTGCTCTATGGACATTTATAAATCTGATCTTTAGTATTTTGACAACTCCCTCTGATTTCACAGTTTTTCATAACTTGGTATCACAAAGATAAATATTCTTTATTTTTCTATATTAACTGGAAATCCACCAGAAATCTAATCTGTGATTCAGGATGGATGATAAAGTGGTACTTAACTATCCATTTCTTCATCCAATTAGAACAAAGAAAAATTAGATAAAGAAGGAATGGACATTTTTTATTTTTATTAATAAGACATTAGCAAATTTATCCTATCTATCTGTACGATATCTCTGTAAGGTTTATCTACCATTTTCCCTCAGTAATACACAAGCTTTCCTCATATCTTTGTGTTGGCAGTCCTCCTTTTATTTCCCCCTTTATCTTTTCTGTCTCTTGTCCTGTAAACACTTATTTAAAAATATATTAATCTAACCATGTTCCCTATGTGCAAGGAACCATGTCAAGTGCTGGGGATGGCCTTAATTTCTACTGTTAAACACTTTACTGTCCAGATGAGTAAAGGCAATTATGTTACTTTGCACCACGTGCTATGATAGGGTGGTATAGTTTATCTTGCCTCATATGCTCTTCCTTTCTCTTTCCTCCTTCCCTGTCTTCCTCCCACACACGCACACAAACACATACACACACACACACACACACACCCCAACACACAACACACAAACCAACCCTCATACCATTTCTCTTCAGTCTTTAAACAGGAACAGATGTGGGCGCCTGGGTGGCTTAGTCGGTTAAGTGCCAGACTTCGGCTCAGGTCATGATCTCATGGCTTGTGGGTTCGAGCTCTGTGTCGGGCTCTGTGCTGACAGCTCAGAGCCTGGAGCCTGCTTCAGATTCTGTGTCTCCCCTCTCTCTTTGCCCCTTCTTGGCTCACACTCTGTCTCTCTTTCTCTCAAAAATAAATAAACATTAAAAAAATTTCAAAAAGAACAGATGTTCCAATTTAATGGAAGTTTTAAATGAAATTAAATCATTATGTAAAATCTACTGATTCAAAAGAACATAAGAACATCACTTGAAAAGGATCAAGAATAACAAATTTAGAGCAATTATATTTTATTCCTAACAAAGGAATAACAAGAGAAAAGAAAGACAGAATAAGCAATATTTTCTCCCAGAAAAGCTGACTTTTTGGCAACATTTGATCGTTTTCATAACTTTTGAGTTTTAAGTCATCCCATTGTAAGTACTGAATGCTAGCCTACACCACTGTCAATTTTCTATCTAAAGGGCAAAGATTGCCTGATTTGACTTCATGACTGAATTTATGGCAGTGAGCATTTAGGGGGCACTGTAAAAATTTAAGAACTTATATTGGAAGTAGAAATGCCAAGAATCCTACTTTTAGATTTAAAAATAACAGCTAATATTTTCATTTATCAGGCATATGTTAGTAATGACCAACATGTACTTAAGTTTGCCAACATCTCTAGAAGAAAGGGAATTTTATCTTCCCAGTTTTACTAATGAGGAGAGTGTAGGTGTGTGATTGGATAGGATAGTGATTTTCTCAGGGTCTTATGAGGCGGAGCTAAAATCCAAACCAGGAATCCTGACACTTAAATGCTACCTCTTAATGCCTCATAAAAGTTTCAGTTTTTTTAAATTTTTACATAATATTTTTAATTAATATCTCATTTTATTCTTTGTACAGGTTTTTCAAAAAATCAGCTTTTTCAGAGAATGGAGTTTATTTAGGTTCGTAATATGTAGCATGTAAGAAAGGCTGAGTAAATGAAGCATAGAAAATGAGAATTCTATAATTTGGATCATTTAAAAAGTTGATTATTCTTAGAATTTTGGTTGAGAAAGAATCATCTTCTGTTTTAAGCAAATTGGTGAAAAGTAATGTAAGTTCATGACCACAGTAGAATCCAAGTGGTTTTAATAATAACAAAACTATATTTGGATATCTAATACTTGTTTTGTATTGTTCTGCTTTTAGAACCAATCCATAGGTAGTTAATGAATTTTTCATATATAATTTTAAGGAAATAGTAGCTATTGAATAGCTATTCTTTTATTTTTTCAAGTGTGCTGACAATTTGAGATGTCATCAAGAGACTTGGTGTGTAAAATAGAATATACAATATATTTTTCTTAACTCTAATATCCACATATTTTTAAATGTCCTTTCAGAGTAAAACAAAATTGCAACCTAAGGACATTTTAAAACTTAACAAAACACAACAGTTCTCATTTCTCCTGTCTCCTTTTGCTATTTACCTTTTAGGCGTGCACATTTTACATAGACTGCACATGGCGTTCATCTCTTCTTATTTAAACACAACTTGGTAAGCCTGGTGTTCAGAGCACAGGTTTTGTAGTCAGGTGAACCGGACCTGACCTTAAATCCTTGTTCTGGTTTTCATCTGTGGAAGTGGAGACTGTGAACTTCTTACAGCCATGAGAACATACAGCTGGCCCTATCCCTTAACACAAGCTATCCGCAGCCCACCATCTCCAGTTCCTTTGCCACTCATTAGCTGGGTGAACTTGGGAAATTTTCTTAATTTCTATGAAGCCTAATTTTTTAATTTGCAAAATGAGAATAACAGTACTCACTGGGGCCTGGGTGGTTCAGTTGGTTAAGCGTCAATTCCTGGTTTTCTGCTCAGGTCATGATCTCATGATTCTTGAGTTCAAGCCCCCTTCGGGCTCCATGCTGACAGTACAGAGCCTACTTGGGATCCTCTCTCCCTCTCTCTCTGCCCCTCCTGCACTCACACTTGCTCTCTCTCTCTCTCTCTCAAAATAAATAAACTTAAAAAAAGGACTGACTGTTGAGAATTATGATAGTTAAATAATCTAGAAAGTGTACTATACTATGTATAAAGTACAATAACTCAGAAAGCGGTAGGAGTTATTACAATCTATAATTCTTGTTGTCTGTATAACATTCTATGAACTTGATATACAACATGACTAGTCTCTTCCTGAAGGTCATTCAGGCCATGCAAGCATTTTCTCTAATGTCAGTTATGTTCAAAGTACATCTTTGTGGACACAGTTTTTTTATCCCTGTATTGACTAAACTCATTGAAATAGTTTATTGGAAGTGAAATTCTTATATGGTTGATTATGAACGGTTTTATGACTCTTTATGCGTACCATCAAATTGTTTTCCAAATGGGTTACACTAATGTTGGGCGCTTACTGTGACCAGTTTTATTTGGCAAGTGTTCCGGAATACAAACACTAACAATAAATGCAATTGTATACTCTTCTTCAAAGGAACCCTTAGGAAGGCTCTATTCTGATGCTAACAATTCTGTTATGGCTCCTAATGGTCCTGAAATGCCTTTGGAATTACTCTTATTACTTGCTTCTCAGGACTTGATATTGAATTCTCTCTCTCCTCAGCATCCTATATCTTATTCATTACTAAGTCCTGTCCATACTCTCCATACAGATTTTCATGCTCGCCCCTGTTTTTCTCTGCTTATTGTCAATTCCCTAGTCTAGATCCTCATAATCTCTGGCCTGACATATTCTGATAGCATTTTACCTGGTCTCTCTGCCACCCCTATCCCCCCACCCCCTTGCACTAAGTCATAGTCTCTGGTGCCAGCAGAATCTGGTCAAATCCTGCATTTATTTTTCATTCATTATGTTGCTTCTCTCCTCAGTGACTTTGCTACCAGTTTGCCTGGCTAACTCCTACTCAACCTGGAGGAGGTGTTATTTAAACTATCTTAAAAGATGAGAAGGAGTCTTACATCATTCTCTTTTAATATCAACATACATAAAAGATGATGTCACTGAACCTAAAGAGAATTTTATAAAAATGATCAGTGTTAATTTTTGTGATAGTTGTCATGTATCAGGCACTATTTTAAACATTTCACATGGATTTATTCATTTAAACCTCACAACTGCTTCATAAGATAGGTGCTATCATTTTGTCCGTTTTTCAAATGAAGAAAGTGAGGTATATGAAGCTTAAGTAACTTGCCCAAGGTCTGTAGCTGGTAGTGGATTGGGCGAGTTTCAAACGCAGGAAGTCTGGCTTTTAACCAGTACAGGGCAGACAGCTGCCTGACAACTCGTATCTTTTTTCAATAGTAATTATTGCAGCTGCTAACTTTAGAGCATTATTCTCCCTACCTTGGTTTCCTTGCTCTAATGGTGCAGTAGACACTACCACACATAGTAAATTTCAACCTATTTTGGCTTTGCTGCATGTCGGATGTGGTGAAAATGTGTATCATGTTATTCATTCCAACATCAATTAACTCTTCCAGCTGGCACTTCGATATTATATGATATGATGACATATTATGGAATCTGTATAGATATCCCATCCTTTGCTTCTTTTGAAAATAATGAACTACAATATACTATTTGACTTTTCAGTAAATTTTCTTTAACTTGATTAGCTTTTATAATAAAGCACATGTTGTTATTCTGAAAATATATTTAATAATGTATTCAGTAAGTGATTGCCTACTCTTAGGATATTACACTGTCTCGTAGAGTAGCTTGTATGGTGTGATTTGACATGAGGCTTTACTTGCCTTTTACTTGACTCTTCTAAGTAAGAAGAACGTGTCCTCAATCACGCACACGTGGATGGTCGTACCTGTGGGTCTACATCTGTAGAAGGACTGGCCAGGTACCTTAAAGCAAACACTTTTTTTTCTGTTCTGAGTCCAGTGTTTTGTCATAATAAGAGCACTTAGTCTGTGCCACGCATTATTCTAACTACTGTACCAGGATTGCCCCCTTTGCTCTTCACAGCAAAGCTAGTGTCAGTATCATTTTTAGATATAAAATTAAAAACCTAGAGAAGTTAAGTAACTTGCTTAAGACCACACAGCACATTAAATGGAGAAACCAGAACAAAAACTCTGACCATTTGATTCTAGAGACCTTATTGTTAACCACCGTGCAACAACTGTCTGGTAGAAGGTCTCTGTGCCTAGATTTCTGCATAGAAATCTAACCATACTTACTGCTTCACAGAGCTTAACCAAGGCACAAGCAAACTGGCACATAATGGATGCTTTGTATTATGGAGATAAACCAATGGATAGAAACAGCAGTATCTGTTGAAGTGTCTCAGAAAGATAACCTGTTTTATAACTAAATAGTGCTTATAAATACATTTTCAGCTTTACTTGGAATAAAAATAAACTTTCTTCTTCCATCTCAGTGAACAGGATATCAGGCATTTGGATCTGTGGGAAATTTGTTACTAGGTTTAGCTAAAACCTGGAACACATATTCTCATTTGGAGTTAAAGCTTACTTTTAAGCATCTCCTCGCGCCTATTTTGAGCACAGAAATGGAGTTCACCCACAAATGTACCTTTCGACTCAGTTAGGAAGTATGTGGTTATAACGTAAGCAGCATTTCCTTCCCCTCTTTGACTGGTGTAAGAGCTGCACGTAATTTACACAGCTGGTTTGGGAACAGGCCAGTGGCGTCACTTGGTGTGTTGGCGAAGCACGCAGATTAGCTTCAAAAATTAATTCAAATTTTCATTCACTACCTTATAAAACTGAGAAATAGAAACCAATAAATACCTCTGTTATCTTTTATCAGTATTATTATAAAGGGATGTTTTTCTGATTCAGTATTACTGATACTACCTGGCACTTGGTCAGTATTTCCCAATTTGCTTTCATAAATATTGTCTTACTTAACCCTCACAGAACTCTGTGTAGTTTGTACTATCAGAGATTCCCAGCCAAGTTGGGATGGGGTTAACAAAATCTGGGGCTTTAATCTGTAAACCAGAGTTCTTTCTATGGCACGTGCATTAATTTATTTCATTCATGCAACAAATATTGAGTAATTAGTATGTGCCAGAACTATTCTAAGAACTCAGGGTAAAGCACTGAACAAAATAGTCAAAAATCCCTGTCCTCATGGCTTATATTCTAGTTGGGGGGCATGGCATAAGACGTGTTACTGTGATGAATCTACAAAATAAGTACTTTATAGAGTATATTGGAAATAACAAGTATTTCAATATCAATAACTGATGACCTAGTTAATTAACTAATTCATATCCAGATATGCTTTCTTAAGCAGAACATGTTGAGTATTTAATTCTGATTTTGACATACAGCCTTGAACCTTAATACAGAATTCTGAATGAATACATGAAAGAATGAATGAGGTAGAGACGTGAAGATCATTAGATTTGGGGAATGGATGTGTAATTTCTGTATTACACATACATTATAATTCTATGATGGGGAAATTACATGGTGACATCAGACAGGAACATACTCATGTAACCAAGACTCAAAACGAGGGTAGATCTGAGTGGAAGTGACATTTACATTTTGGGATGAGAAGGGGAAAAAGCTGGAGAGACAGTCATGGATTAAGGGGAAAAAATCATGTACAAAAGTCCAGAGACCACAAAGATTGTATTTGATTTTCTAAACTATTAGGATCCATTATCATTTAAAGGGTTTGGGTTCTTAGAGCCTTTAGAAGGTAGGAAAATTTACTGTTTTTCCTACCTTTTCTAGCCTGTCTGTCCCCTTCTACCATATAGCATAAATATAAATTTCCATTAAATGAGACTGATCTAATTTAAGTAATAAATCTTCCAGGTTTAATTCAAACCCCAGCATCAAGCACAGTGTGTCTAGCACCTAGGAAAATACCAGATCCATTATAAATGTTCAGTAAATTACTGTAGACTGAAAAGTGGTTATTGACTTGAAACCCCAAAGTGAGTGAGTGCAGAAAAGATACTAAGAAGAAATGTGTGAGAAGCAATCTGCTAGACTGACTTAACTATTTCAGATGATGTTCATTTGCCTTTAACTTCAATGTAGACTGCTAGCATATTAAATAAAATGATATATAAAAAACATGTAGCAATGTGATTGCTTTCCTTATAATTACCACTTTTGCAAATAGAATACTTTTGTGACTCATTGAGCTCATTTCAATCATAGTCATAGAAAATAGGGAGAAAGAAAGAAAGGAGTACTTGACAGGAAAAACAACACTAGGGAATGTTCTATGAGGGACTGTTCCCAGCAACCAAATGGAGTTTCACATGTGTTGATATTTATAGCTATCTTGTAAGATAGATGTGATTAACACCGTATACTAAATAGAGAAAATAGAAGCCCAGGGGAGTAAAGCAACTAAGAAGAAATCAAAGAAACTTACCAAGAATTGGGAAATAACAGAACTCTAATTGAAATCGAGTCTTCTGTTCTCATTCTATGTGTCTTTCCATTATGTCAAGAAATGTTTAAGGCAGGCTCAGTATACATACTCTATTAGAGTTCTCTAGAGAAAGAACCAACAGGAGATAGATAGATAGATAGATAGATAATGTATGTGTATATGTATTTGTGTGTGTGTGTGTGTGTGTGTGTGTGTGTGGAGAGAGAGAGAGAGAGACAGACAGACAGACAGACAGAGACAGAGAGGATTGATTTAAGGAATTCAGTCACATGAATATTATGGAGGTTTGGTGAGTCCAGAATCCTATGGGGTAGGCCAGCAGGCTGGAGACTCAGAGAAGTGTTTCAAGAGAAGGGTGTAGAGCTATTTAGCCATGTTTCAAGTCCAAAGGGAGTTTCTAACAGAATTCCTTCTTACTTGGGGAGGAGGTCAGTCTTTTTTCTATTAAGGTCTTCAACTGATTGAATGAAGTCCACCCATATTATGGAGGGTGATATATTTATGCAAAGTCTACTAATTTAAATATTAATTAACCTCATCCTAAAAAACACCTTCACAGAAACATCCAGAATAATGTTTGAACAAATACCTGGGCACTGTAACCCAGCTAAGTTCATACATAAAATTTACTATCACAAATACCAAGGTGTTTTCAGCCAAAATGTACTAAAAGATATTGGATGTAATTGGTTAAGTAAAGGATGCCGTTATCAAAGTCAGTGATCCAACATTGTTTACAAATTTTGCATTCTTTAGTATTTCTACTGGACGTTATTAACTTTGGCCCCATTCAGGAGTACTTGTGCATGCTCTCTCTCTTATTCGCATATTTCAGACAATTTCACAGTCACGATGGATTTCATATACTTTGCTCACACACTTTTTTTTTTTTTACCTGACGTGGCATGGCAAATGAAACATAATAATTGCCACAAATGTGCCTCAAGCTCTAGGAAGAGTCTCCATAGAGAAAGTAGAAACAAAGACAAACAGGATGTATTGCTCTTTTCAAGTGTGAGGTAGAAATGATCTCAGTCTTACAAGTGAGGAATCAAAGGACCAGAGAGGGTAAATCATAGGCCTAGGATCACACGAATAGAATGCACATGCGGTTCACACTAATTTCTTTTGGGTGTACGTGTTCTTTCACTTTTGCTGCATTTACCAAGAATCCTTGTGCACACCTGGAGAAGCACACTGACAGCTTTCTGCATCATTTATCTTGTTATAGTACTTCTCTAATCTGTAAGCACATGCACAGGCTAAATTTTCACGAGACACTTTACTGCATTGCTTTGGACCTTCTATTCTCATGAAATAATTTATATAAATTATAGCAGGGAACTAGGCAGAATATGAAATGAACTCCAGTCTGCATCCTTAGCCATGTTGTAAGTTTTTGTCTTTTTTTTTAATTAAATACAATAAAACTATAAGACTTTTTTATTTATTTTTTTAATGTTTATTTATTTTTGACAGAGAGAGAGAGAGAGACAGGGCATGAGTGGGGGAGGGACAGAGAAAGAGGGAAATACAGAATCTGAAACAGGCTGCAGGCTCTGAGCTGTCATCACAGAGCCCGACGCGGGGCTCGAACTCACAGACTGTGAGATCATGACTTGAGACGAAGTCGGACGCTCAACCGACTGAGCCACCCAGGTGCCCCATATAAGACTTTTGATTACATAAGCCTTAGAAAATAATATTTCATTCATCAGGAAGTCACATCTGATAAACTGAAGCAACATACCACAAATGAAAAGGAGCGGTAGTTGGAGCCTGGGATTTTTTAAAGCCTTGGTTCTTTCGTTTACTTGATTGTGGTATGGCAGCAGACATGACTACTTATATATGTGACATCCAGTACCTTTTTCTGCCTTGCTGCCAGAACCCTGATTTTATTTGGGTATTTTTTTTCAGGTGTCTGCCCTCCCACACAAGTCTCAGGAGGAGGTATCTCTTTCCACCTCTAGGGTAAACTATAACTAGTCTAGCCCAGTTATGACCATTTCAATCTGTTGATCAAGGATTGGTTAGACCCAGTTCCAGCCAACAAGACATGAAAGGAGGTCTGAAAAAAAAAAAAAATTCCTCACTCTTAAGAAGATACACGCACACACACAACTGCCCTTTTTATTCTTTTGCATATTTTCTTATTTGGATATTATATCTGAAATTGATACACCCATATTTGACCAAAAAACTAGCCTGTCTTAGAATTAATATAATTTAGGAGTTGACAGAATAGGGAGATAGAAGCCTCCCAGTTCTTTGGTGACACTTCCAAGACACTGCTCAGACTAAGTCTAGAGCCACTCTAAGAGTTACCTTATATGTCAAGGTAAAACAGTATTCTTTATAGTTTGAGCCAAAGAAGCCAAGTTTTCTATTACTTTCAGTCAAATCCATTCTAAATGATACAATTGACTTTAATGAAGAAGAAACAGCACCTTCTTTGGAGTGATGCTGAGTCTTGCATCTTTTTTCTCTACTTTTTCATTTTGCTGTTGTTTATGAGACCTAGAAAAATTAAAATGTAGCAAGAATTAATAAAAAAAAAATCAAAATATCACTCCAAGTTGAAAATTAATGCCCCCCAAATTTCAGCACCAAAGCTCATATGGGCAAGACATTTAAGCTCTCTGGGGCTCAATTTCCTTATCTGTCAAAGGAAATGGTAATAAGTCTACTACATAAGGATTTGATATAATAATGGATATTATGCACTTTAATATAGTGCTGGACATCTTATGCTCTATGCTCATTTTATGCATTCTAAGCTTTAAATAAAGGCTGATCCTCAAATAAGTGTTTATTGACTATTTATACTGTTAATTTCTACTCTAAGTATTTTTTGTTTCAAAATTTTTCTTATAAAGCTTAGTTACCTACTTGCACTTCCAGGAGAAAACAAATAAAATAACTATATATAGACTTCAGCATATGTCTCATTGTATCCTTATACAATCCTTAGAAGCTCAAAAAAGGTTACAGATTTGTTTCAAATTATAAAATTGTGAACAAGTGGCAGGACCCAAGACTTCCAACTCTGTTGCTTGTGTTCTTTTTAATACAATGTAGCAGACTTCCCAGAAGTAACAGAATTGAGGAAGGGAACTGGCTGTTGAAGGGTGGCAAAGTATATGACAAAATGAAAACTAGAAATATGGTCACGGAGGTAGAGATAGCTGATTACCACCATGTGATTGCAAAACCAAGTTTAGAATTGCAGGCAAAGCACACATACTTACACTCAGGGAATCACTGTATTAGAGAAAAGCCAAATATATGGTGTTCAGAAAAGATATTTAGTATATTCTGTTAACTAAAAAAGTAAAATGTACAATATGATATTTTCTAAGTGCTACTCAGTATTTTCCAATTAAATCTACCAGTAACAAATCACTGTGAACTCCGTTGAAATGATGCCACATAGATAAAGTATTATTGAATTATGTCCAGGGTCAATTGAAATGGGATCAGCAAGTAACAGAAAACTAAAGCCATGAGTTTTATATTTGTCTTCAGAAATAGATTGATATTGTAGTATAGTGGACAATACATTGAACTAAGTATAACTCTCAGTTTATTTCATTTAATAACTTTTGTGAGCATGAGCCAATGTGTACTTCAGTTTCCCACATAAGCTGAGGTCATTGGAATGGGGGACTTATTAAGCCCGCTTCTTCCAATAATATAATCTTTTTTTTTTTTTTTTTACTGTCTTGAAAGTAAGTGTAAGTATTACATTACAGAGGGCTCCCATATACCGCCATGCCCACTTTCCCCTTTATTATGTTACATTAGTATGGTACATTTGTCACCATTAATAAGTCAATATTGATATTGACTTATAATTATTTTTAATTAAATACCATACTTAATTCCTATTTTCATAGTTTTTACCTAATGTCTTTTTCTGTTCCAGAATATCATCCTGAATACCACATTGTATTCAGTCATCATATCTCCCAAGATTCTTTTGGCTGTGACACTTTTTCACATTTTCCTTATTTTTGATGATCTTGACAATTCTGAGATATGCTGGCCAGGTATTTTCTAGAAGTCCCTCCACTGAGACTTGTGTTATGTTTTTTCTTATGATTAGGCTAGGGCTATAGGATTTTGGGAGGAAGAACACAGAGATAAAGTACCAGTATGGACTCATGGATGTTTGTTTTATACTTGAAGTTATAATCCAATACAACTTTATTTTATTGTTCAAATTGCTTCAGCTTTAACCATTAGGTACTCTTTTATTGGACTCCTATGTTCCTTTGACATACTTTTTTTTAATTAAAAATTTTTTAGAATGTTTATTTATTTTTGAGAGAGACAGAGGGCAAGTGGAGTAGGGGCAGAGAGAGAGGGAGACATAGAATCTGAAGCAGGCTCCAGGCTCCAACCTGACAGCACAGAAGTCTTGAACCCACAAACTGTGAGATCATGACCTGAGCCAAAGTTGGACACTTAACTGCCTGAGCCACTCAGACACCTCTAAAATGTGTTTAATGTTTATTTATTTTTGAGAGGGAGAGAGACAGAATGTGAGCGAGGGAGGGGCAGAGAGAGAGGGAGACACAATCCAAAGGAGGCTCCAGGCTCTGAGCTGTCAGCACAGAGCCTGACGCAGGACTAGAACCCACAAACTGAGAGATCATGAACTGAGCTGAAGTCAAATCCCGACACCGACTGAGCCACCCAGGTACCCCATCCTTTGACATACTTTTTATCACTTCTTTACTTTGTGTCCCTACAAGATGCTTCCGCGGTCATCTTGTATATTTTCTGTCCCAGTCCTAGAAACATTTCTCAAGAAGCTCTGGTACATTTTGTAAAGAATGTAGTAGAAAAGAAAATGAGAGCACTAGCTGTGGTATTGCTACTGGGGTATTACTGCTTCTAGGCCTTCTCAGCTGACAGAGCAAGGAAATGTATGTGTGCAAACTAATATGTGTATATATACATATCCAGAAATATTTCTATGTGTAACCATGTATCTATATTAATTTAAACATGAATTCTTACAGTCTCTAGCCCATTACCACATGGATCATTCTATCCTCCACCTCTTGTTTCTCTGAAATCCCCTATTGCAACAATAAGAAACCTGATTTCTACCATTCACTATCCATTGTTCAACACCACTATATATATGCCAATGTAGTCATTTTTATCATGCAAAACATACAACAATGTAATCTTCAAATTGTTCATGAATAATATCTTAAAACAAGTATCAGTACACAAAACTTTTCCCAGCTCCACATGAGAAAATAAAGATACTGGGGAAGGAACACCGGGGTGGTTTAGTCAGTTGAGCATCAGACTTTTGCTTTCTGCTCAGGTCATGATCCCAGGGTTGTGGGATGGAGCCCTGCGTCTGGCTCCACACTCAGTGTGGTCAGGTCCACTGAGTCTGGAGCCTGCTTAAGATTCTCTCTCTCTTCTTCTGCCCCTCTTCACCACTCATGCTCTCTCTCTCTCTTAAATAAATAAATAAATAAATAAATAAATAAATAAATAAATATTAGGTTATGCTCTCCACTTCTTTTGTATTGTCTTTTTTCATTTAACAATAATGACATGAGTATACTTGTCTTGAGGCTCAAATGATTTTCATGTTAAAATTTGGTAGTTAAAGTATTGCTTTTGCACCTTTAGAAGAAGCCACAGTTTAAACAGCTGGATTTGGTTTTATTAAGTTACTTTGGTTCACACATATATAGTTTTTCTTTGCAGTTTTATGATAAAATAAGAAAACTGAAGTATGCAACTCCAATAATGTATAAAATATGTTCATATACATTTCAGTTTATTTCAGAGAGAATCTCAAGGAGTTATATAGGCAAGTTTTGTCAGTTTTACTTTACAGATAAAGTGAGATTTAGTTAATTTTGTGATCATATGACCTTAAAATGCCAAAGAAACAAAACCCAGATCTCTGTCTCCCTGTTCAATTATAATTTTGACAGCATTTTTCTGTCATAAGCAAATGGATTCATTTTAATACATACACTAATTTTTTTTACATTTTTGTAATTACTTGATGTTACTAGATTGCATAAGTAGGGGCACTTAGCTGGCTCAGTCTTTAAAGCGTTCAACTCTTGATCTGGAAGTTGTGCATTCGAGCCCCATGTTGGGTATAGAGATTATTTAAAGAAATTAAATCTTAAAAAAAATCCTACTTAGAGGTGCCTAGGTAGTTCAGCTGGCTAAGCCTCCTACTCTTGGTTTTGACTCAGGTCATGATCTCACGGTATCATGAGTACGAGGCCCACGTCGGGCTCTCTCTCTTGCTGTCTCTGTCTCTCTAAAAATAAATAAATAAACTTTAAAAAAATTAAAAAACAATCCTGCTTAGGGGTCCCTGGGTGGCTCAGTGAGTTAAGTGTCCAACTTGTGATATTGGCTCAGGTCATTGTCTCAGTTTCTTGAGATCAAGCCCCACATGGGGCCTTCTCAGCTGACAGTGTGTAGCCTGTTTGGGATTCTCTCTCTCTCTCTCTCTCTCTCTCTCTCTCTCTCTCTCAAAATAAATAAATAAACATTTGTTTAAAAATTAAAAAATTTTAAAATCTTGCTATAAAATAAGTGAATGAATAATAAATAAAATAAATAACATAAGCAATATTCCTAATCAGCAGTGAGACATTGACCATAATGCTTAATACTTATAATATTGTACACAAAATAAGCTGTAAGAGAAAAAATGTACTTTGAAATAAACCAATGATTCCTCAAGTGTTATATGCCTAGATGATATGGTACATATTTCATTATATATCTGAATTTTATGAAGTTTTATAATGGAAAAATTTAAATAAGAATTTTGGTAAAATAAATAAAATTTTCTTAAAAATTATTGCTTTCATTATCGTTTTTTTACCCTTGTCCTATATGTTATATTAGCTTCCTGGCACTACCTTAACAAATTATCACAAAGTGGGTGACTTAAAATAACATAAATGTATTCTCTTATTGTTGGAGACTATGAAGTCTGAAATCCAAGTGTTAGCAGGAGTGGTTCCTTCTGGTGGCTCTGAGGAAAAATCAGTCTATTCCATGCCTCTTTTGTACATTCTGGTGGCTGAGACTCCAACAATCTTTAGCTCTCTGATTTATACATGTGTTACCCCAGTATCTAACTCCATCTTTACCTGGCTTTTCCCTTGTGTCTCTTTTCTCTTTTTCTGTCTCTGTTCTATGGACACTCATGGTTGGCTGCAAAGCCTACCCTAAATTTGCATCATCTTGAAATCCAAAGACCCTGTTTTCACATAGGATCACATTCACGGGTATCAAAGTTTACGACTTGGACCTATCTTTTTGAAGCCAGTATTCAGTCTAATATAGGTACATAGCTTAAATAGTAGAATTCAGATGACCCAGAATAACATCAATAAATTTTGTTCATTATCTGAGCCTGGTGAAATTTGGTAATGCTGATGATGGATGTGATAAATGGAAGAGCTCCCTTGATTGTTAGGAAAAGAACTTAAGTATGTTGAAAATAATTTGAGATGTAATAGTAATTATATTTTATAACTTTTCATTTCATAAAAATGTAACTCCTACATTTAGTGTAGTTCATGTTATGGTTCATTACTGAAACACCACTTTACCAGATATTCTCTACACATTATAATTTCTGTTTGACTAATATCTTAATCCAAGGACTCATGGAAACAGAAGTTTTTAAGGAAAAAATAAGTAGAAATTTTTGTTTCATTTATTGCTTTTTAGATTCTAGGGCCTAGATATTTGATATCAGAGGGCTAAAATTATTTTATTTTTATGCTATATCTCGTTAATAATATTCAAATTTCTGACTCATTTTTAAATTTAAATTTACCATATTTTCTTTAGAATACCAGAATGTAGATGACAAGGTAGGAGGCACAGTAACTACTCTCCTTTGTAGTTGCTTTGCTTATGCCTTTTTCTTTCTGCATCCTTAGTAGTTTGGTTTCATTCCCAAAAATTTGGTTAAAAATAAATGGACTGTATTGAAACATATTAACAGTGTAAAATAATTCAATTTATATCAACCTTATGAATTGTTTGGGTTTTTGTTTTTTGGTGTTTTGGGGTTTTTGTTGTTGTTATTGTTGTTATTGCTGTCTTTCATTATCAAGCTCTTGAATATTTTAGAATCTTTTTTCTTTTTGGACCTGGGGAAGAAAATTTTATATCTGGGACATTTTGGAAGGAAAATTATGACCTCTCTGTTGTTCTTTTTAAGACTTTACATAGGTAGATATGCTGTTTTCAAATTCAATATCTAAAACCTCAAACTGCTAAAAAGTTATAACGTTTCTGATTTTATTTTACTTGGCCAAGTCATTCCAGATTTGAACCTAGCCCACAGAGCTAAATACTGCAATTTTTTTTTATTTTCATAACAATATGATTTTTTATTTTAATTGTCAATAAGAAATAATCAGTTTTGTATTGACCTTTTCAAATAATTTAAAACTTGTAAAATCCCCAAATAATCCTCTTGATTAGTGAGAAGCAGATGAGTTACAGAAGTCTTCTGTTAAGATTAAGATGTTATGTGGAACTAGAAAAATTTTGAGTCAATAATACCTTAACTTGATTTAGTGATTTGGTTTGTTGGATTACTTCTAGAGAACAGAATTATATGCATGATAGATTAGGTTTTGAAGTACTATGATGTCTTTAGCATAACTTTTTATTGTTTCATGTGTTTTGCTATAATTATTTTATAAGTAGTTTTAAATCTGCTGACATTTTTATCACAGGCAGCATTAGGGTAGCTCTAAGAAACTTCCTGCTATTTAGGATTTGAGTGATAATACAAATCAGTAAGTGTGTACTCTGTAAAAGAAAGTTAAACTATTTACTACTCTTGCTATTACACAAGAAGGTAGAAAAGACACCTCATTTATGTGATAACAAATATTTTTTTTAAAGTTTATTCATTTTTGAGACAGAGAGAGACAGAGCATGAATGGGGGAGGGTCAGAGAGAGAGGGAGACACAGAATCGGAAGCAGGCTCCAGGCTCTGAGCTGTCAGCACAGAGCCCGACGGGGGGCTCGAACTCACGGACCATGAGATCATGACCTGAGCCGAAGTCGGATGCTTAACCAACCAAGCCACCCAGGCGCCCCCAAATATTTTAATAACAATATATTACAAATAAGCCATTCAGGAAATCTGTGAGAGCAATCTGGTTTTGACATATGGCACCCCACTGGACATCTGAGTGATTGGCTAGGTAAGCAGGTGTGTTCTCAGCTTAGTGAGGGTGATTGTCCTGATAGAACTGGACTGTTTTATTAAATATATAGAATGAATTCAACAAAGCTACTGACAACTTGTTTTGTGCAAGGTACTTGATACATGCCATAGAGGATGCCAAAATTAATCAGACAAAATGTCTTCTTTAGAAGTATTTAGCCTATTAGGGACATGCAATTTGTATACTGTTAATGTCAATTGAGGTATATAGGTAAGTGTTATATGACTATAGTTCTGATTAGATAGATGCAACTACTGGCTCAGGTACTCCAGGATAATCCCTGGTAAAGAGAATATTTGATGTAAGTCCTGAAAGATGGAAAATATTTCAGTAGTTTAAGATGAGATAAAGATATGGTATGAAAAACACACGTAGAAGCAACAGAAAGAAAAGTCAAGGAATTGGTCCCATTTACAGTTGCACCAAAAACCATAAAATACCTAGGAATAAGTGTAACCAAAGAGGTGAAAAATATATACACTGAAAACTATAGAAACCTTATGAAAGAAATTGAAGAAGACACAAAAACAATGGAAAAAGATTCCATGCTCCTGGATAAGAAAAACAAATATTATTAGAATGTCAATACTACCCAAAGCAATCTACATACTACCCAATGCAATCCCTATCAAAATAACACCAGCATTCTTCACAGAGCTAAAACAAATAATCCTAAAATTTGTATGGAGCCAGAAAAGACCCCGAATACCCAAAGCAATCTTGAAAAAGAAAACCAAAGCAGGAGGCATCACAATCCTGGACTTCAAGCTACTACAAAGCTGTAATCATCAAGACAGTATGGTACTGGCACAAGAACAGACACTCAGATCAATGGAACAGAATAGAGAACCCAGAAATGGACCCAGAAACATATGGCCAACTAATCTTTGACAAATCAGGAAAGAATATCCAATGGAATAAAGACAGTCTCTTCAGCAAGTGGTGCTGAGAAAACTGGACAGCAACATGCAGAAGAATGAATCTGGACCACTTTCTTACACCAAACACAAAAATAAACTCAAAATGGATGAAAGGCCTAAATCTAAGACAGGAAGCCATCAAAATCCTCGAGGAGAAAGCAGGCAAAAACCTCTTTGATCTTGGCCCAGCAACTTCTTTCTCAACACGTCTCCGGATGCAAGGGAAACAAAAGCAAAAATCAACTACTGGGCCCTCATCAAAATAAAAAAACTTCTGCACAGTGAAGGAAACAATCAGCAAAACTAAAAGCAACTGACAGAATGGGAGAAGATATTTGCAAACGACATATCAGATAAAGGGTTAGTATCCAAAATCTATAAAGAACTTATCAAACTCAACACCCGAAAAACGAATAATCCAGTGAAGAAATGGGCAAAAGACATGAATAGACACTTCTCCAAAGAAGACATCCAGATGGCAAACTGACACATGAAAAAATGCTCAACTTCACTCATCATCAGGGAAATACAAATCAAAACCACAATGAGATTCCACCTTACACCTGTCAGAATGGCTAACATTAACAACTCAGGCAACAAAAGATGTTGGTGAGGATGTGGAAAAGAGGATCTCTTTTGCATTGTTGGTGGCAATGCAAGCTGGTGCAGCCACTCTGGAAAACAGTATGGCGGTTCCTCAAAAAATTAAAAATGGAACTACCCTACGACCCAGCAATTGCACTACTAGGTATTTATCCAAGGGATATAGGTGTGCTGTTTTGAAGGGACACATGCACCCCCATGTTTATAGCAGCACCATCAACAATAGCCAAAGTATGGAAAGAGCCCAAATGTCCATCGATGGATAAATGGATGAAGAAGTTGTGGTATATACATACAATGGAATATTACTGGGTAATTAAAAAGAATGAAATCTTGCCATTTGCAACTACGTGGATGGAACTGGAGGGTATTATGCTAAGTGAAATTAGTCAGTCAGAGAAAGACAAATATCATATGACTTCACTCATATGAGGACTTTAAGAGACAAAACAGAGGAACATAAGGGAAGGGAAACAAAAATAATATAAAAACAGGGAGGGGGACAAAACAGAAGAGACTCATAAATATGGAGAACAAACAGAGGGTTCCTGGAGGGGGTGTGGGAGGGGGGATGGACTAAATGGATAAGGGGCACTAAGGAATCTACTCCTGAAATCATTGTTGCACTACATGTTAACTAATTTGGATGTAAATAACAACAACAACAAAAAAAAAAAGCATGTAGGAGGGCATGAATTTTTATTGTTTATTTACTTATTTGTTTATCTGAAATGAAAATCTATGGGGTGCCTGGGTGGCTCAGTCGGTTAAGCCGAAGCATCCAGCTTTGGCTCAGGTCATGATATCATGGTTCGTGGGTTTGAGCCCCATGTTGGGCTCTGTGCTGACAGCTTAGAGCCTGGAGCCTGCTTTGGATTCTGTCTCTCTCTCTCTCTCTCTCTCTCTCTCTCTTTCTCTCTCAAAAATAAACACACATTAAAAAAAATTTAAAGAAGAATTAAAATCTATTTTGACTAGAATATAGGGATCATTGAGAATTATGGCTGGAAAATAAGTGTGCCAGGTATAGAGAATGATTCTAATGTTAGGCAAAGATTTAGAGTAAAATAATCTAAAAATTAAATTTTAGATCAAACTCAGAATTATGTTTTTATCTTATAAATATTATTTTGAAAGGCACAAACTACACTTGCTTTAAAACTAAAGATATATATATATATATATCTATATATCTATATATATATATATCTATATAGATATATACATATATAGATATATAGATATATATGTGTGTGTAAACATAGGTCTCAAACTTTCTGAACTGAACTAATTCCCTCTCAATGGTTGATGAAAAAATTTATATAAAGCAAGTAGAAAATGTCCTTGACATTCTAACATTTAATGTTTTAAATTTTTGACTCAATAAGAGTTATCCTGAAAGTCTGCAACACTAGTATTGTGATTTTGCTGAAGCATCACTTTAAGCACCATATTTTTAGAACTAATTCAGAGATAGTCACTTACCTAGTTCCTGAGCCTAAGAAATCGTCAGTTCTCTAATCATGATCTCAAAAACATTTTATTTGAGAAATTAAGTACAATAGTGGTATAGGGATTTACATGCAACTTAAGGCATGCTCTGAATGTCCAGTAGTTACTTTACTGAAATATTATTGTAAGGAATTTCAAAAGCCCCTCTGCCTGTCTTCAAAAATGATTCACTTTCATCTCTTGCTTAAGGAAAAAATGAAGATGCCAAACATAATAATTAAAATATCTGTAGATAACATGGAACAAACTGATGATTGGCAAAATGGGTGAAGGGGAGAGGGAGTTACGGGCTTCTAGTTATGGAATGAATAAATCATAGAAATAAAAGGCAAAGCATAAAGAATGTAGTCAATGATATTGTGCTAAAATTATTTGGTAATAGATGGTAGGTACGCTTGTGGTGAACGTAGGATAATGCAAAAACTTGTAGAATCACTATGTTATATACCTGAAACTAATGTTACATTGTGTGTCAACTATGTTCAAATAAAAAAGTAAATTAAAAAAATAAAGAAAACATCTTATTGATTTCCGATGAAGTATAATATACATTTTGACTATAATTAGGGTTACAGGCAGTATAAGAAATCTGCTATAATTCTATAATAGTACTTAAGTCCAGCTATGTATATTTAAAAATTAAGCTTAACTTTATTAAAGGCATAAGATAAAACATATTTTCAGTATAGTTTTGAAGAAGTGTTCATAATCTATAGAGTCCATGACAGTTTGACCCATGGCAGTTTGACCCAGTGATGTACCACCTTACAGATTCTTTGTTTGAGCAAAGAAAGGGAAGAGGTACAGACGTATTTCAACAACAATCATCTAATGCAAGTGCCATTGTATTTGATTTATATTTTTTAGAGTTGTAGGTTTTTGTGTACATACACCTAAATAAACTCCCTTTTTTAAATTTCAAAGTGAGTTAGAGTCTTGTAGCTCATGCTGAATGTGTACCTACATTTAGGCAAGGTCAATATTGGGCTTTCTTTATTCTTTGATCTTTTTTTGGAAAAAGATCTAATTTTCTGATTTTTACTAAAGGAGACAAATGAACATTGATGATATCTTTCAGAATAAGATGACGTGATTGAAGAGTTTCAGATGGCATACAGATAACAGTTTGTGTTGGTTTGGAATCCTTAGTTTATTTTTCACTGGTATGTTTTAGTCTCTTTAGATGGAGGTCTGGTGGTCAGGCTCCATATGATTTACTGGCAATATTTTGAGGTATTCACAAGCATTTTGGAAGGCAAATAGAAGTCATTATAATAATCTCCTAGACTTAATTCATTAGTGCTCATTTCAGGCTCATTGCTTCTTTCTTGTCTTTAGAATCATTTCTTATCTTGTTTTGTCAGAAAGGAGTAACATAAAATCAAATTAAAATTGTAAGCATTACTGGAACTGATAGTGCCATCAAAATATTTCTTGGAAATAGTTCTTTAAAATTTTCATCCAGGCTCCCTCTATACTTTGATGTACACATTGATTTTCTACTTCTGTTAGCTTTTCTTTTCTATTTTTCTTCCTTGTGAATTTCTAAGTTTAGTTTTAATTTGTTCAAATTTAGCCTTGAAGATAACTTCTTTTGTGTTGGTGATCCTTTCTAGGTGAATCAGCCTTGGTAATAATTTTGTCATTACATTGACAGAGTTTTGTTCTACATTTTCAGCTAGTGTGTACGTTTACTAGAGGATCTGCAACTGTTATTCTTTTCAATTCAAAAGATTTCCCTGGAAGTAACTCATTTCAAAGTCATCAAAGCTATCAAAGTTACTAAGATAATTAAAACTTTTCTTCCAGGTGCCATGGATGGATAGATAGAATTCTGTAAAAGATATTGTTAGTAGATTATGTTCACCTGAACTGGTATATTCAAAATCAAATTGTCTATTTTGAGCAATAGCAGGTATTGGCTCTTCTATTTGTAATGATTTTCCTTGTTCTGGAAAGTCAGCTTCCTGAGGAGGAACTTGATATAAACACCTTAAGTCTTTGGAGTCATCATTACTATTGGAATCCATTCCAAAGGGACATACTCATTGGTCCTGAGCAGGTTTTCTTTGTTCCAAAATATGTATTTCTTTCCAAGCAAATAGCTGACATTCAAGGTGGTAGCATTTTTTCTCAGCTGTAAGGTGATATCTTGGGCTTGTCTCACTTCGGATCTTTCATTTTCCAAATCTGAAACTTACATTCTATTGTAGTTCAGATAATCTTTAAACAATATAGAAATGTTGGTGATTATTTGATATAGCATAGCTACAGATGATTTTGAGTTTCTCACTCTCTGTTATTATTCCTTTTTTCTCTCTTTACATCTTCAAGACTAACCTGAAAAGACTTTTTAAAGCACCTCTCTTTGGCCATCTTTTTTTAGCCACCACCTCTGCCACAGCCATCCTCCTCACGTCCCAAGGTTCTTTGAGGCTGCTGGCATGCCCCTTACCCTCAAAGACTGTGACACCATCTTCTGTCTCATGCAGCTGTTGTGGCCATCTTTGGAATTCTCTGCTGCACTCGCCCATTAGCTCACTGGATGTGGTCTTGTGACATGAAGGCACTGCCAGTCACTCAGGGAGAGTCCCTCTGTGCCAATGTCCCACCACATCTTAAAATAACTTAATAAAAAATATCATGACGAGTTACCTTGCCATATGCAGTTCCTAACTTAGTTTCTTTTCAGCTTCTTCAACAAATTCAGTAAATACTTGTCAGATGTTTTTAATATACTAGACATTTTGCTGGGTGATGGAGTACAGAAGTGAACAAGACTTATAAGAACCCTGTCCTCAGAGGTGATACATTCTACCACGTGTTTTGCTTAAATAGCTTTAAGATAAGAACTGCTATTTTCTCTGAGTCACCATGTATGTCTTTAACTTTACATACTAGAAAAAATAGAATTTATCAGAATACATGTTCATATAGTTTAAAACAACATGATATTTATGAAATTGGTATTTCTCCATAGAAAAAATTTCCAGATGAATGGGATATTTGATGATTAGCAGAGGCAGCATGAAAACATTAGGCTTTCTAGTTGTGAGGAGAAATAACCAGTCTCTAAAAGCAGACAAAGAAGAATGGAAGGAGACTGTGGATTTCACAGTTTGACCTTGCTTTGTTACAATTGTTAGAATATTGCTTCTATTCTCTATTTCAGTCATATAGCGTTTTATTTTACCCTCTAATTATTCAAAGCTAAACCACTTATACATATTCATAAAGATTATTAGTTACATAGAACAATAATGGAAAATTATTCAATATGTTAATCTTTACATTATTCTAATCTTAGCTAAAGAAAAAAATTTACTGTATGAAATCAAAATATTGGATAAATTTATGAGCCTATCTTAATTTTTACATATTTATTTTATATATGTAATATATTTTACACATATATTTTGTATGTAATATATTTGTATATATTTATATATGTAATACATTTTACACATATATTTTACATATATATGTGTATATATATATATATATATATATATTAGAAAAAAACCCTAAAACTATAAGGAAGAAAGGAAAAAATCAACACTTATCCCATCACCCAGAAATAAACACTAATAACACTTAATCTTAAAAATATCTCACTAATATGAGTACTATTATTATGGATAAATAAATTGAGGCTTAGCTGTGTTAAGTGACTTATACAATGGGGCTTAGATAGTAAGTGGCATAGACATGATTTGAACCTGTCAACTTCGAAGCCCTGTTTCAAGCCAATGTGAATAATTGTTCTTATGTTATGGTTTCTAATGAGTGGTATGTGTGGGTATGTGTATTTTATTTAACCAACACTCCATTTTTGGATAGTTAGATTGTTACATTTTTTTATACATTGCTGCAGTAAACACTGGAAATCTTGTCCACTGTTTTATTAATAAAAATGCCTAAAAATGAAAGAATTTGGACAACTGACATTTTACAAACTACCTTTCACAATTATTTCCCACAATTGTTCATATATACAGAAAAAGTAAAAAGAATATTAAAATGAACCCCAAAATATCCCATCAGCTAGCTTCAACAGTGATCACTTTTATGACTTTTGTTTCCTTTATACTGATGTTTATTTACTATAATTTATAAAGAAAATTCA
Organism: Neofelis nebulosa; assembly: GCF_028018385.1. Classification (NCBI taxonomy): domain Eukaryota; kingdom Metazoa; phylum Chordata; class Mammalia; order Carnivora; family Felidae; genus Neofelis; species Neofelis nebulosa. The sequence continues at coordinate 164,621,569 of NC_080783.1, read as the reverse complement.
GATAATGTATCACTTTACCCATAAGTACGTCAGAGTGTATCTCCAGCAGATAGAACTAAACTTAAAAAAAGGAAAAAAAGGAAATCAAGTTTATAATGATTTTCTGTTTCTTTCTTGCAATTTATGTGTTGAAGAAATAGCATCATTTTTCTTCAGCAAATTTCTATGCTATAGATTTGACTAATCTATTGTGATACTGTTTAGCCTGTTCATTTTCCCATCTTTTATTTTTTGTTTTCCCACCTTATCTCCTCCTATGAACTGGTGGTTAGGTCTAAAAGCTTGAGGAGAAGCATCTGGATGGCTTAAGTCAGTTAAGTGCCGGACTTTGGCTCAGGTCACTATCCCAGGGACTGGTTCCTGGGTTGGAGCCCTGCATCGGGCTTTCTGCTCTCTGCTCTGCTCTGCTCTGCTCGCAGCATGGAGCCTGCTTTGGATCCTCTATCCCCCTCTCTCTCCCCTTCCCAGCTCACGTGCCTATGTGAACTTTCTCAAAAATGAACATTTAAAAGCTTGAGGAGATTCAGGTTTAAATTTTTTTTTTTTTTGCAAGAATACTTTATCAGTGGTACTGTGTACCATATTAGGAAGTATACAATTTCAGGTTGCTGCATTTTTAGCGATGACAAGATTGTTCTCTGGGTTCAGGGACATATCCTTTGGTCGATGTTCCTTCTTAACTTCCTTTCCCTTCCCTTTCTTCTTTATTAATTTTTTCCCAATCTGATAGCCTAAAATTAGTAACTCATTGTTTTTCATTTCTATGATTACTAGTGATAGCGAGTTTTTTTTTTTTTCATATACTTATTGATTGGCGTTTTGAACTGTCTTAATAGATTGTTTCTTGGTCTTTTGTTCATTGCACTACTTGCCATTGTGGAAAAATGAGCAAGTCTTTTGTTGTATTATAATGTAACCTGGCTAGAGACATGTTTAAATTGTTTTTATATAAAACATTTTTTAAGAGTGCTTTAAAAGTGTTTCTAATCTAATAGAAACCTTTCTTATATACTGCCTTAATTTATAACACATAGTAGGTAAACGATTATAAGACTGGTGAATTTGTTCAGTCTTCAAGACAAAAGTATTTCATAAATTTAAGGAAAACACAATTTTCTACACAGAACATTTTTTCAACTTTTTATTTTATTTATTTTTTTTAATGTTCATTCACTTTTGAGAGAGAGAGAGTGCGCGTGCGAGTGAGTGGGGAGGGGCACACAGAGAGGACACACAGAGAGAGCACACAGAGAGGGAGACACAGAATCCAAAGCAGGCTCCGAGCTGTCAGAATGGAGCCCGATGTGGAGCTGGAACTCACAAACTGCGAGATCATGACCTGAGCCAAAGTCAGAAGCTTAACCAACTGAGCCACCCAGGTGCACCATACACAGAATATTACTTTTAAATACAGTTTTCCATGGCAAACATTTTCAGATTCATATGGCAATAGTTCTTGAATGTTTACTAAATCTGACTATAGGAAAGATCTTTACTCTAATATACTTAGATAAGAAATCAACTTATGATGAAAATATATAAAATGAGTATAAATTTATGGAAAATGTACATATATATTTGCTAATTTTTTCCAACAAGTTAATGAATAACTTGGTGCTTTTAATCTGAAAACACTTATGTCAATAGCTTTTTAATGTTTTACTTCAAGTTTTTCATTAATAGTCTTGAAATTTGTGACCAATGATTGTACTTACAATTTTAGCAAAAGTGAAATTTAAGTCATTTAGCTCTTAATATGTTTTATTTTCACATCCTTTTCTATTTTTTGAAATATATTATTGATACTAAACCTTTGCTGCCTTAAGTACTGTGAATATTTTCCTAGATTGTCATTTGCCTTTTACCTTATTTACCTTCCTTTAGATGTATAGCAATTTTTAAAAACTTTTTAATGTTTATTTTTGAGAGAAAGAGAGACAGAGCGCGTGTGGGGGGAAGAGCAGACAGAAAGGAGGACACAGAATCCAAAGCAGGCTCCAGACTCTGAGCTGTCAGCACAGAGCCAGACTCAGGGCTCAAACCCACAAACCATGAGGTCATGACCTGAGCGGAAGTCAGATGCTTTACAAACTGAGCCACCCAGGTGCTCCATGTAGTAATTGTTAAATTATATGAGATAAAATATGACAGGAGAGGCTTTTTTTTTTTATTTCATAGTAGTTATATTGTTAATAAGCTGCTGCAAACACAGAATAAGTGAATATTAAATCGTTGCTCCTAGTGGAAATACAAATTTAGGTTCCTGTGAGCCTCTGGTCAAGTTTTTATTAACCAATCTATATAACTTTGTTTTATGTGTGTTCTCTTTAAAGGCACCTAATTGAATATACATTATTGATTCATTAACATTGAATTCATGGCCAGAGTACTCTAACACATGTTTGAACAGTATTTTCTCTATAAGATGCATGACAGCCTTCTCATGCTTAGGAACACTGACAGCATTTCAGCAATTATGCTCGGGGAACATTTTAAAGAGAAAAATTTCCAACAAAAAATACAAAAATGCCAAAATGTGACCCTAAAGACCACAAAAAGGACACTTGTTTAAAATATGAGTGGTGGAGCAAGAAGGCAAAGCATTCCACCTCGGCTGGAAGTGTCTATATTAAGCTATTCCATTTTTTTGCCACCATGTATCCACCTGACCACAAATGGCCAAAAAATATGGCTATTTTTTAAAAAAAATTATGTTACAAAAAAAATTTTTAAACTTAAAAAAAATTTTAAAAATTTTGTGAAAAGGCAACTTGATAAATTCAGAATCTCCAAATATTGAGGATTGACCATATTTCCTTTCTGATTTTTAATTTGCTTTTTTAAGTCACCCACATTTTAAGATGTGTTTGAGTAATTCCTATTATGCTCTAATGTTGATGAATATATTTCATTAAAAGTAAATAATTGTATTTCAGCAAACTGTGACTTAAATAATATAAACCAGTGTTTTCTGCAATAAAATACTGTACTATAGATTCTTAAGAATTTAAAAATCTACATGACTACATCAGACCTTGATCTGAGAAGATTAAAAATCATCACTCATGCTTTTTTTCAATTAATAACACTTATATTTTATATAACTTTCTGTATTCTCTTATTGCAATTACTATTCTAACACCTCGAAAATATTTAAGTACATGTAAATTAAGTTTGTGAGACTTTTAAGAATTTGGTTATTGGTTGTTCTGCTATATGCTTTAATACAGAGTTTAATTACTAGAAAGTGGCCATAGCCTGGCTTGAAAATAAGCCCTCGTGAAATATACTTAATGAGATTAGCTTTATTCTGAAACTCTTGTTACTTATGTAGAAGCTTCTTTTTGCCTTAAGTGCATACCCATAATGGTGAAGGGAACACGTCAGGAATTTTAAAGTGTTGGTATGAGGAACTGTTTTCTTAAATTGGTTTCTGTATTTTATACCAGGTAATGTAATCTACCTGAAACGTTTCTAATGTTTTTAACTTAATTAAGTAAAATAAATATATGCACACACACATAGGCATTTTTACAACTCTGTATTAAACATCATTATTTTTACCATACAAATGAGGAAACGGGCGAGGCTTGGGGGCTTAAAGAATTTACCCAAATCAACTAATTTGTCCAAGATTACATAGCAAGTAAATGCTAACACCAAGGCTCATCTTTTCACCCTGTGCACTGTCAGCTCTAGTTATATTAAACAATTTCACGTTCTGTAATTTGGAACATTCTTGCTCACTTTTTGTCCTTTCCATATGCTAGTTCCTTTTCCTCAATCTTATCTTCCCCCACCATCTTCACTTAATGAACTTTGACTCATCCTTCAGTTTTCCTTCCCTCGTCTTTCAGTTTTCAGTGCAGGCCCTACCTTCCAGTCTGTGGGAGGTGTCTCTCAAGTAGAGGCAGGAAACGCTCAACACATTTCTGTTGATACTGACTACATTGTATTATGTTTGCTGCTTTTCTTACTTGTATGTGCAATCAGGGAATCTGTCTTGTTCACTGTTGTATTCTCAGTCCCTAGCATACTGACTAGCATATAGTGAGCCCATTTGATTTGAATTTTTTGCTGCTTAAATAAAGGTATATTTACAAATGTTGAACAAAGCAACCTGTTTCTAGATTCAGCAAATGTAAGCATTTTGTAACTTTTGAGATGGTTAATTTCCTGATGCTATTATAATTGACTTATGAGAGAAAGCTAGAGAAGAGGAATTATCCTGGAAAGGTGTTTTTGTAGTGTCATTAAGTTATACTTGCAGTTAAATGACAGAGTATAAACATAAATGTGTATATATAGATATATAGATATATATATAGATATATATCTATATATACATTCCAAGGTGTATATATAATTCCAAGAGGAAAGGATAATAAAAAATAATTATGGCTTTTCATTAAAAGCCTGGACAACAGGGGTGCCTGGGTGGCTTAGTCATTAAGCTTCTGACTTCGGCTCAGGTCATGAACTTGTGGTTTGTGATTTCAAGCCCCCATAGGGTTCTGTACTGATAGTTCAGAGTCTGGAGCCTGCTTTGGATTCTGTATCTCCCTCTCTCTCTGTTCCTCCCCCACTTGCACTCGGTCTGTCTCTCTCTCAAAAATAAATAAAGATTAAAACAAAAAAAATTTTTAAAAAGGCCTGGAAAACAGTAAAAACCAATATATAAAAATACTTACCTGACATACGATTGTAAGAACACAATATTATCATTCATAACGCATTAGCAATTAGAAAACATTCATCTCATCACATATACAATCGCTCTTTTCTTGACAAACCAGTTCATTTTTTATTTCATATTAATTTATATCCATGAATATGTCATATTTATACACGAACTCTTTATTGTAAAATTTTATTGGTTTACTTACATTTGTATTTGTGGGGTGCCTGGTGGCTCAGTCAGTTAAGCTTCCAGCTTCGGCTCAGGTCATGCTTTCACGGTTTGTGGGTTCGAGCCCCACATCGGGCTCTGTGCTGGAACCTGCTTTAGATTCTGTGTCTTCCTCTTTCGCTGCCCCTTCCCCACTCACACTCTGTCTCTCTCTTTCTCAAAAGTAAATAAACATTTAAAAAATTAAAAGAGTGGGGCGCCTGGGTGGCTCAGTTGGTTAAGCGACTGACTTCGGCCCAGGTCACGATCTTGCAGTTTGTGAGTTCGAGCCCTGCGTCGGGCTCTGTGCTGACAGCTCAGAGCTTGGAGCCTACTTTGGATTCTATGTCGCCCCCTTTCTCTACCCCTCCCCTGCTCATGCTCTGTGTCTCTCTTTCTCTCAATAATAAATAAATGTTAGGAAAAAATTAAAAAATAAAAATAATAAAAAAAAATTAAAAGAGTATTTGTTAATCATTTTTGTGCTTGAAGAAGCACATGAGAGGCACACCAACATGAAATGACTGTAACAGACACAGATCCTCTTCTCAGAAACTTGTTAAGACAGACACCCAAGAGCATAATAATAAACTGTTCATTATAACAAACAATTTCCAAGCCCAATTCCATTGTCAACATATTTCAAACAATATTAAATGCAATTGGAATACAACCCTGGAGTATGTGATAACTGTGTGTCACTCTTTTCTGTGCCACTAAAACTGAATGCAAACCAGCTAGGGAATGTGTTTGTTTTTACCTATCAGTGCTGTAGGCAGATAAAACTCATTTGTCCTGGCCTCTGTGGCATGTTGATATCACTGACCAAACACCAATTTGGGCTGTGTTCTTTTGTGCAGGAAGGAACAGGAGCAATTTAAATCACCCTTAGGCAACTTTCATTGTCTTCATTCATGTTCCCTTTCTTGGCACTGATTACTTATCTTGGCTCTCCTATTAACTTCTGTGTGACTTGAGGGATACAGAAATTTAACAATTTGTGTGATCTATCTCATTTGTAAAATGCAACTAATCTACTTACTGTGGAAATGAACAGAATTCCTAATAATACCAGGCAACTCTAATTACTAGAATTACTAGAAACAATTTGCCACAAATTTGGAGACTACATATAGGCTGTATAAAATGTCTCTCAGTGTAACATAGAAGTATCTCCACAATGTACCCCACTGGGTAGGATAAGAACTAGATTAGATACACTCTATTTGTGTCTTTGCAGGAGCCTAGGGTAGTTTTCTCCCACTTTTCCTTATTTTTAGCCAAATATTTGGCATCAGATATTCAGATTAAATATAAATATGCTGGGCTATAGATCCATGTAATTACTCTTCCCGCTCTAAAATCATCTGTTAGATTTTATCAACATTTTAATCCCTTTTGTAAAGAATTTATGAGCACTTTTGCAAGAAACATTCTTATTTCCCCTCTCTTATTTTGCCACTTGAGTTTACCGAGGCTAAAAATATAATTTCTCCTTTTCCCAGCCTCCCTTGCAGCTAGGGTTAGCCTTGTAATAATAGTTCTTGTCAGTAAAACAGCAGATTACTGGGGGAGGTTCTTGAAATGGTAAAAGAAGCAGAGGCTACTGATACTGTTCCTTCTCCCTTCTTATCACATTGAAAGAAATCTGCAGTAGCCATCTTGAAAAAAAGACAAAATTATAAGAGAGAACGAGGAGTTGACTTTGCTGAGCTATTAAATCTATACCACCAGATTCCTACTTTCAAAATTCTAACAGTGTGAAGAAAAATAAGCCTTTATTTATTTAAATCACTCTAAGTGGATTTGTTGTAAGCTAAACACATTCCTGAAATGAGAAAAGAGTATAAATGTACATGCAATACTATATATATGCATATATATGTTAATGAAGCAAGCAATTTAAGAAGGGGGGTGCAAAGATATTTAATTTATGAAATTTTGGTTCATGTTGCGATGAGGTTAATGACAATCACTATTTTAGCAGAAATAGTATAATTATAAAGATTTAAAAAACTTATACTGTTATAACCACATACTGCATTGAGAAAATCCCCACTGATCAAGCAGCAATCACTTCCTAACATCTTAAGGCATCCCCCTTCACACATTCACCACAGAAAAGGTAAGAATTTTAACTCTGTTGGGGCTGGTCAGAGGGTAAGTCTTAATCATTGATTATGTATTGCCAAGATTCTTATTAATGAAACTATCAATTTACTGTAACTTAAAAGACAAGGCAAAATTGAAATGTGATTATCAAAGGAATTCAATAAATATTTCTCAAGTGTCATCTGTGAAAGCAGTGCTGTGCTAGCATTGCAACGTTTAACAAAAAAGCATGATTCTTAATATCTGCTGTTAAGAAGCTTGCAGAAAGTATTGAATGTATTTAAAATAACCTTTAACGTAATCATGGTGCAATAAATAAAATTTAATGTCAATTTCAGCTACCTAGAAAGTGGATTTTTATTAGTAAAATCCAGTAAAATTTTTATTTGCAAGAGAATTAAATTAGTAAAAGTATTAATTTTTTATTAGTAAGAAAATCCTTTTTGTTATGGTAAAAAAGTATGCCTACCTTTTGTACTCACATTCTAAAATAATTAATAGGTCAATTATTCTCTGTTAAAATAAATTCTTTAGTAGTACTAATACCAAATATAAATCCAGAGTACCCCCTCATAGGCAAGTTTTTAATAACATAAAAATACTCTATACTGTACTAAAGCCTTAAAGTCCTGTGTGTTTGATTCCTCAATTAGCTTACCAATCTTTTATTTAGAGTTATCATTATTATGATTTAGACAATTCAATGGGAAATTTCCAAAGGCTTGATGACTTAATACATTCATGGGCTTTATGATAAGGAAAAATAATAATCTAAAGCCTAGAAAGACCAACCGAAAATAAATTTCACTTAACATATTTCACATTGCTAATGAATAACGAAGGTCAGTCTGGCTTCAACCTTAAAGATATGTTGTCAAAAATGTTAGCCTTAGCAGGTTTTCAGAGAAATGAGATGACCTGTATTTCAAAGTGAAAGGGACACATTTAGACTAGGCAAAGGATAGGCTAGAGTGGGAGCAATAAGACCGATTGAAGCATTGTTGTCTAATGAACTACTTAATACTCAATGAAACATCCGTGTTCAGAATGTACTGCAGGAAAGTGAGAAGAACATGTGTTCCTGAACTTAACTTTAAACCACTAGAATATTTAAATGTTGGACATCAAAGTTATTCATTGTTCTTTGAGAAGAATTTAATTTCCATATTGTATTTGCATTTTTAATCCTCCATCTATTTCAAGCTACATGACAAAGAAATTCAATTTCTAATCAGTAACACAACCAGCAAATTGTCTGGTGGCAAGTTTCATTGTTAGCACTCCTTTTTTTAAATACATTTTACTCACAGCTGTGATATTTGAATGGATGTCCTCATTACATTGGAATATGGGTGGGAGCAGCTAGAGATTAGAGTTCCACTCCAGGAAGGAGTAGGATGGCATCTAACATAAAAGCAAGAGGCTATAAGTCAAATGCAAATAAGTCAGCAAAAGCCAGCAGCATATTGTTTTTACGATGGAAAGGGATCACATCTGATTTGCTTACCATTGTATCACCAGTACCTACAACAATGCCTGGCACATGGTAGGTTCCCAATTGATAGTTATTGACTCTCCAGTTTAAAAAAAAAAAAAACAAGGTCAGAAATATCTTGAGAGTATGATTTATAAGAAGAACACTTAGCAACAAGGATAGGATGTGGTGCAAAAATCTTTGTAAGATGAAAGATGCATTATATGCTTAGAGTAAAAAATCAGAAATACTCTGAGAGCTGGTGGGGCTTAAGTCCACAAATGGAAGAAATTATTTTGTCTGAAGAACTCAGCAGCTCAGCGTTTATAGTCAGGGTAGCTGACTGCTATAAAAAAAAAACACAACAAAACAAAACAAAAAACAAAAAACCTCCCCAAATGTCAGCAGATAATTATAATAAAAGCTTTATCTCATATTCTTTTGAATGTCCAATGCAGTCCAGTAGACTGCAATAGAATGTCCAATAGAGTGCATAATGTGCACTCTATACAAGCAGTCATCCAAAGATCCAGGGTCCCTCTATTTGTTTTTACAAGTATTTCCTCTAAATCTTTAGATTTTTCTCCATCAGCCAATAGATGAAGAAAGACAAAGAGGTATTTATGTACTCAGAAATTGGTACACATCACTTCCATTCACATTCCATTGTTTGAAAATAAGTCACAAGGCCACGCTTAAAGGGTATGGAAAATGTACTCTCACTTTGCTCAGGAACAAGGGGAGAATATGTAAATTGGTCAGCACTAGTGGTGTCTGTCATAGTCCTCTTTTCTGAACATCACTGTTTAACTCTTTTCCCATGCATAGAATATACTCCTTTCTCCTCCAGAGACACAAACCAAAATCACATTTAGTCACTGGATCCAGGTCAAAGCACAAGGACAGTACTTGGGTGATATGCAATCTTCGTAGGATCTGGATGTTGTTCCTTGTGGGCCAGTAGCCTAAGAACTGAAAGGAAGAGTAATCCACACTCTCATATGTAATAATATGCAGTGACTGAGCTTAATAAAAATAACACAGTAGAAACTTGTTTGTAGAGAAAGAGCAGAAGACACTCATCCATAAAAATTATGAAGTATGACTAGACAGGATGTGAAGACCCCCACTGTAGTGCAATTGAGAGGGATATTCCTTAATTAGACTTCAGTTCTGCTAAGAACACATTGATCCATTTTTTCCTAAGACCCCTGGCTCCAGACTCTGGGAAGTTTTCCTCTTCCATTAGCTTCCATTGCCAGATGTGGTGTGAGCACTGGGTGTGTATACCTACCTTGGTTGCTGCTCCATATTCACAGCTTATCGCTAGCAAATGCAAGTATTGGGGCCAAAGAGCTATTTCAAATATCAAATAATTTCAGGCTCCTGGTTTCTTTAGCCATAAAATTTCCTTGAAAACTTACTGGGCTTTGATCTATTTGATTCTAGTTAATTCTATGTCAGTAGCTATATCCAAAGTTCTTTCTTGTACATGCCAGTCTCTCTCCATTGGATGGTGGCTACTTTAGGCCATCAGACATGGATGGAGAGGTTGTATCCTGAATCTGATCTTTGCCATAAAGGCTAACACTTAGGCCTTTGAATCCCAGAGATCCCAGAGACAAATTATTTCCTATTGCTTGAAGCCTAGAAGTAGTTGTCTTCAGAATTCCTTCAAGCCCTCAAATTTGTGGGCTTTCTCTTAACTATCACTTCTGCTAACAACCCTGCCCATTTTTGCTTAAGCTCATCTCTTTCTCTCAAGATTCTGCTGAAAACAACAATAGCATCCACCACTTAGACATGTGGATTCTTTCTCATTACTTTCCTTAGAGCTATAGGCTCTGTGAACATGTGCCTGATTTCCAAACTATTGATAGTTTTACCAAATGTTTGAAAAACAGAATAGGGCTTTCCAGCCTTGAAACTTCTGATTCCTTGCCATCTATGGCCCACATGCCTGCATTAGCTTAATGCCCTCTATCTCAGTTTTTGTTATGGTAGCACCCAACTTCAAAGTACCAATTTCTATATTCAGAGAAGCTCACTGCTGCAATCTCAACATTGAGTGGCTTAAGCAATAAAAGTTTATTTCTTACTCATGTCACTGTTCAATGTAGCTCTATGTTGAGTGGAGGGGTCGGCATGTTGACAGGCTCTACTTTAGTGCCTCAGCGATCCCTGCCCCAGTTATCTGTGACCCTGTGACTCCTAGACCAACAGTTCTCAAATTATGGTCCATGGACCTTTGTAGGGAGGTGGTGTCCTATAAGGCCAAACTTTTTCTCTTTCTTTTTTAGTAACTTGTGGACATTATATGACTTTTTCAGTATGTTGACATTTGTACTGATGTAAAAAAAAAAAACAAAAACAAAAACAAAACAACGGTAACACTGCTGGTGCCTTTTCATCAATCAAAGCAGTGGCATCAAAATGTAATAGTAGCTCCTGTCTTCTTCACTGCGACTCACTTGCAGTCAAAATGTCATCAGTTTCTTAAGAATGTCCTTGATGAAGGAAGAATAATTATCTTAATAAATCTTGGTGTTTGAGTGCAAATCTTTTTTGTTAAGTTTATTTATTTATTTATTTCTGAGAGAGACAGAGACAGTGTGAGCTGGGGAAGGGCAAAGGAAGAGGGAGAGAGAATCCCAAGCAGGCTCTGCACCACCAGCTGAGAGCCGATACATGGGGCTTGAAGTCCCGAATCATGAGACCATGACCTGAGCTGAAACCAAGAGTCAGACACTTAACCCACTGAGCCACCCAGGCACCCTGGGTGCAAATCTTTTGTATTCTGCATGGAGTCTCTCTCCATTGGATGGTGGCTACTTTAGGCCATCAGACATGGATGGAGAGGTTGTATCCTGAATCTGATCTTTGCCATAAAGGCTAACACTTAGGCCTTTGAATCCCAGAGATCCCAGAGACAAATTATTTCCTATTGCTTGAAGCCTAGAAGTAGTTGTCTTCAGAATTCCTTCAAGCCCTCAAATTTGTGGGCTTGTATGCATATGTTTGTATGCATAAAACAACTTACGTTGAACACCAGATTGTCTCAAATTATTTCCTATCGCTTGAAGCCTAGAAGTAGTTGTCTTCAGAATTCCTTCAAGCCCTCAAATTTGTGGACTTGTATGCAATGTTTGTATGCATAAAACAACTTACGTTGAACACCAGATTGTCTCAAGAAAAAGCCCTTTTTCTATTGTTTTTTTCTATTATTTGAGTTTCAAGCTAAACTTGTCTTTTTTTTCTGGAATACTATTTCTGCTTGAAAGAACAGACAAGTCAGACTTTGGTATTTTGTGGAAATCTCCTCAAAAATTAACAAAGTGAGTCAACTATTTCAAGAACAACAATTGTCAGGGTTTGTGACAAATGGTAAAATTCAAGGTTTCAAGTAAAAATCAGAATTTTAGAAATTTAGAATATAGAATTTAAAAATTTAGAAATTTGTGCTGCTATGAGCTTAAAGGCTTCTCCAATGTTTAAGACTTTTCTGATGAGATTGGTGGTAATAATGATATTGTATAATGATATGTGTCAACATTTGGAAGATAATTTGGAAGAAATTGATCAACTTGGTGATCAATTGTTTTCCAAAGGACCACTGCTTAGTGAAAAATCATGTACTGGTTAGCTGTCCATTCAGAGTGCAACATAGAACCATGGATTTTAATGTAACAGAATATTAAATGTTTGCTGGTATAGTTTCAGATTCTGTATTTTTTTTAAGTTTATTTATTTCGATAGATCCTGTGCATGTGTGAATGGGGGAGGGGAAGAAAGAGGGAGAGAGAGAATCCCAAGCAGGCTCCACGCCAGCAGCACAGAATCCAGTGCAAAACTCAATCCCACAAACTGTTACATCATAACCTGAGCCAAAATCAAGAGTTGGATACTTAATCTACTGAGCCACCCAGGTGCCCCCAGATTCTGTATTGTAATGAGGTTTAAGAAACCAGGAGCTTTTGTGAAGTATCCAAAATCATCTAACATACTTGCCTTTTCCAACTATTTGTCTCTGTGAGGGTATTTTTTTTTCATATACAGAATTAGATATGAAAATCTAGTTATATTAAGCCAGCATTAAATAAATTTGCATATTGCAAATAATGTCACTCTCCTCAATATTTTTTGTGTTTGAAATTATAGTTATTTTTTTTTTAATTTTTTTTTCAACATTTTTTATTTATTTTTGGGACAGAGAGAGACAGAGCATGAACGGGGGAGGGGCAGAGAGAGAGGAAGACACAGAATCGGAAACAGGCTCCAGGCTCCGAGCCATCAGCCCAGAGCCTGACGCGGGGCTCAAACTCACGGACCGCGAGATCGTGACCTGGCTGAAGTCGGACGCTTAACCGACTGCGCCACCCAGGCGCCCCAAAATTATAGTTATTTTTAATGTGCCTGCAAGTAGAAAGTTCTTGACAATATTCCTCCCCTTACAAGGATTGTTCTCATCTTTCTCTATTCATTTCTACTTGGTATTTGTTTGTTTTGTAAATATGTGTCCTCTTTTCTGTAATTATCATTTATCAAGGCCACACTATGAATTGATCTTGACAAGGTGCTTCACTTTTACATTTAAAGTAATACTCAAAAAAATTCCATGAGGAAGGATATCCCCATTTTGCAGAAGAGAAAATCTAGGTGCAAAATGGTAAGGTAACTTAGCCAACCTCCTCTGGAACCAGATTTCAAACTAGATTTATCCAACTGCATTGTCTCTGTTCTTTTCACTTTCTTATATTCCATTATGGAAAAATGACTGTCCCAAATCAAAGCCTGGCCATCTAATTTTCTATTAAATTATATTAGTATTAATAGATTTTCTACTTTAACTCACATTGTCTGGAAACTTAGGATTTTAGGAAATCTTTAGAAATTAATTCAGAACATGTTCTTATGTCACATACAAGAGATTTCCTCTCACTAGAAAACACCCTGGCTGAAATACCTTTGTCATTTAATAATTACCCTCAATCTCTTTACTAGAATATGGCATTTATTTTTCTACTCTTGAAATGTTAGCTTGCAAATTGCCTTGTCAGGTTCTATCACTTTTATTTGTAAAGGTATGTTAGTACCAGACTTTCTAACTAGTTTAGTAGCAGCCACTCTGGCAAGTTCAATCTCTGGAATAAATATGCAATAAATATGCTCTAGAACTGTTGCAATAAATATGCTACATAATTCACCTGCTTTTCCTCATTTTTTTCTATTTTTCTATGTCCAGCTCTTCCTACTCATTACTGACTGGTGGAACCACTCCCATGTTTCATTCAGTGCACCTCAAATGTCTACTGAATTAAGTATAAATTCCAACTTGGAATGTATTCAAAGCCTCTTCCCGTGCCTTGGCACTTCTTCCCTTACTGCCATGGACTTTCTCTAAGCCTTTATTGGACTGGACCACTCTTTTTCTAACTTGTGTTGTACTCTCTCAGCCCTTTACCTGCCTATGCGTTTTCTTCCATTTAAAAAAAAACAAAAACAAAAACAAAAACAAAAACAAAAACAAAAACAAAAACAAAAACCAACAAGGAAGTCCTCTCCATCCTATTCAGACCTAATTAAATCCTTTTGATTTTTCAACATTTCTCTGAATTCTGACCTTTACACAAAGCTTTACCAGATTATTATATATAATACTTCTCTTCTCTGAACTCCCAGTTTCATTTGTATCTTTCTTAGAGCCACTATTATGTTTTATTTTACCTCATCTGTTTGTGTACTTGGCTTACTCTGAAATTAGACTCATAACTTTCTTGAACAAAGAAATCCAGCCTTACTCATCTTCTATCTTAATAATGCCTTATGTATAACAGTTGTTCATTTTGTGTAACTGGAGGTAAATATGCTTTTTATCCTTCTAAGTTTACTAATTAATATAAGCAGAAAATTCTGTGAAAATGAACATCACATAGAAAGTAGATGATGTTTTAAATTATTATTTTCTTGGCACTGGTTTTGGGATGGAAACTTTCTTATCCATGTGTGGATTACTCTTTCACTGTAGTTATTCATCAAATGACGTTTATCTACATATGGCTTTTCGTTAGTTCAGGACCATTTTCTACATGCTAATCTAGTCAAAAAGGTCAAGAAAAGATGAAATCTGTTTTTCATCTTATAACTTGAAGATAATTCATTATTCTGTTTGGACTTAGCATCTCTGATATGGACTTTAGGACAACCCATGATTCTTCTATAACTGGAAGAAGAGATTATGGACTTTATTATACATTAATACCAAAGGTGTATAACTCCTAGGAAATACTGGCTCTCACTGAAACCCAAGACCTTGTGTAATGTTCAGAATGAAGAGAATCTGGAACACTGTACAGAAACTCACCTTGAAGTGGTGGTAAAATGAGCTATATAATGGATTTTGAAGAGGCTCAGTGCCTCAGGGAAAATAACAGTATTCTCATCTTATATGTTGCTTTTCCAAGTATAAGAAAGCTCTTTTCAATAATTCCTGATAACATATCAGAGACCAAACTATATTCAGTTTAGCAAGTGAAAGCTAAAGATACTAAACATGCTCAAGTATTGGAAGCTTACAACTCTGTTAGAGGTGATTGCTCTAAATAGATGATGGGCTCAAGACTGGCCTCAGGTCCTTCTCAAGGCTACATCTTGAGTAGTTCTTGGTTCCTGGTCTGCCTGCTCAGGGTGGAAACAATTTGTCTGCCATCCCTGAGAGTGCTCAGAAAATCTCTATAAATCAGAGTTCAGGTTTGCTGCCCCTTGGAACATTGAGAAAGGAAAAACTGGGACAGGTGCACATATTTCTTTTGAGTATTAGACACCTTATAGTCAAATGGCTTGGTAATAAGATGTATGTATATTCAACTTCAGTAGCTAATGCCAAAGAGTTTCTCAAAATTGTTGAACTATTTGCAGCCATTCCAGCAGAGAATTCCTGTTGTTATTCATTGGCCCCTATGCACAGTACTGTCAGTCATTTTTAATTTTAGCCATTCCAGTGGACATGTAATAGAATCTCACTGTGATTTAAATTAACATTTTCCCAATGACTAATGATGTTGAGCACCTTTTTATATGCTTATTAACCATTTGGAGATGTTTATTTATGAAGTACCTATTCAAGACTCATGTACTTTTTTATCGGTCACCCTTTTCTTATTTATTATTTCTTTAAACATTCTGTATAAATGTTTTGTATTGATTATATGTGATTTAAATATCTTCTCCCACCCCGTGGTTTGTTTTTCTGTTTATCTTTTAATAAAAGAGGGTTTTAAAATTTTTAATATCTAATGTATCAGACTTTTTTGGGTAGGATATGTTTTTGGTGTTCTCCTTAAGAAACATGTGGCTGCCAGAGTCATGAAGATATTCTTTTCTCTTTTTTTTTTATGTTTATTTTTGAGACAGAGAGAGAATGAGACAGAATGAGAGGGGGGAGGGGCAGAGAGAGAGGGAGACACAGGATCTGAAGCAGGCTCCAGGCTCTGAGCTGTCAGCACAGAGCCTGACGTGGGGCTCGAATTTAAGGACCGTGAGATCATGAGCTCAGTTGAAGTCCAATGCTCAACCGCCTGAGCCACCCAGTCACATAGAAGATATTCTCTTATATTACAGTCTATAAGTTTTATCTCTGCTTTTTATATTTTGATCTATATTCATTTAGATTTAATTTTATATGTGGTATAAAGTAATAATCAAGTTTTATTTAATTTTCCTATCATGGCTACCTAGTTCATCTAGCAGTTATTACTATTCAAATGGCCACATATGCATCATTTGTTCCTAGACTCTATTCTTTTCCAGTGACCTATTTCTCTATCCTTAAGTCATTACCACATATTTTAATTACTGTGGCTTTATAATTATACTAATTGTGAGAATAGCCCTCCCTCCTTGTTCTTCTATACTGGCTTGGTTATATGCTTTATATAGTTGACTATAATTTCCTATACTTGTGTAGGCTCCTATTTCTATTACATGATAGTAAACTATACTAGGTCCATTTTCATACTCATTTTAGAAACAATTTGCCAAATCCTTTAAAAAAAAACAACCTTGTGACTTTTATTAGGAATTATTAAGTCTGTAAATAAATCTAGGAAGAATTGACATCTTAATAATGTTGTATCTTCCAATCTGTATATCCTCTAGCTCTATAGATCTGCTTTACTTTCCCCCCAATAATGTGTCATGGTATTTTGTAAGATATTATATGCATAATTCATTCTACTCTTATGTATTTGTATGCTATTATGAATGGTACTTTTTAAAAAATTTTATTGAAATAACTGACATTTGCATATAATTAAGGTATACAATGTGATGATTTTTTAAGCATATACAACATAAGAATAGCAAAGAATTTCTTTAATTAAAGTATCTATAAAAACTTTTATCAGTTATCATACTTAATGATGGAATATTGAAAGTTTATTCTGGCTGAAAACCAGACAAAGGTACTCACTGTTACTATTTATATTTTATGTTGTATTTATATTGTCATAAGGTAGGAAAAAAATTCTGATATTTGGAAATAAAGTTAATTATTAATCTTATATTCAGCAACTTTAATAAACTCTCATGTTAATTAAAATAATTTATGCTTAGATTTTGGGGGATTTGTATCATCTACATTTGTACTATCTTTCATAATTATTATACATTGTGCTTTTTTTTTCTAAATTATGAGCATAATTTTGTTCATAATAGCCTTCAGTTTTTAATGTTATAGAACCTCTAGTTATGAATTCATTTTCTTTTCTGGTATTACATATGCTTTATCTATTTTTTTCTGAATCAGACTCAGTTATGAGCTTTATTAATTTTGTCAGTCTTTTCAAAGAACCACCTTTCAACATTATTAATTTTCTCATCTGTGTGTTTATTCGATATTTTAATAATTCCTTCTATTCCCTTTAATATTTCCGAACTTCTATACTTTGAGAAGTTTAATATTTTACTTTTTCTAATTTCTGTAAATGGATGCTTGATTATTGGTTTCAGTCTTTGTTTTTAATTAACACACTAGTCTATGACTATAAATTCTTTTCAGTTTTGGCTATAAACAAGTTTAGATATAAACAAGTATATCTATAATTTTTCACAAGTTTGGCATGTACAATTTTTATTATCATTCTTTTTAAAATATTTTCTAATTTTCACTCTGATTTCTTCTTTGATCCATTTGTTTGTTTGTTTGTTTGTTTTAGAACACTTATTCTGGATTTCCAAATATCTGGAATTTTTTTTTAACCATATGATTTCATTTATATTGGAATTAAAAAAAAATACAAACCAACAAACAGACTCTTAGAGAACAAACTGCTGGTTGCCAAAGGACAAGTAGATGGGAGGGATAGGTTAAACAGATACAAGGATTAAGAGGTATAAACTTCCAGTTATAAAATAATGTGGCAAAGACGAAAACTATAGCATAGGTAATATAGTCACTAATATTGTAATAACATCGTATGGTGACAGATGGTGACTATACTTATTGTGGTGAGTGTTGCCTGGTGCAGAGAGAAAAAAAAATATTCAGAAAGGAAATAGGAGTTTTTAATTTCAATGAAGTCCAGACTACCAATTATTTCTTTCATGCATCATGTCTTTAGTCATGCACCTAAAAAGTCATCATCAAATCCAAGGTCATCTAGGTTTTATTCTATATTATTTTCTAGGAGTTTTATAGTTCTGCAATTTACAAGTAGGTGTGTGAGCCACAATGTATAAGTTCTATACAAGGAAAATTAAATAAATGGAGATATATTCCATGTTTATTGGCTACGGTAATCAAGACAATGTGCTATTGGTGAAAGAATACACAAATACTGTGGTTTAATATAATGTCAATAAAATCTTGCCAAGTTATTTTGTGGATATTGACAAATTGATTTTAAAGTTTATAAAATAGCCAACACAATTTTGAAGGAGCCACAGAATGGAAGAAATCCGTAAAAGATGTATCTGATAAAAGACTTTTATCCAAAAAACACAAATGGGCAAAAGACCTGAGAAAGACACCTAATCAAAAAGGTATATAAAAGATTCTCAAAACCATATATCACTAGGAAATTGCAAATTAAGACAACAATAAGATACCACCGTATATCTACTAGAAAGGCAAAAATCCAAAACACTGATAGCACCAAATATTGGTGAAATTGTGGAGCAACAGGAACTATCCTTTGTTGCTAGTGGGGATGCAACATGTTATAGCCGCTGTGGAAAACAGTGTATTCACACAAACTTGCACACAGATGTTTATGACAGCCTTATTCATAATTGCCACAACTTGGAAGCAACCAAGATGTCCTTCAGTAGATGAATGGATAAGCTGTGGTGCACCCAGACAAAACAATATTATTCAATGCTAAGAGTGAGCTATCAAGCTGTGAATAGATGTGGAGAAAACTTAAATGAATATTGCTGAATAAAAGAAACCAATCTGAAAGGCTACATACTGTATGAGTCCAGCTGTATGACATTCTGAAAAAGGCAAAATTGTGGTAACAGTGAAAAGATCAGTGATTGCCAGACTTTAGAGAGTGCAGGAAAGGATTAATAAGCAGAACACAGAGGATTTTTAGAGGAGTGAAACTATTCTGTGTGATACTATAATGGTGGATACATACATGTGTTATACATGTGTGTTTTACAGTTATGTAATAACACACAATGCCTACGTAATATTATGTATATTATCTGTTGATCAAAACACATTGGTTGTATGGTTGCAAGAGTGAATCCTAATGTATATTAGGGACTTTGGGTGAAAAAGATCACAACGTATCAATGTAAGTTCATCAGTTGTAACAAATGTTCCATTCTGGTGTCTATGTGAATAGTAGGGAAGACTGTGGGTGAGAGTAGGGCAGTGAGTGTCTGGGACTCTGCACTTTCTTCTCAGTTTTGCTCTAAACCTAAAACTTCTCTAAAAAATAAAATCTATTTAAATAAAAATCTATTGTTTTTTTTTCTCAAAAAGTCATTATGATAACCGCTTTGAAAGCATTTTTAGTTCCATAAGAATTTTGATAAACTTCAAATAAAACTGTACATTAAGATTGATTGATTGCTCCTTCAAGGAGCATGTTATTCATACCTCGGATGTTATCAGCTAGAAATGCCAACTCTTTGTAACCTTACTTAGGCCTCTTATTCTCTGTAACCTGCCTTCTCTAAACTCAATCATCCTATCACCATTCTTCAAATGCTTTGAGATTCCATTACCATGACAACTCTACACTTTTTATCAATTCTGTTTCATCTCAGTTTTGACCTCGTTTTGACTCCTTACTACATCACTTTAACCACTGTCTTTACAATGTTTCTTCAATTCCTTTCTCTTTGTCCTTCTTAGTCAGTGACAAGTTTTCTCTCTGCTTTTACTTAATTATTGACAAAAATAAATAACCCCAAGGATAGGTGCCATTAGAATTAATATTTCTATATTTTATTATTATGCTCTTGTCCTCAATATATATACATTGGCTCTTTATTATCTTTTTTACTTCCCCTAAATATAACTTGACTATATCTCCTCCAACTTGCAGAAACTAAACTACTTTTAAATCGGAGAGAATATAGACATCGTCAGATGCAAAACTTTTCAATCTCTTGTCACTAAATCCATAATCACACTGGCGTATGTACCTATTCTCTTCTGTTCCCTCCTACAGTTCTTATAAAGTGAATCTTCTGCTCGTGCTTAGGATTACATTATCTTCTACTTCCATCCATCCATTACCTATGTAATGTCTTTGCATTTTAACATCTCTCTCTTGTTCATTTCCTTCCTCATTTAAACTTCCACAAGTATCTTTAATTAAAAACAAACAAATTATCCTCCACTACTTTGGTTTGTGTCCACTCTATCTACCATCTATTTCTGTCCTGTTTATGACGAAACTTGTTAAGAGGGTAGTCTAGTTTCACACTGAGGACTATTTTCAATATTGTGCTATTCAGACAATAGTGAAATTAGCAGATATTTGTGTAGAGTGGAGGTACAGGATTGTTACTGATGAGCTATGGGGTTTTAGTGTTTAAAGACTCTATAGTTGCTGCCAAACTGACTTACAAAAATATCCGTAACAATTACCAACACATCAACAGTTCCATTTACCTATACTTGCCACCATTACTTTGTTACTAATAACTAATTTTGGTTAATCTAAAAGTTGAATGTTATATTTAATTGCTTTAATTTTTTTAATGATATTAGTACTTTCTCAAATATTCATTGGCTGTTTCTTTTTCTATTAGTTGTGTTTACCCATTAGCCTTTTATCTTTATGTTTCTAGGATGTATTAGTAATGTATGAATATGTATTACAAGTATTTTCCCATTTGCCACCACCTACCCCTAAAACTTTAAGCTCTACTTTTGTATATTATTACACTCTGGCTTGCTGCTTGATAAAGAAATGCAACCCAATGATCAGCAGCCTTCTCTCAGTGTGTCCACAATCTATTTTCAACTCTGTATCTAGCCACTGTGTTCATCTTAATCTTAAATCTGATCATGTCTATCTCCTACTTAGGTCACTCCAAAGACTCCCTGTTGACCTAAGGTTAAAATTTAAAACCTTTATCATGGCTTATAAGACTTTTGATTGACCCTTATTTCCTTTTTTTCCCCCCTTTCTGAATATTTTTCTTCTCTCTGCACCAGGCAGTCTGAATCTTGTTTGTATTATCTAATAAATTGTGTTCTCTCTAACCTTATGGACTTTTCACAAGCTGCTCCTTCTGGCCAAGACCCCATGCATTTCCTGTAACCCTTTCTTGAACCTCAAAGACAGGGTGAATGGCCACTCTTAGTTGTGCCCATAGCATCCGTTGCTTCTTTCCATACACTAACACTTATCACATTATATTTTTCTTCCTTGGATACTTTTTGTGGCCCCCACACCAGACTTTATGCTATATAAAGAAATAAAACCGTTGTGTTCACCATTTTATTCCCAACACCTAGCACAGTACGTGGAGTCTGTTATATAGTCTATAAATATCTGTAGAATTAATTAACCAAGTCCCAAGTATCCCTTTATACATTTAAAATTTTCTACATAATTTGTTCTTACTTTTGCATGCTTTTGATTAGTCTTTTTACATAATTACTATGTAAAATGCCACTGTACTGTTTTTTTTCTTTCAAAAAGTTATTTTATATTTATTTTTCACTTTAACATCTTTTGGTACTCCAAATCACTGTTCTATTAGTCACCATGTTTTGTTCTTGCTTTTCTCAGCGTTTTTTCCCTCTTTGATTATTTGATAACTTACTGGTTTACTGAATTAGTGGCTGAATGAGTTAATAGGTGCCTTTCTCTCCTCACCAACAAAAATATAAGCTCCATCCAAGCAAGGACTGTGTTGTCTTATTTATCACGGCAACCTCAGAGACTAGAATAGTGAATATATGTAGGATTAATGAATAAATACTTAATTTTAAGCCTATAATTTTGTTAACTAGTTTGAAGTTTCTATCTTAATTTTCTCTCTAGCTTAAGAGTTAAATAGGGCTTTTTTAATAGTTTTTTTTTTAAGTTCATTTATTTATTTTGAGAGAGAGAGGGTGGGGGAGGGGCAGAGAGAGAAAGAGAGAAAGAATCCCAAGCAGGCTTGCACTGTCAGCACAGAGCCCAGTTCAGGGCTCAAACCCATAAACCATGAGATCATGTCCCGAGCTGAAGTCAGGCGCTTAACCAACTGAGCCACCCAGGCACTATTTTTGTCTAATAGTTTATTTTAACATTTTCTGTCATTTTTCTTTGAGTTAAATCCTGATAAATAACTTACAGTTGGACTTTGTCTTGTGATCCAGTCAGTGAGAGTCTGCAGTCTGATAGGATTTAACTTATTTACACTTAGTGACATAAAAGGCAATGTTTAATAATAGTTAATAATTTAGAGGTACTTACAATGTGTTCTGTACTGTTCTAAATACTTTTATCTAGTAATGCATTCTTATAATGGCCCAATCAGATCAATATTAATAATATATACATTAATTAATACATACATTTTACAGATACAGAAACTGAGACACAAAGAGATTCTAAGTGACTTGCTAAGATTACACGCATAGAAAAATAGAAGAGCTAGGAAGTATACCTAAGCGGTCTGGCTGAAGAGTCTGCTTTAACCACTGTGCTTAATTTCCATGTAGTTTTATGTTGATTTTGCAAACTTTAGATAGTACCTTACATAATTATTGTGAGGTATGCAAAGATCTTTGACACAGTCATTTAAAAATACTGTTTTCATTTCCTTTGGATATATACCTGGAGGTGGGATTGCTGGATAATACAGTTGTTCTATTTTTAATTTTTTGAGGAACCTCCATATTGTTTTCCATAGTGGCTGCTCCAATTTCCATTCCCACCAGCAGTGCACAAGAATTACCTTTTCTCCACATCCTCACCGATACTTATCTCTTGTCTTCTTGATAGATCAAGTTATTTACAGCAGCCAAGGAAACAACCTAAAGGTCCATCAATGTATGCATTGATAAAGAAGATATGTGTGTACACACACACACACACACACATGCACATGAACAATGGAATATTACTCAATCATGAAAAATAAAGAAACTACTATTTGCAGCAACATAGGTGGATCTTGAGGGCATTATGCTAAATAAGATAAATCAGAGAGAAAGGCAAATACTGTATTATGTCACATATATGTGCAATCAAATAAAGGCAAACTTGTAAAAATAGAAAGTAGAATGGTAGTTACCAGTGCCTAGGAGATGGGGGAACTGGGGAGATGTTGGTCAAAGAGTACAAATTTGCAATTGGAAGATGAATAAGTTCTGGTGAGTGGCTCAGTCTGTTAAGCATCTGACTTCAGCTCAGGTATGATCTCACAGTTCATGAGTTTGAGTCTGACATCAGGTGAGCTCGTGCCCCATTTCTGGTGAGCTCATGCCCTGCTTTGGATGAGAACAAGCTCCACTTTGGGTGAACATGAACTCTGCTTAGGATGAGCCCTGCTTCTCTCTCTCTCTCTCTCTCTCTCTCTCACCCCCCTCTCCCCCATACCCCCTGGGATTCTCTCTGTCTCTCTCTCTGCCTCTCACTCACTTGTGGCCTCTCTCTAGCTCTCAAAAAGTAAAAAAAAAATAAAGTTAAATCAACCATGCATTCTGGGAATAAACTTATATTAATAATAAGTTTTAAATATTTATATCTGAATGGATTTAGTTTGCTAATTTTATTAATATTTCAACTATGTTTATGAATTAAATTAGACTCTAATTTTTTTCATATTGCCCTGTCTTGTTCTTTGACATATGATGATTCCATATTATTTGGGCAATAGTCTCTCTTCCTTTCCTTCCTCACTGTTCTTTCCCTTTTTCTCTCTCTTTTCCCTTACTTTCTCTTCTTCTCTTTCCTTTATCTAGAATAGGTTGTGTAAAGTAGATTATCCAAACCATCTAGGCTTAGGGGTTTTGTGGTAGTATCTGATTTTGTGTTTGATTTTTACTGGGTGGATGTTTGAGTGGATGTTTTTAATAATTCTAAATAAATTGAGATTTTGTAATTCTTCCTGGAATTGTTTACATTCCTTTACATTCTCAAGTTTAAAAGAACGATATTGTTTATAGTCTTGGCATTATTTCTAAAGAAATAGTTCAGTATTGCAGAATTAGGCACGAAAATACTAATATGGGACTGGTAGTTACAAGACCTGATATATTATCACATCTGTCACTAACTATACATGCTGGCTTAGGCAAGATATTTAACTTCATCGATTCTATTTCCTTACTGAAAAATTTAGATAATTGGCCAAGTTATTCTGAAATTTAAATCAGATAATTTATTTAAATTGTCAGACTCCTTCTAAGAGAGGGATCATCAATTATGTTAGTCTTCTTTTTCTTTTTTCTTCTCTTTTATAGCTGCTTGAAGTCTGTAAATTACCTTTTGTAATTTCTCTACCTTATATAATTCCACTCCTTATAGCCACCATACTTCCTGGCCTATTTCTTTTGCTTTGTGCGTTTATACTTAATTGCACAGAATAATTTTAATATGTCAGTGGCTGATTTTCTAAAGGACAAAGAAATTCTTAAAAGATAACCAAAGATATGTCTTGGTCAAACAAAGCTAACTTTCTTAAGCCTAGTACAATAAGTAATAAAATACTACCTTGAGAGAATCTTGGTAGTATGTCAGAATAGGGAGGTCAGGGTGGGATCTTTCAGGGTTTAAGAGAGTAGAGATTTTCAGATAGGTTCTGCAAGAAGAGGAATAAGATGGGATTGGGATTGAAGGGCAAAATGAAGTGAGTGTCAGTAAAATATAATGTTGACAAATAAAATTTTTGGTTAATCCACAGAATTATCTTTCAGAAACAAGTATTTACTAGAACAAAAACCAAGTTTATTTTGTTTGTTCTTGATGTTAACATAAGGACAGGAAACTATGCAGTATCTCAGCATTGGTTAATTTAGATATAGGAAAATACTCCTACTCTAATTCTTAACACAGTGTCAAGAAATTACACTTATGGTAGTTTTTAGTCACATTCTTTTGTTCATTTCTAATCCTAAACTGCAATATAGGCCATCAAACAGAAGTAAAGGTCCGGATTAACTATTACCAGACGATATAATTTTAAGGTGAATTACAAGGTAGAGAATTGGTTAGAGTTGGTCAGTTTATGACATAATAGCTTTGAATTGTTGGGCACAGCTAGGCAAGTGTCTTGAATCAGTCTTGATGAGTAAGCTGATAGGCTTGATATATAAACTATTTTTATTTTCTTTTTCATCTTGGTAAACTATTTTCATTTTAGTTAGTTCACAATCTCATTTTATAATGCCAACTATTTCCTGTCACAATTTATTGTTGTTTGTTGTCAGTCTGGGTTAACATAGGGACAGGAAGGTGTGTCTGCGTCCAGTATTGTTAAACACAGGTAAAAATTATGTTGCTTTCCATCCTGAACATTAGAGAAGTATGGATCATACATGCCATATGATTCTATTTTATTTTTGTATTTTATAGCAGTAACTTAAAATTTCTGTTAAAGTTCTAGAGACTCATATATATTTGTTTTACTTTATCCTTTTTCCCATCCACTAAGAGTATTTTTAAAAAGGGACATCAAGGTCTGTGAGATCGAGCCCTGTGTGTGAGGCTCTGTGCTGACAGTGAAGAGCCTGCTTGGTATTCTTTCCTTCTTTCTCTCCCCCTTCCCCACTCATGCATGTGCATTCTCTCTCTCTCTTTCTGAAAATCCAAATAAATAAATAGGAATTGTGTCTAATATATTACCAATAAATATTTATGAAATAATGAAAAACTGTAAGGCAGTAGTCACTGTAATTCACATATTTTTGTTAATCAAGCAGGATTTATTAGTTTGTTTTGTTTTTATAATAAAAATTTATCAAACATTATTTCTGTTTGAATTTACATTGAATAGAGTTATACTACTTCAGGCCTTTCTTTCCTATACATCACATACTTAGTCCCTTTATTTTTTTTTTCTTACAAAGAAAATACATTTCTGGTTAAAAAATTATTCTGAATTTAGTTGGTAGGATATATGTAACTTGGATTATTCCTACTTAGCCAAAGATACCAAACAAGGGCTCAAACTAACTTAGCAAGAGGTCTGAAGGTGGGAGAGTCTACAATTCATTTGTTTTTAAGAGCTTGATGATATTCAGAACTCTATGATTCTCTTTGCCTTTCTGAATCTAGGCCTTTCTGAATCTCTTGCCTTTCTTTCTTTGAGGTGGAATAACATTCCCAGAAATCTCTCAATAGTCTTACCACCCATAGGCCAGAATCAGTCCACATGCTCACATATAAGGAGGCTCAGAAAATGTATAGCAGGGAAAGAATTGGATTCGCATATTTGTTTTAAAAAGCTTTTCATATTCTGAGAATAAGCACATCACTTTCTTTCCTTTCTTTCTCAACTAACATCTCTCTCTCTCTCTCTCTCTCTTTCTGGTTTCAGGAGTAGACTTTACTGATTCGTTACTTACATATAACACTAAGTACTAATCACAAGTGCCTTCCTTAATGCCCATCACCCATTTAGCCCATGACTCCATCCACCTCCCCTCCAGCAACCCTCAGTTTGTTCTGTCTTTAAGAGTCTCTTATAGTTTGCTTCCCTCTTTGCTTTTACCTTATTTTATTTTTCCTTTCCTTCCCCTATGTTCATCTGTTTTGTTTCTTAAATTCCACAAGCACTTTCTCAAACCAGTTGGAGTTTAGTTTTTAAAAAAATGCAAATCACTGCTAAATTGGCAAGTGATAGGCTTTCCCATACTTACTGGCCCACAGTGCTTTGGTTTTTTGATTATCAAAAGAGGTGTGGCTTTCTTTTTCTATGTTAAATAAAAACCTACTAAAAGAAAAACTGTTTAAGACTTAGAAAACTGTATTCATGAAATGATTTTACTATTCCCTTGCACACTTGCAGGTATTAATAGTAAAAAATGAGTTAAGCATTTGAAGAAATTCCAAAAATTCTAAAGAGGAATAAAAACCACTAGTTACAAACTTCATACAAAATTTACTTCAGAAAGATTCCGAAACAGTCATATTATATTCATCAAAGAAATACATTTTGACAATTTTTATCCTCAAATGTTAATACATAGCTTTATCATCTGGGAATTCACGACTATTTGTTAAGTATCTAGCATGCTAATTTATTACAAGTTAGGTTGTAAAATTCAGTGATTCTTTGAGTCAGTTTGAATATAAATGAAAATACCTTTCACTAATATGAAAAATATTTTAAGCTTAGCCCATAATCCTTTTTTTTCAGATTTATTTCAAGGAAATTTAATGATTCAATAAAAAATTGTGGATTTCCTACTACATGTTAGGATCTATGCTAAATGCTAGGTTACTAATAGAAAACAAGGTAGACATGGACCTTGCCCTCATGGAACTTACCCAGTAAAAGAAAATGGAGATTTGTTTGTCATGAGTGTTGGTAGGTTTCAATGAGAATCTGTATGGGATTTAGTGTCTATCCCATTTTCATTGCTCACAAATTGTTAACTATTGTTCATTTTATTAAAAGATAATACTCAAAGTGTTATGAGAAGTGAATTGTATGGTTTGGTGGGAGAATGTAAGAGGAACAGGGAAATGTTCCTCAGGGAGGCCTAAGAATGAGGCATTCACCAAACGCCAGGGCTTGAGCCTGTGTGCCCTTAGGGTCAGTCCTCGCTCTTCCTCTACCCGCTCCAGGGGATGGCCTTGGCCTGTTGGCTGGTTTCTGAATGAAGCTAACCAGGGGGAGATTCTGGGTGGAGAAGAGAGAAAGGGGAGAGGGAGAAGCTAGAGTAGTTCCCTCCCACTTTGTGTTTAGGGGCTTAGCTACTAGCAGCTACATCTCAGTCTGGTTCCTGCTAGACCAGCCTATTGTAGTTCCTGCTTGTGCCAGATGAACTGGATACCGTGGACTTCAGAAACACACCTTCCTCCTCTCTTACTACACACCAGCCTTGACAGTGGCTTCCTGCTAGTGCTAATCTCCCTCCCCTGTTGGGCTTCTCAGCTCCTCCACCTCCCATTTAACCGATTTCTCTCCATTTACTTCTCTCTGTTATAAAAACTTGAAGTGGTTTTTGTTTGTTGGTTCGTTTACACCATGAGACACCAGGAAAAAACTGAGGCGATGGGACATGTTGTAGATAGCACAGGCATGTTCTAGGAAGCACGGAGTATGCGATACTCTTTCTATGCCTTATGGAAAACCACCAGAAAACGTTGAGAATGTATTATTATTATTATTTTGAGAAAATAATAGTGTGCTGACACAAAAGTAAATTTTTATTAATAATCTTCAGTTGCAGTTTTTCAAAATCTTCAGTTTCTCTAGAGACAATTTTTACTGGAATGTGAGCATACATTCTTTAATTCTCTGTCTCCCTCCCTATAGTCTTCAAATCCCGGTTCCACCACTTACTTATTACCTGATGTTGTGTTAAGTTACTTTACCTCTCTGTGCCTTAGCTTAGTTATTTATAAAATGGGAAATCATAATGGCAACTCTTCTATTGTACCTCAGAAAGAGCTTAGAATGATGCCTATCATACAAGGAGTACTCTAAAATTGTGAGTAGTTATTATTATTATTTGCCAATTGTGAAGGGGCAGGAAACTACTTTTGCTCTGGAAAATGGGGAACAGTTTATTTGCTTTGCCTAACCTAGACTTTAGGCAGACTTGCAGGGCTATGGCAAATGGAACTGAATGCTGAAAAGGTTTTGAAGGACCTTGTATGACATATAAAGTTTCATTAAATATCTGGCATATAAGGAACTGTCAACACTTAAGGGGATAGTTAATTATAACTATCGTTTCGTAATTATTTTTTTAGAAAATAACCTCTGATACCTTTGGGTAATAGAATTGGAAGGAGGTGAGAGTGGAGACTGGGAGGAATATAAGAAAGCTCTAGAAACCCTCCAGGACAGATGTCAACAAAGACACTGCTAGCCCATATGGTGCCTTTGCGCTAATTGAAAGGAGACTCCCCTTCCTTCATGCAGATGGAGCATCATGCAAGAACATATGGTTTGGTGAACAGACTTTCCAAGCCAAGAGTCCTTGTGCAGTTAACAAACTGCCCCAGTTTGCATAGCAAACACCTCTAGACTTTACCCAGGACCTGGCAAAAGTAGTTAAGAATGAATAAAGAATAAGGTGGATATCAAATGAGATGCCCTTATAGGCTAATACTTGACCTTCAATGACAGTCATATGGGGATGGGGCTCTCTTCTCAAGGATGTTTAATCTCAGTACAGGCATGAATTCCTTATGAATGGTGACAGGCAAGCATACAATAAGAGATTATAAGATATAGTAAGAAAATCCGTCAGTATTTCCCACACAAAATATTAAAATAAGCGTGGCTCTCTGCTAATGAAACCAAGGACATAGCACAACAGTAGAAATATTATTTTGTTATTTATTTTGTGTTTTTCTTCTTCAAGGCAATTCTTTCCGTGTCATCTTACTGTTAATCCTGTTTCTTCCTCATAAAAAAGAACAAATTTACTTCTTAAAAAATGCTTTGAAACACTGTCAAAAAACTTTCGGATAAAAAGCCAAACATCTATCTCATTTGTTATAGAGGAATACATTGTTTCATACACAAAGCAAATATTTATTAACCACCTATTGGGTGGGTGGGTTGTCTGTGAAGTCTTTGACTGACTTTTACATGCAGGCCTGTAAGCTTTGTGTTCTGTTTGTGTTTCTAACCACTCCTTCTGAATAAGATGTAACATGCAGTTTTTTATAATCAGACATTTTTATTCTTTCTTCTTAAATGCACTCTGAGTGCTTCAAATTTGCAGACACACTTTGGCAGAACATGAGAGCAGATTGCAAGCATCATTACTTTGGCACTGTCAATAGCTTACCTAATTTAATGGGTATATTTTAGCACATTTTTCACTCGATTATAGCTGCCACAGATAGGAAGGCTACCCTCATGTGAAAGTTACAGCAGTGATGACAAGTATAGATGTCAATTCCAGAATTATGGACTGAGGCCTCCAGCTAAATCATTCCCCAAGACAGTTTGGCACATCTAGATTCATAAAAATAAGTGATGAATGTCAACTCTTTCTAATTAGGTGACAAGCCAAAGGTACAACCTGAATATAACTAAGTTCTAGAATAAACTTAACAGACATAAATAATTATAACTTTTTAAATATTTTATTCCTATTGTTCATATATAGTTTCAAATGTGCAAGTCTATTTAAAGAAATAAATACACTTACAAAAGTTGTTTGCTGAGGGAAGTTTAACCTAGTTTACACATCAGCTATGACACTGATTTTAAAAAAAAACATTAAAGTTTGCAAGGAAAGTAATTTTAATTCTTTTTGTAGTCGAGACCAAATTATGTATCCTCTTTGGTCATAATGAAGTTTTGAAAACCCAATTACATCTGTGAATTCAAAGATTATTTATTTTGTCTCACAACATCTACTAGAGGTATTTTAAAAGGCAGTAGCAGATAAAATTAACTGAGTAGTATACATAAAAGCCAGAAGCAGAGGGAAAGCATAGACATGATACTAAGAACCTTATGTTTATCTTAGAAACAGGATAAAATATCAAAATATAGCAGCATGAGAAACTTCAGATTGTTTCATTCAAAACAATCTAGATAAGAAAAAATATATTTTAATTGTGCTTATTCCAGTTTAAATTCCTAATCGATACTTGCTTCCCAAATAAGAGTTGAGATAAGAAGAAACAACAATCATTCTTGAAGTAGTCACTCTTATCACACAGAGTATGTGTCATAGACCTTACGATGCCTGCCTGCCAGTGCACTTAGGTAGTGATGCCAGGTAAAAAAGCAAAGCTATCATTCTTAAGACAGAGCATCTGACTTTTCAACTTTAATAAGTTATTTCTGAATCCTTGCCCAATGTACTTATTTTATGCATTTTAGGTGCATTTTTAAAAAGATGGTAGCTGCTATTAGGCTACAAGAGAAACTGTACATGTTATCGTTTGCAAACAAGTGAAAGTTAAGTTAAAAGAGGATATGGCAACTTGCCTGCCACTTATTCACCGTTAATAAGTGGTAAATTGTTTTAATAACATAAATGGGTTACCCTTCTCAGAAATGAAATTAATAGAAAAATATACACTTTGATGAAAAATTATCAGAATTACCCACAGCAGATATGCTTGCCGGTATCTCAAAATTATTGGCTTCAGTGTGTGTACGCTGTTGCCTTTCATCATGATCAAGGTTTTCTTTTAAGATGGTATAAGATCCATATCTCACAACTAATTGGTCTCCTCAGGCCAGTAAGCAAATGAATCCCAGGAGTAATTAGGCAGGTTGAAAAAGCTATGAACTTGTTCAGATTTCTGTAATAAAATTCTACTTAATAAATATTTAATGAAATTAATTACAAGAACTCACAGACCTTATATATATGCTTGAATACGTTTATTACTAAAAGATGTCTGTACAAGTTATGGATTACATTCAATTTTTAGTAATACGAGTCCCCCCAAACTGACTGTGACTTAAACCGGTATGTTTTATTTTTCTATACTTGTCTCCACTAGTAAGTAGTAATAACAGGCTGGTGAAGTAGCTCAGAGATGTTGCCAGAAACACCAGCTTCTTCCAGCTGTCTACTCAACCATATACTTTTTGTCCTGCTTATTGCCTGAATGTTGCATGTGCCATCGCTAATGTCATATCCATGTGATAATCAGGACAAAAGGACAACACATAGAGAAGAGGGTAACAGTGTCTGCCTCTTTTAAACAGTTTCCTCAAAAGCCCCTAGACTTTGACTTATAGAACTTTAACCTGATTAGGTCATATTGCCACCCCTAGATTCAAAGGAGTTTGGCAGATGTAGGATTTTAGTATTTAGGGAACAAATACCTTGAACAAAATTGGGACTCTATTAGTAAAGAAGGGAGAAATGAGTAGAGGACATCACCAGAATGCTTCTGAGAGTTTGAAGCATTCACTTAAAAGAGATTTATTTCAGACCCAAACACATATGCAGATTGAAAGTGAAGAGATGGAAAAGCATTCATCAGGCAAAT
Organism: Neofelis nebulosa; assembly: GCF_028018385.1. NCBI lineage: Eukaryota > Metazoa > Chordata > Mammalia > Carnivora > Felidae > Neofelis > Neofelis nebulosa. Next base: position 164,589,483 of record NC_080783.1, on the reverse strand, counting down.
GGAATTGAAAAGAAAGTTAGGGAGCAGCAATATTTATATCATACAAAATAGACGTTAAAACAAACACTATATAAGAGACAAAGAAGGACACTATATAATCATAAAGGGAATAATCTAACAAGAACATATAACAATTATAAATTTTTATGCACCAACATGGAAGCCCCAAAATACTTCAAGAAGCTAATAACAAACATAAAGGAAGTAATGAATAGTAATACAGTAATAGTAGAGGACTTTAACACTCCACTTACATCAATGGATAGATCATGCAAACAGAAATATCACAAGGAAACAGTGGCTTTGAATGACACATTGGACCAGATGTACAGATACAGTCAGAACATTCCATCTAAAAATAGTAGAACACACATTCATTTCAAGTATGCATGGAACATTTTCCAGAATATATCCCACATTAAGCCATAAAGCAAGTCTGAACATGCTCAAAAAGAGCAAAGTCCTACCATTTGTCTTTTCCAATCACAACACTATGAAACTAGAAATCAGACACACATACACACACACACACACACAAATCTGGAAAAAACACATGGAGGTTAAGTGACATGCTACTAAACAATCAGTGGGTCCACCAAGAAATCAAAGAGTAAATGAAAAGATACATGGAAACAAATGAAAATGAAAACACAACAGTCCAAAACCTTTGGGATGAAGCACAAACTGTTCTAAGAGGGAAGTTTGTAGCAATACAGGTCTACCTCAAGAAGCAAGAAAAGCATCAAATAAACAACCTAACCTTACACCTAAAGGAGCCAGAAAAAGAATAAACAAAATCCCAAACCAGCAGAAGGAAGGAAATAATAAAGATTAGAGCAGAAATAAGTGAAATAGACACTAAAAAAAAAAAAAAAACACAATAGGACAGAATAATGAAACCAAGAGCTGGTTCTTTGAAAAGATTTAAAAAAATGATAAACCTTTAGCCAGACTCATAAAAGACAGAGAGAGAGAGAGAGGATTCAAATAAACAAAATCAGAAATGAAAGAGAAGAAATAACAACAAACCCCACAGATAGAAAAGGATTAAAAGATAATATTATGAAAAATTATACACCAACAAGTTGGACAGCCTAGAAGACATGGATAAATTCCTAAAAACATATACTTCCCAAAATGGAATCAAGAAGAATTAGAAATTTGAACAGAATGATTGCCAGAAATGAAATGGAATGAACAATCAAAAAACTCCCAACAAACAAAATTCAGGATGAGATGGCCTCATGAGTGAATTCTACCAAACATTAAAAGAAAAGGTAATACCTATTTTTCTCAAACTATTTAAAAAAAAAATAGAAGAGAAAGGAAAGCTTCAACTTAATTCTATGAGGCCAGCATTATCTTGATAACAAAACCAGAAAAAAGACTTCAAACAAAACAGAACTATAGGCCGAAATCTCTGATGAACATTGATGCAAAAATCCTCAAAAAAATATGAACGAACCAAACCTAACAGTACATTAAAAAAAATTATTCACTACAATCAAGTGGAATTTATTTCTGGGATACAAGGGTGCTTAAATATTCACAAATCAATCAAATTAATATGTCACTTCAAGAGAAATGATAAAAACCATAGGATCATTTCAATAGATATAGAAAAAGCATTGGACAAAGTAGAACATCCATTCATGATAAAAACCTTCAACAAAGTAGGTTTGGAGGGACCATACCTCAACATAATTACAGCCATCTATGAAAAACCCACAGATAACATCATCCTTAATGAGGATGAGAGCTTTTCCTCTAAGATCAGAAAAAAATGAGAGCTTTTCCTCTAAGATCAGAAACAAGACAGCAATATCCACTCTCACCACTTTTATTCAACATGGTACTAGAAGTTCTTGCCACAGCAATGAGACAAGAAAAAGAAATAAAAGTTATCCTAATTGGAAAGGAAGAAGTAAAACTTTCACTATTTGCAGACGACATGATACTAGAGATATTGGAGAAAACTTTAAAGATGCATCAAAAAGGGGTGCCTGGGTGGCGCAGTCGGTTAAGCGTCCGACTTCAGCCAGGTCACGATCTCGCGGTCCGTGAGTTCGAGCCCCGTGTCGGGCTCTGGGCTGATGGCTCAGAGCCTGGAGCCTGTTTCCGATTCTGTGTCTCCCTCTCTCTCTGCCCCTCCCCCGTTCATGCTCTGTCTCTCTCTGTCCCAAAAATAAATAAAAAAAAACAACAACAGGGCGCCTGGGTGGCGCAGTCGGTTAAGCGTCCGACTTCAGCCAGGTCACGATCTCGCGGTCCGTGAGTTCGAGCCCCGCGTCGGGCTCTGGGCTGATGGCTCGGAGCCTGGAGCCTGTTTCCGATTCTGTGTCTCCCTCTCTCTCTGCCCCTCCCCCGTTCATGCTCTGTCTCTCTCTGTCCCAAAAATAAATAAAAAACGTTGAAAAAAAAAAAGTTTAAAAAAAAAAAAAAACAACAAAAAAAACCAAAACGTTGAAAGATGCATCAAAAAATACTAGACCTGAAAAATGAATTCATTAAGGTTGCAGGATACAAAATCAATGTACAGAATTATTTCTATTTTTACACACTAATAAAAAAGGAACAGACAGAGAAATTAAGAAAACACTCCCTTTTACCATTGCATAATGAATATTCAAATACCTAAGAATAAACTTAAACAAGAAAGTAAAATACCTATACACTAAAACCATAAAACATTGATGAAAGGAACTGAAAATACAAAAAAAAAAAAAAATAGAAAGATATTCCATGTTCATGGATTGGAAGAACAAATATTATTAAAATGTCCATACTACCCAAAGCAGTCTTCAGATTTAATTCAATCCCTATCAAAATACCAGCAACAGGGGCGCCTGGGTGGCGCAGTCGGTTAAGCGTCCGACTTCAGCCAGGTCACGATCTCGCGGTCCGTGAGTTCGAGCCCCGCGTCGGGCTCTGGGCTGATGGCTCGGAGCCTGGAGCCTGTTTCTGATTCTGTGTCTCCCTCTCTCTCTGCCCCTCCCCCGTTCATGCTCTGTCTCTCTCTGTCCCAAAAATAAATAAAAAACGTTGGAAAAAAAAAATTAAAAAAAAAAAATACCAGCAACATTTTTCACATAGGTAGAACAAACAATCCTATGGGGTCACAAAAGAGCCCAAATAACCAAAGCAATCTTGAAGAAGAACGACACTGGAGGTATCACAATCCCAGATTTCAAGATACACTACAAAGCTACAATAATCAAAACAGCATGGCACTGGCATGAAAATAGACAAATAGATCAATGGAAAAGAATAGAAACCCCAGAAATAAACCCACAATTAATCTTGTCAATTAATCTTTGACAAAGAAGGCAAGAATATGCAATGGTAAAAAGACAGACTCTTCAACAAATGACATTGGGAAAACTGGACACCAACACGCAAAACAATGAAACTAGGCCACTTTCTTATACCATACACAAAAATAAATTCAAAATGGATTAAAGACCTAAGTGTGAGACCTCAAACCATAAAAATCTTAGAAAAGAGCAAAAGCAGTAATTTCTCTGACATTGGTCATAGGAACATTTTTTTAGGTGTGTCTTCTAAGGCAAGGGAAATAAATAAATAATAAATAATAAGTCATTGGGACTACATCAAAATAAAGAGCTTCTGCACAGAGAAAGAAACAATCAACAAAACTCACAGCCTGCTTATGGGGAGAAGATATTTGCAAATGACATATCCAATAAAGGGTTAGTATTCAAGAGAAACAAAGAGGGGCGCCTGGGTGGCTCAGTGGGTTAAGTGGCCGACTTCGGCTCAGGTCATGATCTCACGGTCAGTGAGTTCAAGCCCTGCGTCGGGCTCTGTGCTGACAGCTCAGAGCCTGGAGCCTGTTTCAGATTCTGTCTCCCTCTCTCTGACCCTCCCCCGTTCATGCTCTGTCTCTCTCTGTCTCAAAAATAAATAAACGTTAAAAAAAATTAAAAAAGAAACAAAGAATTTATATAACTCAACACCAAAAATAAATCATTCAATTAAAAATGGACAGAAAACATAGAGATATTTCTCTAAAGAAGACATCCAGACAGCCAAGAGACATAATGAAAGATGCTCAGCATCTCTAATAATCAGTGAAATGCAAATCGAAACCACAATGAGGTAACACCTCACACCTGTCAGAATTGGTAAAATTCAAAACACAAGAAAGAACAAGTGTTGGTGAGAATGTGTCAAAAAAAAGAACCTTCATGCACTGATGGTGGGAATGTAAACTGGTACAACCCTTGTGGTGGAAAACAGTATGGAAGTTTCTCAAGAAATTAAAAATGGAATTACCATATAATACAGTAATTTCACTACTGATATTTACCCAAAGAATATGAAAACAGGAATTCAAAAAGATATATGCACTTCTATGTTTATTGCAGCATCATTTTCAAAAGCCAAATTATGGAAGCAACCCAAGTGTCCATCCATAAATAAATGGGTAGTGGTGTCTGGGTAACTCAGTTAAGAATCTGACTTTTGATTTCGGCTCAGGTCATGATCTCACAGTTGTGAGATGGAGCCCCATGTTGAGCTCTGTGCTGGACGTGGAGCCTACTTAAGATTCTCTGTCCCCCTCTCCATCTTCCCCTCCTTTGCTCATATGTATTCTCTCTCTCCCTCTCTCTCTCTCAAAAAAATAGATGACTGGATGAAGAATATGTGATAGGTATAGATATAATTATACACAGTGGAAGAGAGTATAATGCTAAGTGAAATAAGTCAGTCAGAAAAAGACAAATACCATATGAGTTCAACCATATGTGGAATTTAAGAAACAAAACAAATGAACAAAAGGAAGAAAGAGAAAGAAAAAGAGACAAGCAAAGAAACAGATTCTTAACTATGGAGAACAAACTGATGGTTACCAGAGGTGAGGTGAATGGGGAGTTGGGTGAAATAGGTGAAGGAGATTAAGAGTACACTTAATCATGATGAGCATTGACTAATGTATAAAATTGTTCAATTACTATATTGTACACCTGAAAGTAATGTAACACTGTATATTAATTATACTATAATTAATTTTTATAATAATTAAAAAGGAATTTGAAGCATTCCAAGAACATTAACCAACAAAATGGAAACATTCTTACTTATCTGTCAAATTTTGAGATTTTACCCACAAATATTAATCTAAGAATTGCTATAATTTTGAGTTCTTAAATTTATGAGATTGTATATAAGCCATAAATTGATCTGATGTCTTTTGTGATAATAATATGCTATATAGGGGCACCTGGATGGCTCAATCAGTTAAGCGTTCGACTCTTAATTTTGGCTGAAGTCATGATCTCATGGTTGATTTTGGCTCAAGTTATGATCTCATGATTTGTGAGTTCAAGCCCCACATTGGACTCTGTGCTGACAGTGCAGAGCCTTCTTGGGATTCTCTCTCCCTCTTTCTCTGCCCCTCCCTCACTCTCACTCTCTCTCTCAAAATGAATAAATACTTAAAAATATATATATGCTATGTAATAACATGAACAAAACTGCAAGTGTTTCAATGTTAACAAGGCTTGGTGAGGTATCCTGCAAATAGGAAAGTATTATATAACAACTGTTATATGAACTTATATAACACTAGGACTGACTAATGCATTTTGCAACAATGTGACAGTTGGCTTAATTCACCTTATGTTGAATGGTAATTTTTTCTTGATGCCTAACTCATATATTTCCAGGTGACGCTCCCTCTTAAATAGTGCTTTATAATTGAAAAAACTCCAAGTCTTATGTTATAATAAAAAAATTCATGCCAGCATTTGTTTATTTAACATTCATCAAATTGATTACTGATTTATCCCAACCACTTTCATTGACATTGAGGCTATACTGCTGAACATGGTTTACTTTCTGCTCTCAGGAGTTGATAGTCTGACCTAGTGAATGCCAGTTTGAGCTCATGGTTGCCAGGATCCACAATTCCACAGGCCATCATTCACATTGTACTCTAAGTGAAAGATGCCTCCTCCCAGGTTGTTATAAAGAGAAGGCTTCAGGTTACTCACATGTATATTCCAAGAACTTCTCACTTTTCCACCATATTTGGGAAATGGAATTTTTCTCAAAGGGAAAAATGTTATAATGTTGGTTGGAGGATTAAATATGATTCCATATAGACATTTTATAGGTACAATAAATTTTAGTTTTAAAAGAAATGTTCAGTTCTTTTGATTAACAGTGTGGGTTCTGGAGCCACATTGCCTGAATTCAAATTTTGGCTCTGCTGTTTTCTAGCTGTGAATGACCTTGAGCAAGGAATGTCCTTCTCTATGAAATGTTGACCTTATAGGGTTCTTGTGAGGATAAATGAGCTATGTAATTCCTGTAATCATACATTCTCAATACATTTTGGCTATTAGCTGATTACTTGATTCTGAGTTATTAAGGCTCAACATCCATTTTATCCAACAGTATTTGATAGATATTTTCCTAGCCACTTTATGCACTTTTCTTTGCCTTTGTTAATAAAATAAATACATTTTAAACTTTTCCTCATATTTAAATACCATTACTACAAATATTGATATACTACAATTTTTAATTTTCGGTAAAATTATCTCACATTTATTGATTACTTACTGAGCACAAAGGACTCATGTAAGCATTTAACATGTATAACCTTACTTGAGTCTCAGAACAAAGTTTGCTATTATGAAATTTAGAGGTTTTATTTTCTTTTTCTTTTATTGTTGGTGTCTTTGCATAGTGTCAGCTGCAATTTATATAGTTGAGGATTTTTAATAATAGAAAATAAGTAAAAATGGATATTTTTGGTACTTTGCAATGAACACTGCTTACTAAGCTCACAGAAGCAATCTAGCTTAATGTTTCTCTGTGTTTTCTATAGGATAGGTATTATATCCCCACAGAAAGAGAAGCTATGATTCTGACTTAGAAAGTTACCTCCACCCCCACCACAACTGTAGCTATTTGATTTACTCCCTGTTGAGAATTAGTGCTCTTTGGTATTTGGAAAAATTATGATAAACCAAGGTAGTACTTCATGTAAAAAATCCCCATCCACAGAAAATTATTTAATGCTAATAAAGAATTCCAAATTTATAGAAGAGATTGTTTAAGAGTTAACCTTTTGTATTAATGCAGGATTCTTATTTTTAAAAATCCTGTTCTACTTCCACACCATAAAGTCATTGTGTCTTCATCTCAATCCAAAGTGACAGAGGACAGTACACAGTAAACAGTTCCTTATTTGTCAGTAATCAGACCACAAAATCTGAGTTAATAAAATAATCAATTAACCTTTAACAAAAAAGACTGATAGAGATGCAATCTGTGTTATTTTGCTAAGGATGTCATGACAAACTACCGGATGCCTTAGACAACAGAAATTTATTTTCTCACAGTTCTGGAGGCTGTAAGCCCAAGATCAAAGTGACAGCAGGTTTGGTTTCTTCTGAGACTTCTCTCATTGGCTTATAAATTGCTACCTTTTCACTCTGTCCTTCAATGGTCTTTTTTTTAGCGTGCATGTCACTGGAATGTCTTCACATGTCCAGAGTCCTCTGCTTATAAGGATACCATTAAGATTGGATTAAGTCCCATCCTAATGCCTGATTTTAATTTAAGCATCTCTGTAAGGACCTTATTTCCATATACAGTTACATTCTGGCATATTGGGGATTAAGGCTTTAACACAATGAATTTTAGTTGAGCCCATAATACAATCTATTTAGACATCATTTTTCTTCCATACCTCCTTATTTATTATTACACTTAATGCTAAAATGCACAAAATAAGTAATAATATGAAAGAATATATCTTTTCATGTTGTAGTAATACATCATGATTTCTGATCAAGAATTTGCTATTATTTTAACAAACAGAGGGCAACTTATTTAAGTACAAGGTCTAATAAAATCTTAGTTTTTGTGATGAGAGCCATTTCAGATTAGATAACGAAATTGACATATAATGTCATTAATGCATCTTTTTAAAAAAATTTTTTTTAATCTTTATTTTTGAGAGAGAGAGAGAGACAGAGAGAGAGACACAGACAGAGTGTGAGTGGGGGAGGGGCACAGAGAGAGGGAGACACAGAATCTGAAGTAGGCTCCAGGCTCTGAGCTGTCAACCTGACGCGGGGTTTGAACTCACAAACCATGAGATCATGACTTGAGCTGAAGTCGGATGCCCAACAAACTGAGCCACCCAGGTGCCCCATCATCTATTTATATAACATTATTTTTTACCAATGCCCATTTAATAATGCTGGCTAGCATAGGGAAAAAATGGCATTATAGGTCAAAAATTTAGGACTTGTACCATTCAATGCTAGCAAACACAACTTTGATTCAATACTAACAAAATAGGGTCTGATTGATTATTTTTAAAGACTGCTATGTAAAGTAATATTGCTTTAAAAATGATAAAATATATTTTTGTATAAAGGATAGTACACTCAGGAAAGACTGTTTTCTTTGTTGCCATTTTTACCTTTTAAATTTTCTACTGAAATTGAGCTGGGTTTATAAAAGTTTTTTCTTTTTTTTCCCTCTCTTACATTTTCAGATAAATCTTGATTAAGATTTTTTCTGCTGTATATTGGCTTTTAGTGTTTGTTTCCTTATTCACTTGTGCATATTATATGCTTATCATTATGGTGCTGCCAGGCACATAGCCCTCAAAATCAGTTCAGTGTGCAACACTTCTGACTGGGCAACACATTCAAATATATCCACCTATATTTACAATTATACCTTCATTCATTAGACATGGTCTCTGGTGCTATTTTTTGAATGCTTACCATGTGCTAGGAACAGATGTAAAGTTTTCCTTTTGCTTTTTGGTATTATTTTTCCTTAAGCTAGAGTATTACCAATCTCCAACTTATCATGCTGGTCAAGAATGCCATGTTTTCCCAAAAGATCCTCTCCAAGATCATGCAATTCACTGGTCCCTTGCCACTGGAATTTCACAAAGCAGGGGTATTTTTTTTTAATAGTTTGGACATTTTATTAGAATAATAATGATAAGTTTACCATTTATTATCACCACCATCATATGAAAAAGAACATCTCAACACCAAAACGTTGCTCAATGCAGAGTTCAAAACTTTGCTTATTATTCTCATTTCCCTAGTGAAGCTTTTGACATCCACAGTCCAAAATTTGGGAACCACTAATCTAGGAAAACAGAACAGAGAAAAAGAGAGGCAGTAAATATCAAGAGGACTAATTAAAGATCTATGTATAGAATAATGCATCTCTTCTGAACATGTTAGTGATTTTCTAATTAAAACATAAAAAAAATGTTGCTGTGTAACATTTGAAAGAATGACATTTAGTTTATTTAGTATATGGTAATTGATAAATAGGAAAGAATATTTGTTAAAAAATGTGAAGTCATCCACTTCTGGCTTTAGTTTCCTGACAAGACTTTTCATGTTATTTAACGTAACTTGTAATACAAACATTTCTCTCAAAACAAAAAGTAGAGTTTCAAAAGAACTTTTTCATTGAACAGAACTTTTAGAACCTAAAGATTGATTATATGCTGATAAATATCTATGATGTTAATTATAGTAGAAATAAATTAGAGTGACAATATAATGGAAAGTATCAAGAAATTACTATAATCCTTTACTACATCATAATTATTAAAAAATGAAAGAAAGAAAGAGAAAGAAAAAGAAAAGGAAAAAGGAAGACAAAAATATTTGATTAGAACCAAAATCATAGTTGTTTGTTAAGGTATAAAAAGCCACAGTCAATTATAGACACAAAATTAGATACTTGCATTGTGAGTCTGTCTGCATGTGAGAGAGATACTGTTTACTGACCCAAATTCACATGACCTAATTTCTCACTCACAGTTGTGTGTTTCCTAATAGTAGTGATAAATGTTCCCGAGATATTATTACTATATGATTAATGTGAAGGACCAAACATAATAATATTTGTAAAGTATAATGACTAGTCAAAAACGTTATTATTATTTGTTTAAAACAAAAATTTCTTGGATTCTTTATTTTAATGTTTACTTATTTATTTTGAGAGCAGGAGAGAAAGAGAGCACACAAGTGGAGGTGGGGCAGAGAGGGAGAGAGACAATCACAAAGCAGACTCCTGGCTGCCAGAGCAGAGCCTGACATGGGGCTTGATCTTCTGAACTGTGCAATCATGACCCAGCCAATATCAAGAGTCAGATGCTTAACTGGTGGAGCCACCCAGGTGGCCCCAATCTCTTGGATTCTTAATGGCACTATCTTTTGCATAGATGACTTTATGTAAAGAATTATCAGTGCTTCAAGAAAATTCTTATAGGTAGAATTACTTCAGAATGACACATAGAACCATATTTGGAGACAATATAGACAATATCTATATTGTCCAATTTGAAAAGTACTATAAAGATTCCCAAGGATCCCCTTCATCCAAGTGCTGTTTCTAAACCACCATAAGTAAAATGCATACATATTCTTTTGCCTGATACATCTTTCCTTTATAAAATATTCTAAGGGGTAATATTGATTGAATCCACCATAAAACGTTGTTGACTTACCCAGATCTGCAGAGACTGGGAGAAAGCGGAGAAAGCACGGGAAATGAGAGAAATGAACAAAAAGATATTTGAGGGCTAATGCAGATTAATTTTTTTCTATTTAAAATTTTTGTCTAGGAATAATTTTGGATTTTTATCATGCTATCTTGCAGGTTCATTTATTTCCTGTTTTTCACCAAGTACAAATATTTATTGATTTATTAATACTGTAAATGATGGAAATCCATTGGTTGAAAAAATCTGTATACTAGTTTGCTAATATTCTCTGGTGCACCTTGTAGCAGCTGTTTTTAACTCATCACTTTTATACTAGTACCATGAGAATTTAATGGCTCTTACTTAATCTCAAAGTAATTATATTCTTAGCAATATTATTCTGATACAATGCAAGGAAGCCAGGGTTAACAGAGGTCTTATAACATAGAGATTTTGAAATTAGAGAAATGTGAATTTGAATCCTCTCTTTCCTACTTCCTATCTGTGTCATATCCTATAGCTTACATATTTAGCATTTCTAAGGCTCAATTTCCTCATATCTTGAATACAGTGGTAATATTTTAAGTAATTCCTATTAATTTGTTTTCACCTTAGCAAAATATATCATGGTAATTGAATATGTTTGTTTTGTAAAAAAAAAAAAAATGTTACTTCTGTTATTGTCAGCATGAAGTACTGCATACCCTGAAAGAAACTTCCCATGAAAGCAATTTAAAAATCTGGATGAAATATAAACTACATTTCTTTAAATGAATTGCTGAGCTGGCTAGAAAATAAGGAAGCAGCTAAAAGCTAAATCAAGGAGAAGACCATGGAAGATAGGTAAGAAATGAAACTTGACTTACCCTAAGGCCATCTGCTAAACTGTAGGAAACATGAGCTCTTGTTTTAGTGGCTGGAAATGGCCAGGCAGTCAGGAAGTAAATCTTAGATATTCTCTGGACTAAACACACTCCAATCAGGACCTCAAAGAATCCTCAAAGATAAAATTTCCAAGAAAAATGAGCTCATCTTATAATGTCACAAAATGCATAAAGAAACCAGAAACCATAGGAAGCATGGCACTATAAATCAGTATCAGCAGAAACAAGAACCAAAATCATCAGATCACAAAGTTTTCAAACATTAGAATTATCTTAAATTTATGTGTTTTAAGAAATAAGAAATGAAAATGTGAGAAAAGAAGAGGAGTCTATAATCACGTGGATTTATAAAATCACAATTGGCAGAACTAAAGAAATCAACAATGTATGATGAAGCATTCTGGGGCTAACAACAGCAAAGAGCCATTTTCACACCTGTGTCTAAAATAGCTTGGAAAAAGACAGATTTTGAGAAACTTAAGAGAGCTGTCTTTATAGCTATAGCAATGCGTCTTCTGAAAGGAACTGCAAACTTTGGTAGAAGAATGCTACAGAGAAAATAAGTACCCCTGCCTCTCTTCTCTCACACTTAGTTTCCTGATGATACCTTTCACTGGTCAAACACACCTGGATGTCAAAGGCAGGGGGACTTTATTGATACATGACATAGAGGTTAGTGTCCCAGGATGCAGAGCAGAGTGGATGAAGTGGGGCAAAGAGAGAATTTCCAACACAAGATGTTAAGAGACATTAAAGATAGAGTGCAAAGGCCTAAATTCCATTTAAAGTTATAAAAAGAGAAAAAAACAAGAACAAGCAATAATCAAAGGTACAATGAATAACTTTTCAGAATTGCTAAAAGACAATAGATCTCAAATCAAAAAGCAAAGCCAATATAAAAAGAAATTTATAAATAGACAATGTCATAGTGAAACTGAAAAACAGAAAAGACAATGGAAAGATCTTAAAATCAGCTAGACAGGAAAGAAAGGTTAACTCCCAAAGAAGAGTAGTAAATCATACCGGAGTTCTTTGCAGCAACACTGGGGCTGTAAGTTGGAAATAACACCTTCAATGAGCTCTAAGCTGTCTGCCACATTTAATTCTTTATCTTGTAGAGATTCTTTATCTTAAGAAGAGGTACAAAATGTAGACATTTTCAGATGAGCAACCAAGAAGATTAAAATCTCCTGACTCACTTCAAAGGCAATTTTAAGGGATGAACTTCAGGAAGAAGGATTCTTATCAAAGGGAGAATGTCTGAGATGGAAAAGAATAATGAAACCAATATTAAATACATGAATTAAATACATAGAGGTCATAATTTCCAAATGAGAAGACAAAAATAAAATGAAAATAGAAAAAAAAAACCCCTCAATTTGAAAGAAGAAAATAGACAATCTGTATAAATAGAAAGCACAAAATAAAACTGCAGGAATAAATCCAAATTATTTTCAGTAAGATCAGATAAATGCAAATATAACATTCTGATTTCAAAATGAATTTGTAAAAAGCTAGACTTAAAATACACAATATTTTCTTTCCAAGAAATAGAACTTACTTATAAAGACCCAAAAAATTTTAATCCAAAAGTATGGAAAGTGATATTCCAGGCAATTGCTATCCGTGAGAGTTCTTGCAACTGTATTATTAGATAATTAGATTGTAAGGTAAATAGCCTTATTAGATCTTAAGATCACTACAAAATGACAGAAGATTCAATTCTTCAGGATATTATAGTTATAGCTTCTATATACTCAGTAATATAGACTCAAATTGTATAAAACAAAAAAAAATGACAGAAGTACAAGGAGAAATAGACAAATTCACCAGGCATACAGGGAAAGTAGTCATACATTTCTCACTAATTAATATATGTAAGCAAAAACAAAAATCATCAATGCTTGGATAATGATAATATACATTCTTTTCAAAGCACACATGGACTTTACAGTCAATAAGCAATTAATTTTACAAATAAGTAGATTAAAAGATTATGTTGCGAGTTGATAAGCACTAGGGTAAAGGAAAAGCACAGCAGGGCAAGAGTGATCAGAAGTATTGGTGCATGAGTGAAATATTGGGAGAGTTGCTCAAAGTATGGTATTAAATGTGGTTGTTAGGATAGACATCATTGAAATAATGTAACCTCTGAATAAAGAATTGACAAAGTGAAGGGATTCCGCACAGAGGACACTGCCAGAGTAAGGGCCTAAGGCAGGAGCATAGTGTATATGCTCAATTGGATTGACTAAGAGGGAGAGAAAGGGGTATGAGGAGAGGCACCATAACAAAGGGCCCCACAGGCCATCTTAAGGACTTTGGCTTTTCATGTGAGTAAAATCTGAGTCCTCAGAGTGCTGGGAACAGTGCAGTGCAAGATCTGACTCCTGATTCAAAAAGACTCCTGGGGTGCCAAATTGAAAATAGACCATAGGGAAGCAAGGGTTGTACCACAGACCCTGTGAATGTTTGCTCTAATATTCTTTTAATGGATAATAATGTATTTACATATGTACAACAGTAGGCAATAGAAGATAAGCAAAAGGAAACAAACAAAAAAGCAAATCCCTTTGGCAGGGTAATGGGAAGACATTGTGACAAGAAATGCCAGGTGAGAGGTTCTGAGGTAAAATAACCATGCAACATGTGACATGATCTTTCCTTTGATCCATACATTTTTAGAAAAAGCAGAAAGATTTTTTAAATGCTCCTAGAAATAGCAAATAATTATGTGATGTCCATCTGAGTAGTTCAGGCTGTTCGGGTACTCAGCCTCAAATAGGAACTTAATTGGGTTTTTCCCAGAAATCTATCTTCCTAGATGAATCATCTTGACTTCTCTTTCTTAGTAAAACATACCACATATTCCATATTCCATAAAAGATTGAAAGTGTTTATGCTTTAAAATATCCTAGAAATTTTAAATATGTTTCTGATTATGATGTCATCTGCTTTTGTCGTTAGTAAGAATTATAGCCATCAAACAGTACTCACTTGATTAATCATAACAGTTCATTTATTTGAAGAACATTATGAATATCTTCTGTGACTCTGCACCATATGCAACAATTTTAGAGAAATTACTAGAACATTGTCCTAACATTCAAAAAAACCTCAGTGTAGTGACCGTGAACCATTGACCTGTGGGCCTTTTCTGTGACTAGAAGAGATTCATCAGGAACAGGATGCAGAAGAACAGGCTGAAGACAGAGAACTACAGGGAAGAACATGGTCTTCACATCCCTACATTGCAAAGACTGATGCCATTCTATTTATATATTATACTATATAGTTAGATATTTATGCACATTTTGAGAAGAATAATATTTATTCATATTTGCCAACTCTCCCCATTTCACTTTGAGAAAGGAATACATTCTTTTCTTGCAAAATAAATACAGAACTTTCATATACATTTTTTTCTGCATCTAAACAACTACCCTATGTGATAGTAATCCCCCGTCTGAGACTTAAGAAGGCTCCTAGTGAAAGTGGAATCATCTTAAAAGGAGCAGAGCTGTTCCTTCATTTAGGCAGCTGTGCCGAGGTGGGAAGATCAGCAGGAATCCAAAAATATGGACATGAGTCTGGCTGGCTTTGTGCTGACCTTGGGTAAATGAGTCTCAGTTTCTTCATCTGTAAAATACTAAGTTCGCAGTCTCTTTATAAGGAATAAATAAATATATGAAAATGTTGTATAACCGTACATCACATTAGAACAGTAGAGGACATACATTTATTTCTAACACCATTTATTCATTTAATCACTTAGAAAGGAATATTTAATTTCCATTGTAGTCTATGAATTGTGCTAGATCCTCACAGAGGAGACAATTCTGCCCTCAAGGATTGTTAGTGATAAGATATATGCATAGGACCCTTAATAGGACAGAGACAGAAGATAGTTGGGGCAGTGGGCAAAATCATAGAAGGCTTTTCAAAAGAGAGATGATTCTGTATTCTGGTGGCATTAGTATTCTCCTTTCATAAATGTTGACTCAGGTGTCTTTCTCTTCTTTAAAGCCAAAGGATGGGTGGAAAGAAAAGAATGTGGAAAAGGAATCAAACTTAGGCTTATAAATGTATTTTTAAATTTTCTTAATGTTTATTTATTTATTTTTGAGAGAGAGAGAGAGCACGCACACAAGCGGGGGAGGGGCAGAGAATGAAGGAGACCACAGAATCCAAAGCAGGCTCAAAGCTCTGAGCTGTCAGCACAGATCCCGATGTGGGGCTCAAACCCACAAACTGTGAGATCATGACCTGAGCCAAATTCAGGTGCTCAACCAACTGAGTCACCCAGGCACCCCAAGGCTTATAAATGTATTAAATTGTAATAATTTCTAGATGGCAGGTAATTTAATTATATTTCTGGATTTCAACTTATTCAAAATACAATTTTTTAAAGAAATAATTGCCATATGCTATTAAATTTTAAGAATGATGGATAATTCATATATAATTTGTAATGTTATCATAATCTGAGTGGTAATATTACTGAAGAACCTAGCATTATTTTCAGTACCTTTTAGAATCTTTTTCTTTGCATAATTATGTTGATTCAACATTAGGACTACTTTATGAATTCTTACCTTTTTTTTAATGGATATATTTCTTCCTCATTGCCAGCTCTCTGTCTTTGCTCTTGAGAGTGGTTTGGATGTATTGATTTTATTTTTTATTATGCCTTCTTCACATTTTTGTCATCCTGTGAATGTCATTCATTTTTGTAGGTGAAAGTCTCTGTTAATTTAGCCACTTCATTTGTATAATTTTAAGGAATTTTTTTCAATAACTCTGAGTTTAGTGAACTTAATTGATTATCCTTTTGTAATTTTGGCAATGAATATGTTCTTAAATCTTGCATGTAACTATTAATTTATGTAAGGACTTTCATAAGGGAAGCTTGCTACACCTTGTACCAACTGAATTTGTCAATAAAGTACCTTCATATAGATAACAGACTTCTGATACAATATTATTTTGTGTATGGGTAAAAAACAAAAATATTTTTTCTTATATAGGAAAGAAGTAAATCAGTTTAAAACTAGAATTTTGTCAATAGTGTGCTTTCCTGAATTTATGAGGAGCTTGACTTTTTTTCCCATTGCTAACACATGATCTTCCCATTAATTTCATAGATTTTTATGGGACAATTGTCTGCTGTAACCTCTATAAAGTAAACTATATGTAACCATCCACTTTTCAGGTCTGATTTGTGGTTTACAAAAGGTAAAAACAATATACTGTAGACTTTTCATCCCTTAAATGGCCATGTAAAAACAAGCTTCTACTCTTTGAAACTATTGATGATCCCTGCAGTTTTGGTAAATCATCACTGGCCCTAGAACTCAGACATGTGATACTTTCCCAACTCAAAAGTGTGTTGTCTCTTTCTGTTCTGTTAAGCATTTCAATCTATTTTCAAGCAGTTTAAGTGTAGTTAAGAAGTGATTTCTTTTCACAATAATCTTGCTCTTTAACTTCAGTTTGTCCTTATTAAGTATCATCTCAACACATTTGGCTGAGATAATTGGGTATTGATTATCTTTGCTATGTCATTTGCAGTTCAAATTGGATCTTTATAAACATTCGAGACTTTTTAATGGCTATTGTTTGCTCAAGGTGCATGCATAGTTTTATTCTGGGGTTTGGTTCACTGTGCTGAACTTGGGCTGAACTTCACTCACAAGAAAACAGCAGTTCAGTGATAAAGCAAGAGCACTTCCATTGCTTCTTCAACTTTTTCCCTTTTTTTCTTGAATTCTAAGCCAATTAAGGAATTCTGAAACTTGGCTTCACTTGGGGTCACTTGGCTTTAGAACTCGGTGAGGTTGGATAGTCACAGCATGCTGCTCCCTAATTCTTTTATTCCTTTGGGCAGGACAAACTACTAATCATTATTTCCAAAAATAATAGAAATCTTATCCTTGCTTCTTCTGTATGCATGCTTAAGCACAGTTTAATTTTTTAATCCCTATTATTTGTATTTATTTTAGTTTACTATGAATATTTTTGTTGAGTGCTCAGCCATACAGAAGAATAAATTAAAGTGACAATTATTTGTAAATATTCAATATTTTAAGATTTTTGAATATCTATGACTCACTTCGTAAAAATCTTCCGTACAAGACCCTAGCAAAAAGAAAAGAATAAATATTGTGTATGCATGGTGGCATGTGAAATGAAGAGGGATTTTTAGAAGTCAAAGGAACAGAGTTCAAGTCCTAACTCTGGCCTTTCTGTGTCACTTAGTAGCTCAGACTTCCAATTGTCTCGTCTATAAAATAGTGACATACCAATATCTATTTCAGAATTGTCATGAAAATGAAATGAAATAAGTTATGGGGAAACATTTTAACAACCGCAGTGCACTATATCAAAGCTCTCAAATAATTCAGAATCTATATGAGTAAAGGGCACAAAAACTGAAATGGAGACTAACACTAACTTGAAAATTGCTGGTTACTCTTCCAACGTTTAATAGATATAATATGGAAAATTCAGAAGGCAAGCACTGAATATATTTGAAGTGGTTGGATTTGTTTCTGAGTAGAACTGGGACTGAAAAATAGGCCTTCAGGGATGGCACCTGGTTCTGCTGGCGAAAGTTCCCACAGAGCAACATCAAGCTAAGGAGAGCAGCTCCCTCATCACCTACCATTCCTAAGCCCTGCAACGAAGGGAATCCAGGATTGTCCAACCTGCTCTCTGATGTCGTGTAGCCTTGGCAGCTGGTGGGGAGTGCAGTGCTGAGAGGCTGTTATTGAGCTCAAGGTATGGGTAAAATTTGTGATGGAAAAGAAGAATCTTCCAAATGTTCCTGCTAGGAAGGAGCAGACTTCATTCATCCATTTATTTATTCAATCTTTTGTTAAGTATTTATGGAGTATTTACTGTAGTCTAGGCACTGTGCTAAAGAATACCATGGAAGATGGAGTGCCTGTGGAAAGAAAAAGATGTTTGACTTTTGTCACATGATATATATTTTAATCTTTGGACTCTGATGAGTTAAAAGGTAGTATGCTCTTTACCACAAAATTATTGGGTAAATTTTCTGATTGTAGTCAATATCATATATATAGCTCTGTACTCTAACAGAAATGCTCCTTGTATATGACTGTTAAATTTGAAGGCAACAAATGCTACCATATTTTACTATATATCTTACTGAGCTTCCTACTCATATTGATTGCTATTTTAAATATAAGGGGTTGTGTTCATAGGTATGTAGTTTATTGTGTCTAGTTCTGCTTATAATCAAATTAAATAAAAGCTCAATGGAAAGTCTGATTTTTTTAAATGTCTGCATTTGTTCAAGGTTATTTAATTAAAAATAATTATTAAGACATACTTGAAATGTTTACTGTTTTAGAAACCAAGTCAAAGATATTTACTCTTTATAATTTATTTTATATCTACTTAACTGATTTAAAAAAATTCCTTCAGGAGTCCTAGGGAGCCTACAGAGCACAAACAAAGAGACTTGCAAATACTCAATTCATTGCTTGTGTGCTGAACTTCATTTAAGGGCTTTATCTAAATTGTCTATTCATCAAATAAACCCACTAAGCACTATATTTCTCCAGTTTGAGGTGTGTTCACAAAGCAGCAAATATAGTAATAAGCTCAGTGAGAAGGGAAAAATTAGCCTCAGTATATTTGGTATCTTGTAAGCAAAACAAGTTGATTTTACTTTTTAATCCATTTCCTTTATGTCATGATTAAATTACTCTCCCAACACACACACCAGTTGGGGCACCCGGTTCTGCCGGTGAAAGTTCCCACAGAGCAGCATCACACTAAGGAGAGCAGCTCCCTCATCACCTCTCATTCCTAAGCCCTGCAACAAAGGGAATCCAGGATTGTCCCACCTGCTCTCTGATGTCTCGTAGCCTTGGGAGCTGGTGGAGAGTGCAGTGCTAAGAGGCAGTTATTGAGTGCAAGGTGATGGCCTAGTAGGAAAGTGTTAGGAGGTGCTGTTGAATGACTGAGGGGAAGCACATAGGTTGGGGATAAGGGAACAATAGCAATATTTAGAAGGTCACTCACTAGTTTAACTACCTGGGTCATACCCAGTGATCCCAGAGCATACAATTTCCCTCATGGAAGGATTAGGAAAGGCAGGTTTATTCATTCATTCAAGCAGAAAATAATCCATGAATGCCAAACACCATGCCCATTTCTTCACTCCACCAGTAAGGTGGAAAATAAAATCAACATTGTCTTTGCCTTCATGGGGCTTATACTCCAAGAGGAAAGCAGACATTAAATAAAAGTTTTGGAAGACTAATATATAATTGCAATTTGTGATAACTATTATGATGGAAAACTTCAGGCTGTAGGATGGAACCATATTTTGGGATCTCATTAGATTAAGGTGTCAAAGTGATCCCTTATTATCTCAAAAAGTGATATTATAATGAAGACTAGAAGGATGATTAAGAATTCTTCAGATAGGGCCGCCTGGGTGGCTCAGTTGGTTAAGCATTCAACATTTGATTTCAACTCAGGTCATGATCTTATGGTCATGAGATTGAGCCCCACATCAGACCACTTGGATTCTTTCTCTCCCTTTCTCTCTGCCCCTCCCCTGCATGAACGCACTCTCTCTCACACACACTCTTTCTTTCTTTCTCTCAAAATAAATAAATAAACATTAAAAAAAAGCATTATTCAGATAGATTAGAAGAACTCATTTAGCATTATATGTAGAGGCCCAGAGATAGGAATGAGTTTTAAGTGCATATTGAAGGCACTTAGGTGTACTACAGGCAGAGTTCATAGTTGAAAATCATAGTTGCATGAAAAAGTGTTTTGTTTAATATTTATTTATTTATTTTGAGAGAGAGAGAGAGAGCTCGTATGAATGGGGGAGGGGCAGAGAGAAAGAGGGGAGAGAGAGAGAGAGAATCCCAAGCAGGCTGTGCTGTCATTGTGGAGTTCCACTCAGGGCTCAATCTCATGAACCATGAGATCATGATCTAAGCCAAAATCAACAGTCAGACGCTCAACCAACTTAGCCACCCAGGTGCCCTGAAAAATGTGTTTCTGCCAAGAGGCTCCTAAGAGGTCACTGTGAACCAATTCTAGGTTGAAGAAGAGTTCAGTTGTTCATTTGTCTCTAAAGACCTTCATGTGGAATACTTGTCCAAGAATTTACTTCCCTATCAGGGGCACCCGGGTGGCTCAGTTGAAGGATCCTACTTCAGCTCAGGTCATGATCTCACAGTTCGTGAGTTCAAGCCCCACATTGGGCTCTGTGCTAACAGCTCAGAGCCTGGAGCCTGCTTTGGATTCTGCGTCTCCCTCTCTCTCTGCCCCTCCCCCACTCTCTCTCAAAAATAAATAAACATTAAAAAAAAAAGATTTTACTTCCCTCTTATTGACTAATTCAGAATTATTCAGTGGAGAATTGTATTTTTATCAGTCATGTGCTAAACGGGGACTTCTAGGCCTGTTGTGCTATCTACTACAGTAGTCACATGTGGCTATTGAAATTGAAATTTAAATAAATTAAATTCAATAAAATTTCACAAATCACAAATTCATTTCCTCAGTCACACTAGCCACATATTCAGTGCTCAATAATTGAATATGGCTAGCAGCTACTGTCTCAGCACAGATATTGAACATTTCCATCATCACAGAAATTTCTATTGCACAGTTCACATAGTAGCTATTAGCCTGGGCTCTTGAGTCAGACATATCTAGATTTAAATCCTGAATGTTGCACTTACTGTATGATGCTAAGCAAGTTACTTAACATGTCTGAAATTCAGGTTAACCATGAATAAAATAAGGATGACATAGATAATGCATATATAAAGAACCTAACATAGCACCTGACACATAATGGACATTTTGGAAATACTTACATCTAACGGTTCTCTTCTCTTAACCAAACACCTTTGTCTTCCAGTGACTCAGTCGTTCTCCCTCATCTTCCTCCATCCAGTACAAATTCATTTCAACCATATTTATACCCAAGTTTCACTTCCTTTTTCAACTAGTCATACTCCCAATCCAACCCACAATTCTAAATTAATCCAAACTTGTTCTGTCTTCCAGCTGAGTCTGCCAAACCTTATTGGAGGAAATCATTTCACTGTTGAGATTATCAGCCTTATCAGTGGGCAGCCTCCTGGTTCATCTGGTGGACTACCAGAGAACTTGGCAAGCCTTTGACAATATCTCTTGGGCTAATCTTTTCATTTTTGATAGTACCTGTCCTAACTGCAGTCTTTTCACCTTTGTATCAGCAAATGGCTATATCCTGGAATGACTTCACTGAACTTCCCTCCCCTGTATCTCCCAAGTGTATATTTTTTATTTATAGGGTTTCCCAAAAGCCAATTTTGGGATCAGTGTAAGGCTACTTTAGAAGTATTTGATTCATGTTAAAAAATACATCTACTTGGACCTGACCCCTGCCTACTGAATGAAAATCTTTAGTAGTGGGAATGGGGGAATGTGTACTTGTTTAAAGCTCCTCAGGTGATTTTGTGACCTAAATTTGGGGTACACACCAAGAGAGCTGTAGACACCTTTGCTCATAATCTCTGATTGCTTTTTCACACTCTTTAATATTAATGTGGCTGTCTCAATTTCTTCCCAGCAGTTGACATGTAGGCTGCACTTTTCAGAGCTCTTCAATGAGTTGTTAGAGCATCTGTCTTGCCTGTGGTCATCACACTTAATCTCTCCTTGCTGGCACTGTTAACACACTCCCACTGGCGGCTTGCCAAGTTTGAAAGTAGCAAGAAAAGCTCCTTTGCTGTGTCCTGGCTGTGCTCCAAAGCTTCATTTTTGGTCTTTTTGTCTGACCATTTAATGCAAACTGTAGATCATAGATGACACCAGTGGAAGAGTTCATGTAACCAAGAGTGTAATCTCAGGAAGATGGAAGTCTCACAGTTATGTAATAGTTTGGACATGAATATTGCTCTGTAAAATTTTAACTTAATTCAAATTGTGTTTTCTACTGGGCATAACATTTGGCATTCCAGAGAAAAAATGAACTTTCAATGCTTTTTACAATTTTTTTCATCTATTAGTGTGTTGTATATATCATTTATAGTGAATTTCTTGGCCCCAGTTATCTTTTTGGTGGTTATCAAAAACTTAAAATGTGATGAGTTTGAGCCCCTCGTCGGGCTCTGTGCTGACAGCTCAGAGCCTGGAGCCTGCTTCAGATCTGTGTCTCCCTCTCTCTCTCTGCCCCTCTCCTGCTCACACTCTGTCTGTCTGTCTGTCTCTCTCAAAAATCAGTAATAAGCATTAAAAAAATTAAGTAATAAATAGTCACTGATAGAAAGGAACATTTCAGTGAAAATAGCTAAATGATCAAAATGAACATGTAATTAGCAAATAAACGTATATACAAATATATATGTATACATATACTTGTGTAGTGTTATATTTATATAAATATCTAATATGTATACTATTTATATACAGGCATAGATTAATGTAAATATTGCTGTGTTTAAGAAGAACGTTGCCACTAATTATTCATTACACAGTAGAATCTCAAGTATCAGTTTCCTAGTGGAATTATAATGAATAATCATAGACTCGTGGAAATAATGGATTAGGAAACAAGTAGAAAAAGATAAAAAGTCAGAGAATCTTGATTAAATCTCAGTTGAACCTTTACTTAACATGTGGCCATGAACAGGTTACTGAACATTTCTGAGCCTTAGTTTCCTCATTATAAAATAACCTTTCAAGAGGTTGTTGTAAAGACAAAATGGAATAAATGATAAATGGTAATACATTATAAGATAAATTCACTTGTTGCTAAGGTCAAAGGGCACTGTACAATTCTGAAATATCTTACAAATTCTCTAAGAATACATTATGTAGCACTTGAGTTAATTTATGGGAATAGCAACTCACTTTTATCCATCTTAGTATCCTTGAAAGATTATCATATAATAAATCTTAAATCTTACTAAATAAAATGAAGTATATTTTATTAAGTTCTTTATTTCTGAAAATTGGCAATTCATATGCATGGATGTTTTGTGTTTTGCTAATAATCAAAACATTTATTTAGCCAGAATTTCTTTTTTCCTCAACATTGCCATCTGCTCTTTTTCTTTGTTAAATAAAGGCCAGTTTTCATACTTTTCTTAACATACTAGAGATTTAAAATTTTAGTATATGATTTCATTTTTACTTGGGATAGTTAGGATAAATAATGGCTATATTTGTTGAGCTCTCAAAGTGTGATGGACACAATGTAAACTATTTTACATGTATTTAATCCTCACAACAGTCCTATGAAATGGCTTGTGTTCCCCATTTACTGACGAAAAAATAAGGCGCAAAATAGGTTATCTTTCTCTAAAATCATCCTTTCATAGACAAAATGGAAGTTTGAACTTAGGCAGTCTGATTCCCAGAACCTAGGCTCACACATTTAAGCCATTGCTAATATTGCATAATCTGCAGATCTGCTTGTGAATGTTCTCAGAAAACAAGCTTTGGTCACCATGATTCCTGGGGAGATTGACCTGGAGATTCTTGGGTCCAGTAGCAACCATATGAGTAAAACTCTCCTGGAGCCCTAGTAGTGCTTCCTGACTTGTTCTATACAAATAAAAAAAAATTAAAAAATTAAAAAAACCCACCATAATTATATGGAATCAATTTCACATATTCAGTAGTCAGAGATACAAAAGGAAAAATAATAACCCATCCAAGAGAGTGGTTTACATAGATTCTGATCAGAATAAGTTGTCTGAGTAAAATTGGTTTCTAAAATCACATCACAATTTTATGCAGACATTTGTATTTACAGGTTATGTTTATTGTATTTTACTGTCTTGAGCTTGTAAATACTAGTGAATAATATTAGTTCACTTAAAGTTATTATTAGATCTAAGGGTAATTTGTATATTTGTTGAAAGATGTAATCAAAATTGTGCATTGAATTAATTCAAGAGTCAGAAACTAGAAAATTTTATATAATTTAGTTTATACAGCTAATCCTTATGGTTAAACTGTAGGGACAGGCCTGAAAGCTAGTTTTCCTCTCATAAACAGTGCTAGAATAAATTATGTCTTAAACCCTTCAGGTTTTTGCTTTGTTCCCTGTCACTGTATTGCTATAACCTCAAGAGAAGTAATTCTTTTTCTCAGTTGAAATGAACTTCAAGTGAAACTAAGGCCCAACTTACCATCACATACTAAGAAACATTTTCTTGTACTTTATATACATAGGCATGTACATTTGAACATACATGGACACACATATACACACACACAGAAGCCCCTACAAACAAATGGATTAATTTCAGGAAGTATATTGAAAAGTGTTTTTAAGAACTAATGACCATTTCCCATAGAAATAGTGTTATGTTACTACCCCACTACAAAAGATTATTTATCTCACATTTTACATAATTTTAAATAATGCTTTTATGGGATTGTCCTCTCCTAATTTTGCCCCCTAGACACCAGAAACATAATCTTCTGCACCACTAACCCTAGGAGACCCTACACCACTATCGCCCATTATAGCCATGCTGTTTTCAATGGTATATATGCTTTTGGCCAGCTGTTATCAAAACCAGTGATATCTCATTAGAATAATCTTGTAGATGTTAAGAAGCTATGTTTATATTTTCAAAGTGATAGTAGATGGTTTTGTTCTGAATTTTCAAATTCTGAACTCTCAGTAGTTTTTTAGTGTTATCAAAATGAGTAGACTATGTACTGGTGGCACAAAACTATGTTTACTGAAACCAAAAAATACTGAACACAAAGTATGTGCTATAAAATATGCTAATCCAACTTGCATTTAATTCATTTATTGTTATTCTCCAGTTGTCAGCATCATATATTGCTAGTAGCTGAGAAGTTACATAGGGGATTTCAATGCACAAATTTGGGGATGGGGGGCATTCAGTTCATAGCAACCTGTAATTGGAGAGTGGGTATATGAATTTTGTCTACATGGTGTTTTTTTAATTTTTTTTAAAATTTAGAACTCCTTAGAAAAGCCAAGCACTCTCCACTTGCCACAGTCCCTGCCACTCCCTACTGTCTCATTCCTTGACAGACACTTAATAATGTTGTCTACCAAGCCTTAGTAGATACTTGAATTATTGACTCTTGATTTAGACCATTTGGAGAGTCAAAATTTATAAAGATTTTGGTATTAAATTTAGTTTTGATTCTCTTTTATAGGATGGAGAACCTAATAAGGGGAAGGAATCCCCCACAATATCAGAGAAGTCCTTGTAAAGAAGTTCGTGCAGCACTCAGGAAGAGGCCTGAAGAAGAGTGTAAGTATGTTTAATAGGGTTATGTTCTAGATAGAGTTTGGTGAGTAGCATTTACAATAAAGGATTAACTTTTAAGTGATTAGCCAAATAATAGAAGTACTTAATAAATATTTATTGAATCAAATTGAATTTATTTTTAAAACCGTATGACTATATGATGCCTTGATTCAGACACTAGGAATATTGTTCTGTTGACTGTTTCTCTTGTACATCAAGATATTCTACTGATAATTGGATTCCATGTTCAAATGAGATTGGAAAAGGCTGCATAGTCTACCACGTCTTTCTTAGATATTCATACTATGAATATTAATGTTTCTGAGGAGTCCTGATGTAAAAGAAACTTTTGAAATGTGTTTCAAATCAATAGTTTCCGGTTTCATTTGACCACAACACTTTTTCAACATTTTTTAAAACTGAGAACCCCTTGAAAACCATTGCATTAGACTAAAGAATAAATATCTAATGGTAAACAAAACCATTGCTCAAAAGGAAACATTTGATCAAAAACATTGATCAAAAGGAAACAATCAAATTTACGAAAATATTTTGAAAGATGGAAGTCATATATCTTACCATAAAATCATTTTACTCCATCTGCAGATTAGTAAATATTAGAATATGGAATTGTCTATGGAGACTTTATTTTAATATTTCTAGCCTGTAGCATTGTTGGAGACGTTTGACATAATATTTGCATTTTAAGTTTATAAGATGACCAATAATACTAACTTTCCTCTTGCTATTTGCATATAATTACTTTCAGGGAACTAAAACACATTCTATTATGACCAAAATGTATGCGATTTTTTTTTCCTTTTACAGAAACTTACATTTTATAAGGATAGAGCTAATGTGGTTGGTTCACTGGCATATGTAGTTTAATTGACTTTTTAGATAATATTGGCATTTTAAATTAGTTTCGAGCATGCAGTTCTGAGTAAAGACCGAATAATTAAAACTGGGCACACTCATGGCAGGTAGAGTGTTTTCATTCTATTTTGTTTTATTATAAAGTTAATAGACAATCTGATTGGGTTATCATCTATGTCATTCAGGACAGTGTTAGTTTTTTTAGTGTTAGTTTTCTTTTATTTCATAGATTTATGGCTTTTAACACTATAACAATATCCAATTAAAACTAAAATTTGAAAATGAAAATTGAATTCTGGGCATGATAAAATTAAAACTATAAGAAGCAGACTCTTACATAAAAGTACTGCTCTTTTATTGGGTTCATAGGGAAGCTCTGGGGTTTCTCCTCTATGCTGGTTTAACACAAATAGCTTAGTTCTCTATAAGTTTTATTTTAAAACTTATAAGAAAGTTTTGTGAATGAATCTACCAATGATTCTCTCAGAATTGCTATTTAACATATATAAAGTGTTTTTTCAAAACTCTGAGTTAGTCTAGGCCAGAGGTTGACCATTGAGTCCATTGACCAAATCCAGCCTGACACTTGTTTCTGTAAAAAAAAAAAAAAAAAAAAATTTTGAAACATAGCCATCTCTGTTTCTTTAGGTATTGTGTATGGCTGCTTTCACACTACACAGGAAAAGTTGAGTAATTATGACAGAGATTAGATGGCTCACAAAGCCAAAAGTATTTACCTGATTCTTTACAGGAAAGGGTTTCTGAAGCCAGATCTGGGCCATTGGTTCTCAAAGCATGCTCTCCAGAGCAAACACAGTAGCAGCATCTGGGAAGTTGTTAGAAGTGCAAATTTTAAGAGCTGTGATCCACAACTACTGAATCAAAACCTCTGAGAGTTGGGTGCAGTAATCTGTGTGTTTAGAAGAAACCCTGCAGAGCATTCTGATGCCAACTTAAATTTGAAAACCACTAGGCTAAGTCAAACGACTGCCTGCAGACGATAGTAAATCATCATGGATACAAAAGACTAATGAAGGTAGGCATATTTTAGAGTTAAGTTTTATTCTTGTCTTATGGAAGTTATATAACATAACTGATGCTTGTATTCACAAGCAAGTCCTCATCAATTGGATTGTGGCAGTCAGGGCATTTTTCAAATATCATCTCAGGAACTCAGTTGGGTTGACTAAGTTATTGAACATGGGAAGACATAATGAGAAATAAGAAACTTATAAAATGTTATTCTTTTCTAGAGAGGTCTTAGTTATGCCTTGTTAGTATAATGAACAATTCTTCTTGCTTTGTTACCAAACAGTGTTAATTCCCCAAGAAATCCTCTTTTTCAGAATGGAAGCAGTATATCATATTAATTAATTAATACATTAACTTCAGAGTCTCACAGAAGAGTTTATTCTCTAATGTGACACTAGTATGACCAGCTGCAGGAATCTGGGTATTATTTTTTTAATCTAAGACGCCATTTACTAATCTGAAAAATGAGGATAGTGATAGAGTCTACCTTATAGTGTTGTTTTGAGAATTAAAGGAAGGTATTTATACAGGCATACCTTGGAGATATTGTGGGTTCAGTTCCAGACAATGGGGATATCATAAAGTGAATATCACCATAAAATGAGTCAAATGAATTTTTTTGGTTTCCCAGTGCATATTAAAAGTTATGTTTATACTATACTGTGGTCTGTCAAGTCTGCAATAACATTATGGTTAACAAAGTGATGTACAATCTAAATAAAAAAAATACTTTATTGCTAAAAAGTGCAAACTGTATCTGAGCTTTCAGTGAGTTGTAATCTTCTTGCTGGTGGTGAACCTTGCTGGTGTTGATGCCTGCTGCCTGATGAGGGCGGTGGTTGCTGAAGGTTGGGATTGCTGTGGCGATTCCTTAAAATGAGACAACAAAACATTTTGCTATACCGATTTACTTTTCACGAACGATTTCTCTGCAATATGTAATGCTGTTTGATACCATTTCACCTATGGTAGAACTTCTTTCAAAATTGGAGTCAAATCTCTCAAACCCTGCCACTGCTTTATCAACTAACTTTATGCAATATTCTCAATCGTTTGTTGTCATTTTAACAATCTTCACAGCATCTTCACCAGGAGTAGTTTCCACCTCACAAAACCACTCTCTTTGCTCATCCATAAGAAACAACTTATCTGTTAAGGTTTGATCATGAGATTGCAGCAATTCAGTCACATCTTCAAGCTCCACTTCTAATTCTAGTTCTTTTGCTAGTTCCCCCACATCTGCAACTACTTCCTTCACTGAAGTCTTGAGTCCCTCAAAGTCATCCAGGAGGTTGGAATCAACTTCTTCCAAACTTCTGTTAATGTTGACATTTTGACCTCTTCCCATGAATTACAAATGTCCTTAATCACAAATGTAGAATGGTGAATTCTTTCCAGAGTTTTCAACTCACTTTGCCCAGAGTCATCAGAGAAATCACCGTATATGGCAGCTATAATCTTACAAAATGTATTTCATAAATAATAAAATTTGAAAGTCTAAATGATTCCTTGGTCCATGGACTGCAGCATGGAGGTTAGGTTAATAGGCAGGAAGACAACATGAATCTTGTTGTACATGTTCATGAGAGCTCTTCAGTGACCAGATATATTGTCAGTAAGCAGTAATATTTTGAAAGGAATCTTTTTTTTTCTAATCAGTGGGTCTCAACAGTGGACTGAAAATATCTGGTAAACCGTGCTACAAACAGATGTGCTGTCATCCAGGCTTTGTTCCATTTATAGAGCATAGGCAGAGTAGCTTTAGCATAATTATCTTTTTTAATTTTTTTTTAAAAATTAGTGTTTATTTATTTTATCTTTGAGAATGAGAGACAGGGCATGAGTGGGGGAGGGGTAGAGAGAGAGGGAGACACAGATTCTGAAGCAGGCTCCAGGCTCCAAATTGTCAGCACAGAGCCCATAAGCACAGAGCCCTATGCAGGGCTGGAACTCACAAACCAGATCATGGTTTGAGATCATGGTTTGAGATCATGACCTGAGCCAAAGTTGGACACTTAACCCACTGAGCCACCCAGGCACCAATGATTTAGCATAATTCTTAAAGGCCCTAGGAGTTTTGGAATGGTCATTGAGCACTGATTTCAACATAAAGTCACCAGCGGCTCTAGTCCCCTAAGAGGAGAGTCAGCCTGTCCAGGCACTGATTTTTCCTTTCTAACTAGGAAAGTCCTAGATGACATCTCCAAACAATAGAAGGCTGTTTTATCCACATTAAAAATCTGTTGTTTAGTGTAGCCATCTTCATTCATTATCGTAGCTAGATTTTTCTGGATAACTTGCTGCAGCTTCTACATCTGCACTTATTACTTCACCTTTCATTTTTGTGTTATTAGAGTTGGTTTCTTTCCTTAAATTTCATGAACTAATCTCTACTAGCTTCAGACTTTTCTTCTGCAGCTTCCTCACCTCTCTCAGCCTTCATAGAATTGAAGAGAGTTAGGACCCTGCTCGGGATTACGCTTTGGTTTAGCGGACTATTGGGGCTAGTTTGATCTATCCAGACCATGCAAACTTTATCCAGATTAGCAATAAAGGTATTTTGCTTTCTTATCATCCATGTGTTCACCGAAATAGCATATTTAATTTCCTTCAAGAACTTTTCCTTTGCATTTACAACCTGGCTAACTAGCACAAGAGTCTTGGCTTTTGGCTTACTGTCCTCACTGAGCTTAATCATTTCTAGCTTTTGATTTAAAATTAGAGACATGTGATTATTCCTTTCACTTGAACACTTCAGAGGGTTATTAATTGACCTATTTCAATATTGTTGTGTCTCAGAAGATACAGAGGCTTTAGGAGAGGGAGAAAGATGGCAGGTGGTGAAACAGAACACATACATTTATTGATTAAACTTGCCATCTTACATGAGCATAGTTTGTGGCCCCCCAAAACAATTGTAATAGCAACATCAAAGATCACATGATATCACCATAACAAATATAATAGTAGTGAAAAAGTTTGACATATTGTGAGAAAACTGAAATGTGACAGAGATGTGCAGTGAACAAATGCAGTTTGAAAAATGATACAGATAGACTTGCTCGACACCGGGTTGCCACAAACCTTTAGTTTGTAAAAACACAATTATCTGTGAAACAATCAAGTGCCATGCAATAAATTGAGGTATGCCTGTATTAAGTACTTGGTATAGAACCTGGGACATAGTTTTCTTTTCTTTCTTCTCTCTTTTGCTTCACTTGTTATTATTATTCTTATTTCAAACTTAGCATCTGTGTGAAGATAATAAAGCATGTTTCTGATCACAGAAATGGAAATTAATAGAAATTACCACCACTATCTTTAGAAACAATAATGCACAGCAAGCAACAGTTTGTGAACAAATGACATAAATCTGAAATTCTTGCAGCAGTGTTAAATAGTAATTCATGTTAGGTAGTAATTTTCTCACACAGCAGCATCGTTCTTTATTATTCTACAAATTCCATATGGGATCTTGACCAAGACTTGCTGGGTCAATTCCCATGGAAAGCTGCCACCTAAGAAAGCCATCATAGAAAGCTAAATGTGGGTTCCCCTTTGAATTGGAAGGAACAGTAGAAATTGACTCCTTTAGATGCAAGGAGAAGCCTCTTTTATTTGGAGATATTGGATACGGAAGGTTTTGCTAAGTAGCATAATTCATACTGCTCTCTTTTATAATATTTTATACTTTTCTGCAGTATTTCCAAGTGAAGACCAACATTAGGTCACCAGACATAGCTCTTAACCAATTATTTCATGTGAATTATATCTTGATATTTTACATCTAGCATAGTCAAGCAAACTTTCAGTAAAAATAAATTGCTCCCTGTAAAAGACAGGCTTTGAAATATGCTCAACTTACATCCTATTAAAAAAAACAAAGATATAAATTTGTCTGCCAAACCACAGCCCCATTCAGCTACAGCACTACATTCTGTTTTATTCCTAGATAAGCCTCTGTAAAGAGTCATCTATACTCACCCCATTTACTTATTTCCCACTCAGTCGTCCAAACCCATGCAATCTGGGTCCTACCCAGTCACTCAACTAAAATAGCTTTCATTCAGACCACCAATAATTGCTTTGTGTTGCTGTTATTTGTTTTTAATTGCCATGCAACAGATTACACAAACTTAGTGGCTAAAACATCATTTATTATCTTGCAGTGTCTGTGGGTTGGGAGTCCAGGGTGGGCTTAGCCAGGTTCTCTGCTTCAGGATCTTACCAGGAGCTCAGTTGAGGAAACAGCCATTTCTGAGCTTGCTCAGGTTGTTGGAAGAATTTGTTTCCTTGTGGTTGTATGGCCAAAGCCCTGCTTTTTGCTGGCATCTAGCGGGAAGCCATCTTTAGGTGTTAGATACCTCCTACAGTTCCTTGCTACATATATGTTCTCAGTATGTGCTCACTTCATTGAGACAACAAGAAGACTCTGTCCTCAGGGAAGGCCCTATCCATCTTTTAAGGGCTTCCAGCCGATTAAGCCAGGCTCACCCAAGATAATCTCACTTTTGTTTAATTCACAGTGAACTGATTTGGGACCTTAACTACACCGTCACCTTTTCCATATTCTGTTGGTGTTATAGACTCTAAGTCTAAAGTTCTCTTTTGGCCAGCAAAAGAGTAGATGCAGGATTAAAGCAAGAGATGGCTAATGTCTGGTAAAAGACAAGAGCCCCAAACAAGGGTCCTTGCCCATTTTTATTAAGATCAGAAAGCTTACAAACATGGCGATGGACGTGCACAAAGAGACAATGAATCTGTGAACATTAACTTGTGGACGTGAGCAAAAAAGAGTTTTGAAGATACTTGGGATTAGGGGTCTGGGTTAATACAAAACAAAATCTGGGATCTGGGCAGTTGGAAGGAAGGTTGTTTACAGGGGGCATGAAGCAGTATCTCTGTTTATCTTAGCTAGTCTAGGGGATGAGACAGGTAGAGGAAATAACCTCAGGGTTGACAAGACACCTTTTCTTTTGTTAACCATCTCCGTTCTGGGCTGCTTTGCCTGCAGCGGAGCGGTCCATAGTCCAATTCACCAATTTACCGAACTTGGCCCTATTCTCCTGTGAAAGCAGCCTTTATGCTATAGTACTAAATTAGGGGTGCTTCCACCATGAATATCTAATCTTGTTTATTTCATATACCTATGTATTGGGCACCTTTGTGCCCGTTCCTATTTTGGGCCTTTGCCCCTCCCTTTCTATTCTGGAGGCCCTGGACCTCCTCTCTATTTTGGGGTGCCTTTGCACCTCCCTATTCCTGGTACCTTTGCATCTCCCTATTCATGAGGTGCCAATCTGGTTTACCCAAACTTGAGTGTAAGCATTTTATGGCTTTGTATTTCTTTATGCCTTGTTAACCCATTAGTGTAAGCCCAGGGCATTCCTAAGCTTATCCCCCACATATTGGCTATAAACAAATCACAGATCCTACCCGTATCCAAGGGGAGGGAATTATATAGGGCTTGAACTTGGTGTTCTGAACTTGGGGTTATGATGACCATGGGGCCACCTTAGAATTCTGCCTACCACTTGCTAAATTCAGTGAAAAAATTTTATAATGTCCTTTTTATTTAACTTCTTAGCACAAATCAATGCTATTGATTCTCTTTTGAAATAAATTTTTTTGACTACCATAATACAATACTTTTCTGATTTTTGTCCATCTCTCTGATTACTTTTTTGCATGCTCAACTTGCTATTTCCATCCATTACATATTAAAATTTCTGAAGACTGTTTGAATTCTTCTTCCAAAAATACTCTTTCCATGAACAACCTAATTACACTCACAGCATCAATTATTACTATAATCAGATTCCTCACAGATTGGTACCTCCAACCCAGGCCTCTCTCCATATATCGGAATATCTACTTGACACATTCCCTGGTTTTCTTAAAAGTACCTCAAAGTGTATGGCTCAGTTGGTTGGCTGTCTGACTTCTGCTTGGGTCATTATCTCACAATTCATGAGTTTGAACCCCATGTCAGGCTCTATGCTGACAGCTTGGAGCCTGGAACCTGCTTTGGATTCTGTGTTTCATCTCTCTCTCTCTCTCTGCCCCTACCTGGTTCATACTCGGTTTCTCTCTCTCAAAAATAAACATAATTTAAAAAAGTACCTCAAAGTCTCAAAATCAGTGCTCTTTCCCTCAAAACCTGAGCTTCTTCCACTGTTTTTTTTTTGTCTGCATGTTGTATCTTCTGAACTGTCCAGTTTCAAAAGACATAAAGCTAGAAGTGATTTTTTTCATACCTTTTTCTCACTTTCCTCCTATAGCCACCATAATTTCAAGGCTTCTTAATTTTGCCTTCTGAATACGTTTTGAATCTGCTCACAAATCATTTCCTTTGCAAAGATTTTAAGATTCTACCAGATACTCCAAAAAGTGGTTCTCCTATATACACTTCTGAAAATCTTTCATTTTGAAATGATCCTATGGATTTCCATTGCTCATTCAAGAAAGACAAAAGCCTTACTATAGTTTATAGGACCTCCCAGAGTCTAACTTGTACCCACCCCTTCAACTTCATCTCACACTATCCCTTTACTCTCTGTATTTCAACCACTTGGGTGTTCTTTTAATTCCTGAACATATTCAGTGATGGGGGACAGAATATATATATTTTTAAATGGTATAGAATCAGAGAACAACAACAAAAATTACCTTGGAAAGGAAGAGTATACCTTTGAAAAATATTGAATGTAGAAATGAAAAAAAATAAAGTAGTATGAATTTTTTAATAATCACAAGAATATAAATATTCTATTAAATACCTGCAAGGTATAAAGAGATTTTTTGAACATTTATTTATTTTTGAGAGACAGAGAGAGACAGGGCACAAGTGGGGGAGGGGCAGAGAGAGAAGGAGACACAAAATCTGAAACAGGCTCCAGGCTTTGAGCTGTCAGCACAAAGCCCAAAGCAGGGCTCAAACCCACAAACCTCAAGATCTTGACCTGAGCTGAAGTAGTACACTTAACCAACTGAGCCACCCAGGTGCCCCATTGCAAAGTAAAAAATAAGGAAAAGGCAGAATTTTTTTTTCGACAAGTAAAAAGCAGAAATAAAAATGAACTCTGATGAGGAAAGGTATTACAAGAAACTCGATATAATCTTCATGGGAGTCCATAAAAGAAAATTTGACATTGTAAAATGTTAGATGATTTTAAAATTTTTATTTGTTATTTATTTATTTTTGAGAGAGAGAGAGTAAGAGAGAGAGAGAGCTAGCAGGGGGGGAAAGGGGCAGAGAGAGAATCTCAAGCAGGCTCCACGCTAATCGTAGAGCCTGACATTGGGCCTCAATTCCATGACCCTGGTATCATGACCTGAGTTGAAATCAAGAGTCAGACGCTCAACCAATTGAGCCATCCAGGCACCCCAAAATATCAGATATTTGAAGAACAAATAGAGAAAACCCATGAATACAAGGGAAATATGCCCCCCAAAAAGATGAAGGGAAATAATGACAAATATATAAAGAAATAAAAAATGAGAAAACAACCTAAGAATTACAAATTGTTTTAAGAAAGAAATCAGAGTGATTCAAAGGAAAAAGTCATCAGACTTAGTTGAGTATACTTCTCCAGGTAATAAACACATGTGACTACATATTAAAATCTCTTACAGTATGCTATACAGTCACTTAAATGAGATCTGCCTCCAGAAACATCTAGACAAACATTTTTATTTAAAATTTTTTAATGTTTATTTATTTTTGAGAGAGAGAGGCAGAGTTTGAGTAGGAGAGGGACAGAGAAAGAGCGAGACACAGAATCCAAAGCAGGCTCCAGGCTCTGAGCTGTCAGTACAGAGCCCAACATGGGGCTTGAACTCACAGACCAGGAGATCACTACCTGAGCCAAAGTCAGATGCTTAACCAACTGAGCCACCCAGGTGCCCCTTGATAAGCTTTTTTAAATCACACTATCAACTCTTTGAAGAGCAAGATATCTGTCTTATTTACCATTATATCAGCCACACATAATGTAGTGTCTCGAACTTAGGAGATATTTAACAAATATTTCAGAAAAGTGAAGAAATTAATTACTTAACTTTTAAAATAAAAGTGTACCATAAGAGTCCCCTTGAAAGAGAGGGGAAGAGGAGAGAAAGAATTAGAAACAAAGACAAAGAAAGGGAGAAAGAAAGAGAGAAACAAAGGAAAAGAGGAAGGAGGAAAGGAAGGGAGGGAGCAAGAATGGAAGGACAAATTTTTCATTTTAAAACAGATGCCAAGAACTCAGTTTTCCCTGATTTTCCCTTCTAATTTTCCCTGAAAATTATTCAGTGAAAGGACTCTGAAAGCTTAAAAGAAGAAGAAAAACTGGCTGGGACTTCAGTAATTGAGGAAAGACAACATTGTGTGTTTTTTGAGTTTTGTTTTGTTTTTTTTTATCTTCCATATATCCCTGGACTGGACACCATAGATAACTGCAAACTGGCACTGTCAAAAGACATGAATAACAACAACAACAACAACAAACACATAGTAATAAGCAAGAAAAGCCTGTTCTTCCAATCCAAAGGAATGGGAGAGAAGCCCAGTAGATATCTTGTAGAGAGCCCTAACCAACATTCTAAAATCCCAGCTGACAGGCACTTTAATCCACCTTCAGTAGCAGGTAGCAGGGGAGAGTGGCTGTGAAAGCCTGTGTTTTCCTGCCTTCCACCCAGTGGCATAAGTAGACCCAGACCCTGTGGTTTCTGTGCCTTCCCAGAAAGGTACTCTGCAACATTAGGGTTCCCAGAAAGGCACTTTCATTGTGGCAGATGTCACCAGTAGTGTGTGAGCAATAGCCCACAGTGCCAGAAGAATAAAGCAGACCAGAATAGCATTAGCATTACAAGGGATTAGAAAACTGTCATTGTAATTAAAACCCACAAAAGTAGTCCAGAATCTATATGCTAAATCTAAATAGGATAAGTGCCTGGTAAAAGTAGAAGATTCTTACAGGTTCAAGAGTCTCCAACCATAACAACCAGAAATGTCCAAGATAGGATTGAAAATTGTATTACTCTGGGGTGCCTGGGTGGCTTAGTCAGTTGAGCATCCAACTCCAGCTCAGGCCATGATCTAATGGTTCTCGAGTTAGAACCCTGCATCAGGCTGTCTGCTGTCAGTGTGGAGCCAGTTTTGGATCTGCTGTTTTCCTCTCTCTCTGCACCTCCTCCACTCACACTCTGTCTCTCAAAAATAAATAAACATTAAAAAAAAGAAAACTGTATTATACCAATGGATTTATTATATATTTGTAAGGTAAAAATGGTATTATACTAGTATATCAAGAACCAGGAAAATCACAATTATCTGACACCAGTACTAAGATGAATCAGATGTTGAAATTATATGACAAGGAATTGAAGCAGGCATTACAAAAATGCTTCAACAATTACATAATCTCTTGACACAAGTGAAAAAAAATAGAAAATCTCAACAAAGAAATAAGTTATTAAAAATAGAAATCATATAACTGAAAAGTTTAATGACCAAAATAAAAATCTTGCTGAATAGACTCAATACTAGAGTGAAAATGGCAAAGAATAAGGTAAGTGAGCTGGAAGACAAATTATTCAAATTTACTCAATCTGAACAACAAAGAGATTAATAGACTTAACAAAAATGGACAAAACTTCTAGAATTTCTGTAAAAATAATAGGATCTTAGAAAGAGAAGAGAAAGAGCATCTAAAAAAAAAGAATTTGTAATAGTATTGGTTATACTTCCCAAATTGGTAAAAGACATAAGTTTAGAGATTCAAGAGGCTAGATGAACTCTAAAAATGATAAAACCTAAAAATCCCCAATAAGATATGTCATAATTAAACTTACGAAAACTAAAGATAAAGAAGAAAATCTTAGAACCAGAGAGAAATAACAAAGACTTAGCCTTTTACCTATAAAGGAACACAAATTCTAATGATGTGAAAGAAGAACAACAAAATTGAGTAAAAATAGAACTAAACTTAAAAGGACATTCTTTTCTGTCATATTTTATTGTTGAAGTAAAAATTATAGCAGAACTTGATAAAGTGCACAACGTATGTAGAAGAACTAATTAATATAAGTACATATATGAAGTAGGGAGAGTAAAGGGACCTAAATGTAAATAAGGATCTCTATTTCACACGAAGTGGTAATGACATTGAAAATCCAGTAAATTGTGATAGTTACATAGTTATGTTATGTTATCCAGAGCAACCACTAAGAAAATTATACAAAATTATATACTCAAAATCATAAATAAATAAAAATAAATTATAAATAAAAATTGAGCTAAAAATATCCAAATAACCCATATGAAGGCAAGAAAAAAAAAGCCAGAGGAATGAAAAACCAAGGAACAAACAAAAAATAATAAAATGGCAGCATTAAGCCTTATGATATCGATAATTACATTAATTATAAATGGTGTAAATGTTTCAATTAAAAGGCAGAGCTTGTTGGAGCACCTGGTTGGCTCAGTCAGTTGAGCTTCCAAGTCATGATTTTGGATTAGGTCATGATCTCAGGGTCATGGGATTGAGTCCACCATTGAATTCTGTGCTGAGCTTGGAGGCCTGCTTAAGATTATCTTTCTCTCTACCTCTGCCCCTCCCCTGCTCATGTTCTCTCTCTCTCTCTCTCTCTCTCTCTCTCTCTCTCTCAAATTAAAAAAAAAAAAAGGTAGAGCTTGTCAGATTGGATAAAAAGGAAAGACAACATGTGTTGCCTATAAAAAACATCTCTTTAAAGACACAGATGATTAAATATAAAAGTATATATATATATATCAAAGTATATATATATGTGTATATATATATATATCAAAGTATATATATATGTGTATATATATATATATCAAAGTATATATATATATGTATATATATATATACATATATATATATCTCATGCTATTTAAATGAAAGCTAGAGGGACTATAATTATATTTTAAAAAGTTCAAAATCAAACATAATGAAGAAAGTCATTCCATAATGATAAACAATCCTCAATTTTTTTTTACAAACTTATATTTTCTTTGATTTTACCTGCATATAACTTTAAGCTGTATATACTTCCCCTTTAGTTAAGCTTTGTTATAATGTTTGTTTGTTTGTTTTTACAGTTTCTTTTTCAAGAACTGTAATTCTAAGAACTGTAATACTAAGAAATTCTTGGTAGCATAGTAATGACTCTGGCCTATTTAAACAAAAACACTACTATTTTTATATAGGGAAATGTTTATGAAGGTGTAATTTTTCCTCAGAATTAAACTGAGTCTGTATTATGGAAACTAAAATTCCACAAAGCCTATCTATCTATTGAGTTTCTGAATAATAAGAAAAACACATTGAAAAAAGTTTTTTTTATTTAAACTTCTTATAGAATTTAAATTCCTAAAAACATAATTCTACCCTTATGGCAATGATATTATACTTTCCATTAACAAAAAAAGTCTATTTGATATTATCAGGAGATAACACTTAAAATTATATTGTTTTCAAATAATTGAATGTTACCTTTCCAAATGCCAAATATTTTCGTATTAACCAGTTTAGTGAAAATCATGATGATTAGTCATGTTCCTTCCTTCATGTTAGAAGTTATTGAACATGATTGAAACTTCTTCTGATGATTCAAGGAGTTTTATAGATACCCATTACTATGAACTGTGGTAATAGAATTCCATCTGTGCTTTCTTCCATATCGAGTTGTCATCTGTCACTTTTGCCATGATTATTATTGCTTTTAAGCTACTTCTTTTTGACATTTTGTTTATTGTCTTAGTTTCCTCCTTCAAAAAGGTGATAAACCATCCTTGTTAAGAATCATAAAATAAATGTTAATGAATCAAGGATTGAAAAACAATCAAGCTTTGGATGATCTATGGTAAATAAGATAAAGAATTATAGAACATTCAGTTGCAGAAGTGGTATGCTTTATTTTAAAATATCCTGAGGTTACCTTTTTTCTAACTGACCTCATTTCAGGTCTGTGCTAGCTTTCCAGATACTTGGGTTCTTTTCTAGCAACCATGTTGTAGTCACTCAACCATGATGTTAGTTACCTGGTGCTACTGTCATTTCGCTCACTTGGTTGGGGACTTAGGCATTGGGGGATGGAGGGGAAATCTAATGAAGATCATATCCAATAAAGAAATCTAATGAAATTCTCAGGCTATACATTTATAGACCTTGCTCATGTGTATAACAATGTCAAGGTACAACGAAAATTTCCTGGACTTCTCTTTCTGCTAGAAAATCTCCAAGAAGCTCCTAGAAAATGTTCCCTATCATTTCACTAGCTTAAGTTTTGTTATATATCTGTTTGTGTACCATTACTGTATTCCAGGGAAATGCTATACAGTCATTGGCTTAAGCCTATAATAATGTGCCAGTCACTTTAAAGAGTTAATTTAGCATGAAAAGTAATCTTAGGTAATGTATTTGCCATTTGGCTTCTCATATAGTTATCCAACACTGTATCGCATACTATGGCTTGTAATATTTGTAGTATTTGTCTATATTTGTTCAGCTATCCCAAAATACTTTTAAGGTTGGGAATAGGAATAAAGGAAAGAAGGGATGTTACCTGGAAGATCAGAAATCTGCGCACTGATATTAAAGGGACCTCATATATAATTCAGCACCTCATTTTCCTATTCAAGCTCTACACTTCATGGGCAGTTTGTGTTGCCATTATTTTCAGTTTTTCCTTTAATTTTCTTTTTTTAAATATAATTTATTGTCAAGTTAGCTAACATACAGTGTATACAGTGTGCTCTTGGCTTAGGGAGTAGATTACCATGATTCTTCGCTTACATACAACACCCAGTGCTCATCCCAAGAAGTGCCC
This sequence comes from Neofelis nebulosa, assembly GCF_028018385.1. Taxonomy (NCBI): domain Eukaryota; kingdom Metazoa; phylum Chordata; class Mammalia; order Carnivora; family Felidae; genus Neofelis; species Neofelis nebulosa. The sequence continues at coordinate 164,549,044 of NC_080783.1, read as the reverse complement.
TCTTGAATGCCCATCACCCATTTTCCCCTCTTGCCCACCGCCCCCATCAACCCTCAGTTTCCTTCTGGTTTGAAATGAGACCCACTTCTCCTGTATCTCCCATTCTGGGGGTAGCTCTTCTTACTTTCAAGCTTAAATAATTATTAGTCACATTTTATAGATGAGGCTATAGAATCTCAGACTTGTTAAGTAATGTATACAGTTTTCACACATCTATGTGCCAATGCTGGAATACAAACCTAAGTTTGATTCTGAAAACCATCTAATTTCTTCTGTTCCATTCTACATAACTCCACTATGCTGTGTCCTCATTTTAGTTCTTTAAAATTCATCTTCTGCTTAATCCTTACAGATTTTTAAACATAAAATATCATATATACAAAGAAATAGCGTATATGTACAGTCTAAAGAATTATAAATTAGCATTGATGTGCCTAAAATATCAGAATTGCTAAATTGCATATTCCTACCCACCTCTGCTCTTCTCTTTTAGTTCAATACCTCCATTCCAGGAGACCAGTCTTCCCTACTCCTCATTGCTTAGATCCATTTTTAAGGTGAACATTTAAGTCCTACAACAAAGCCAATAATGTATATAATTTTAATAGAAGACAACTCAAGAGAAATAAATGGTCAGTGATTGCTCATTGGCTAGGAAGACTTACTAAATGTTACACTTCTAGTAATATTGTAGATTATGATTATGCAGCACCATAACAAAAACTGACGTTGCACTCAGTTGAATCACCACTTGAAATTAACATATGTTATTGACTAATTATTTTGGCATGATATAAAAATAAGATTAAAGGAAGATTAGATTAAACTTGAGCTGCAGCCTGAGCATTCTTAGACCTATTAGAAAATTGAAATCAGGCTCATGCAAATTCAGTATAGAGTTGATATATTTTAGATACATCATATCCAAGGTTGTAATAGAAATCCAGGCAAGTAACTTACAAAAAATATGTCTTAAGATCTCTGGAAAGTCCATAGGTTTAAGCCAGCATGCTTAGTTGTCACTGCAAACAGCTTCTTCCAAGATTTTACTTAGGATGCAATTTCAGAAAAGATTGTTTGTAGCATCACTGGCTTAACATATCATTAATTTGTGTTAGGGTTTCAACCTCCGCTGGACTTCTTCTAAAATGCAAATTCCTTCAAGGGGGAACTCCAGTCAAATCATGAAAGTTTTTGACATAAAAGCAATTTTAGGTCACTGACCTTAATAATTAGAAGGAATCAAGCATCAAGACATATTTGGATGCCCAAGAAGAAAAGGAAAGTTCTCCGAAAAAAGAAAAATACATAGATGAGGAGTTTGACAAATAAATTTGACTTGCTACATATTTTTGCTAAGAGTTGGTTCTATTATGTGGTGAAAAGCTTTTTCACATAAAATTTCACCCTTTTCTACATCCTTCCTCTCATTTCAGTAGTAACCACCCTGCTAATTCATTCCTCCTTACCAAAGTTTCTCTTCTTGACAGAAGGCAGTACCTCCCTCCTATCTGTCTCTGGAACACTTTGTACAGATTGTGAAGCAGTGCTTAGGGCACAATATTTTATCCTGTTGCTTGCATGTCTATTTCCTCTCCATTGGATTATAAGTGGCTTAAGGGCAAGCGGACACATCTTATTCATCTATTACTAGCATTGAGCACAATATTTGATATACAGTCATTACTCCAATAAAAGTTTACAAAAAAAGAATGAATTGTGAACCTTACAATTTGATTCAGTCATGACACCTACTAGAGTTTAAAGACATCCAATAAATAACTTCTGCATTCTAGAAAAATTTTGGAACCAATTTAAATATTGACAAAATGTCAGACAGAGATCAAGAATCATTTTTAATGATAGATAAGGGGACATAGCTAAGATGTTTGGTAACAATCTGCTACTTCATACTACACTTCAGATGTATGCATATGTACTTACTCAGCCACAGCAATAAGGAAAAAACACAGGCTTCTTTCTATGGGGAATTTCTCTTAAAAAATTTATAACATTGAGGAACAGATCAATGTAGCTTATCTCCTGAAGCAGCTTCATCTCAAAGAAACATGGAGGAACAAACTGGGCTACACATGTCTACTTCCCCTTCAAAATTTATGAATTACATAAATTGCTTCACTTCCTAACAAGGGTTAGAAAAGAAATAAAGGTCAAGGGTGCTGGGGAAATTTCTGCACCCAGAAACTAGATGAGTGCATAAGAAGAATCTCCACTTACAATGTTTCCTAGGGTTTTTATCTCTTAAGCTACTGGGCTTAAACTTTAGGCCCTTAGACAATGGGGGGGGGGATTTATTAGGGCAGACTCTAACCAGATATCAAGTGCTACTCTTTCGTGGATCCTTTTGGGATCATTGGGGGCAGAGAGAAGTAGTATAAATTTCACTCTAAGACCACTTTAAAACAAAATCTTGACACTTCATTTCATGTTCTACTTGTCATCCCAAATAATGTCCTATGTGATTATCTAGGGTTCTGCAATATGCTTAAATTCACTCATTTATTCAACACATATTGATTGAGTACCTGCCTTGCACCTCTCACCCTGTTCTGGGTGCTTGTGATACATAGTGAGCAAAAATTTAAAAACCAAAAAAGGCAAACTTTCCCATTCTCAACAGAGTTATATTCTAGTTGGAGAAAACAGACATTAACCAAAATAAATAAGTAATAATTCATTAGAAGGTGATTCATTTTGTATAAAAATATAAGCAAAGTTATGGGGGGTTAGGACCAGAGAGAGATTTGAGAGCAATTTTAAGTGGGGAGAATAGAATAAACCTCACACAAAGGATGTCATATGAGCAAGGAGGTAAAGCTGTTAGCCACACCAGTCTACTACTTATCTAGAATCCATGACTTCTGCATTTAAATTCAGCTGGGAGAACACCCCCAAAGATTAATTTTGGCTTGATGCATTTATGATATGTCACCTGTATATATAATCTTCTCTCAGAGGCTATTAAGAGAGTGGGTTTTTTTTCCAAAACTTAGAAATTTATAATGATGAACACCGTAATCATCAGAGTGCCTTTCTTTCCCATGAAATATTTCCAAACTTTTAATTTTTCCCTCTTTGAGTGCCAGCAATGCACTGAATTTGAATCTGTCTAATGGCATGTATTTTACAGTCTGGTGAGCAAGTGTCTTTGATCCTGGAAGCCTAGTGGCCACTGCCATGTGCATTGCTGTGGAATTTCTTAGACCTGTACAACCGCTGTCATTCTTGCCTGTCTCTTGTGAGGAATTAACCTCAGCATGTTCCTGACCAAAAGCAGCCATTGTTAGGGCTGAACTGTGTGCCTCTGAAGACCTCATGAGGGTAAATACCTCCTCTTTGGAGAAACTTGCTTTCCTCCACATTATATTGTTCCAGAAAGATCTTGAGTAGAGTTCCTTTCTACTGTATCTTTTTGATAGAAGTGACATAGGCACATAGTGTTCTATTCCTTTTAGAGTAAGGTTGACAGATAAAATACAAGACACCTGGTTAAATTTGAATTCAGATAAGTAATAAATAATTTTTAGTGTATGTCTCAGACAGTATTTAGGGCACATTTATACTAGCAATTACTCATTTCTTATCTGAATCTGAAATGTAACTGAGTGTCTGTATTAGGGTTTTCCAGAAAACCAGAAACAATAATATATCCATCTATCTATTGTTAAAAAAAAGTCAACCAAGTAAATTTGAAGATCTAATTGGCTAAGTGATTCATGAATTGGGCAGCATCCCATCCAGCAAGTAGAGAGATGTTCTGAGGAACTGTACAAAAGAGGTTTATATAAGAAGTGTGGGGCAAGAGGTTATTAGCAAAAGACAAGAAAGGATTGTCACATCTTTTTGTGGGGGGAAAGGATGGCAAGGTTTTTGTCACACAGATTACCTCATCAGTGCTGCTCTGGAGATTTTAGATTGATTGGTAAAAGCTCACATTCCTGGGAGCGGTTGAAACTGTAATTAAGTCTTGGTGTGCTATTGTGGGGGCAAATGACTCCATTTGGGGCTTGTTATTTCATTTTTAACACTATATCTAATTGTAGGTATAGGCATAGATATCTATATCTGTAGATATAGATAGATCTCTGTCTATAGATCTCCCTGTGTGTATGTATGTATGTGTGTGTGTGTGTGTGTGTGTGTGTGTATGATTTACTAAAGAATTGGCTCACATGCTTATGGAGTCTAGCTAGTCCAAAATCTGTAGGGTAGCTTGGTAGGCAAGAGACCCAAGGTGGAGCCAATGTTGAAAGACAAGTCTAAAAACCATCTGGTAACAGAATTTGGTTTTTCTCAGAGATCAATCTTTTTCTATAAAAGGCTTCAGCTGACTAGATGAGGGTCTCTCATATTATGAGTGACAATCTGCTTCACTTAATGTCCAGTAATTTAAATGTCAATCTCATCTAAAAACACCCTCACAGAAACATCCAGAATAATGTTTGACCACATATCTGGGTACTGTGGCTAGGTTGATGGTCAGGTTAACACAAAATTAACCATCAGAATGTCCTTTATTTTTGTGTGCTAAATCTGGCAACTTTCAGGGGACCTCAGTTGAGTTTCTAAGAGTTTAAGTTGTGCCTTTAGTTGATCTATTTCTTTCTTTAACAGTGTAAAACTAGTACTACTTATTGGTACCTTTTGTTCTGTTTTGTTTTTCATTGCTTTTGGATGCAAATATATATTTTTCTAATATATATTTTTTTTAAATATTGTCTTGTGAGGTCTCCCATATGAGATATGAAATCAGTAAGTACTGAGTCTTTCAAAGCCTTCACTCTTTAAACAAATCATATCCATGACCTCCTTCCTGAGTTGGATAATCCCACCCAGGAAGATTCCCATGAAGTAACATCAGGCTAAAACCTGGACTTGAGCTCTTATTATTCTGCATGCCTTTTCCTATAATATGTCCTCTTTAATATGTCTTGTCTTTCTTTGCTGGATATTTCCTTCCTTTCTCTCTTTCTCTCTCTCTTTCTTTCTTTCGGTCTTTCTTTGCCTCTTTCTTTCTTTTTAGAGAGAGAGAGAGCACCTGTGGGTGCACATGAGCATGAGTGGGGGAGGGGCAGAGGGAGAGGGAAAGAGAAAATCTCAAGCAGGATTACACAGCCAGCACAGAGCCCCAGATTGGCTCCATCCCACTACCATGAGATTATGACCTGAGCTGAAATCAAGAATTGGACACTTGGGGTGCCTGGGAGGCTTAGTTGGTTAAGTATCAGACTTCATCTCAGGTCATGATCTCATGGATCCTGAGTTCAAGCCCCATGTCCAGCTCTTTGCTGTCAGCACAGAGACCACTTTGGATTCTCTGTCTCCCTTTTTCTCTGCCCGCCCCCACTCATGTATGTGCACACTCTCTCTATCAAAAATAATTTTTTTAATTAAAAAAAAAAGAGGTGCCTGGGTGTCACCTAATCAAGGTGACACCCAGGCACCCCTTTGTTGGATCTTTCTTTAAAATGCTGATTCTTTAAATTTCTGGAATGTTACCCAAGGGCAAGGCATTACCTGTACCATTACCTCTAACGGTTGTATCACTTTGAAACTCCTCCAAGAATGCTTTAAATATTTTGTGTTGGTTTCTTGCCTCCTACCCTTAAATTTGTCCAGGTTTTCTAGATTCTTTTAGGATCCAGTCACAATTGTTTGATTTATATAGATGAAACATCTACTTTTCTACTTGGCTTTTTAAGATTAGTCAGAGCTGGGTCTGCCCATTTCCTTTTTTAAAAAAAAAAATTCTAACATTTATTTTGGGGGGGAGAGAGAGAGAGACAGAGCATGAGTGGAGGAGGAGCAGAGAGAGAGGGAGACACAGAGTCTGAAGCAGTCTCCAGGCTCTGAGCTGTCAGCACAGAGCCCAAGGTGGGGCTCGAATCCACAACCTACAAACCGTGAGATCATGACCTGAGCTGAAGTCAACTGCCCAACCGACTGAGCCACCCAGGCACCCCTGCCCATTTCCTTTTAATATTTGTTTCTCTCAGCCTTCAAGATACCATTTTCTGCTTCATATCTGTCTAATCTATCCCATATGATTTCAGTATTTCTCCTAAGGAAATCTCTTTTTCTCCAAAGGAATAAGCTAGTTTTCCTGTATTTTGTTTTTATTTTTTTGTTGTTGCTTCTATTCTGATAATAAAGAGTCTGAAGACTCTTTTCACATCACTGCAATTCATTCTGGATACCCTACACAAACTCACTTCTTAAAGGCTATGTGCTCCAAATGCAGGCTTTATTATTTCTTTGTATATCCATTAGGTATGCAATAATTTCACTGACTTGTTTTTTATCTTTTTCAGTTCCACCTAGGAAAGGGCATATGCTCATTATTCTAAGGGCTCCATTTTACTTTTTATTTGTTTACTAATCAGATTCACCATTCTACTGTGAGCGCCTCCACGATGAGTGTTCTCTGAATTATAAGACTATGGACAGTGCTTATGTGCTTATTCAACCCAAAGCTCAGGTCATACATTAGTAACACAAGCCCTGTTGCTACTATCCACTAACGTCAGCAGGGCCAGTACAGTGTTGATAAAATAGTTCCACCTGTACAAAAACAACCACTTCCTTGGGAATAAAACTGCTGTGAACTATAACAAGTGCCTAAATCAAATCTTGCATGGCTCACTTGTTAAAGCTGAAAGCCCATAGCCATATGCCCTGGTCCCATCAAAAACTTCTCCAGGTATAATTTAAATCACCCAAATCTACTTTTTGTCTATTTATGTTTATTGCTGATAAAACTGACATTGTAGGATGTGATTCAAGTACGTGGCTACAGTCTGAGAATTAACCCATGTAACCTCATCTCATGTGGCCTACTGTAGTACAGCTGAGGCCTTGGAGGGTAAAACCAAATTTTCACAGGCAGGCTCTAGGAGGAAGAGAGGGTAAGGATTCGAGCTCTGCATCTATGCTCTTTCTGAAGAAAGAACCCTCTACATTCATGGAAAAGAGAGAATGGGGCAAATGCCTAGGAAGTTTAGGAAAGTTTAGGAAAAATGGAATCTGAGAAGTAAACAATAAGTCTCTCCTCTCCTACTACACTCCTATGTCACTTATAACCATGAACTGTCTCTGGCAGAAGTTATCCCCATTCAGTCTGCCATGATGCATGCCAATACTTAGAACACTTGCTTCAGAATGAAAAGCCAACCCAGAAAGCTTCTCCTGATAAGACTTACCCATCCATGAGGTACCATAACACCATACAGATTTTCCTATATTAGTTAAATTTAGTTTTCAACCCCCATACTTCTTAGGTTGATGCCACCTCTCTGGTGCCTGACAAAATTGACCTCCTGCCAAAATACTTGACCCAGAATGACTTCAAAACCATGCCCCAGAAAGCAAAGACTCTATCCAAAGCTGCCATTAAATAAATCAACAAGAAGCCTCCCATAATTTGAGAATCCAACCTGACTCTCCTTTTATTAAATCTACTCTCCAGGAACATATAGAAAAGTGCACAAAATTTCTAGAATCCTCTCGTATCCCTACAACCAAATATGTCGCATTCTACTTTTGTTCTAGACATCCCTATATAATCAATATGTTGAACAACCACATTTCATGACATAATTGAGATGCAACTATATTTTTTGTCTCCCTGTATCCTTCTAAAAGGGGATAGTCATCTTCTGGCCCTAATGGTATTGATCCACTCTTAGGGAATAGACAGCACTGTAATTGCTTTAAGTCACAAATCACAACCTCAATTTTGTCATTAGACTATGTCAGTACAAATTATTGATTAATGCTTTAATCTTCATTCAAATTTAAGATTTTTCTTCCCTCACATCCCAGTCCATTTGTAGCTGTTTTTTGACTTTAGGCAAGTGGGTGTGGTCAGAACCTCTTAAGACCAAAAAAGGAAGTGGAGAAACTTTAAGTGACATGGAAGATCTTGCTTGCCTAGAGATGTTAAAAGTAACTATTTGGGTAGTTATTTCCATGGTTTTTCTTGGCAAATCGCTTCACTGGCAGAACTTCTCCCTAGTCTTTGCAGAAACATCTCTTTTCTGGATGTCTTTGCAACATCTTCTGCAATTCCTAGGAATCCAGAATTTGCTTCCAGGTTATTGCCTCAGGGTTCATCTGTCCTTCTAGGCAGCCATATTGGACATAAACAAAGATGACCCCACCTGAGTTCTCTCTTTTGTGTGCCCTACTTCAATGGACAGGTACATTTACACATCTCTTGCTCAAAAGTTGGGCATGCATACAGATCCTGAGGTAGCCATGTAGCCTCCCATAAACTACTGTACATGCTGCGTTCTCACTCTGAGCATGAGTCAAATACCAGTCTTTTGTGTTTCCAACTGCAGAGACTATATTTCAAGCTCTCTGAACGATTCCATGGATGTTTCACTCAGCAAGCCTGAAGTGATGGAAGGAACATCAAGAATTCCTTACCCCTGGGTGGGGAAAGTATTCATAAATGCCAGTAGCTTCTCCAAAGAAATCTCTTCATAAAATCCTTCTCTTTCAATATTTTGATCCCTTATAAATTATTGATTTGGCTGGGAAATCCAAAAGTTGCAGAACCTGAAATTAGGTAGCATAGAACAATTGGGAGTAGTTTGCAATACAGATCCTGTAGCCAAGCTGCCTGTGTTCGAGTAACAGCTTTACTGCTTACCTAGATGTGTGACTCAGGGAAATTACTTAATCTCTCTGTCCCTCACTTTGTTCATTGAAGACAATGGTAAGGATTAAATTAGTTAACATATATAAAGTTCTTAGAACAATTGCTGGCATACAGTAAACACAATATAATGATTTGCTATTATTATTCTTTTGTAAATTCTGTACACAGATTTGGCTTTGGAATATCGTGTTTATCATATCTTTCTGCCTCTACTGAATTCTGTATTTGAGCATCTTGTTATACTTGTGAGTACTTCCCATTTTTCTGCTGGCTAACAGAAACCCACATTAACATGGCATCTTCATGTCCTTCCCCACACCATTGGATGGAAAACCAGAGTAAAGCAGTGAGGCCATGAGAGATTTCTACCTACTATGAGGTTGGTTCCATTACTTCACAGAATAGCAGTGCTAGCCCCAGGGGGGGAAATCATCTAGTAACTTGCTGATACATTCAACTTCCTCACTCAAGTAAAAAAGAAAGAAGAGGAAAAAACAAAACAAAACAAAGAAAAGACAGGGACCTACAAAATTCTAGGGAGTTCAGTTAGGATTCATGGCTATTCTCTCTCAAGTGACACCATTAATGTGACTCAGATCCAAAGATTAAAAATCACCATCTCCCCCATTTCATGTTTTATTTGTAAGCAGAGAAATGATACGACCAGTCAGTTTGAGTCAATTCTCTGTCCCCCAAGTCCAGGGTCATGCTGCATTGTGTACTAAAGCCATTACCAGAGAGAAAGAATTTTCACTGGTCAAATGATTTCCAGGAGGTATCCACTGCAGTTTGGAGCTCACGACTTTTCTATGTCCCATTTTGGCTACCTCTCTATTATTAATGTCTGGCATCCTTGACTTCTGACCCATTGCAGCCCTAGCTGCAAAATGACAGGTGATTTGCATTTGGTTCAAATTATTATTTTTTAATTGTACTTTTGGCTTTAAAATCATGGATAAAAGTGTAGACAAAGCCTCCAGAAACTTCTTCTCTAAACTGTCAAATTAAATGTTGCATTGAAAGGAACCAAGAAGGGGCGCCCGGGTGGCTCAGTCGGTTAAGAGTCTGACTTCAACTCAGGTCATGATCTCGCAGTGCGGTGAGTTCAAGCCCCGCATCGGGCTCTGTTCTGGAGCCTGTTTCAGATTCTGTGTCTCCCTCTCTCTCTCTGCCCCTTCCCCCATTCATGTTCTGTCTCACTCTGTCTCAAAAATAAATAAACGTTAAAAAAAATTAAAAAAAAAAAGGAACCAAGAAGTATATATTAAGAGAATAACCTGTCAGTTAGAAAACCAATGCAGTTTAAATGTTTCAGGTTTATTGGAATAAAGTTAGTGTAAAATACCCACCAAAAGCAGAAATACTTTGGATAGAATGTTGTGTTGTGAAGTTTGCTTCACTAGATTCTTAGTTCTGTGGAGATAGAGATGGTGCCTCCATTGCATCTGCATCACCAGTGCTCAGCCTAGTGCCTGGCACATGGGGATGCTTGCTATAAACTTACTCATTAAAAGAATTAATTAATGAATAGCACAATAAATCTGCATTAAAAAAGTACACACACTTCAATTTTTGTTGTTTCATCTATCTCCCATGCTAAAATGAAAAAGAAAGTCCTTACATTGATAGCATGTTAAAGCCAGTGGAATATATATGAATTCATGTTCCTTGGAGTTTGTCGATGGACCCATAACCTCTAAAACTCTGATCCACATGAGGCTGTTTTTATATGTAGAATAAGTAATTGTTTCTATTAAATAAAAGTTCTGAAGCCAAGGAATGTATTCTAGCCCCTTTGGAAGATTCTCTGGTTCTATTAAAGAAAAAGGTTTAATTGGAGCATGCTATTTTAGAAAGAGTTGGCTTAATTTATTTTCAAATTGGTACACAGAGGGTATCTGTACTTAAAGATTCTAAAATGGCATCTTCAGTATTGTACAGGCCAAAAGAAGGATGACATTTTGCATATTTTAACTACTTGAACTGATGGTGTGTCCATATAGTACAAAGTGCAGAAAGTCTTGCTCTAAATTCTGTTTTTAAGTTAATTTACATTTTTTATAACAAATGCCCCCAAACCAGGCATCGTGTTGCTTTAGTTTGTGTGAGTTCGAACATCCTGTCATCAAGACCAAAGCTAAATACTTCCTTCTTAATTTTCAATGTGTAAATATATGTGACTAGTTCTGCCATTTGGCTGCATCCTGAAGAGTGACTAATGTTACCTATGTATTCATGGGTCATCACACACCATGTTTAATCAAGAACATATTTTCACCTCTGGTATTTGACATGTCACATGCCTATCAGTTTACTGTCAGGCAAGATAGAACATGTCAAAATGGGCATTAATTCTTACTGCTCTCTTATGGAGCCAAGCACTGCAGATGACAGTGAATATGACAGCTTTTGTGATCAGCAACATTTCTGCTGGCATCCTGTTATTAATAATACTTTGGCTAGACAGTATTACCAAGGATAATCTATGGTGGAACAATAAATAGTTCCTGCATCATTGGCCACAGAATGATTTTTAAGCTTTTTCTAAGGCTTTTAGTTTTTCAGGCTTTTTTTCCCCTTCAGGCAAACTCTTAACTAAACTTGTTATAAAATTAATTGGAAAGAGGAAAAATGGAAAAGTGACTATTAAAAGCTCACTTTTTCATTCTTGGCTCAAAGGCTATATTTACCAATTTTTAAGAACCTCAGTGCATATCGAAGGATATCAAGACTGAGTATGATAGAGAGGTGAACTTAAAGATTATAAATAATGCAAAAAAAAAAAAGATTTTTCATTAAATAATTATATCACTTGGGAAACTTATTATTGAGATGAATATTTCTGATGATATGTGAAATGCAGGCAGTATTCTCGGCATAGTATAATATGTACTTAATAGCCATAATGACCTTTGTATTAAAAAAATTCACTAACAGTGAGGAAAGGGTGAGCAGCTTTATGGCTAGCATTATCCAGACATGTTTTTCTTTTACTCCTAGGATCAATTGCAATGGTTATTGCATACACATAATTTATATTTCTAGTTATGTATTACCTACACCATCATTAAGCAAAGTTCATGAGGTGGCCAATCCCTGGTTCACTGATCCATCTGCGATTGGATCAATCCAATCCAGCCTTTAATTATTTAATGCTTTTTAGTGCTTGTGAGACCCTGCAAGATTCTGAAGAGAAAATACCAAAAGTTTTAAATGAATAATACCTCAGATTTACCAACCCCATTTTATTTTTACCTTGTCCTGATTTATTTTATCTTATAAAATCTCAGTGAAATGAGTCTCTCCTCGCATCATTTTTGAAGATTACACATGGTTGGGCACCTTGGTGGCTCAATCAGTTCAGTGTCTGACTCTTGACTTTGGTTTAGGTCATGATCCCAAGGTTGTGGGATGGAGCACCACATAGGGCTCTTAGCTGAGGGTGGAGCCTGCTTGAGATCTCTGTCTCTGTCTCTCTCTTTCTCAGCCCCTCCCCACCACTTGTGCATGTGCTCTCTGTCTCTCTTAAATAAAATTTTAAAATATATATTTATTTTAAAAAGATTACACATGGTTAAGACCACATAATTACTTTTTCTAGTTGTTTAATGCTTCAAAACAAAAACAAATAAATCTTATTTTCCTTTGTTTCATAAAATTGGTGCTGTATTTTAAATTTTCAATGTTAAATCTAGACAAATTTTATATGGAAATATGAGAATTGAGAAGGTTATTTTTTAATCTTAAATTTGCACTTCTTAGCTTGTTTACCCAAGGATACCATAACTTTAGAGTCTTTTATGATAGCACACTAGTTACATATTTATATACCTATGTAAGAATAAATTGAAATTTCTGATATAAGGGAATCATACAACAGATTATATAAATGTTTCAGATCCTCAAGATGGTATAAATGTGTTTGTGTGTGTGTGTGCCTATGTCTCACGTGTATAATGCATATGGTAAAATAAACTTCATTGTGAGACCTGTTCTTTAACTAATGACACTGATTCATCACAAAAGGCTATCAATATAAAAGTATAGAGTTAATCATGCATCTGACAATCACTTTTGTTTGATTTATCAAAAGTTTTTCCATTTCTTCTTAAACTTGAAAAAGTAAAGGATTTGGTTATGTTCTTATTTAGAGGTATTCTTGGTTAAAAGGTACATAAATCAACAAATTAACACCCTTTAAGAATTTAGGATCAGAATTAATGAGCTTCCTTGAAACTGACTACCAAAATTTGTAGCTTGTGCTTTTCCACTGTTGCCTTTCTTCCAGGAAGCAAAAAGATTCATTCAATGCCAGTCTTTTAAGAAGTTTCTTCTTTCTTTCCTTTTTATGTTTTCTCTCTTTTTTTACTTTTTTTAATTGTCAACAGAAAAATCAGACAGAATAATTTTCTTCCAATATGCAAATATCTGTAATAGCTAGAACTTCATTTAAACCTGATAGTTTAGAAAACTTTTATAAGTAAACACGCATTAATATTTTAAAGGTACAAAAAAGAACAAAGTACATTTTAGGAAGCCTTTGAAAGCTATTTTGCAATTTGTGGAATTATTAAATCGAGTAAATTACCATAATTTGGCTTTGGGCAACTTTAATTCCTCTATGCCTCTATTTCCTCATCTATAAAATGGGAAATATGGTACTGCTTCATAGTGACTTCTGTTATTGTGAGGTTTTAATATTATAGGAAGACTTTTCTGCACAGTCAAGACTATTTATGGCTATTTGCGATTTTAAATTAACTTTTATTTTATAAGTTAAATTTTTTTTACACTTAAACCTGGCTTTTCAGTACTTTTTTTAAAGCTAAACATACAAATCTTCCTCTATTTATAAATCTGGTACATTTTAACAATTAGTTTAAAACTTTATTATTTAAAATCTATTAAATTTTTAAAATATTTTTATTTTCTTCATAAATCTAATACATTTTATGTTCCTCAATTACGTTCTTCAAGCTGTGATGTAACATGCAAAACCTCCCTAAGCACTTAAACCACTCTTGCAAATGTAATCAATTAAATGTATAAATGTAGTATATTTTAAGTTCTTTTAGGCATCACAGTACTATTGTTAACTAAGTAAATAAAATTCTCCTACACATTTCAAATAAACATGTATAGGGGCAGGAAACTTTCCCTTTCTTCCCCTGCAAGTGCTTTGTCTGGCCTAGTAATTAAATTGACATAGACAAATTAACAAGGGAAAAATTAATTTAATTTTGTAGACAAAAGAAAGGATAGACAAAGAATACATTTGTAAAGAATTGACAAAGAGGTTTGGGCTTAGGGTAGTAAATTAGTGAAGAAGTAACAAGATTTGTTTGTACTGCCTCCTGAGCCCTATAATTCCCTATTTTTGGGTGTAAGAAGACCTTCCACTCTTCTGGTCCAGTGAGGGTACCTTTCACATGGGAAAATTTATTTCCTGCTTTCAGGAGACAAAGGAGAGTCGGAGCATCTTTTTTGTACCAGCTGTTCTGAAGTAACTTTAATTCAAAATAATTAACATGCCAAAGTGGCATATTCTGTTCCCCATCACATTACCACTCAATAATTCATTTCTCATTTTGTTTGGAATCACATGTTCTTATGCCCTCATATGTCAATTTTTTAAATATTATAAGCACTTTTAATTTTATTTATAAATTTTTCCTATGTTAAACTCAAAATTACAAATAGAAAGTGGTTTTCTTCATGATCTCAATTTTTAATTTGTAAATTTTCCCAGAATTAGAAGGACACTTTTACCCACTTCTTCTTACACAACTTTTACCATTCCAGTAAAAACCCCAAACCTTAGTGTTTAAAATAGCAAAAATTTATTTTTCACTACCATTACACGTTGGCTACATATTGGCTGGGGCTCAGCTCTGCCTTCTCTTTGTTCCAGAATCTAGAAAGAAAAATGGAGCTTGTAGGTAGGGTTTACCACAGACAGCACATAGCACGAGTAGTAGCACAAGCTGGTGTAAAGCTTTCCCATGGCTTATATTCTATTAGCCAAAGTGAGTCACACGGCCTGGGCTAACATCGCTGGGGCAGGAGCTATAATCCTCCCACGAGAGGAGGCACCTACAGGAGGAGCCTGATAGCATGGGAAAATGCTTCACGTATTTTGATCAATCAATGCATTCTACAACATCTTTCCTCAAAAAAAAAAACTGGTTATATTATCACCTAGTTATTTCTTATATGAATTTTTACTCTAGTACTCAGTTGCTTCTTTACTGCAAGACTGAATGTTAAATTATTTTCTTGCTTTTGTCAGGTCTTACAGCCATATTGATGACCTTGTCCTAAGGCTTAAATGAGATCATGCAAATGAAAGCATCTATACATCCTTAGCAAATATAAGTAGGAATACATTGTGGGTATTTTTTGTTGTTGTTGTTCTCTTATTTTTTGGCTTCATCCTTCCTGATTGTGTTTTGCTTGTATAGTTGTATGGTTTTTGTTCAGGCCCAACTATCTAAAGCAAAATCACTTACCTATGCATGGATAAAAGGAATTTGCTGTTCTATCATTAGTTACTCTGAGTTCCAGTCATTTTGGCCTCAGAAACAGTGCTGCCTTCCACCAGCACTCACACCCCTCCTTTGGCTGCTCTAAATATATTTACATTCATTGAGCCTTTATTATTTTTTTTTTTGAGAGAGAGAGAGAGAGAGAGTGTGTGTGTGTGTGCGCAAATGAGTAAGGGGCAGAGGAAGAGGAAGAGAGAATCCTAAGTAAGCCCCATGCCTCATACAGAACCCAATGAGGCTTGATCCCACAATGCTCAGATCATGACTTGAGCTAAAATCAAGAGTGGGACGCTTAACCAACTGAGCCATCCAGGCACCTCTCATTTAGCCTTTTATATTGGACTTTCTGGAGGCCAGATCACACTGTTTTCTAATATTAAGCTAGTTATTGACAATAAGCAGCCTGTAAGTCATTTTTACATGTGCCTTTAAGCAACATTTCATTCATCCTATAATGTATTTATGCACAATTTTTTTAAGACGCACAAATAATCTAACTAGCCAGATTATAGAAGGAATTGAAAGTTAGGCAGAGGAATTTAAATTTAATGATGCAGGAAATAGGAAATAATTGAATTTTCTGAGGCAAGAAATAGAAAAACAGCATGGCATCATTATCACAGTACGGGATTTTATGTCAGACCATCCTGGATTGGAATACTGTCACCACCAATATGGCCCTAGTATTCCCAGTCAGTAATGAAGATCACACTACCTACTTCATAGAGCTGTCATTCAATAATAGATTCAGCAAATACTGTGTTCCTACTTTGTACTAGATGTCTTTGAACAAAAAACGAACTCCATCATTGACCTTGTTATGCTCACATACTAGGGACAAATACAGAAATATATTGTGGGTCTCCTGGGTGGCTCAGTTGATTAAGCATCTGACTTCAGCTCAGGACATGATCTCATGGTTGGTTAGTGGGTTCGAGCCCCACGTTGGGCTCTGTGCTGACAACTCAGAGCCTGGAGCCTGCTTCAGATTTTGTGTCTCCCTCTCTCTCTGCCCCTCCCCTGCTCACATTCTGTCTCTCTCTTTCTCAAAAATAAATAAACATTAAAGTTGTAATCATTTGATTTTAGTTTAAGAAAAAATAGTGAACAATTGTGATATAGGCTTAGAAGGAAAGGAACAAATGACAGAGAACTGGGGTTTGTATTTTTAAATTAAGTGATCAGGAAAAGCCTCTGTAAAATGGTGACATAATTCATATGTGGAATTTAAGAAACAAAACAGATGAACATAGGCGAAGGGAAGGAAAAGTAAGATAAAGATAAAAAAAGAAAGGGAGGCAAACCATAAGAGTCTCCTAAATATAGAGAACAAACTGAGGGTTGCTGGAGGGGGGGGGGGGTGGGGGGATGGGATAAATGGGTGATGGGCATTAAGGAGGGCATTGTTGGGATGAGCACTGGGTATACTGAATTCTACTCCTGAAATTATTATTATACAATATGTTAACTAACTTGGATTTAAATAAACTTTAAAAATTAAAAAAAATAAGAATAAACAAGAAAAAGGTTCTGTAGCTGCAGGGGACCCATCCATGTCCTCTTGATCCTTAACATTCTACTGTGTGCCCATGGTATCTAACTACAAGCACTGTTGAATCCTCTTGAGAACATTCTTCCAGCAAGTGTTCAGTGAAGCCTGGAAGTACATAGGAGTGGATGCCTCCCAGTGCAGATTCAGTCATTGACAGATGAGAGTGAGGGAATAAATAGCTCACCTTCTTCACCACCCACCCCATACCCACCTGACATATATTCCATACAGATACAGCTTAAGTTGCCCAGAGTGGCATTGGCTTCATTAAACACCACTTACTGGCTTTCTTCCCTTCCTTGTTTCACTTCTTTACTCTTAAATTGGTGTTTCATAGGATTGCCTCCTAAATAAAGCATTTATTCTCTAATCTATGCCTTATGCAGAATCTGCTGCAGGGGGAAACCAACCTGAGAAAAATATCATCTCTAGCCACTTAGGATAGTATCTGTAACAGAATATGTACTCAGTAAATGCTAGTTCTCCGTTTCCTCACCCTTGTTCCCCCAAGTCAAGCATGCATGATGAAATGTTTTAGAAAGTCATCTCTATACTTTATTATTGTTTTGGAGGTAGCTAAAGCTACAGTCCTAGAAACCAGTGAAGAAGCAGACAACAGCTTTAGGGCTGACAAAAAGCAATAAAACCCCAGTCAGGCCAATGTGAGATGCCAGTAAAATGTGGTTACAATGGTCTGTTTATATTCTTTTGTATTCTTTACTGCACATTATATACTCTGATGGACTACGTGGTTCAATGGAATATTATAAGACAGTAGTGGTGCCATAAAGATACTACTGGGTAGGCCAATAAAAGTAGGCTGAGAGATCAGCAAAGCATTCTATAAGATTGGTCCGAGATTATCTGTCATACTAGGCTTGTCAGGTAGCAGTAGCAGTGGAAATGTGAAAGGACCTCTGATCTCCATCAACACTCAAAGCTGCTATATATACAGTTGACCCTTCAGCAGCGTGGGGATTAGGGACACCAACTCCCCACTCCCATGCAGTCAAAAATCTGCATATAACTTTGACTCTGCAAAAGCTAACTACTGTAGCCTACTGTTGAATTGAACCCTTATCAATAACATAAATAGGGGTGACTGGGTGGCTCAGTTAAGCGTCCAACTTCGGCTCAGGTCATGATCTCATGGCTTGTGAGTTTGGGCCCCACGTCGGGCTCTGTGCAGACAGCTCAAAGCCCGGAGACTGCTTCGGATTCTGTGTCTCCCTCTCTCTGCCCCTCCTCCCCTACACTCTCTCTTTCTTTCTCTCTCTCTCAAAAATAAACATTAAATTTTTTAAAAAAAATAACATAAATAGTTGATGAACACTTATTTGTGTTTTATATGTGTTATATACTGTATTCTCCCAACAAGGAAGCTAGAGAAAAGAAAATATTACTAGAAAATCATAAGGAAGAGAAAATACATTTACAGTACTGTACTGTTAAAAAGCCTCATGTAAGTGGACCCACACAGTTCAAATGCATGTTGTTCTAGGATCAACTGTGCATATAATGCATAAAATTAAAGTAAAACCAATGTGCTTGCTATGTAAGTACATTTTCTTTCTTTTTTTTTTGTAAGTACATTTTCAAGTATTTCTTGTCTTCTCTTCTAACTCATTTTCCACTTCTAAGCAAGCCTTAAACAGATAACCTAAAGATCTTATTGGCTCTTGAAATTTTTAAAAATTAATATCCTACCAGGGCATACAACATCTGACCTGTCACCTCTTTATGTCTCAATCTATTCTTGGTTTACTCTCCTTCATGCTGATTAGGCTCAGGCATACTGGCCATTATTTAGTTCCTCAAAGTATGCCACATGCATTAGTGTCTTTTTTAATGTTGATCTTTCTTCCTGGAATTTAATTATCAGCTGTTTACATAAATAGGTCTCTCTCATTCCTTAGGTGTCTGCTTAATTGTCACCTTCTCAGTGAGGCCTTCCTTGACCACCTTATCTGAGATGTATCAGTTAGCTATTACTACAGTAATACTGCATAACAAACAAAATCTCAGTGGCATGCAATAATGAACATTTTTTTAGCCCAAGTGTCTGGGGGTTGGTTGGGGATCTGTCAAGGCAGCCTGGGCTTCACTCAGTGCCTCTGCTGATTTGTTCATGCCTGGAGGTCAGATGGAAGTCAGCTGATCTCTATGATGCTTCTGCTCTACAACTGTACTCCATATATTTCTCATTTTCCTCCTGGGACCAGTGGGCTAATCTGAACATGTTCGTTTTATAGTTTTTATACATGGCAGAGGTGTAACAGTATGAATAGAAGCACATAAGGCTTTTTAAGGCCTGGAATCAGAACTGGTCCACCATTCCTTGCACCTGTTCTATTGACTAGAGCAAGTCACAGAGCCAAACCCAGCATCGGTGGTTTATTCCTCCCATGGAAATAAGAGGGGTGGGAAGGGAACACATCTAAATACTTATGACCCAATATACTGCAAAAGGTCTTCTCTTTTTATTCCAGTTTAAAGTGCTCAGTTTATTGCCTTCCAAGCAATTTTGGCTTTTTGTATTCAATTGTCTACTGTCTGTCTCACCTGTGAAATTTTATATTATATGAGAAAGGAAGAACAGACCATACTATGGTAACAAATTAAACCCCAAATATCAGCAGTTCTATGCTTGTCTATTCCTCCTCCTCCCTGAAGAGTTTAAGGGATTTGAAGAGGGGAGTAAATATAAAAGGAACACAAAGGCTTATAGTGATTCACAAGGCTCTGTCATATTTGGTCTTTTTATTGGACTTCAAAGTAATACATATACAGGGAAGAAACTTAAAGACTCTTGGTTTTATAAATTGAAATTCAATTAAAATCTAATAAAATGTATAAAATGCTCAGGGCATCTAAGTCACTGACTGATCACCGAGTCAGAGCCTTCCAGAAACTTCCAGATTGTGCCGAGTGCCCAGCCACCCCAGCTCCCGTAGCAAAATGTGTGCACTTCTAACATATCCTGTCTCAGTTTATACTTAAATCTGCTTTGGATCACTGCCCCTCGATGATCAGCTCTTCTAGGGTTTATTCATAATTTATCTGAGAGCCTACACAGGCAGGATATCTAGAAGGCCTTAGTCTCATAGTGGAAATTCTGTTTTGCCCTCCGGTTTCTGAAAAGCCTTCATATCTGAACTTGCAGGCTCTTCTTTAAAGTCAAATGACGTACAGTGCCACTACTAAGACATCCTTTGCTCCACTCAGGTCTCACAAATCCAGTTTTAAGCGTATGGTCTCATGCTTTCTGGAAAGCCTTCCCCCTAGAATTCTTATAGGTTGATACTTGCAAGATGTGACAACAAATCCTGAGTTTGCTAAAGATACTGATGACCTTCAAAATACCTTCACTTGCTAAGGAGGGCTGTGATGAAATTCCTCCTAAAACAGACTGTGGGTATTTAAAATTTGTTTTAACCTTGTAATTCAACCTAAGTTTGTTCCCTACCACATAAGTCTTTCCTGGGTTGATATTATCAAGTTTCTGTGATAAGCAGAGTCTGTACCTCTAGCTCTGAGAACATTACTGGCATTAAATAGTTAATGACTATTAGTAATCGCATCACAGAAACACTAAGAGAACATTAACCATGAGACAGAGTTAAACTTCTTAGCCAATTCAGTATCTATTTCACAGCATTCTTGACATTTCAAACCCTCTGAATTTTCATTTATCCAGTAGTAGTTGGAAACCTATGTCTAAAATTTTAGTGTCGTCAAGAATACCCACCGTGCCCTCTCGATACGAAAGGTTAATTTTAATGAACATTTAAACACTTATATTAGGCAATATCATTTAAATATAATTGAAATGTGAAGCTGGGAGTTGTAGTGCTTAGCATCCAAATCTGGCCTGTTTACTGCATAGTCATAGCTCAAAGGCTGTACCAGTACTTGTTAAATATTACAGCCTCTATAGAGTGAGAGGCACTGGCTATAGCATAACTGAATATAGACTTGCCCCTCCCCAGGCTGTATTTTAAGTAGTAACCCATACTTTAAGGACTTTTCATATGCACTTTGCACTTTTGAGTAGCAAGTTGAAGATGCAGGTCAAATTGGGGTTAGTGCAGCTCAGACTATCAAAAGATATGGAAAGTTTGGGAAGAAAAGGGGTGTAATAAGGAGCACTAGCTAGTGATAATTAGCATCCATTTAATGCATAACACGGATTGTTTTTGTCATCATTTACATACAGTTTAGGCCCTGAGTGAGTAGGTTATATTGCAAGACTGTTGGCTGAAAAACTGGAAACCAGAAATACCACAAAATGAGTGTACCCTGAAGCAAGAAACCTTCCAAAAGACTTGCACACAATGCTTCCATATGTAAGCTCTTGCACTAAGTCTTTGAAAATGGACTTTAACCTGGGGCTCAGGCACTTAGCCAAACATACAATGCACCAACTGGGACAGTGATAGTGCTGGGAAAAAAACAAACAGAAAACAAAAAACAAAACACACACACACACACACACACACACACACTGGAAAATTCTTTCTCTTTTAAGCATTTTAAGTTATTTAGTAAAAGGTTGCCATCAAGGCTGGTATGCTAGTCTCTATTATAACCAAAGAGTTCCTTTTTTCCCCTTCAACATCAGCTTTAAAAATGTGGTTTTATCTGTAACTAAGTATATTAGGTCATTTAGAGAAGTAAAATAAAATACTGTGTTTAAAAGAGTGTGTGTCCTCCTAACATTGTTTCCATTTCCTGCTGAGTGTGCATGCCCAGGTAGCCATGGCAAGGCCCAATTCCAGTGATTTGCAAATAACAAAAGCAAATCTACTCATTCTCAAAATAACGTAACTATATATTATACTATAATAATATAATGATATAACTATTATAATAGTATAGTATAGTATACTATACTATGGGATCATATAGTGTAATAATATAACTGTAATAATAGTATTAATAATTCAGACATTTTTTTCATTATATTGAATGGGAATCTGCCTGAAGTAGAGGGACAATTTTTATTTCCAACAAAGTAGCAAGAAGGAAACAGAAAACAATAATATAATAATTTATTTTAAAGTATATATCACTTTTTTAGGCACTAGAATAGTATATTTTAAGCTTATAATTTTGCTTGTTACAATAAAACAAAATAATAGCAAAGACAGATCTCCTAAGTTGTATGCTTAGCTACTAAAAACTTACTTTACTTTATATTATTTTTTAAAAAACTATCTGTGAGACACTTAAGGTTAATTATTATCGCCGCTATACAGATAAAGAAGTTACAATAGATGATTCTAGTTTTCTAATCTAGACTCTAGACTATGTTAAATGGTATTGAATCAGACTGCATCTGTGAAATTCTACAGAATTCAGTATACTATATTGCAGGCTGTAAGCATTTCATTATGTAACCTGTAATGGTGATAGGTAAATCATTTTCAATTTTAGTATAAATGAAAAGACAAAAGTATTAAGAATAACTACAAAAATTTTTAATTTCTATTTCATTTTAATATTGCATTTATAATCAGAAAATTACTTTAGCCTAAACATATGGTTTGCTAAGCCTTATTTTAAAACCATGCATTTTATACAAGTAAATAATTGCATTAATTAAATAAACATAATCTCCAGCATTTCAATTGCTATTTATATATTTCATTACAGTTTTTATCTTCCGAAATATCTTTTAGAGTCTTAATTTCAAGAAGAGATTTTTTTGGTACCTGAATGTCACCATGTACAATAGGCTTTATTAAGCAGATCTTGAATATTTTCTTAGTCCTTTAATGCCCCTTTTCAAATTTTTTATTAGATAATTGCATTAAATAATATCAATAAAGCTTTCTTTTATGACTCCTAAAACACACCAGGCTCTGCCTGACTCTGTGTCAACTAAATCCTTCTCTGTTCCACTGATAAATGGAGGTTCCATATGATGAGGTTTTTGGGGTGACAGTGGGGTTTGTGGGGTTCATGGGGTCTGGAGCTGACAGCCAAGAAAGAATTCTTGAAGATGTCATTGGTGCAAAAACGTGATTTTATTGAAGCACGGGGATAGGACCTGTAAGTTGGAAGAGCTGCCCTGGGACCATGAGGAGACACTGGTTGTTGGGGGAGGTAAAGTCCAGGGGAAGTTTTCAGTGAGATTTTCATATGCTAAACAAGACTCCCTGTATAGTGGAGGCTTAGCTATTGTCTAGCTTAGGGTTATTTTTTCCCTCTAGCAAAGTATTAGCATTAAGACAGTAGGGAGTTCCAGGAGAAATGTTTTATTCTGCCAGCCTCAAGTGTTTGTCAATGGGCTGCAGGTTAGAAGGAAATTTCGTTTTGTCTGCCATTTCCTTCTACTTTGGTTTCCCACATCACCATTGGGGGGTGATGGAGACTTAGGTCCTGCAGGACTATGATCTCTACCACTTAGCCATTTGTTTTTCTCCTTTCCTTTGTTCTTGGGCAGCCAGGAATATCACACATATCCCACCTGGGGGTAAGGGGTAGTAGAGCCTTTGAGGCCTTTCAGCTTGCCCTAGGTTCCCTCATCACCTTATAGTCCTGACTTATACATTTAATAATTATATCGAAATTCTTGGGTTTTATAAATATGAAGCCTTTACATTAAGTATTCAAAAAAATAATTTCAAGGTGTCATTTTCTTCTTTATTTCCCCTGTCAACCATAGGTTGTAACATATCGAGTGCAAACTACAATACTAAATAAATGTGCGTATGTGCATTAATCTCATTAAAGTCACTTTAAAAAAATAAATTTGATTATTACAAATGCATATGGGTATTCTAGGCTGGGTTATTTTCATTGTACTATATCAAACACATTAAGCTATGAGTATCCACACACGTAATAAGTGCCAGTGTCAAAGCACTTTGTTTTAATGATCACTGGGAATTAGCAAATCAGGGTTGAAGGTGTAATAGTGAGAACATAAAACTTTATTCATTCAAAATAATTAGAGGAAAGGCAACTCTTACCTGTAAGAATCTAAATTATGAAATATTTTAAAAGAAATTCTGTTTCTGTAATTTTTAAAAACAAGGTAAAAATAACATTTCACATTTATTATGTAGTTATTAGGAATCAAACACACAAGGAAGAAAATCACTATACAAAGAATTTTCCTCGCAGAAACAGAATTGTTTTTAGAAGGAATATTGGACAATATTATCATTCTTTATTCCACACTGAATTTATATATTCAAAGCTCAAATATTTAAAATGGTAGTGTTTGTGGAATTATTCTGATTAAGATGTGTAATCTGACAATTAGAAAAACATCTGATTAAGCTCTTCACATTCCATTCTTGCTTATTATGTTCATTTAGATGCATTTGTCAATTTATAAGTACAGTAATTAAAACTTTTTAAATTTTCTTTTTTTTTTTTAAAGGAGCCCGCTACATGAAAAAAATGCAAGTCAAAGTGGTCACAACCTAGAAGTCTGCAGAGACAGGAATAACTAGCAAGTAGATACTATGTTATTTTACTATGCTTAAGTATATAGAATTCAGTAGTGTTCTGGGAATTTTACTCTATAATTACAAATAGCCTTGTAATTTTAAATTCATATTTAGTAGTATTTGTGTTAACTATATTACATCACAAAAATAGTTAGGAAGAAAATTGGTAACTATGGATTTCAGGAAACAGAATTTTGGTCAATAATAATGAAGTGATTTTGGTCAAAAAGATGAGTTTAAATATTGTATCTTTTCCTAGGTCTTATTTTTAGAGACCTAATTCAACAATATATTCCTTTCTGAAAAGAGTGATAATCTCCCTGTATCTTGCAACACATTCAACCACTGTATAAATGTATTAATTCCTCTCCTAAACCATTAATAGGAATTATAATACAATCATGCTTTTAAGAAAGAGAATGAAGGTACATTCACTTTTGAAGGTTACATTTTAAAATTTCAAGGTGATATCAAATGAAATCCAGACATAAAGCAGGAACTTTCCCTTCATCAGTACTCACTGACATTTTCAAGAAATGAAATAGGAGGTTCAATGATAAAAGCATGTAATGTTTGGATGAATGGATTTTAAAAAAGACTTAAGAATGTGGAAAGGGTAAATAAGATTATTTGAATGGCAACAAGAATCTTTGAAAATCTCATTGTTCCATATTAAAGTGTTTGAAGCTGATTCTTTCTCCTGAAATGCATCTTGGAGATTGTAATAGAATCAGAAAATGTTAAAACTAAACTTATTTTAGAAAGTATTTGCATCAAGTCTTTCATTGGTATGGATTAAGGAACTAAGTCTGCACTTAGAAACTGATTTTACATGTTAAAATTACACATATACACACACATAAACATATTTATATGCACATATATACATAATATACATGTATTCTTTAGGATAATAATATAATTAGTTCTTAATTTAACAGATATTTTTCAATTGATGGTGATTAAGATATGTCTGCAAAGAAAAATCTATAAGAAATTATGGCAGTATCCACAATCAAAACTTTTAGAAATTATATATGTGTTTTAATTTAAAATCCTATAGTAGTAGAAATTTCTATAATTACAGGCATCATTTAAAATTATATTTCAATTGCTTAACAGTACAGATTCCTAAAGAATTATATAAGCCAAAAAAAGTTTCTTCCCTTTCAGTCTTTTTGTTAAGGCTTTATAAATGGTAAATCATGGTTGATAAACACCTCACATACAAATTATATCAAATGTTTATACAATTGAAACCACATATTTTGATAAGAAGAATGCTAAACAATAACTCAAAAAACACTTCAGAGATAAAAAAGCATGAATGAAAGCCTAATGAATCTGGTTTATAAACTTAGACTTTTTATCTTAGGATGTCATACAGTGATACAAGCTTATACTATAAGGTGTAAGTATTTTGAAATTCAAAATTCAGACTTTTAAATAGTTCAGTTGGGCTGTCTTTGTATTAAAGGAGAGAAAATTCTGGAAATGTGTTTAGAAATGCCTTGGTAATAGCATCAATTTCAGCTCAGAAGGAAATGAAGAAGACTATAATTTAAAAGGAATTAAAGAACTTAAAAGAAGAATTATTTTTTAAAAGAAAAACATCTGGAAGATGAGAGAGTCTGGTGGTGGGAGCCCAGGAAACTGACACTTGCTGGGGAACTTAGGACTCAAACTAAAGTGATGGCATTAGAGAGAGAGAGGAGGACTTTGATTTGAAACAATAGCTTCTTCACTGCATTCTATAGGAACTTCATTTGGATGCATAGTGACCCCATTATTTGAAATCTGGAGCATTAAGAGAAGAGGAGTTTACCTTCAGTAGAGGATGTTAAAATGGTAACTTTAGTTCAGAATGTGAAGTTCAGGTGCCTGGAGCATATAGCAAAATGGGGACATCTCAGGGTTGGTGGAAATGCAGAACTGGAGGTAGGACTAGAAGATTTCTCTGAATAGACTCAGTGGTTGAAGCCACCAGGATTTCACCAGGCAGAAAACATGTACACAGTGGAAGGGTAATATTACCATAGGTATAGTTCCTAGGATCAATATTCAGTCATCAAAATTCTGCTTAGAGAAAGAGGAATCAGCCACAAAAACTGAGCAGTGGTCAGCAGTAAGAGGAAAACGGGCTTCCAGTATTTTGTTCTGTTTTTTAAAGAAACAAAAGCAGAAATATTCATAGAGGTTAGCCATGTCAAACACTGCTGAGACGCCTTGGAGGAGGATGACTGAATGAGAAAAAACTTTTAGATATCTGTCAGTGCTTGGGAACCCCATGGAGACAATCCATCTTTGGAGGCCAGATGAATTTGTGAATCCTTTCCAATATAGCACCTTTATTCTTTACCTTATCTTCTTCATATATCAATCCCAATAATAGAATTATGTTTTCCAGATTTGTCTTGCAGAGTTTCATATTTTTAACTCAGATTTGCTTATTCTCAGAATATCATCATAACTCCCTGAAACTTGATTTGAATAGCTAATTCAACTTAATGTATTTTGGTTGAAGAACTCTTTCTTACAGGGTAATCCTATCAATTATATATGGCCTATTATTATTTCATGTAGTAATCTCATAAATGATTTCCCATAGTAGGCTGACAAATACTCCATTTGCCACTGTTGGGAAAAGCCCAGTCCTTCTCCTGTGTTCCTTCTTTGCTCTCACATGACTGCCGTTCTCACAACAATTCTAACATGTCTGTCTTTCATTTCTTCCTACATGTCTTGTAGCCCCTGGAAGCCACCATTCTACTTTATCTGAATTTGACTACTCTAGAAACTTCATATAAGTGGGATCCTATGGTATTTGTACTTTTGTGATTGGCTTATTTCATTCAACATTAATGTCCTTCAGTTTTGCACATGTTGTAGCATATGTCAGAATCCTCTTCCTTTTAAGATGGAATAATATTCCATTTCATGTATATACCACATATTGTTTACCCATTCATCTATTGATGAATACTTGGGTTGCTTCCACTTTTTGACTATTGTGATTATTGCTGCTATGAACATAGGTGTGCAAATATCTCTTTAAACCCAAGCCTTCAATACTTTTGGGTATATATCCAGAAGTGGAATTGCTGGATTATATGATAATTCTGTTTTTAGTTTTCTGAGGAATTGCCATATTGTTTTCCATAGTGGCTGCACCATTTTACATTCCCACCAATGATGCAAAAATCAAGCCAGTTTTTCCACATCTGAGCTAACACCTGTTTGTGTGTGAGTGTGTGTGAGTGTGCCTGTGTGTGCGTGTGATGGTAGCCATCTTAATGGATATGAAATGATATCTTATTGTAGTTTCAATTTCCATTTATCCTTTAATGAATGCTTTAATGAGCATCTTTTCATGTGATTATTGCCTTTTGTACATCTTTGGATAAATGTCAGTTCAAATCCTTTGCCTAATTTTTAATTGAGCTGGTTTTGGTTGTTGTTATAGCCTTTTAAGATTTTCTCTTCATTTTTTTTTTTTTATTTTCAGCAATTTGATTATGATACACCCAGGGGTGGTTTTCTTTTCAGTCATTTTCCCATAGTTTACAGATTTTCCTGGGCTAGAGCTTTTCATCAAATTTGGAATATACTTAGCCATCATCTTTGTAAGTACTGTTCCAATCTCATTCTTTCTCTCTTCTTTATGGGACTTTAGTTACATAGGTCTCTCCACTGTGCCCACATTTCTCTTGTACTCTATCCTTTATTTTATATTCTTTTTCTCTCTAATTGGGTACTGTCTATTGATCTGTTTTCCAGCTCATTATCCAATTTCTAATATGATTTTTTAAAATTTTTTAATGTTTATTTATTTTTGAGAGAAAGAGACAGAGTGTGAGGGGGAGAGGGACAGCAAGAGAGGGAGACACAGAATCGGAAGCAGGTTCAGGCTCCAAGCTATCAGCACACAGCCTGTCACAGGGCTCGAACTCACTAACTGTGAGATCATGACCTGAGCCGAAGTTGGATGCTCAACTGACTGAGCCACCCAGGCGCCCTCTAATATGATTTTTAAAATATTTGTTAAATTCTGAATTTCAGAGACTATGTTTTTCAATTACAGAACATCTATTGGATCCGTTTTTATAAATTCTAATTATCTGGAGAAATTCTATTTCTATTCATCTGATCTATCATGTCAATCTTTTCCACTGTGTTCATGAACATATCAATTGTAGTTATTCTGAAGTTCTTGTCCATAATACCATGATCACCTGCACATCTATTTTTAGTGTCTGTTTATTCCCTTATACTTTGGCCATTATGAACCTACCTTTTTAAGTAATTTTTTATTAAACGTCAGACATGGAGTATGAAAACTTTTAGAGTCACCAGGTGATAATATCCTGGCAAGTAAAGCAGAAAAAAATATTCCACCTAATTTTTTTCAGGGTTAAAATGAGTAGAGGCTGAATGCTTCAGTCTGTCTCTGGTTGCTTCCTTTTCTGAAGCATAGCCCTCTAGGATTTTCAACTGAAATCTTGGAGTGTTTACTATGATTCTTGCCTCTCATGAATTTGTTGATAAGGCAGGACATTTTTCTCTGTGTTTTAGACATTTTTATCTAAAACTCTAGTGTTCTGTGTCACGAAGCATCAAAATATACCAATGACTCTCTCTCAAAGGGGAGTATACATTTAAGGTTCCTCAATTCTCCAATGTTTACATTAGGCTTTCCAGACCACCCAAAGCAGTTATCTGTCTTTCCCCAGTTGTGGCCCTCTGATCAAACTAAACCCAGATTATCAGACTCTAAATTCTATCATAGAATTGACAAATGCTTCCAGAGAAAGGAGATGAGCTGGGCATCAAAAGCTCCTTTCTTTTTGGTTCTCCCCACTTTGAAAACTTACCCAACTAACTAGTTTTGTTGCTTCCTCAGCTCTTTGAATCATTAAAGCAGATGTTTACATTTACATGGCTTTTCCAGTTTCTCTCTCTAGAAGCATTGATGCTGCCAAAAAACACTTTGTGTGCCTTGTTTTTGTGTATCATGGAAACTTGTACATGTCAACTAGCATAGATTAATGTCTTTTTTCATTTCTTCCTCTTTTTCTGTTAGAATTCTTTCTAAAGTAGACTTTTTATTTTTTTAGAGCAGTTTTAGGTTTACAGCAAAATTAAGTGGAAACTACAGAGAATTCCCATATATCACCTGACCCTGCACATGCATAGCCCCCCATACCATCAACACGCCTCACCAGAGTTGTACATTTGTTACAATCAATGTTGACATATTATTATCATCCAAAGTCCATAGTTTACATTAGGCTTCACTCCTGCTGTACATTCTGTGGATTTGGACAAATGTATGATGACATTCATCATTATAGTATTACACAGAATAGTTTCACTCCCCTAAAAATCCTCTGTCCTGCATCCCTCCTAATCCCTGACAACTGCTGACCTTTTTACATAACTACAGTTTTGCCTTTTTTAGAAAGTCATATAGTTGAAATCAAACAGTATGTAGCCTTTTCAGATTGGCTTCTTTCACTTAATAATATGCATTTATATTTCCTCAATATCTTTTTGTGGCTTGATAGATTATTTTTTCTAGCACTGAATAATATTTCATTGTACAGATGTACTGTAGTTTATTTATCCATTCATAATGTATTCTTTTTAACAGTTGTATTAGATTCTATAATATCTGGGTACGTTTTATTAAACAATCCCCTACTCGGGGATGATTTACTCTATTTCCAGTTTTTCCCTCTTAGTATAATGGTATATGAGCTAACTTGAATATATCCCCATTTATTTACTTGTGTTTCCAAGGGGGAACATACCCAGATATAAGCTTGGTAGGACATAAATACACTTTACATTTGTAAATTTGTACATATATAATTTTTAAATTATGTTATTTTACTTTTATATAGGACATAGATTTTAAATCATTTCATTGTGATAAAATACACATAACATACACATAACATAAAATTTTCCATGTTTAAGTATACAGTTCACTTGGCACTAAGTACATTAGCATTGTTGTGCATCAATGTAACTGGTATTGTCAGTTTCTTATATAGACTTCCAGAGATATCTCTCCAATATATAATAAGCCTATGTATACACACATACATATTTTTTCTTTCTTTTCCTTAGATTATGGCATTTTTTCCCCAGTAAGGAGAAAATATCAGACATAATTTCATATCTGTTTTTAGAGAACTTGCTTATTTTATTTTCATTTTTTTACAAACTCCTAAATAGCACATTGTGTGGATTTATAGAACTCCCAGTCTTTTGCTATCACAAAAAGCTACTCTAAATGATCATATGCATAGCTTATTTTGCATGTATGCAAGCTTATCATAAGAAGAGTGGAATTGCTATATACAATGTCATGCCTTTTTGTAATTTTGGTAGAATTTGTAAAATTGACCTGCATAGGGCTTATTCCAGTTTTTACCATTATCCATAATGTGGTGCACATGACTTTCTATATTTAATAGGTGAATATTGTACTCAAAGCTACAGTGATTTATAGTGTCACAGATATGTTAACATCCTTTCCCCACATTGCTACTCAGAAATAAGTCATAATCACTGTTTCCTTATTTTTATCATTCTACTGTATATAAAGTAATATCTGAATTACCTCAGGTTATACTTTCCTGACTACTAGAGAGATGAACCATTGTTTCATATGTATATTAGTCACATGCTCCTCTGCAATTTGTATATTGAGATTTTTGCCTACCTTTGTATTGTGTTGGCTTTTTCTTATCACTTTGTAACTGATCTTTTTATATTATATATATGAGCCTTTTTTTCTTTCATATATATTGCAAATATTTTCATCACCTGAGGTGTGATTTTAGTGTATGGGGAAAATACATTTTTTCTTTGCTGGTAGAATTAATTCTTTTTTGCTATAATACTTCTATAGATAATTTATGTTGGTATTTATTTCTTTAGAAGCACTTGGGAATTTCTTATAGATTATGACAGGAAGTCTGTCTTCTTGAATTATTTTATTATTTTAATCTTAATTCACTTGTGATAATGAAAGAGTTTTTACAATTATGGAACATTTTATATTTAATGTGGAATACAAAGATGATTTCAGACTTAAAAATTTGTTTTTATTTTATATGCAGAGAGCAAGTGCAAGCTGGAGGGAGGGGCAGAGGGAGAGAGAGAGACAGAAAGAGAGAGAGAGAGAGAGACAGAGAGACAGAGAGAATCTTAAGCAGGCTCTACATTCAGTGCAGAGCTCAGTGCATGGCTCAATCCCATGACCTGGGATCATGACCTGAGCCGAAATCAAGAGTTGGACACACAACAGACTAAGCCACCCAAACACCCGTAAAGATGATTTCATACTTTTATAGCAGCTATCCTGAAAATGTTATTTTATAGATAAGAGATGTCAAATAAATGAGAGATAGTAAACCTCATCTGAGACTTACTGGGTTAACAGAAAAAAAGTACCACAAAATGCCAAGATGGGGAGAAGAGTATTGATGTTTTTTGTTTCAGTTTTTCTGACACTAAATAAGTTGCCAAAAGTCCTTGGGTTCTCTCTTACTTATCTCCATGTTTTATTGGCTAGTTGCCACAAAGTTTTAGGAAGATCACTGGGAATTAAAGCTTTCTTCTTATCATTATTCATCTTATGTGATATTTAGAGTCCCCTATTCTTTTCAAGTTATGGTGTTAGATATGCACCAAGGGGTAACAAAGATGTCTACGCCATGAAGGCTGCAGGGTCTAGTGGCTGAAGTCCATGTCCTGGAGTTGAATTATCTACTTTAAAATCCAGCACTTCCACTTAAAGCTGTATAAAATAGAGCACATTCTTTAATTTTCCATTGTTTCTGTTTCCTCATTTGAAAAAAAAGACATAATAACTGCATTTGCCTCATAAGATTGTCTAGGTGTTGGGAATGAAGCAGCAAATGAAAATGACAGAACCCATTCCTTATAAATGAGGAATTTTGAGCTATTCATGTAAAATTTAAATTTGAGAACAGTATAAGAAATAGATTGGCATAAGAAGCAACAGAATACATGACGCATAGTAAGCACATAATTTGCAAATAAAGAAAAAAAGAAACAAACAGAAGAAACAGACTTAAATATGGAGAACAACCTGGTGGTTGCCAGAGGGAAGGTGGGTAAGAGGATGGGTAAAATTGGTGAAGGAGATTGAGTACACTTATTGTGATGAGCACTGAGTAACGAGTAGAATTGTTGAGTCATTATATTGAATGAAACTAGTATAACATTGTATATTAATTATACTTGAATTAAAAACCCCCCAAAATCAATAAATAACAAAATAAAAATAAAACAAAAATAAAATAAGTGTTTGAGTCAATAAATATAAACCAAATTAAATTTATTTCAAAGGAGAGCATATTTAAAGCAGAATTTGTATTCAAAACTTAACCTATTCTAAACTATTTTGAAAAAAGTTTTCATTTATAGTTTGTAAAGGAAAATATAACGTTAGAAAATTATACCCCAAAAAGGACAAATTTATGTTATTTTTAAATAGGATTGATTTATTCAACCAATATTTATTGAGCATATACTACAAGCTTAACCCTATTCTAAGTGCTGGGGTTACAGCAATAAATAAAATATGAAATCCACATTCTCTTGAGTGTGTGCGTCTTGCACAAAGGAGTGATCGTTTAGGCCTATGAATTTGGAAGACAAATCCTGAGAATTGTGCGACATATGGATTGGAATAGGGAGAAACAGGAGATGTAGGAATCACTCAAGAGGCCATGTCTCTTTTGAGGTGAGAAGTCAGAGATCTATACTTATAAATGGCAGAGAGACTTACAAAAATTATACAATAATGTTACTGAATTTTTGTAAATAAAATCATTTCAATGTACAATGAGGATTTGCTATTTTTAAATAAATCCTCTTCAACTGTTTTCACAAATAATTATGTATTCCTTTATTTGGTTTATATATTTGGTTCCCTTAAAAATGTAGTAAGCCTATACTACAAAACAAAACAAAACGAAACAAAAACAAAAAACAAAAAACTAACCTAAACCACCTCCAAGTCAACATCTTACTGAAAGTGTATCAGTCATGTTTGCTAGAAATTTAAAATAATTTAATATGGTTTATTTGAGAATAACCTAAAATTGAAAACCAGCTGTTACAGACTACAGGTGGCATCTATAGGGACAGATATTTAAAATATAAAGGATGAAATTGATGCCATCATTCTTTAAATCCTATAATATCTGTATATAACTTAGATGTCAAAAAGTTTTGAATATTATGAGAGGAAAGAAGTCACTAAATGCTGGGGTAAGCCACAAAACAGTGATCGTAGGAGAGGGAAACTATAGGGAAGCAGTGAAGTTGATACAAATCGTACTTGACTGTCAAGGCCACGATAAGCAGAGAGAGACTATGACCAGGTGCATACCCCAGGCTCCTGGCCAGATGTGTGCTGCTCTGGGGATCTCTGCATGACCCCCTGAGGGGTTCTGATGCCAGGTGAATGAGTTCCCAGTGCTGCCATGTCTGTCTGACTTTATTCCTAATTATCTGTGCTGAACGAAGAGCCCACTTCCTACCTGTGGTCTGGTTGAGTACTTTTTAGCTGGAATTTAGAAACTGAGTTGAGTTGTTTAAAGCATAGCTGGAGCAATAAACCTAGAGAGGAGAGGAAGGGCAGAAGGGAGAGAACATGACATTTATTGAGTAACTTTTATGTAGTCCAAGTACATTTATACACATATTTTCTCACTTAGCCCTCATGATATCTCTATAAGAGAGTTGAGGAACTGAGCTGCAGAGACGTTAGTTAAGTGACTTTTCACGGTTACCACAGTTAACTAAAGGGATAATCAGCATCACAGTCTATTTCTATATGACTCAAAGGACCATTCCCTTTCTACTGTATTGCCAGCAAGAAAGTTTGCATGAGAGAAATTGGATGGAGAGAACATCATAAAATTTTATAACCATTATAAAACTGTGTAGAGTCATAGGTTTATGAAATAGAAATGGAACAAGTCCTTCTTAAAGCAACAACAATGGGACAATGACAGTGGCAGTAAGCATTGAAGCATTGAATGTGGTACCTCTGGTCATAGTGTGAAGGGTAAACTGGTGGGGATCATGGAGGTAGAAGAATGTCTATTGGGAGCAGCCATACAATATCCAGAGACCAATACCTAGTGGGTTTCTGAAATATAGGACAGAGATCTGAGCTAAATATTTGGATTCAGAAGGTTTTACTATGAAGATGGGGACTAAAGCCAAGAGTGTACATGAGATTTCCCAAGAAAAAGTACAAAGCAAAGTAAGAGGAGTACTGAAAGAAAAACTTGAGTTAAAACCAAAAGCAAAAATGGGAAATGCTTAAAGAAGTAGGAAGATAACCAGGGTAAAGCAGTTACATGTAAGCAAGAGTATAAAGAATGCTAAGGGAAAGACAATGATCAACAGTTAGAAAAAAACTACAAGGTTTAAGGGTTCATGGAATCTGGCGGTTAAGATATTGTTGAGGACCTGTGGAGGACTTTATAATTCTGTAGAATAAGGAATCAAATGTGTCATAGATTGGGCTCCTTGGAAATGGGATCTAAGGATAAGGATAAGGATTATTGGAGAGTGTTGAGTAGAAAGAGAAATTAACTACATTGAGGTGGTAACAGAGGCTTCGACAGAGCCTATTTGTAGCACTGGAGCTGGGGAAGCCCTTCATAATTATGCCAAAGTGAGAAAAGGTGGCTGGGTTTTTAAACCAGCATGCACCAGTTATCAGAGGAGTATAACCTGGGCAAGATAATCCACTTCAGTAAAAGGCAGTGCCAGAGAGGAATGCACCTGTGAGCCATTAACAGGAAGCCTTCCAGCAGCTGGGAGAATGAATGGTTCCATCCACAACCGGATCTGGGTTGGGCAGCCACCTCACAGCATCGGAGAAGAGAGTGGGGAAAGGAATAGGAAGTGCTAAGCTTCTATTTTATTTTATTTTTTAAATGTTTATTATTTATTTTTGAGAGAGAGAGAGAGAGCATGAGCAGGGAAGGGGCAGAGAGAGAGAGAGGGAGACAGGCTCCAGGCTCTGAGCTGTCATCACAGAGCCCGACACGGGGCTCAAACCCACGAACCGTGAGATCATGACCTGAGCCGAAGTTGGACGCTCAACCGACTGAGCCACCCAGGTGCCCCTAAGTTTCTATTTTAAATACTTTTTTCTAAGAGATTTTTATTATTTCAGACATTAATGCTCTCTTCCTTTTTCTTTCCCGCCACCATCTTCTTGCCAGCTAACTCCTTTATTGCTAGGTTTTCTTCTTAGATGCTTCATTTACTCACATGACCTTCAATTAAGTGGCTCTCTTTTCTTTCACTGTTCTTCACTGTTACTCTTGGTCTATCCTGTACCATATGAGCAGGAGTAAGTTTAGAGGATCCTTATAGCACGTCCATTAATACATGTTATGTGAAAAATAACCATATTGTACAGAATTGCTTTTTCTAGATCAATTACCCTTACAAAGGAGGTTTTCCATGGAAGCTCTAAGTTAAGGAGTTTGGAAATTACAAATCAAGACTTGATGTATCACTGTAAGACCCTGTATTGAAGAGTCTGGTTTTACATATTTCATGTGGGGCTTTACATTTCCTTGAAGACACTAAATAAACAGACTCTACAATTATAAATATGAACTCTTACTATAATTTCACTCTCATGAATACAGAAAAGGTTAAATAAAAGCTGTTAATCAATTTGATGATTATTAATTTATGGCAGCTCTGATGTAAGGATAGTATAAAAATAGTTCCCAGGAGGAATTTAAGTCAACATGCGATATATCATTATGTCAACCACTTTTTAATCATCCTGCATTCCTTACGTTCCTGTGGTGCTTAATGCATTATCAACTGCCTCTGGCAGTCACCTGGGATATATATTTACTGGCAGCTTTATTACTTTTTTCAGAATATATAGGGCCATATTTTTATGTATCTTTTTAAATTATCAATAGAATAGTTTGATATTTATGAAGTATTGGTTGGGTTTTCTTTCGGCGGGGGGAAACTATGAAGTTCTAATATATTGAATTCCCGTTTAATCAAAAAACACCCCTCCCCTCTCCCCCCACAAAACAGAATCATGTGCAGTTTTACGGAGTTCTAACTAGAGACTATTTGAAAAGGCAGATTTGTTCTTGCTTTGAAAATACCATATAAACACACACACAAAAAAAAATCCATCCCATCTGTCAAATTGCCTGGAGTATGCATTTAACAAGGGATGAAGCTACACATTAAAGGCAATAAAATATGCAACAAGGGAAAAAGGGATAAAGCCATCCTGCAGTTCACTGGCTGCACCTACTGTGTGGGGCCCTCCTTGTGAGCAAGACAGATTGGTTATTTCTTGCTACATCAAATATCTGCCATTGTGGAGAATAAGAGAATTGGAAAGAGAACACTGGATTCTAAATTCCAGCTTCTTCCATCATCAATAGCCAAAGAATTGTGAAAAATTAATTACATTTCCTTCATTTTAAGGAAACAGATCTACTTTTTCTACTAGGAAAAAAAATCCCACAACTTTTTTATTTGCAATCAAGGAATTTGACACATGAAAGAAGTAAACTTTGATGTATAGTTTTGCAGCTATGCCCAGGGGAAAGGAACACATTGCTAAAAGGTATGCTTTATAAGCTAGGTAATGCCAGTTGTCTGTGTTTGCTATTGTTCTACCAAAACACGGAAACATCACATTATACACAAATGTATAAGATACATTTGGAGGATGGTAACATAAAACAAAATGCACCTGACTTACCTCTGGCAAAAAAGAAAAAACAAAGTATTTAGACACCCTTTACAAGGTGAATTTTTACTTGGATTGTAATATTGAAAGGTGTTCACCTTCTTGTCGAATAACACATTGGAAAACTGCATCTGGAACAAAATATTCAATGCTAAAATTATTGAAAGTGGTTTCCATCTGTGAGTGTTATCAAGTCTATCTAAGGATTCTCTATTGATACATTTTGAAGATAAGATAACAACATCAAATGTTCTGAGCAGTTATAAGCAATAGAATTATGAATTAGGAGTGACATTATTAAAAGATCTTGCTTATTAGTAATAAGAAGTTATTGCTTGATATTTCCAGCTGAAATGTGAAAATGTCCTTTATACTATCCCTAAGTTTTCTCACTTTACAGAAAAATGAACATTTTTATTGCTAACTAGTTAATTTAGTTTAAAAAAATACTAGACAAAGAATTTTATTTGATTTCTTTTATACAAATTATGGAACTATTCTTCAAACCATTTAATGCTTAGAAAATGTAATAAAATACAAAAACAGTCTTTCAATTAAAAATGTATTAAACTTGCAAAAAATTCCAATTTAGTAATATTAATACTTAGCTAATTTTTAAAATAATGACTTCCTTTAAAAAGATCTGAATCATAACTTCAGGAAAAAAAGAGGAGTTTTTTTTTTAAATAAAGGAAACATTTATGTTTTTATAAAAGAAAATCAATTTTTGAAGGTTGTTTGTAGTTTTAAAAAAATCAGACGGTGTTGCCCAATCTAATGAAAGATAGGAAACATATATGTAGCTAACTGTTCAAAAGAAGATGCATACAATTATGACTAAAATATGCAATCACTGAGAAATCTCAAAACTTCTAGTCAATTAAAAAAGGCAAACTTAAAAACTTAGAAGTAAAGAATCTAAATATCTCATCCAAATTCAGGAACTGTGAAACAGCAGTTATTTTAAAGCTCTGTTCATTAACATTCTGTTGTAAGGTAATGTAATAAAGATTGTTTGACATTGAGAAACAAGGACAATAATCTAGAGAAAAGTGAGATTTAAGTAAATATAATAATGAAGAAGATACAGCCATCTCTTGAAGAAGATACAAAAAATTTCTTCAGTGCTCAATTGGGCTTAATATGTACTTGGCAATATTTTGACTCTAAATTTTGAACATACATGTTTGCCAAATTATTTCTATAGTGTAATCCACTTTAACACCTTAGAAATAAAGCATTTTTATGGTTAATAGGACTCCATACATTCCTGAGAAAGTAGAAATCAGTCAGTGGCTCCAGAATTGATCCAGAGGCTCTGTACCTCTGTACAGCTGGATGTGAAAGCAATAGCTAATTCCTAAGGGAGATCTCAGTGTAGGAAGAGATCTAGATGGGTTTGCATAGAAAATACAAGTAAAGAAAAATTAACTGGAACATGTATTTTCTTATCTATTTAAGACATGGTAAAGTTAGAAAATTATAGTAATGGGGACCAGGGTACTCTATTTATAGATAAGAATACTTAAAAAGTAAAAGGTGATTTGATTCAGATCATGTGGCTACTTAATGGCAGAACTGGGACTAGAATTCAGGTCTCCTGACTCTTAATCCAAAGCTTTTTAGTGGAATTCTGGCAAGATTCCTGATGATACTTGATGTTCCCTGTTAGACACGCAATTAAGCTTATAATTGGTCCTTGTTCCACTTCTCTGTGAACATGCCTTTCCTCAGATTCCATAAGATGACACATTATTCACCCAGGGACAGAGAGAAGAGTGTGCAAATTAAGCCAGTGAAGTAATTTGATTTAAGTTGTACAGAAAACAGGGATAATAACATGATTTGATTATTTATTTTCTGCTCATGTTTCCTTATTTGCATTAATGAAGTACCTGATTCATCTATATTAGGTACAAGTGACTCCCAATTTATTTTTAATTTTATTTCTGAATAATGGTGGAAAAAATTGTTGTATATTGGTGCCTCTCACATCAATTTTTGTAGGATTTCCCTGAATTTTGGTGTTATATGTCATGACCAACATTTCTCTTCTTTAAGCTATCAAACCATTCTTGGCTAAGACGAAAAACCTCTTGCACAGATTTCTTAACACCGCACGTGTTTTTTGTTGTTTTGTTTTTTAACGCAGAGAAAGACCGTCTTTGCTAAAATTGCCATTTTCTTCAAAGGCATTTAGCTTTACTCCTCCATTTATGACCACCTAAAACTTTTAGAAAGCCTTAGCCAGTCATCTTTTTAAATGTCTGAGATACTGAATTTGTCAGTCGTTTCCTCATTTTTATATTTAGGTAACCCCTCTGGACAAGACTACCAGATTGTTGGTGCTGTATGCTTTTTGTCACATCAGGAAGCGTATAATATCATTTTTTCCCACAACTGATGGTCCTAAATTTGACCACATAATTGAGGTGGTGTCAAATCTCTCCATTATACATTTTCGAGTTTGTGATTGGTAATTACTGTGTGGGATTTGAAAGCTTATGAACAGCCTAACTCCAACAATTTTTTTTACCCAATAGTTTTAGCATCCACTGATGATCCTTAACTGAATTCCCATTTAGGATTGCAAAATGGTTATGTTCTATCATTTTTCTACGTTGTACTTAGCATTCTTATAAAAAGTTCCCTTTTTCATCTATCTCTCTTTCTTCACAAGGGACTCATGAATTTATTTTTAATTCAGTGAATTTTTTAAGTTCAGTAAAAGCAATAGAAATTTAATTTTAAGTCTAGCTCACTTTTTCTGGTAAAATGCTCAGAATTTGGTGCTTGGAAAATATATACATTTGTTGACACTGGCATTGCTCTCTTCTTTTTAAAGTAAAATTTTTGCCGCTTTTCTGCAAGTCTCACTGTGACATATGTTGAAATTAATTATTTCACAATTTTCTATTTTGAAAAAATGACATTTGGAATTTGTGAGATTAAACACTACAGGAAAAGTGTTATATAGCTTGCTTTTTTAATCCCCATAAGATTTGATTACTTTTTCTGACTGATTACTTCTTCTGAATAGACAATTGAGAATAGACAATTACTAACTTATTCAGTAACTCTATGATATTTAATATTTGAACATTTGCTAAGTCACTTTGCTGTATCTTCACCTCTTAGGAAATAAGAGACTATATATAGTTACTATTTCTCTATTTTTAATTTTTTACACAAATAAAAATTACTTAATGTTTTCTTCATATTTAACAAAATCCAGTAGTATTTCAATGACAATGAGACATTTTCAAAAATACCTCATTAGTGTGTGTGAATAAGTTAAGTAATGGTCTTTCAGAGGAACAGAACATCTTCTAAGACAGAATTGCTATTTAGAGTGTTGCAGAAAATCTGGGTTAATTTACATACAAAACTTCATTCTCATGATAAGAAGAGAATGTATATAGAACACAAATACAGATTTTGTACTTAAACAGATTTCATGTGTTTGAATCTCCACGCATTCACTGCTTTGGGACTTAGTCTCCTTATTTGCAGTATAAAGGGATTAAAGCTGCCAACTCTTTCTTAGGAGATTCATTATAGGCCCTCACCTAATTAAGGGAGCCATCATGATTATTAATATCATCATCATTGTCTTTACATTGCCTTTGATATTATCAGCCCCTGACTTGAGTGGAGACAATAAAGTTGTAAACAAAGGTTCTGAAAGTATGAGTCTTGGTTATATAAATTAGTTAAAGATGACCTCTGTGTATTGGCCCCTATATTTATTTCTTCACAGCAAGCTAAGACTGCTGGCTCAAAGCCTGCCAGAGCCAAACTCAAATTCTTATGTATCCAATTGCTTTAAAAAGAGTCCAAATAAGTATTTTTTAAAAGCGATTTCAAGTCTGCCTGCTTTGCATGCCCCACAAAACCGAACCCATTATGCTACCTATAGATAAGGCAAACCTTATGGCTACAAAGACCTCAAATGGCTATTAACCTTGGCACCTCTCCAACTCAGAGACTCCCTATTTTGCTGCTGAGCAACATACTCTACACATAAAAGCCCCCTCCCCATTGCCCCATTCCTCTTCTGAGTGCTGATCTCACCCCACTGTCTCTGGAAGGTCTCCTTTCCAGAGAGAATTCCCAGAACTCTTGCAAACCTGTCCATGTGCTATGCAGTAAAGCTTTTAAAATACTGCTTTATTCTGATATGTCTTTCCCTTGATCAGCCCTAATATATTTAAACTTCCCACAGTCTATACTGGAGTTTTGGATCAAAGATTATGAAGCTGAGTCTTTTAATAAATAGTAGGTCTGGAATTTATTCTTGCTTTTTTTAGGATAGGCGGGAAGGAAAAGAAGAGCTTTTGGCTGCATTTATTTCACACCCTCACCCAAGGGAATTTGACTGTAGGCTCACATTGCACTTGTCCAACAGGGAATATGACTATGTTTGGCAGAAACTGCCTCATTTTATTCCAGAGGGAAAAATGTCTTGTCTGGGCTTACTGAGAACCTTTTTGGGTGCCAAATGAGGGCTGAATTGTTTGAGGAAAGCCATCTTCGGCTCAATGAGACCATAGAAGATGGGAAACGTATTGGGATCTAATAAGGAATTTTGCACTAATTATTTTACTCTGTCCTATTTAGAAGGGGACATCTCTATTTTAGTGGGAAAGTTAACTGTGATTATAGAGCTAGTAACTGGTAAAGCTGTGAATTTGAAGCTTGATCTTATAATTTCATGGTCCATGTTCTTGACCTCTCATTCTGCTTCCTGCTTTCCGTACTCTCGAGCTAATACTACTCTGCAATTGAGTGTCTTTTGGGACCTCTGATAGTGATATAAACCTATTTAAAAATTGTTTTTTCTGCCATTTTTTACTTTTTTTTTTGGTCAGTTCATCAAATGTCTTCTAAAATTTAAACCTGGAACTCTAAAACAAAAGGCCTACCTTTAAAAAATTGCCTTAATGTGTTTTTCTTGTTATACAAAGTGTTAGTGTAATAGTAGGCTGCTGTTTGAGCCAATTGCTGAGAAATATTGAATAGTACTCCTTTGAGAGAGAGAGAAAAAAGCCTATTTTTATTCAAAAACAACACACTGATGGATCTGTTAGTTGTAAAAGGCAAGGCCCCCCAGGGGTAGTTTATGTGAGAGAAATGAGACACAGAATGAGCTAGACTGCTTTACTTAATAAACTATCAGGAATTACAAATATGACTCTTGGCAGCTTGAAAAGAAAAAAAAAAAACTTAAGTGGACCCTGGAGACTCAGTAAAAAGTAGATAGGCAGGAGTAAGTCCTTGGGAGACTCTTAACAGCTTGGAAACAAACAGGACCTAAAAAAAATGGCCAAGTGAGAAATTCCTTAGAGAGGAAAAACAAACTATAATTATGCCCCAAACTGCAGTTTTTAGGTTACGGGGTATAATGCAAAATTCTTATATTGAACAATAAAGAGGGTTTGAGAGACTTGACTAAAAGCAAGATAGCAGTAGCTGGTCACTATGGTAACCAGAGGTGAAATGATGCTGATGGGAGAGTACACTGCTGAGATTATGTTGAGCTTATGTATAAGGGTCATAGAGAAAGCAAATCAGGTTGCTTTTCCCCATCTATTCTTTTCTAACTTGGAAAAGAAAAGATAGAGGGATAGGGACTAGCTAGGAAATATCATAATTTAAATTATATAGTTTCCCCTGCCCTCACTGGGGCTAACAGAAGGCAGGCCAAGATAAGGGTAAGCATAGTAATTAAAGGTGCTGGCCGTAGAGCTGTGGGCTTGCAGCACGTCCATTCTAAGCCCAGGAATATAGAAGAATGAATGCTTTCAACTCACAAAGATCAGGATGGCTTGAGGCCATCTTTTTACTGCCAAGACTGCTTAGGAGACATGGGACGATTTAAACTGTACAGTCTCAGAATGGATACAACATGAGAGAGCACAAGAGTAAAATAAGATTGGGAGCATACTTTTAGAAAGTTAATTGATTTGACTGTAGGCCTGTGTGTTCTTTTTCTTTTCAATTGCTCTGAATATTTATATTTTTATTATCAGAGGAAGCAGGCTATTTGGTGGTTTATGAGGCAATTTACTGGTTAACTGTGCTAGATAATTTATACCTCATTTAATTTAATGAAAAACTAGCTAACGAAGATATAGTCCTATTTTGCCAAAACAAAGTTTAATTTTTGTACAATGGTGGCTATAAGTCTGAATTTTTAAGATGTCAATCATCAGAGGAGAAACTGGCTCCTGTTTTATGCTATTAAACAAAGAACTATCATTAGGTAAATTGAATTCATCTGAAAGTTTACAATAAAAAAAGCCTTTGTCATCTGTCAGTCACAATATGGTTTCATAACTACCCAGCATTCACAATATGAGTAATATCAAAAATACA
This sequence comes from Neofelis nebulosa, assembly GCF_028018385.1. NCBI lineage: Eukaryota > Metazoa > Chordata > Mammalia > Carnivora > Felidae > Neofelis > Neofelis nebulosa. The sequence continues at coordinate 164,505,612 of NC_080783.1, read as the reverse complement.
AATACAAAGAGCAACCAAATGGAGAAAATAAACAAGAGATGAGTGGTTATGGGCTCTATTGTATGATTGGTCAGTTTTCTAAATAGAAGGGAAAAAGCATATTGATTGATGATGGCTATGCATACCAAAGATTGCTATATTCATCCCCTAGGGTGGCCATAACAAAATATCACATACTATGTGGCTTAAATAGCAAGAATTCATTTTCTCATGGTTCCAGAGGCTGGAAGTCCAAGATCAAGGTGCTGGCAGGCTTGCTTTCTCATGAAGCTTCCCTCCTTGGCCCACAGATAGCCACCTTCTTGCTCTGTCCTCACATGACCTTTTCTCTGTGTTTGCATGTCCCTGGTGTCTATTCCTTTTCTTATAAAGATACCAGTACTTATTGGATTGGGGCCCATTCTTATGATTTCATTTATCCTTAATTACCTCTATAAAGTCCCTCTCTCCAAAAAGAGTAACATTTAAATTAAGGTTTCAACCTATGAATTTTAAGGGGACACAGTTCGCTCCATAGTATCGCCAAACCCCAAACCAGAGCAAGTTAATAGAAATATCCATCCATAAATGTATACACCAAATATCCATGAAATATCCACTATGTGCCAGACACTACACTGGGCACTGGAGGAACTGCAGTAAGGAAAAGGTGACTTAGAGATCTTACTCTGTAGATTAGTGGTGAAGGGAACCATTCAAACAACTAAAGTATATTAGGTAGAAAGTGCCAAATTCATTGAGCTATGTAGCATCTAGCGGCAGTTCTCTCTTGCCAGATAAAATACAGAATGCCCAATTAGATTTGAATTTCAAATAACTGTCCCAGATATTGCATGGGACATACTTACACTATCCATTGTTTATTTGAATTTTAAATTTAATTGGGCATCCTTTTTTTTGGTTGTGCCTGTTGTTTGCCATCATTATTATTATTATTATTATTTATTATTATTATTATTATTTTATTTGCTAAATCTGGCAACTCTACAATCCAGGAGTATCAGGAAGGCTCCACAGAGGTAACATATAACCTAAGACCTGAGGGAATGAATAAGACTAGGAAAAGAATAGGAAACCAAAAAAAAAAAAAAAAAAAAAAACCAAGAAGAATCCTGGCAAAAGAAAAATGCTAGAGATCAGTTGTGAGTGTATAAATAACCAAAATGCCAAGTAGAGAGAATTGGTGGAGGGAAGCAGGCGTTTGGGAAGCAGAGTAAAGAACAGAGGAATGTATGAGGAGGAGATAGAAGAAATAATAACCAAATTCTACTAGCCCCCAAAGGTATTCTGTACAGGAGCAAGCTAAAGGAGATTTACCAACCATGACCAGTCAATCACCAAGTTTTGCTGATTATAACTGTAATTTATCTATTTGTTTCATCTATTACCATGTTTACTTCTCTTTTCTCTGTCTCTTTTTGGCCACAGAACTTACTGATAGCTTTCCTAGCCTTCTTCAAATTATTCTCTAGCAAGATAGAAATGAAGATCTGATCAGATCCTTTCCACTTAGAACACTCAAGATGAACTTTCATCTTGTTTAAGCTAATACAAATTATTCAGAAAATGATGCTAATATTTAAAAGCTAATGGAGATTTGGGCATAATTTTGAAAGAGCAAGAACAAAATATAAAAATGATATGTGTGTATGTGTTAATGTAAATTATGTGACACAAAAACTCAAAAGGAAAACTATCTAAAATTCTTACAGACTCTAAATAAAATAAAACAGAGCTAGTTATATGCAAATAGTTAGAATTATAAGCTATTAGTTTTGCTAAAGGTCTGAGAAATTCCAGTAAAAAATTATTATTTTACTTATGAAGAACTAAACATGAAGTAGTTTAAACTTATTGGTTTGAACTATTTAGAATTCGTATTGCTTAATATTTGAATACAATATACTTTAACAATGCTACTTTGTATAATTTATGTATAATCAACTAATAGAGAATATTTCCAGTGAAAGGATTTCCAAACCAATAGTAATTCTGAAGGCACAATATTTTTGTGAGTAAAATAATTTTATGTCATTTTATATATTTTGTTTTGGGTGTGTTTAGTGTCTTCAGATTATAGTCATTAGAAGATATTTACATATGTGTGTTTGTGGGTATAGTTGTGTGTGTGTGTGTGTGTGTGTAAATATTATAAGATATTTCAGTAATGGCTGAATATATAATGAATAATTGGGAGATATAAGACCCATTTATTTAATAATATTTTTACCAACCAGTTTCAGCACTTAGCATGGTCAATCATTCTCAAATTAAATCAGAAAAATTAGATGATTGTTATTTCACAGAGATATGTCATAGTCCTTCATTATTTTTAATCTTTGGGACTAAAATACATTAATGCTCTCAATTTTGTCAACCATTTTCTTATTGTTTACAGGGCATAATTGTAATGTATAAATGACAAAGAATTTTAAAAACATATGCATTGTTTTATGCTTAAAGCAGAATTACTAAGTATGTAAGATATCCTATTGTTAAATAAATCAGGGTTGGTCTTGTTTATTATAACCTGCCAGGGTATTCTTTAGAACATAAATGTTATTATAGAAGACATTTCATAAGAAGTATGATTCATCACTTAGATGTCACCCATATATAATGTCTAATAAAGGATGAAAGTGCTGTGACTCGCCTTTCTGATGAAATTTAAAAAGAAATTTGAATTGTTAGCTGGTTAAGGATGGACACTTGTAAAATAAAGAATTCTGGAATTGTCTGTCTTGATCAAGACTGAGTAGGTTTGGGTTGTGATAATTCTTTAGAATGAGCTTTGACAATTTACCACAATCAATGCAGAAGGAGGTCTAAGGGCAAAAGAAGAAAATATCTTAGATTCTAAGGAAGTTGGAACTGATTTGAAGAGGGAGTGACATTTGACCTGTCATGAGGTTGAATGATTAAGATTTCTCCAAATTAAAAAAAAAAAAAAAAAAAAAAAAGGAGTGAAGATCATTCCTGGCAGAGAAAAGCATTTCCAAAAGCATGGAAGAATGCAGAGGCATCATGGATGTGTTGGGTGGAAAAAGTTGACAACATTTATAGGGTAGGCTATGTACAAACCAACTAGAAAGTTATTTAAGAAATCAAAGGAAGAGGAGAAGCAACATAATCCAACATTCCTGCAATGATTACAGAGAGGAGCCACATTTGAAAACCTGACTCATTTGTGACATTGAAAGAGAATAATGGTAGAAAATATAGAGTGGGGATGGTTCTGAATGTTTAGTTTAGGAGACTGGATGAGTGTTAATTCATTAACTGCAAGATGGCAGTACACTAAGAAGGTCAGATTTGGGGGAAAAATAATAAGAGCATCAGTTCAAAGGACAGTGATAGTAGTTGTCAATTAGAGAATCTGTACAGGGGCAGAAATTTACTGGGAAAAACAATCTGAGATATTTATCTGAAATGTAACCTTCTCTAAAAAATTGTATTAAGTTTTGAATTTAATTCCAGTATAGTTAACATACAGTGTTATATTAGTTTCTGGTGTATAAGATAATAAACAATTGTATATGTTTCTCAGTGCTCATCTGATAAATGTACTCTTTAATCCCCATCACCAATTTCACGCTTCCCCCCAACCACCTCCCCTCTGGTAACCACCAGTTTGTTTTCTATAGTTCAGACTCTGTTTCTTATGGGTGAGTTAAGATTGTGGAGGAGTAGGGGGACCCTAAGCTTGCCTCACCCCTCAAACACAGCTAGATGAATATAAAATCATTCTGAACACCCAAAAAATCGATCTGAGGACTGAGAGAACCAACTGCACATCTAGAGGTAGAAAAATGGCTACATCATGGGAGATAGGAGGTGCAGAGAGTTGATTTGGGGGAGAAGAATTGTGAGTGCTGCAGAGGGAAGGGAGCCCTAATCATGGAGAGAGAAGTGAGACAGAAAGAGAGAAAAAGAAAGAGTGAAAGCGACATGCAGGAGATTGCAAAGGAAATCTCTTTCCCAAAACCATTCACAGGGAAAAGAAGAGGGGCTGACTACCACAAGTTTTTATAAGCAGCGGAGCTCAAAGTCTAAAGTTTTAGAAGTCTGCGCCATTACCAGGGTCATGCCTGGGGAGTTTAGCAGGGCTTAGCGGTGATTCTGTGGGGAAAGAGGGTAGAGGTCCAGGAGCAGGCAACATGGTCTGAGAATTCTCTGGGCCACACAAAGAGAAATACGTCCCCTTCTTGGAGTGCATTTGGAAGTGGTGACATGGCCTCTCCGGGGACAAAAGAGCTGTCATGTGCCAATGTACTGCCCTGTTCACTGGCATAGGAACATAGACACCTACTGAGAGCAGCAAAATTCGTGCCATATTTTTGCTGTCCTTTCCATAAACTCTGAACCCCTGTGTTGTCATGCAGTGCTTTTCTGGGACAAACCAGCACTGGCGACAACATGGCAAGACCTTCCCCCAGAGGATCAGTGCATGTCCACACTGTACCGAGTCCCTAAAATTTGGGGTTCTGAAACTCAGCCATATGCCCGAGATAAAACACAGGAGTACTGTGTGGCCTGGTGGGCAGACAGCTTCGTCACAGACAGGGTGAAAGCAGAGATCTGATGCAAACCACGAACAGAAAAAGGGAGATTGTTTCCTCTTTTGTGAGGGCTTCCTGAAGAGTGGCAGGTGTGAACTTCCCACTCCAGGGATGAGAGAGTAGGATAACACCATTCTGCCCCAACCCAACAGCACTAACCAACTTCAGTGACAACAGAACACACCCCAGTGGAGGCTGGAGCCATTTACCCTAAATCCCACCCCTTCTGTGCCCTGCAGGTGCATCTTTCCTAACAAGTCAGCCTAGGAGCCAGCATAGCAGACCCCTCCCCCAGGAGACCAACACAAACCTCTTGCACACACCAAGTCTACTGATCATAGAGTGCTGCAAAGCTTCAGCTCTAGGGGAAATAGGATCTAGCCTTTTTTTAATTTAATTTTATTTTTTTAACAAGCAGACAAAAACACACCTATTTAAAACTTGCCACAGATTGGACAAGGTCCAATCACCCTCTCCCGCTGGAGGCAGGGAAAAACTCTGCAGAAGATTGACCTGATGGAAGGAGGAGCCAAAACACAGAAGCAGGATGCACACTCTGAAATATTTCCTGAATCACCAGGCCCAAGAGAGTATCAGAACTCTTCTTAATATAACCATTACTGTCAGGAGCAGGAATTTAACAGGCTTTGGTAACAATCACACACACACACACACACACACACACACACACACAAACCCCAGTGACCTAGAGAAAATGACAAGACTGAGGAATTCACCCCAAAAGAAAGAACAGGCAGAAGTAATGGCCAGTGATTTAATAAAAAACAGATATAAGTAAGATGCCTGAACCAGAATTTAAAACAGCAATCATAAAGACACTAGCTGGGCTTGAGAAAAACTATAGAAGAGAGAGTCTTTTATTACAGAGCTAAAAGAACTAAAAACTAGTCAGGCCAAAATAAAAAATGCTATAACTGAGATGTAAAACCAACTTGGTACAATGATATCAAGGATGGATAAAGCAAAGGATATAGAAGATAAAAGATATAGAAGATATAGAAGATATAGAAAAGGATATAGAAGATAAAATTATGGAAAATAATGAAGCTGAAAAAAGATGGAATGAAAAGTATTGGATTATGAATGTAGACTCAGGGAACTCAGTGACTCCTTAAAGCATAACATTCAAATCACGAGTCCCAGAGGAAGAAGAGAGGGGGAAAGGAGAGCAAATTATAGCTGAAAATTTTCCTAATCTGGGGAAAGGCACAGACATCAAAATCCAAGAGGCACAGAGGACTGCCATCAAATTCAACAAAAACCAGCCCACACCCAGACATATTGTAGTCAGATTCACAAAATACACAGACAAGGAAATAATCCTGAAAGCAACAAGGGAAAGAGGTATTTAACCTACAAGGGAAGATAGATTAGTTTTGCAGATCTGTCCACGGAAATGTCACAGGCCAGAAGGCACTGGCATGATATATTCAACATGCTGAATGGGAAAAATATATAGCCAAGAATACTTCATCCAGTAAGGCTGTCATTCAGAATAGAAGGAAAGATAAAGAGTTTCCCAGACAAACTAAAACTAAAGGAGTTTATTTATGACCACTATATCAGCCCTGCAAGAAATATTAAAGGAGACTCTTTGAGTGGGAAAGAAAGATGAAAAGCAACAAAGACTAGACAGGAACAGAGGAAATCTCCAGAAACAGGTAATACAATGGTATTAAATTCACGTCTATCATAATCACTCTGAACTTAAATGGACTAAATGCTCCTCAAAAGACATACGGTATCAGAATGGATAAAAAAATAAGACTCATCAGTATGCTGCCTGCAAGAGACTACAATGGACATCAAAAGAAACCTGACATAGCCATACATATGTCAGACAAACTACATTTTAAACCAAACTACATTTTAAAGACTGTAATAAGAGGTGATATAGGGCACCATATCATAATTGAGGGATCCATCCCTCAAGATCTTATAATGGTTAATATTTATGCCCCCAGCTTGGATGTACCCAGATATGTAAATCAATTAATAACAAACAAAAAGCAAATCATTGATAATAGTACAATAATAAAGTAGGGGACTTTAACACCCTACTCACAGCAATGGACAGATCATCTAAGCAGAAAATCAACAAGGAAACAATGGCTTTGAATGATACATTGGAACAGATGGATTTCCCAGATATACTCAGAATATTTCATCCTAAGCAACAGAATACACATTCTTTTGGTGCACCTGGAACATTCTCCAAAGTAGTTCACATACTGAGTCACAAATCAGTCCTCAACCAGTACAAAAGTTTGAGAATATATCATGCTTATTTTCAGATCACAACACTACGAAACTTGAAGTCAACCACAGTAGAAAATTTGGAGAGACCACATACATGGAGGTTAAAGAACATCCTGCTAAAGAATGGTTAAACAGGAAATTAAAGAAGAAATAAAAAATAATAAATGGAAGTCAATGAAAATGAAAACATGACAGTCCAAAACCTTTGGGATGCAGCAAAGGTGGTCCAAAAGGAAAGGATATCCCTCCCTCAAGAAGCAGGAAAAGTCTCAAATACACAACCTAACCTTACATCTAACGGAGCAAGAAAAGGAACAGCAAATAAAGCCTAAGTCCAGCAGAAGAAGGGAAACAATAAAGAGTAAAGAAAAATAAGCAATATAGAAAGTACAACAACAACAACAACAACAATAAAAGAATAGATCAATGAAACTAAGAGCTGATTCCTTGAAAGAATTAATAAAATTGATAACCCCCTAGCCAGACTTACCAAAAAGAAAAGAGAAAGCACCCAAATAAATAAAATCATGAATGGAAGAGGAGAAATCACAACCAACACCACAGAAATACAAAAAATCATAAGAGTGTTATGAAAAATTATATGTCAACAAATCAAGCAATCTGGAAGAAGTGGACAAATTGTTAGACACATACAAACTATCAAAACTGAAACTGGAAGAAATAGAAAATTTGAATAGACCCATAACCAACAAATAAATTGATCACTCATAAAAAAATCACTGAACCAACAAAAGTCCAGGTTCAGGTGGCTTCCCAGGAGATTTCTACCAGACACTTAGAGAAGAGTTAGGGGTGCCTGGGTGGCTCACTCAGTTAAGCATCTTACTCTTGATTTCAGCTCAGGTCATGATCTCATGGTCATGATACTGAACTCTGTATGGGGCTCTATGCTGAGTGTGAAGCCTGCTTAGGATTCTTTCTCTCCCTCTCTGTCTGCCCTTCTGCTTGCATGAGTGCTCTATGTCTCTCAAAATAAATAAACATTTAAAAATTAAATAAATAAGGAAGAGTTAATACCTATCCTTCTCAAAGTGTTCCAAAAAATAGAAATGGAAAGAAAACTTCCAAACTCATACTACGAGACCAGCATTACCTTGATTCCAAAACCATACAAACACTCCACTAGAAAGGTGATATATAGGCCAATATCCCTAATGAACATGGATGCAAATAGTCTCACCAAGATACTAGAAAATTGAATTCAACAGTACATTGAAAGAATTATTCACCATAATCAAGTGGGATTTATTCCTGGGATATAGGGGTGGTTTGATATTGGCAAATCTATCAACATGATACACCACATTAATAAGAGAAGGAATAAGATCCATATGATCCTCTGAATAGACAGAGGAAAAGCATTTGACAAAATATAGCATCCTTTCTTAATAAAAACTCTCAAGAAAGTAGGGATAGATGGAACATACCTCAACATCATAACAACCATATAAAAAAGACCCACACACAACTAATATCATCTTCCATAGGGAAAAACTGAGACCATTTCCTCCAAGGTCAGGAACAAGACAGGAATGTCCACTCTTAACCATTACTATTTAACAGTACTTAAAGTCTTAGACTCAGGAATCAAACAAAAAGAAAAAAGGCATCCAAACTGGCAAGGAATAAGTCATACTTTCACTATTTGCAGGTGGCATGATTTTCTATGTAGAAAACCTGAAAGACTGCACCAAAGGCTTGCTAGAACAAATACATGAATTCAGCAAAATAGTAAGATATAAAAATCAATGTACAGAAATCTGTTGCATTTCTTTCTTTTAATGTTTATTTATTTTTGGGACAGAGAGCACAAGTGGGGCAGGGGCAGATAGAGAGGGAGACAGAGGATCTGAAGCAGGCTCCACACTATCAGCACTGAGCCCAGTGAGGGACTTGAGGTCATGAAATGTGAGATCATGATATTAGCTGAAGTTGGATGCTTAACAAACTGAGCCACCCAGGCACCCCCTGCTATACGCCAATAATGAAGCAGTAGAAAAAGAAATTAAGGATTCTATCCCAATTACAATTGCAATGAAAACAATGATATACCTAGAAATAAACCCAACCAAAGAGGTAAAATATTTGTTCTCTGAAAACTATAGAATGCTTATGAAAGAAATTGAAAAGGAAACAAAGAAATAGAAAAACATTCCATGCTCATGGATTGGAAGAACAGACATTGTTATAATGTGTATACTACCCAAAGTAATCTATACATTTAATGCAATCCCTATCAAGATACCACCAGCATTTTTCACAGAGCTAGAAGTAACAATCCTAAAATATGTATGGAACCACAAAAAACCATGAATAGCCAAAGCAGTCCTGAAAAAGAAAAACAAACCTGGAGGCATAACAATTCTGGACTTCAAGCAATATTACAAGACTGTAGTCATCAAGATAGTATGGTACTGCCACAAAAACAGGCACATAGATCAAGGGCACAAAACAGAAAACCCAGAAATGGACCCACAACTATATGGTCAATTAATCTTTGACAAAGAAGGAAGGAATATCCAGTGGAAAAAAGATAGTGTCTTCAACAAATGTGTTGGGAAAACTGGACAGCAAGCAACATGCAGAAGAATGAAATTGGACCACTTTCTTACAACACACACAAAAATAAATTCATAATGGATGAAAGACTTAAATGTGAGACACGGAACCATAAAAATCATAGAGGAGAACACAGGCAACAACCTCTTCAAACTTGGCTATGGCAACTTCTTGCTAGACACATCTTCAGAGATAAGAGAAGTAAAAGCAAAAATGAACTATTGGGACTTCATCAAAATAAAAAGCTCTGCACAGTGAAGAAAACAATCAATAAAATTAAAAGACAGCCTTCAGAATGGGAGATGATATTTGCAAATGGCATGGTTGATAAAGGGTTAATATCCAAAATATAAAAATAACTTCTCAAATTCAACACTCCAAAAACAAATGAACCAGTGAAGAAATGGGCAGAAGACATGAACAGACATTTTTCCAAAGAAGACATTCAGACAGCCAACAGACACATGAAAAGATGCTCAGCATCATTCATTATTAGGGAAATACAAATCAAAACTACAATGATATATCACCTCACACCAGTCAGAATGGCTAAAATTAGCAACATAGGAAACAACAGGTGTTGGCAAGGATATGAAAAAAAGGGAACCCTTTTACACTGTTGGTGGGAAATGCAAACTGGTGCAGTCACTCTGTAAAACAATATGGAGGTTCCTCCAAAAGTTAAAAATGAAACTACCCTATAACCCAGCAACTGCACTACTAGGTATTTACCCAAAAGATACAACAATATAGATTCAAAGGGGTACATGCATCCTGATGTTATGGCAGCATTATCAACAATAGCCAAATTATGGAAAGAGCACAAATGTCCATTGACTGATGAATGAGTAAAGAAGATGTAGTATATATACACAATGCAATATTACTTAGCCATCAAAATAATGAAATCTTGCCATTTGCAACATTGTGGATCTAGCTATAGTGTATTATGCTAAGCAAAATTAAGTCAGTCAGAGAAAAACAAATACCATGTAATTTCACTAATATCTTGAATTTAAGAAACAAAACAGATGAACATATGGGAAGGAATTTTTTTTTGAAAAAAAGGGAGAGGGATGCACTCCATAAGAGACTCTTAACTACAGAGAACAAACTGAAGGCTGAGGAGAGGGATGGGAGGAGGGTGGCCTAAATGGGTGATGGGTAATAAGGAGGGCATTTGTTATGATGAGCACTGGGTGTTGTACGTAAGTGATGAATCACTAAATTCTAATCCTGAAACCAATATTACACTATATGTTAATTAACTAGAATTTAAATAAAATTTGAAAAGAAAAAGTCTGTTTCTTGTTTTGCTCTCTTTTTTGTGTGTCTTGTTTCTTAACTTATACATATGAGTAAAATTATATGGTATTTGTCTTCCTCTGACAGACTTATTTCACTTAGCATTATACTCTCCAGCTCCATCCATATTGCAATTGGCAAAATTACGCACACACACATACACACACACACACATATATATATATATACCATTTCTTTCACATATATAGTATATATATATAAATTCCATATACATTATATTTTATATATTTTTATATTTATTATACATATAATTTGTATATTATATATATATGTACCATTTCTTCTTTATCAGTGGACACTTGATTTGTATATATATATACATATATATGTATATACACACATACTATTTCTTCTTTATCTATCAATGGACACTTGGGCTGCTTCCATAATTTGCCTATTGTAAATAATGTTGAAGTAAACATAGGTGTGAATATATTCTTTAAAATTAGTGTTTTTGTATTCTTTGGGTAAATATTTAATAGTTCACTTGCTGGATCATAGGGTAGTTCCATTTTTAACTTTTTGAGGAATCTCCATACTGCTTTCCAGAGTGGCTGCACCAGTTTGCATTCCCATCAACAGTACAGGAAGGTTCCCCTTTCCCTGCATCTCTGTTGTTTCCTGTGTTGTTCAATGTATCCATTCTGACAGGTGTGAGGTGATAACACATTGTGGTTTTGATTTTTATTTCTTTGATGATGAGTGATATTGAGCATCTTTTCATGTGTCTATTGGCCATCTGAATGTCTTCTTTGGAAAAATTTTTTATTCATGTCTTCTGCCCATTTCTTCACAAGATTATTTGTTTTTGGAGTGTTGAGTTTGAGAAGTTATTTCTATATTTTGGATACTAACCCTTTATCTGATGTATCATTTGCAAATATCTTCTCCCATTCTGAAGGCTACCTTTTAGCTTTATTGATTGTTTTCTTCACTGTGCAGAAGCTTTTCATTTTGATGAAGTCCCAATAGTTCATTTTTGCTTTTACTTCCCTTGTCTCTGAAGATGTGTCTAGTAAGAAGTTGTTATGACTGAGGTCAAAAGAGGTTGCTGTCTGTGTTCCTCTCTAGGATTATTATGGTTCTGTGTCTCACATTTAAGTCTTTTATCCATTATGAATTTATTTTTGTGTATGTTGTAAGAAAGTGACCCAATTTCATTCTTTTGCATGAAGCTGTACCGTTTTCCCAGCATCATTCATTGAAGAGACTTTCTTTTTCCTATTGCATATTATTGCCTCTTCTGCCAAAGATTAATTGACCATAATCATGGATTTGTTTCTGAGCTTTCTATCTTGTTCTATTGATCTGTCTATTTTTGTGCCAATACTATACTGTTTCCATTACTAGAACTTTGTAGTAGAACTTGAAATCTCAAGTGTCATACCTCCAGCTTTGTTTTTCTTTTTCAAGATTGTTTTGGTTATTTGGGTTCTTTTGTGGTTCCATCCAAATTTTAAGATTATTTATTCTACTTATATGAAAATTACTGTTGGTATTTTAATAGGGATTGATTTAAATGTGTAGATTGCTTTGGATATTATGGACATTTTCATAGTATTTGTTCTTCCAATCCATGAGCATAGAATATCTTTCTATTTGTTTGTGTTGACTTCAGTTTCTTTCATCAATGTTTTATAGTTTTCAGAGTATAGGTCTTTCATCTCTTTGGTTAAGTTTATTGTTAGGTATTTTATTCTCTTTGGTACAGTTGTAAAAGGGATTGATTTCTTAATTTCTTTCTGTTGCTTTATTATTAGTGTATAAAAATGCCACAGATTTCTGTACCTTCACTTTGTATTCTCCAGCCTTACTGAATTTATTTATCAATTCTAGTAGTTTTTTGGTGGTCTCCTTAAGGTTTTCTACATAGAGTATCATGTCATCTGCAAATGGTGAAAAGTTTTCCTTCTAACCTTGCCAATTAGGTTGTCTTTTATTCCTTTTCTGTCTGATTGCTGGGATGAGAACTTCCAGTACTATGTTGAATAAACGTTGTGAAACTCCATATTCAACTCTTTTTCCTGAGGTTAGGGGAAAAACTCTCAGTTTTTCACCATGGAGTACGATGTTAGCTGTAGGTTTTTCATATATGGCCTTTATTATGTTGAGGTATGTTCCCTCTAAACCTACTTTGTTGCATGTTTTTATCATGAATGGGTGTTGTACTTTATTAAATGGGTTTGTTTTTTGCATTTATTGAAATGATCCTAAGGATTTTATCCTTTCTCTTGCTGATGTAATGTATCATTTTTATTTATTTGTGAATACTGTACCACCCTTGCATCCCAGGAACAAATTCCCCTTGATTGTGGTGAATAACTTTTTAAATATATTGTTGGATTTGGTTTGTTGATATTTTTTAAATTAATTTATTTATTTTTGAGAGAGAGAGAGCACAAGTGCAGAAGGGGCAGAGAGAGAGGGAGAGACATAATCCCAAGCAGGCTCTATGCTGTTAGCATGAGTCTTGACTCACACTCAATTTCATGAACCATGAAATCATGACCTGAGCTGAAATCAAGAGTCAGATGCTTAACCAACTGAGCCACGCAGGCACTCCTGGTTTGCTGATATTTTGTTGAGGATTTTTGCATTTATGTTCATCAGAGATATTAGCCTGTAGTTCTCTTTTGTTTGCAGTCCTTTATCTGGTTTTTGTGTCAGGTTAATGCTGGCCTCATAGAATGAATTTGGAAGATTTCCTTCCTGTTCTATTTTTTTGAATAGTTTGTGAAGAACAGGTATTACATTTTCCTTTAATGTTTGGTAGAATTCACCTGTGAAGCCATCTCATCCTGAACTTTTGTTTGTTGGGAGTTTTTGGTTATTGATTCAATTTCATTGCTGGTAATCAGTCTGTTCAGATTTTCTTTTTCTTCCTGATTCAGCTTTGGAATATTATATGTTTCTGGGAATTTATTCATTTCTTCTAGGTTGTCCAATATTTTGGCATATAATTTGTCATAATAGTCTTTTATAATGCTTTGTGTATCTGTGGTGTCAGCTGTTATTTCTCCTCTTTCATTTCTAATTTTATTAAGTCCTCTCTCACTTTTTCTCTCTCTCTCTTTTTTTTTTTTTTTTTTTTGGATGATTCTAGCTAAAGGTTTATCAATTTCTTTGATCTTTTCAAAAAACCAGCTCCTGGTTTCATTGTTCTTTTTTATTGCTTTTTAAATTTTTGTTTCATTTATTTTTGCTCTAATCTTCATTATTTCCTTCCTTCTGCTAGTTTTTTGTTTTGTTTATTCTTAACTCTTCTAGCTCCTTTAGATGTAAGATTAGTTGTTTATTCAATATTTTTTCTTCCTTCTTGAAGTAGGCCTGTATTGCTATAAACTTCCCTCTTAGAATTTTTACTGCATCCCAAAGATTTGTACCACTGTGTTTTTCTTTTCACTTTTCTCTTTGTACTTTTTTTTAATTTCCTCTTTGATTTCCTGTTTGATGCATTCAGTGTTTAGTAGCATGTTATTTAACCTCCATGTATTTGTGCTCTTTCCAGATCTTTTCTTGTGGTTGATTTCTGGTTTCATAATGTTGTAGTCACAAAAGATATATAGAATGATTTTATTTTTTAAAAATTTATTGAGACTTGTTTTGTAGCCTAATATGTGATCTATTCTGGAGAATGCCCCATATGCACTTAGAAATAATGCATATTCTGGTGTTTTAGGATGAGCTGAAATGTAAACTTTTAAGAAGAAAAAAATAATTATTAAGGTAGTATGGCTGTATATATTTACTCTATTTCTATTTAAAAGTGGAAAATGTCTAAAATATATGATTACCTGCTCTTTAATTTCTATACTCTGCCCAATTATATCTATTATAATCTTTACAAAACATACCACAATACTCATGATAACTGTGAGACAAGCAGAAAAAAAATAATTATTCTAAATATATCCCCTTTACTATGGGGAAAATATTTTTAAAAATATAAATGAAATGTTTATTCTAAGAAGATAAAAAGATTACTTTAATAACCAGGTATATTCGTTTATCTCAGTGTCCAGCTTTTTCCCTGCTCTGAGCTCTACATGCTCTTAACCTCAGCATACACATACAAACACACAAACATGATGCATATAAATTCATTTAATGAGTTCCTTTCTAATATTATTAAAAACTAAGAAGATGTTCCAGGAGAATAATGACATTATGTTACTTTTTTGCTTTAGATTACAGTTGGCCCTTGGTTCTTAGCCTGTCTAGGAAGACTGTTGTTGCTACTTACTGAGAAATTAGGTGCATTTTTTCTCCATTGATGCTTATCTCTGTACCTTGTTTTGTTCTACATATATCTAGAAAATGCGAAATAGAAAACTTGTTCTGACAGCATTTATATGTTTATCTCACTATAATTGGCAGAGGTAGGTTGCGCTCTAACTGGGTTCATGAAACAAAGGAAAAACATAGAATTTATATTACTATAAAAATTATTTGCTCTGTGGCATCCTGTATCAGTAAGAAAAATAAGTATTCTTGATTTAAAGTTTGATGCAAAATTTCAAGGCCAATCAATATAAGTGCTATCAAGAGGCATTTCCATTTGAAAGGATCCATCTATGACAGTGGAGAACAAAATCTTATAATTTTTCCCCATTTATTCACATTATTGTATATAACACTTACATGAAACACAATCAAACGAAGGATTAAATTCTATTACCTCTTCACCTATAAGGATGCATCCTTTGTATGGTCATTTATGTTGTTCTCTTGGACACACCTACTCAAAAACTATGACCAATATTAAACCTACAAAAAATACCTGGATTATTCACACACCGAGACTGAGACTAACTGATGAAAAATAAAATGTTTCCTATTTGAAGCCACTGAGTTAAGTCCATTCAGCAAACTGATTTTATAAGCACAAAGAAGGAGCAAACAAAGAAAAGGATTAAAAACACTTCAAATTATACTTTCCTCTATCAAACTTACAATGACTGAAAATAAACTGATAATATATATTATTCAAGGGAATAGATATTCATATATAATATTCTGGGTAGTAGCAATTGGGCAGTTTTGTAATATTTATCAAGAAGGACAAACGCGTTTAAATCCTTCTCACCTAGTAAATGCACAAGAACTTGTATTTGAAATTGTTTATCAAGGTATTAGTTATAATTGGAGAAAATGGCAAACATATAAATTTAAATCATAGAAGAAAGATTGGTCACATAAATTGGTAGACATATTCACAACAGAATATTTCACCATCTTCAAAAAGTATGTTTCTAGGAATGTTTAACGATATGAGAAAATGTTTATAGTATAATGCTAAGTAGAAAAGTACAACACAGAACAATATATTTAATTTTAATGATATGCATGCGTGTTGCATGTTTGTGCCTGTGAGTATGTGTCTGTATGCATGTACCTAGAGTACAACATTAAGTGAATGATAGAAAATACTCCACTATGTTTATAGTGCTTTATATCTGGATAAGAATGTGGTGAATTTTCTTTTATTACACTTTTCTATATTTTCTAAGTTCTTAATAATAAATATGTATCACTTTTATATTCTGGAGAAAATAACAAATGAGATTTTAAGTAGCAATATTTTGATTGAACTGAACTATGTGCCCACCATGTCTAAACAACTCTTCTCTCATTATTCTTATTTTTTTTCTCTGCCAGTACAATAATGTTCATTAGAAAAGTATCCTTCAGATGTATTTCACATGATCTGGTGGTTAATAGCGTACTTTCATGTCATAGACTCCAGACCTAGAGTTCTTTCTTGTCCAGCAAGAGAGCAGATGCAGGGTTGAAATGTGAGAGAGGCTAATGTCCAGGAAGAGACAAGAGCCCTGAGTATGGGTGCTTGCTCCATTCTTATTACGATCAGAAGGCTTACAAGTGTGATGGACATGCACAAAGAGAAAATGAAACCATGAACATTAACTCATGGGCATGGAGGAAAGGGGGTTTCGAAGATATGTGGTGTTAGGGATTTGGGTCAATACAAAACAAAAGTCTGGTGCTGGGTGGAAGGTTGTTTATAGCAGACGTAAGGCACCACCTCTGTTTACCTAAACTAGCCTAGGAGACATGAAAGACAGAGCATGCTACCTCAGGGTCAACAAGGCACCTTTCCTTTGCTAGTTAACTCCCCTCTGGGCAACTTCTCCCTGCTGTGGTCTATAGCCCTGTTTACCTGTTTACCTATTTTGGTCCTTCCTTCCTGTGAAAGCAGCTTTGTGCTATTGTACTAAATTGGGGCCATTTCCTCCCTGAATACCTAATCTTGTCTATGTCATTTTTGATGCTTTCATCCTGAGGCTTTTCTATTCTATGTCTTTGTCCTATACTGGGGACTTTGCCCTGTTTACCTAATCTTATTTACCCAAACTTGGGTGTGTTCATCCTGTGGCTTTCTAATTCTTTATGCTTTGTTAGCCCATCGGTGCAGTGCAATTCCCAAGCTTATTCTCCACACTTTCAAGGTAACATAATTTCTATTTTTATTCTCTTTCAAGGGTTCTTTAATTTACTTCCATTATCAGTTTAGGATGTACATATTGACATATAGTGCTATCTCTTTTCTATTAGAACTGTTCCTTCTAAACAAGATATGCCCATCATTTTTGCATGATAACTACCATATCTATTTTTCAAGACACTTCTGAAATCCTTATTTAAGTCTTTGGGTTAAATTTTTATGTTAGAGTAGTTTATTATAGTCACTATATGTATTCATGAAAAACACTGACAGTCATTTCTTTTCCAGGATGTTTATTTCTGAGAATGAGGAGGTAACCTATCCATTTTGTTCTTTCTGCTATGTCACACATAGCAGAGTGTCTAATTTTATACTTTTGTTGGGCAATTTTGTCTGTAACTGAAACTGAAGTTTTAAATTTACTTCAAACAGTTGGTGAATTTAAGGCAAAACAAAAGTTCCATCTTTGCCTGTCTTCATTAATCTGTACAAAAGAGAATTTCACATTGCATGTCTATCTTGGATTAGGAGAACAACATCAACAACAAAAGACAGAGCTTATGGTCTAATTAAGAACTCACACTACCATGGAGTGCCTGGGTAGCTCAGTTGGTTGAACATCTGACTCTTGATTTCAGCTCAGATCAAGCCCCTCATTGAGCTCCATGCCACCAGTGCAGAGCATGCTTGAGATTTTCCCTCTCTCTCTCTCTCTCTCTCTCTCTCTCTCTCTGTACCTCCCTGGCTCATAGGTGAGTGCACTCTCTCTCCCTTAAGATAAATAAATAAACTTAAAAAAATAAAAAAATAATTAAAATATTAATAAACATAGACAGTTTTAGAAGTTATCTATAGTTATGATTGAAGAATGAATATAAAGCAGCATGAAATACCATTTAAAAATCCTTTGTTCAATCTGCTTATGTCAGATTGAAAGCATAGGTCTTTTATCATGTCTTGTGAAAGGCACTATATTGACATTGTGTCAACATCACAAAAGGCAAGGAATCCCTGAGATGAGAGAACTACATGGAAAATACTTTCTTAATAGCTTCTACTAAAGCTCCTACTCAAGAAAGTATGAAATGTTTCACATAAAAGGACTTTTGACAAAAATAAATATTGATCATCATATAACTAGATTTTCATTAAATAAAATATTTGACCAGGACACCTGGGTGGCTTAGTCTGTTCAGTATCCAACTCTTGAATTTGGCTAGTCATGATCTCCAAATTTCTTTCATGGGTTCAACCCTTGCACTGGGCTCCATGCTGACAGTGCAGAGCCTGCTTAGAATTCCCTCTCCCTCTCTCTTTGCCCCTTCCTTGCTCATGCTCACTGTAAATAAATAAATAAATCTAAAAGAAAATAAAATATTTGATTAAACTACATCTAAATATACTATACATATCTCTAGCTCTTCAATAAATCCTGCTGAATAACTGATCTTTTCCTAGTAACTCAGCCATCATTAAGAACATAAACCATTGTCTTATACCACAGTATAAAAATATCTCAGGAGATATCAGAGTATAAAACCATCATCTGAGTAGCTTATTCAAGGATGAGATAAGTGATTAGGCTAAACTTCCAAGCAAACTTAAGTTTCTAGTAATTAAATAGCTTACATCTGACTACTTCCAGGCTACTACCTTATTCTGTATCTCTGTCTAAACAAGCCTTCAGAAACTATTTCAGAAACATTATTTTAGGTTTTCACCTTATTAAAGTTAGATCCTTGAAAGTGTCCTAGTGGTTTGTAATTGGTTTCTTCGTGCTACTCTTGGCTGAGGTTCACAACTTGCCTGAGAGCAATATTCTTCAAAAAATATAACTGTAACAGTTTTTTTTTAAAGAATTAGAACTTTTTCCTGAACTTGAGCTATTTTTAATCTAATCTTGAATTTTGTTCTCTACTGTCTTCTATAGCTATATTTTCACCTTTAAGTAAATCAGCAGATAAAAATTCTAAGACAGGATGTATGGACAGAAAAAGAAGTATTAAAATATTGTTATTAATCTATGTGGTACAATAAGGAGAAATTTTGAGTAAGTATATGCCATTACTTATTACAAATCTTCTCTCAAGAGATTTTTTTTCCAGATTGATTCTATAATCCTTAGGTTGATGTTCTTTAGGGTAGTTAGTGTTATGATGACAATATAAATGATGAGGAGAAGGAAGACAAGGAAAGCAGCATTAGTTATAGTCTAGAATACTTAGACAAGACTTTGTAAAGAAGAATTTAAGCTTCCATAAGTGATCCAGACTCAAGTGGATTTTTTCTAACAGCACATACTGTGACCAGTAGGTGAGAAAATAAGTAGAGTGAAAAAAAATATTCCATTTATTATTCCAAGAAGTTCCATTCCACAGAGTTTTGTAACATCTGGTACTGTGATGTTTTAAGACCTGCAAACCAATTATAATAGCCAACAAAAGAAATCACTCAATATGATTTATAAATATTTAAGGGTTTTATCATAGATTGGTTGGATGAGTATAGAAGAAGAAAATGAATAAGAGACATTAGGTATTAGGAGTGGTGCAAGCTAGAGCATAGAACTGGAAAAATATGTTCCTAGAAGTAAAATGGATGAAAAATTAGGTTGAAGATAGCTTGAATGCCAAGCTAAAGAAATTTGTAGACTAGCCTTTCCTAAAATGTGTGCTTCAGAACACTAATTCTTTTCAAAAATATTTATGTATTTATTTATTTAATGGTTTATTTTTTTTAAGTTTATTTATTTTGAGAGACAGAGAGAGCAGAGGAGGGTCAGAGAGAGAGGGAGAGAGAGAATCCCAGGCAGGCTCCATGCTGTCAGCGCGAAGCCTGAGGCTGGGCTCAAACTCAGAAACCATGAGATCATGACCTGAGCCAAAACCAAGACTTAGACGCTTAACCGACTGAGCCACCCAAGTGTCCCAATTTATTTTTGAGAGAGAAAGAGAGAGAGCGAGAGAGACAGCAAGCACTTGAGCACAAGGGCGGGGAGGGGCAAGAGCACACCTGAAATCATGAACCTTGAGATCAACCTGAGCAGAAATCAAGAGTCAAACACTTAACTGACTGAGCCATACAGACACACCCAGAATACTAATTCCTAATTAGAGTGATGAACTTAAAGTTTTTAGCTTTTAAGTTTTTTTTTAAGTGCCTTGGGCAACACTGCTTTGAATAAAGATAAGCATATTTCTTTATCACAAGACCTCTCTGAGCCCTTAATATGCTAATGTACACTGCTTATTTCTTGGAGGAGAATATAACCCAGGAACATGGGCTGGGACATATTACTGTTGAAAATGTAGACTCAGTGAAGCTTCTAGAACAGGGGAATGGACATCATTTTAGAAAACTAATCAAGATATTTAATGTACATGTCCATATATAAAATGATAATGCATTAATATTTTCTTTTTTTTTTTTTTTTTTTTATTTTTATTTTTGGGACAGAGAGAGACAGATCATGAACGGGGGAGGGGCAGAGAGAGAGGGAGACACAGAATTGGAAACAGGCTCCAGGCTCCGAGCCATCAGCCCAGAGCCTGACGCGGGGCTCGAACTCACGGACCGCGAGATCGTGACCTGGCTGAAGTCGGACGCTTAACCGACTGCGCCACCCAGGCGCCCCTAATATTTTCTTTTATAGTAATTATCATAATGTGCAATTATAGATTTATTTAAAAAACTCTTTATTTAATATTCATCTCCTTCACAGTCCAGTGAGTTCATTAGAGCAGTGACCAGAGTTATTTTACTCACTGGGTTTTCCTAGCATATAAACCCGTATCTAGCACATAGTAGACATTTAATAAATATTTGTTGAATAAGTGATTGTAGAGGAAAGATATCTGGAAATAGTATACTTTTATTCAGTAGTACTTTCAGCAATACTACTAGGAGATGGCAAGCATCTGAACTAGATTGAGTGCATGGTAAATAAATGAAGGGGAAGATGTAAAATGTTTAATACAGAAGAAAAAAAAAGGAGCAATAAAAGATAATGCCAAGGTACAGACTTGAGAGAATGAAAACACAATCAAAACAAGAAATCAAGAAAGAGAGCACAGTGTCTGGTACAGAGTAGGAGCTTAGTAAATATTTCCAAATTTTGCATTACACAAGTTGAGTTTTAATTAAAGAGTGAGTGGTAGCTCATTAAGCAGTTAGAAACTAAATCGGGGATAATGGTTTATATTAGAAATCATTCATAGAAACTCTTTGAAGTCTCTTTGAAGTCAGTAGATGAAAATTCCTGGGAAGACTGTGCAGAGAGAGACAGAGCATTGCCGTTCTTAAAATAAGTAACTTGTCTAAAAGCAGAACTTAGAAATATTTTTAATATGCTCCTTCTCAGTACCAGGCACCATGCTTTCCTTCTTGATTTCTTGTTTTGATTGCTGGCATGATAGCATCAGCATTAAAAACCACAAGGAGGTTTGTCCTACTAACAGTTCATTGATCTTCATGAAGATAAACTGGTTTCCTTATGTTGATAGCAAATCAAACCATGTATAACAGTTGCAGGCTTGCAGATATTATAATGATGAAATGAAAACAAACCCATGAAATCTGAGTATTTTTTTAAACATAATTATTTCAACAGTCAAAAAACAAAGAAAGAAGCCTCAGATGTTCCACTTGGAGTCCCAGAATCACCGTGTATCTTGTCTGGATAAGGGGGTTTCAGAGACATACTTAAGGTTAGGTAATGGCTTTAAAGATGTTTCTTGAAGTAGGGCATGGAGAGAGTTTGGCAGGTTTCCATATCCCTGTGGCATACTTAGTAAAGCAAAGGGTTTCTCAGTGAATAAATTAGAAACATTTGTCATTTGAAAAATGTAAGACTGTGCCAGCTAATGAGGACAGCCAGAGTATTTATCACAAATCTTAGAAAGTTTGAACTTTCCTTTGTCCTTTTATCTTTCCAGGTATGGAATATTAGATAAGGATAACAGGGACAAGCACAGGCCTTAAAGCCTAGGGAATGCAATGGTATAAGTCCAGGTGTTTTGATACACATATTCTTATTGTTTGAGTCAACTACCACAGGTATAATTCTCAAGTGGTTGAAATTATCTTTCATTTAATCAATAGAGAAGGATTTGAAGAAAGTAGCAAGATAAGTCTTTTTGTTACTTCACCTGTATTAGTCCAGGTTAGCAAGCCCTGCTGTATAAATGCATTTGACTTTGGGAGAGTGTTTGAAAGGGAGACTATTGATTGCACAGTGGTATGGAAGAAGAAAAATCTTCTTTAGCAATTAATATATATATATATATATATATATATATATATGATTGAGTTTTAAATACCTTTGAAAAAACAAAAAATGTAAGAATTACTTTTTTTGGATATGTGCTAAGGATCTGTGCAAAGGAAGTCAGACTGCTTCTGAGTTAAAGTACAAATATTGGATGTGGAGCTTCTGTGGTATACTGGGCACTGGTTGTGTTTCAGAGAAAAGCAAATATGTACTTCTGTATAATATCATGTATGTAACATGTATGTGCTTTCTTGTGTTTTGTGCTCTTCTCAATTCTTGAAACACTTTCTCCATTCTAACTTGCTACATTCCCCTTCCTTTGACATTCAAAGAAGTTTTTAATACTGATTGCTAGTTAGGAGAACAATGTTATTTGTACCTATGTAACAATGATATTGTACCTATGAAATATTCTATGTGTAAATCACTGTCAAGTGTGTGTGTGTATGTGTGTGTGTGTGTGTGTGTGTGTGTGTGTGAAAGAGAGAGATAGAATTACTGGTAAATTAATGTCTTAGTAAATTCTTATATGTTAATCTTTATACATGACTGCTAATGTAATACATAGTCTGCTAAAGGAAAAAAAAATCAATGGCTTTAGAGTAAGGAGATATGAGATCTAATTTCAAGTATACTAATTATTTTGTGTGTGATATATACATCACAGACTCACTAACTTCAGTTTGTGATTGAAGTATGGAAAATAAGGGGTGCCTGGGTGGCTCAGTTGGTTAAGCGTCCGACTTCAGCTAAGGTCATGATCTCACAGTTTGTGGGTTCAAGCCCTGAATCGGGTTCTGTCCTGACAGCTCAGAGCCTGGGGCCTGCTTTGGATTCTGTCTCCCTCTCTCTCTGCCCCTTCCTCACTCGCACTGTGTGTGTGTGTGTGTCTCTCTCTTTTGAAAATAAATAAACATTACAAATAAAATAAGGAAAATAACATATGAATACTTATTTCTTGTGAAAAAAACCAAGGTGATAAATTGTAAACTGGTTTGAAAATTTCAAAAACCTGTACAAATAAAAGTCATATAATCATGTTTAGCCCCCAATTTTCATTTAATAGTTAATATTTAAAAAAAAAAATTTTAAGGTTTATTTATTTTTGAGAGAGAGAGACAGAGCATGAACCGGGGAGGGGCAGAGAAAGAGAAAGAGAGACACACACACACAGAATCTGAAACAGGCTTCAGCATCTGATCTGTCAGCACAGAGCCCAATGCAGGGCTTGAACCCACAAACTGTTAGATCGTGACCTGAGCTGAAGTTGGATGCTTAACTTACTGAGCCACCCAGGCGCCCCATAATGGTAATATTTTTAAAGTACTCTGAACCAGATACTAGACAAGTTACTGGAAATATACTTTGTTGAACAGACTAAAGACATGGTACCTCTCTTCACAGAGCTTTTAATCTAGTGAACACGATCAATATTGATTAAATTATTAAAGTGTGAGAAAAGGGAATTGCAGCATATAGTTGGAACATATTCTTAGAAGTCATAGCCTGCCTTGATGAATAGAGAGAGGCTATTTTCCTTTAATATTATTTTTTTAAAGGCAAGGGAAATTGTTCTATATAGAGACAGCCTTATTTCTGAGGGCCCTAGCTAAAAAAAAAAAAAAAAAAAAAAAAAAAAAAAAAAAAAAAAAAAAAAAAAAAAAAAAAAATTAGTCTTAGTAATGTGAAAGAAATAGTGAATGCAAAGAGCTCAGAAAACAATCAAAAAAGTGGAACCTGGCCAGGCTGCAAGGGGGCTAGGTTTGAGTGTGGGAGGTAGGAGTTAGACCTATAGGACTATATTATTCTTAACAGGCCAGTAAAAATTTTTGACTTTGCCTAGAGGGCAGAGAAGACTCAGTGAAGTATTTGCAACAAGAAGGTGATATAATATTTGTTTTATAAAGGTCACTCCTGCTGTATTGTGGAGGGAGAACAATAGAAAGACAGAGACAAGTATACATGTAAGAGATAATAGTCTGAGCTAGGTTGCTGGGCACCAGAAGTGAAGAAAAATAGGCTTCATTGAAGAAATATGTAGGCTATTTAATCATTACTACTTGGTGATTGTTAGATGTGGAGTGTAGGTACTAGAGGAGTCAAGAACAATGCCAAGGTTTCTATCTTGCAACACTGGGTGAATCATATTGCTGCTCACAGAGACAGAGAACACAGGAGGGGGAAGAGATTTAGGCAGAACAGTAACTGCTGGCACTTAGTGAATGCTTAAAATCTGAAGACACAATTCTAAGTGCTTTGTATGCACTCTGTTACTTGATGAGGGACTAAACATAGTGATAAAATAATGTGCCTCGTCACACAGCCAGGGAGTTTTGGCTCCAGCGTCCAAGCTCTTGACTGTGATGATGGGCTCTATACCTTTCAAGAGCATCATGTCAATTTTGAACATGTTATGTTTGAGATGCCCCTAAAATATAAAGTGGAAATGATGAGGGAAATAAGTCTGAGTAGATATAAAAAGAAATTTCACAGCCACCTATTGTCAAAGTTAAATGAAGTCAGAGTTGAGAAAGGTGAATGAGATTGTAAAGGGAGAAATCTCTTTACAGTTATAAGGGTACCAAGCCTGAGGACGTGGGGGCATATCTAATATTATAAATCTCAGGGTTTGTTAGAGAGGATGGCACCTTCTCAAAAGACTTAAACGGAAGAACCGAAGTGGAAGGATAAATGTCAGAAGAGAATGATGTCAAGAGAGCCAAAGGAAGAGAGCATTCCCAAAAGAAGGATGTAGTTCCCTGCCCAGGCTCCTAATAGGTTAGATAAAAAAGAAAAAAAAAGTATGAAAATGATTAAAATAAAACTTTATTTTAAACATGGAAGTTAATCCCTCACCATCCTTATTTATCTAGTCTTACAACCCAAATTATTCCATTAAACTAAAAGAAAATTTAAAATACATATACTCACAAGGGCAGAGAAAATAGAAGAGAAGGTATCAGGAAATACAAAATTTCAACAAATTTTGAGATAAAAGTGAAAGAAGATGTAGTTAATATCATCTACATACAAAATACACTAGCTACAATATAAAGTACCAACAAAGGGATATGAAAACTGATTTACTGCATAGACCTCCTTAGAGTCTGGGAGATAGCAAATACCAGGCAAGGAACTGAAGATACTTAGTACTGAAAATAGGAAAATTGACTGAACTACTCTCTATTTAAAGCTACATCACTATGTCCCAGACAGAAGACCAGAATATTCTTTGGCTTACTGCCAGATCATCCTGCAGTGAAACCTATCCTGCATACCAAACTTCCAATTAACTTCTTAGAGCTTCACTCTTCGATACTAAAGGACAGTCACGAATCACCAGATATTTATAGAAAACCCCTATTACAAAAGACACAGATCAAAAGAAACAAACAGAAAAATAGAACTCAGAAATAACATAAGAAGCAGGGGACAAAGACAAAAAGTCTGTAGTTAATATCTTCTGAAAGAAATGAAAACAATATTGCACCCTGAAATACAAACAGGATACTATGTAAAAATAGCATTCAGGAAGCAACAAATAACTTTTGACAGTAAAACTATGCCATCAGATAAAAGATCATTTAGAAGATAAAGTTGAGAAAAATCTCTCAGAAAATAGAATAATAAGACAAAGACAAAGAAATTACAAAAGAAAAAAAATAAATAATTGAATTACAGGATAAATCTAGGAGATAGGTCTTACATCCAGCTGATCAAGATTGAAGAAAAAGAGAAAATAAAAACAAAGAAGATGATAAAATTAACAATTAAATAATAATAGAAAATTTAACAGAATTAAAAGATAAGTGCTTCCAAAGTGAAAGGGTCTGTCAAGTACCCAGTACAGTGGATTAAAAAACACATCAAAGCACATTATCATGAAATTTCAAAACACTAAGGATAAGAAAAAAATCCTAAAATGTTCTCATGGAAGAGAAAGGTGGGTATAAAACAGGATTTTGAATAGTAATGGAACTGGATTTTTGGGCAACAACTTTAAAAGCTGTAAAATAAAAAAGATGTCTTCAAATTTATGAAGGAAAATTACTTCTGACCTGTAAATATATATCCTGTCAAACTTTCAATTGTTTTTGGTGAGGTTAAACCATTTTCAGACATGCAAAGCTCTCAAAAATGTATCTACCTGAGATCCTTTCTCAGAAAGTTACTAGACATTATGTTCTACTTTGGAAGTTATATTCCAATAAATCCAGAAAGAAAAAAAGAAACAGGATTCAGAAAATAGAAGACATAACATGAGAAAGAAATGGAAAATTCACAGAATGATAGTGAAGAGACATTTCAGGAAAATATATATATCAGATCTAGAAAAAAACAGACATTCAAGATAGGAACAAGAAAATACAAACAAACATAAAAATAAACAAGAGGATTATTTCAGAGGAAAAAATGACAGATTACACTTATTTGACTATACTAAGTGGAGATAGTCAGAAAATCGAATTAATAAAAGGTACACAGAAAAATCAAGCAAAGGAAAAAATAAGGAAATTAAAAAAAATTAAATTGTGATTGAATTACAATAGTGTATAGTCATAATAAGATAAATCCTACTGATTTGAAACAAAATTTCTGTATTTTTGCTTGGTTAGAATAAAAGTGTGTTGGAATTTATTAGAAGAAAGTTAAACCAGCACATTACATGTTCGAAACCTGCAAGGGGTGGCTGAGTGGCTCAGTCAGTTAAGGGTCTGACTCTTGATTTCGGCTCAGGTCATGATCTCATGGTTTGTGGGATTGAGCCCCACATCAGGCTCAGCACTGAGAATATGGAGTCTGCTTGGATTCTCTCTCTGCCCTTCCCCTAGTCACTGCTCAGGCTCTCTCACTCTCTCACTCTCTCTCAAAATAAATAAACATTTAAAAAAAAACAGTATTGAAAAATAAAGGAGGAAAACTATAATCAAGTTATTTAGAAATTTAGAATGAAGAAAAGCTAAAAAATTGAAAGTTATTAGATATAGGGAGTATAAATCAGGAATGGAAGCAGTTATGATTAAGAAATAGTCCAGGTAATGAGATACCAAAGTCATCAAAGGGTGAAGAGGAGTGTTCAAGAGATGGTAAATGAATGGCATGAGGAACAGAGGAAGGATGTTACTGCTAGGTAATAAGACTATCAAAGGAACAGGGGTTTTATAGGATGTGAGAAAAGTAATCATTTTTAGAGAGCAAGGGGGAAAGCAATTCCACTTTCCAGCCCTGAAGTATTTAAGGCATGAGAATGTCAGCATGCTCTACTTTTAAAGGCTTCAAGTGAACCAAGTTTTAGTTGAGACTGAGAGAGCATTCAGTGAAGAGGACAAGGCTCAATGAAGTTTTTGATCATGATATAAGGCACATTCTCCATGTGCACAGGGAATAGAGAAGAGAGAAATTGGGCCAGGGGAAAACTTCGGTACATTGTGGGGATGAGAGAAGGGATACAGAGGATGACCAACAGAGACTCCATTTTGGGGAAGCGAAAGGGAAAGAAGTCTTAGTGAACTGAGTTCCTAAAGTCTTGGTGGACAGTGGATCCTCTGACCAAATGGTTTAGGTTCAGGCCTGAATATTCTTTTTCCTCTTGGTTTATAATAAAAAATTTGCCATGGCAACAGCAGACAAGTTTCAAGACATAGTCACATGGTTCAACACAATAGGGTGAGTGCAAGTCACTGGACAACACAGGCAGGGACAATTGATTCCACATTCATCTGTGGGTCAGAGAGGCAGACAAGGGCATATATATACCCTGAGTTAGCTCTATGACAGTACAGTTGGGTGGTTGGTGTGAGTACTAGTGACTCACATTAAAAATCTGGGAATCTTTCAAGTCCTCTCCATCCCTCCCTCCACAGTCTCCCCTTCCATCTCTCATTTAATGTATCACCAACACATTGGATTCTGTTTCCAAAATATCTTCCTAATCCGTCACTTCTCTCTATCCTTGCTTTCATTCTCATAGTCTAAGCCATCATCACTTACCTTTATAACTGTAATAACTTCAACAAACATTTACTAGGTGCCTAATATGTGTCAGATATTTACTAGATACATTTACTGGCTGCTTAATATGTGCTAAAGCCCAGGTAGAGACATGGAAGGCACCAACTGACAATCAGGGATTTCAAGTGTCAAGTAAAATAACAGTTACAAAACTTTCTGATTCAGGTTCCTAGAAATGTAAGATGTAGGAGTTCAAGAGATAGAAAGTAATGAAGAAGAAAGGTCATTTTTTACTAAAAGGCAACCAACAGAATGGGAAAAGATATTTGCAAATGACATATCGGACAAAGGACTAGTATCCAAAATCTATAAAGAGCTCACCAAACTCCACACCCGAAAAACAAATAATCCAGTGAAGAAATGGGCAGAAAGCATGAATAGACACTTCTCTAAAGAAGACATCCAGATGGCCAACAGGCACATGAAAAGATGCTCAACGTCGCTCCTCATCAGGGAAATAAAAATCAAAACTACACTCAGATATCACCTCACGCCAGTCAGAGTGGCCAAAATGAACAAATCAGGAGACTATAGATGCTGGCGAGGATGTGGAGAAATGGGAACCCTCTTGCACTGTTGGTGGGAATGCAAATTGGTGCAGCCACTCTGGAAAACAGTGTGGAGTTTCCTCAGAAAATTAAAAATAGACCTACCCTATGACCCAGCAGTAGCATTGCTAGGAATTTACCCAAGGGATACAGGAGTACTGATGCATAGGGGCACTTGTACCCCAATGTTTATAGGAGCACTCTCAACCATAGCCAAATTATGGAAAGAGCCTAAATGTCCATCAACTGATGAATGGATAAAGAAATTGTGGTTTATATACACAATGGAGTACTACGTGGCAATGAGAAAGAATGAAATATGACCCTTTGTAGCAATGTGGATGGAACTGGAGAGTGTGATGCTAAGTGAAATAAGCCATACAGAGAAAGACAGATACCATATGTTTTCACTCTTATGTGGATCCTGAGAAACTTAACAGAAACCCATGGGGGAGGGGAAGGAAAAAAAAAAGAGGTTAGAGTGGGAGAGAGCCAAAGCATAAGAGACTCTTAAAACCTGAGAACAAACTGAGGGTTGATGGGGGGTGGGAGGGAGGGGAGGGTGGGTGATGGGTAGTGAGGAGGGCACCTTTTGGGATGAGCACTGGGTGTTATATGGAAACCAATTTGACAATAAATTTCATATATTGGGAAAAAAAAAAAGAAAGGTCATTTTTTTTAATGTTTGTAGTTGGCCTTCTACACAATACCAAAGGCAGATAACCATCTGTAAATTTTAACTCATAAACCTGTCCCCTAAATTTCATTTTATTAATTTCATAAGTTAAAACTTGGGCTGAATGTCCAACATCTCCTAAATGTTTTCTACTCATTTTCCTCCAAATAGGATTTAACGTGAGCAATTTAAAAAGCAAAATTCTGGGGCACCTGGGTGATTGTTGGCTAAGTGTCCAACTTTGGCTCAGGTCATGATCTCACAGTTCGTGAGTTTGAGCCCCACATTGGACTCTGTGCCCACAGGGCAGAGTCTGCTTGGGATTCTCTCTCTCCCTCTCTCTCTCTGCCTCTCTCTCTGTCTCTCAAAATAAATAAATAAACTTAAATAAATAAAAAGCAAAATTCTATATTGTTTTTATAAACTATCACTACTTTCTAGCAATAAACTTATGCTGGTAAGTCAAATAAATGAACCAAAATTTGCATGTTTCAAGTTAATGTTCATTTGGTATTACTCTGCAGCTGGCAAACTGTACTGTGTCTGTGAATTCAAAGATGAGTAAGACAAGAACTTCTCCTCAGAGAACTCACCTAGTGGGGAAATAGAACATGTAATTGGGAAGAAATATGATTAGTGCTCTGAGAACTCAGAGGAAGACTGTAATCATTCTTCCTGGAGAGACACTCACAGAGATAGTGACCTTTTAGTCAGAATGAGAAGTGCTTCAAGCAAATTATCCATAGCTGATGGTGGTTGGGCGGGAGGGAGGGGGGTCCTAAATATATTCATTTATTCATTCATGAATTCATTTGTTTATTCTACATTTATTATCGAATAAATTCATCTACCATATGTCAAGCATCAAGACAAATACAAAACAAATAAAACACTGTTCTACTCTCAAGAGACTTACATTCTAGAAGAATGACATGAAAGTTAATAAATTTGATAAAGTGTTATAATGGCATGTAATAAATGGCACAGGCCTGTGCAAGATTTTATGGCATTTGGCCAGTTTAATCTAGACAAAGATGTTACAGGAATTCCTGCCATGATTGTAACCTGTTTTCTCCCAGTGAAATCATAGGATTCATAAAGCTAGGTTCTCATTCTGAAGCAAATAACCAATCTAACTCTCATCTGTAGTTCCAGTACAATAAAAGCTTCATGAAAACAGGGACTTTGTTCAATTTATCACTCTATCCCACTAACTAACTACATCAATGCCTGGAACATAGTGGTTATTTAATAAATGTATGTTCACTAATGGAATGAATTTGTGGGTAAAAAAGAGGTTATCATAAACCTTAGGAATGAAACTTGAATATTTTGGTGGAAATGGAAAAAATATAGTTTTTTCAACAAATTACAGATGTTTGTGTTCTATAGTGTAATATGCATAAAATTGAAAAATACAGATTCGTGTGTCAAATGAGAATGTAAGTATGGTGATTGCATTGCACAGAGTCAGGATTGTGTTCTGACTAGATTCTGCCATTCCAAAGCTGTGTGATGATGGGAAATCTCTTAACTTCTGTGAATTCCATCTCTTTGTCGTTAAATGGGAATAAAACCTATAGCTTACATACTATACAGGGCTGTTCAAGTGTTAATAATATAATGCGCACTTTCTATATAAATTTTAAAGCATCACACAATTATGAAATTTATACTAAAAGTAAATTTCTAAGGCTTTAAATATTACAGGAATTCCCTTCAAAGGTAGACAACTAAGCAGATTGTTTTTCTCTTTTTCTCTAGTGCAGTGCCTGGAGATGACCACCAAACGGAAAATCATCGGCCGACTGGTGCCGTGCCGATGTTTCCGAGGTGAAGAAGAAATCATCTCAGTTTTAGACTACTCCCACTGCAGCCTTCAGCAGGTGCCAAAGGAGGTCTTTAACTTTGAGCGGACATTAGAGGAGCTTTATCTAGATGCCAATCAAATTGAAGAACTACCTAAGGTAATTTTTGACAAAACCTAAAGTATATATACTGTAAATGAGTATTTCATAATTTCAAAGACTTCACTAATGATGTTAGCTATAGCCTTCTATCTGGAAAATTGACAAATTGTTCAAACTGATATAACTTTCCCCAATATTCTTTTTAATATCACTCCATTTGTCATTTCACGTGATATGCTTATAACCAATTGAACTCCATGGAAATCATCATTTTATGAATTATGCATTTAGATCAATATTGGTGCATTGAGATCAATAATTAGGTTTGGAAAAGAAAGGAAAAACAACTATAATTTATATGTTGTATATTAAGGTAACATTGTTTTAAAACTTTGAATTGTATGTTCTAAGTCTAGGAAATACTTTTACACACACACATGCACACACACACACACACACACACACACACACTACTATTATGAAAACCATGCTGTTGTTTCCGGAATTTTGAATCTTTGATTATTATAGACATTACTGGATTTATATGACATACAAGTATAAGTACAGTGTAGCTAAAAATTTTAACTAATATCAAACTTTGTGCACACACACATACATACACATTGCCATTATGACATTATGCTATGCAAAGAAAATGTCCTTGTTCTCTACCGCAGAAAAGATTGGATGATAAGAGAGTAGCTAACGCAGA